>NW_025963857.1:3200000-4400000 GCF_023055435.1 Haliotis rufescens
GCTTTTGTTCCCGCAGAGGTTAGTCGGTGCAAAGGGCGTTATTTCTCGCCATCAGCAAATACTGGCATATATATAGTTAATAGACGTAAATAACTTGATTGAGTGCATCGGAATCTACAGGGAATAATATTACACGCCTAGTGCCGATGTCAGCCATTAACAAATAGTGGAAGCGTAAAACCACAAATTCAAGGCCAACGTAGACCTGTAATTATCACACTTGAGGAATACAAGTACATGCAAACGACCAAAAACCCACTTTTAAATCTTTAATTGTTAAATTTATCAACCAGTGGATAACTTAGCAAGTTTACAAAACTATCGCAGTTTGATCCGTGGAGACGATATGGGATGTTATCGTTCCAGTCTCTGGGTATATTCCTTGTGCTGATGAGAGGCGACAGCAGGAACGGCACGCATTAAAACAGTGGGCAGCTGGCGTGAGGGCACGGCATGACCACTGTTTGTATGTTCAAGACGTTCCCCCTACTTTGTATTTCACACGTGGTTACGGCTGCCAAGAGGAGCTACCTGGGGCTGTGGGCAGGGGGAGATTCGGTAGCACAATGTAGACGTCGCTTAACTCTTGTGTTATATGATATAGATAAAGCTGTTATTCTCGGGCGCTGACGTTTTTTATTTACCTGATACAGATATAGCTGTTGTGTTACACGATATTGATATAACTGACGTTATATATAATAGTGATACAACTGACTTTATATATGATAGTGATATAATTGACGTTATATATGATAGTGATATAACTGACGACAGAGATATAAGAGTATTTGTTAGTGAATTCTAGAGATATCCTACGTTGATAAAGCCGTCGGTGCAGTGTTGTGCTGTAGAAAATAAGTGTCCAAGCAGGTCAACTGTTAGTCTGTCTTACAGACCCTGATACAAATATATATCAAATACAGCCCATGCAGGTCTATAATGTTTGGCAAGTCTAGATCACTGCAGTATCTGAAAATGAAGAGAGTCACTGGGCTCCTTTTTATTATATTTTTATTAAGATAACTGAACAACTTTTTTTTTATGTACGATATGTTCATTTCAGAGACTAGATTTTAGTCTAGTAAACTGTTGTCACATGTCTTTCTGCAATAGGTCACTGTTACATGATAACCAACACGATGTGTATCTGTTTGGGGTTGAGGGAGTAACAAAACAAACATGCCGCGTTAAAAGACGAGGAGTCGTACTACAAAGGTAAGCGAATAATTTCTACTGATTATGAAAAATCCCATGGACGTGCAAAATAGTTTGGCATCTCTCTCTCTCTCACTCTCTCTCTCTCTCTCTCTCTCTCTCTCTCTCTCTCTCTCTCTCTCTCTCTCTCTCTAATGTAGAGGCAGGCAGGGTAACAAGAAGTGCAAACTTTTAACGTCTTTTTATATGAGGCGTCAAGGTTAGCGAACCACCGACCTCCCGTTCCCCGGGCAGACACTCTATCCACTAGATCGCATGTACATATATTTTAAAACAATTAAACCAATTAATCTCGAAATATTTTAATTTCAAGGACTAATTTCCTAAATGTTAGTCTAATAAAGATATAACGGGAATAAAATCATTCCGGGAATAACGGGAATAAAGGCCACGTATAATAACGTTAGTTTACTGCCATGAATAAACCTTCACCAATAAACCTGCCTGCCCTGATCAGTTCCGCTAATCAACTGTGTCTAAATGTTCCTAACAATACCTCCGTGTATTCCGCACCAGTATATGGGTGTATGGTAGCTGGTTTAAGTCATGGCAAACATAACATCAAAGAAACCTACTCCAAAGATTTTTTTTATAGGTACATCTACATGCATATTAGTCGGCAACAATCGACATGGCTTTCACTGTATTCAGAGGCCACCGTTTGTAGTTCATGGGCAAGACGAAAATTAAAATAATAATTGGCGGAAGTGTCTGACCCGTAAAACCACCCGCTGCGCATGTGCGGTTATGCTTGAAGACAGCGCCACCTGTCGACGGGAGTCAGAAGCAACAGCAGGGGCAATTACCACCACGATTTTGAATTTCTTAACAAGCACTGAAATGGTTTTGAAAAAATGTTTTTCAAAGAAATTACCAATAGTTCCCTCTTGTTTGCCATCGGCAACAGTTGTGGTCCCAGGTTTTTGTTAACCAATGTTGAGGGAACAGATGCAAATTCTCATTTGTTTTCAATTTCCTACACGGAGCATAAGCAACAATTTGTGACAGTAGGTTGTGAAGGGGTTTATCCGTGATGCCCGCACTGATGCATATCGAAACTAAATCACAGAGTTAAAAACGGGTCAAGTAAACTGAATTGAAATAATTTTACAGCGGCACAACTGCGTAACATTTCGAAACTTAACTATATTCAAGTACAAAATTGTTATATGTGTTTGTAATTCGTGTGAGTTCTTTGACGAGTATGAAATTCTTGTTGAGTAGCATGTATCAACGGTACGAAACGCTGGTAAGATGCATTTAGAAGGAGAACAAAACTTCTGCACATGGCCAGGTAGGAGAGTGTGTGAGTGATTTCGGTTTTACGCCGCTTTTAGCAATATTCCAACAATATCACGTCGGGTAGCGGGGGACGCCAGAAATGGGCTTCACACATTGTACCCATGTCGGGAATCGAACCAGGGTCTTCGGCGTGACGAGCAAACGCTTTAACCACTTGGCTACCCGACCGCCCGACAGGTAGGAGACATGCTATACTATCTCAATAAAGAAATTGAAAGGCATTTAGAAGTGATTCACATAAGGGAGAGAGTGAGTGAGTTGGGTTTAACGCCGCTTTTAACAGTATTCCAGTTATATCGCGGCGTGTCAGCTTAATGTGGGAGAAAAGCCCGAAGTGATGCAGGTCTCAGACGTTTACCACTTCGGTGAAACCCACGAGCACGGATATGGTGCTGACAAACCTAGAAACATCATCGGGGCGAACCGGGATTCGAACCCACCATGATAGGTTTCTGGCGTGCCCAAGGGACGCAACTCTGCACAGCGAATCGCGGCGCCTTAGACGACTGGGCCACCCGTTCCCCCCATAAGGAAGAGAATTTATGGATGTAATGTTATTATGAGAAAGACGTTTCGCAGGAAATACTTACTCCTTTATCAGGTGAATCAATAACATATTACTGATACATTAAACAGCTTTCCGTTTAAATATATAGCAATATATTATATAAGTCTGATATCCTTTGTTGCGCGTAGTTGATTGGATGTGTTCGTGTCTGCTATATGTGACAGTAACCACGGATGTAAGGTCCTGACTCGATTATTTACAGACCGTCGTCATACCGCAGGAATATTGCAAAAAACAAATAAACAAACAAACAAACAAACTTTCGCCCAGCCCTTGCTGAAATGCTATCTCCCATCACACTGGGGCTCCTTTTCAATTTAAATGTCGCAGTTTGTGTCTGTCAAAACTACAATACATTTTTAGAGACTAAGCGTTATCATAGAGCCAGCTGAATGTGTGAGTTAGATTTAATGCCGCTTTCAAATTATTTCCGTTATCTTTAGATGTGAGATGAAATCCTCAAGTGCCGACGGTCTTATACAATTTTATATCGGTTAGTTGAATTGTATGACTGAAATCAAACTGTGGCCCCTGCAGCTAAGGGATACAATTCACAACGATTTTCTGCATTTTAAATTTATCAGTGCAACTTTGTTTAATACAGGATGCTACCTAATCATACTTTATTCAACAGATGTTTCACTTTCGTTTTTCATCAAATCACCACCAAAAAATGAGAATTAAATCATGCTAGAAATACTCGGACATAAAGGGAGCTGGCAACATACCGGTCGCTCATTGTATCATTTCAAATGCATGAGGTTAAATTGTTCATAATAACGGATGTTATATGAAAATAGACTTTTTGTCTTGGGAACAAATGAGATATGTTTTGAGAATGGAAAAAATGAAAGAAGTTGTTTTCCTTTGTAATGAAAGGTCGGACATAGCTGACATCAAAGACCAGGCTGGGTTTGCTTCATTAACGCGGCAACAGTTGTATCGGGACAACGTCATTTGCTTTGTGCCACAGGTTGTAAATCAGTAGGCAATCAATCAATTTCCTTTTGCCCATCGTGTGTATTCAAAATGCGCGTCAATGTACCTGTGGGTGTATATGTGTACGCTGGTGTCTAAGGTGATTAAAAGTGCGTTTGTTGTATTGCCATATAAAATATTGTTTCTATGAGTCTTTTAGTGTCTCGTAGGCCATTTTGGCCGGCCGCTGAATTTTACATTCTTGCCTTGTCATTTTTTATGTACAGCGGGTGACACTATAATAAAATATTCTTCTTCTTCTTCTGTATTACGATTGATGCTGTGGATGCATTGCGACAGTCCGGGAACCCATAGCGTAGCATCGATGTTAAATTTCTACATCAACCAATAGTTGAAAGCCTATCGATGGTTTCAATAAATGTTTCATGATAAAATTGCAGAATGACAAACTCACAAAATCCAGACGGGATTGCAAGGTAGCGGCTCTACTTCAGTTCTACTTCACTAAATCAGAATCAGTTGTCCCCGAGTCGTTTTCATAGAGCCTTTAGGGCAGATTCGAGATATCTGGCACCTGTGATTGGATGATATTGTGTGAGACCTTTTTGTTGTTTAAATGTACATCCATCCAGAAATTAAAATTGGCCATATTTAGTGCTGTCCTTATTAACAATCGTACGCTGAATGTGAGCAGATGTATTATCAAGACGGTGACATTTGGTGCGGAACTGGGGTTGGTGTGTTCAGCTTCCTGTACACAGAGTGAGTGAGTGACTATGGTTTTACGACACTTTTAGCAATATTCCAGCAATTTCAAGGCGGGGACACCAGAAATGGGCTTCACACATTGCACCCATGTGGGGAATCGAGCGTGGATCTTCGGCGTGACGAGCGAACGCTTTAACCACTAGGCTACCCCACCGCCCCACCTGTACTCGGAAAAGGAGCTGGCTAACCTATCTAACTTGTTTTTATTGCAGCTTTAATAAGACCATGATGTGCATACATGTAAAAGTAATAGCTCTTCGATGCCAAGTCATTTTAAAATAATATACCGTTATTAAAGAAGTCTGTGTGTAATTTCATATTATTCGGTTCCCCCGGCGAATAATATATAATATCACTCACCCACTCACTCACTCACTCAAGGATTCGGGGAAGGGGTGAATGTGAATGGAGCATAATAAAATTTGCGAAATGTAACAACTGAATTTTATGAGAAGGCTTTCGCAAATATCCACACTATATAATCTGTTTATGTAGGAATACACATTACTGTGATGCCGTCCTACATTATTGTTTCCTTTGTGTCAACCGAATATTAACACCCTGAACATTTGACGGAGCGATGTTCGACTGAACAGGTATTAATGCTCAAGTATCAAAGTTAATAAAACGTGGGCCATTTATCCATCACGCATCAGCCTACACAGAAGAAGTTTCTACTCCATAAATTTCACGTCGGTTCCGTGTTGAAAGCAATTGGAATGAATCGAGATATTATGAGCAACGGTAACATTACCTTCCCTATAATAAAACTACATGAGTCGCCACATTTTAATTACCACGATGTCATTAGCAAATGTCACCGCCAATAAGGTGTGATCAACGGTAGACGTTCAGGAAACCTGAACTCTATACACCGTCACTACGGAGCCTATTCCCCTTACTCCTCTTTCATTTGACGGCTAAAGACCAGAGTCCGCTTCTCGTAAAATGAAACGGGAGACCACCTTGGCCGCTGTGAGGGTCTTCAAAATACGCCATCAGTGATACATGGAAATCCTTTTGCACATCCATTCATCCCTAATCTCTAAAATCTAAATCCAATCTCTTGCCACGACCCTCCCTGTGTGGTGTTTTAGTGAAATCAGCCGTGCACGTGCCCCGTCACGCTTCGATTGCCAACAAGCCTCGCTCCTGATACGTCCAACACAGCGCCACCTGTGGAATTTATTTGTAACAAGCCATGCGTTGCCACCGTTTATGAACTGATTATGAAACGCTGCTTGATTCAGTTTCAAGGAGCGAATTGATGGACTTCATTGTGGCATCGGCCCCTTGTCTGGGGCAGTATTTCGCGTTTCTGTTCCCCCAGAAAGCAGCGGGCTGGATAATGACTCAACGACTAAATGAAAGTGTCAGACGCTGGTGAAACAATATGGCGTCGTCTTTTGGTGCGAAGAGATGGGTGATTGCGGAGCTCAACTTGACAAATTGCAGATTTAGCTGCGGTTATCACACTTAGTCGCAACGTCAAATTGTAGGGGGCAGGGGATAGAGACGGAAGCTATTGAATAAGACCTCTGTAGCGAGGGTTTATTGATGTCTTATTAAGAGTACCACGACGCCAAATTTAAATTCTGGTATTATTTTTTTTTTACACATTTATTAACATAGAGTATGTTTTAATGAAACATTCCCTCGATTGTGAAATTCAAAATTATACATACTTCAAAATGTAAACGTTCATTGAATAAAACAATCATCAAATAAATAAAGCGAAAAACCCTTTCCATATCTAATAGAAATAGTTGCATAAAGCAAAGCCGATTGGACGATTTCGACAATATCATGAGTCACTTTGTCACTGATACGTCAAATTTGGATATGTCCCCCACATGTCTACCATAAAACTTGTTGAAATCTTCACTGAGGCCTTGAATGTTGTAACCTTAATCAAACAACTTCTGAACAAGATTTTATGACACTCTTTGAAATCTTGTTAGAAATAGTATGCTCAATTGTATCTCAAAAGTTGTGAACTGTAAACACCAATGGATGCTGGATTATTGCTCGACACGAAGGGAACGTTGTAGTCATCCGTCTTGTCACACAGTCTTGTGGAGAGTGTTTTGTCACTCTGAATCTTTATGCATAGATCTAAATATGAAACAGATTCGGTGATCTCACTCGTCTCCTTTATTTCTAGTTCAGGTGGGTAAATCAGTGGAAGGGAATTGGCTAGTTAATTGTTTTTGAAGAGTTAAACTTCTTGGCGGAATTACCTTCTTTTGACTTTGCCAATCCGAACAGAAATTCCGATTCATATGCATATAGAAACAGATCAATAAGAAGGGGGACACAATTGGTGCCCATGGGGATGCCTACTTCTTGCCTAAATGTTTTCCCCCAAAATTTTACGTAGATGTTATCGATGAGGAAGTCCAGCATTTCACATATTTTTTCTCAGTAAAAAATTCATCTCTTTCATCTGTGTATGTAATGTAAAACTTTACAATTTGATGATGTATCTTATTCATGGAATATATATTTAAGTGTAATTTAATGTCCGCGTTTCAAGCAATGTCCCGGCAGGATATTATGATCAGACAATAGCACATGCTTCATTTGAACTTCATCTCCCATCATTATAAGATAGTAAGATCAACACTTTTGTGGTATTCCAGCCTTTTACCTCTTGTTTTGGAAGATGAAATGCTCGAAAACCCGCTCTCGTAATTCAGCTTTCAATAGTTGGAAATATTGACCCGATGTTGATCTTTCGAGCTTTCTAGAACCCAGGTAATTAATATGGCAACCTTATTTGTCAAAAAGCACAAGAACAGTGAAGGACCGACGATCCTTTATGACTTTAGCTTGCTAGACTTTAGGTCACTTCCCAGTGAGGTTGAAGTTTAGGACAGATCTTTTAGCTTAGTGGACCCGTGAAGATCCGGGGTAGACTAGGTCTTCAGCAACCCATGCTTGTCGTAAGAGGCGACTACCGGGATCGGGTGGCAAGCCTAGCTGAAATTGTTGATGCATGTCATCGTATCGAAATTACGTGGCTCTATGCTCATGATATCAATCACTGTTATCAACAAACAAATTTTAGCTTAGTGATAGGTGAGGTGATATGTCAAATAAAAAAACTGCGTTTAATTCCTTGTGTGGACATATAGTATAACGTCAACCAAAAACCCTGATAAGTCTCCCCCCCCCTTCATTCGCTCGATTCAGGGGGATCCTCCCCATTAGCTGTACCTGTAATAACTTCATTGGAAACCATGCCCACAACTTAACCTCCCTAAATGTCTTACCGACAAATTCCATTCTAATAGTTCCTTAATTCACCTAATTATCTCACCTTTCCAATCTGCCAATAAACAAACAGATAAATAGGCGAGCAAATAAATACATCACCTTGGTCATTATCACACCATCAGCGTTGTCGATCTTATCGCGTGTGTTAGCACTGATTGGTACAGATAGGTAAACGCAAAGTCCACAGGTGCTACGGCTTTTTTCTCCAACCGTCATCCATGTTTTTGACAGCTTCACAGCTGCTCATAACAAGAGCTATTTCATGGCCAGTTTTTTGCCTGCGAGTTGCCTTCATCTGTTGGGCGCCTTCTCTCAGATGCAAGCACACTGCATGGGTATTTATCCCTGTCGTTCACTTTGGGACGGGAATAGAAACAAATCTGCAGCACATTTCTGGCAGTTTCTCCCCAACTGACAGCCTGACGCGTATAGTAACATCACCAGTGCAGGTGCTACCTACATGGGTGCGTTCGGTTGGTATCTACAGGATCTCTATGTACTCGGAACATTATTTTAAACGTGGGGGTTCAAGTTAATAGTGAGTGAGTGAGTTAAGATTAGCGCCGCTTTTAATATTATTTCGATTTGATACCGTTGCACAAATACACGTCATCAGACACTCTCGAACACGGGTTCGTGCTGACAAACCAATAATCATAATCTGGGATTCGAACCCACTTTCATAGGATTGCGACCTGCCAAGAGACGCAACTCTGAGCTTATTAAATGGGTTAAAGGTTTTACTCAATACAAGATTACTCAAAGCAGCGGACACCCCTTCGCACGCTTCATCTCTACTTTCTGTTATAATTCCCAGTATTAAATATAACGACATCAGAGTTTCTGATTTAGTGGATATATAAGTTTACATGGATCGGCTCGGAGTGTTGAGTGGGGTATTCATATTAAACTGCGGCATGGTATCTAAGTGGACTAGCACTATAAAATCGTCGTAAGTCTGGACTAGTACAAGCAGTCACCCACACCCACACACACACACACACACACACACACACACACACACACATGCATGCACCTCGCTACATAAGTGCAATAATCTTGGACGCGACGTTAAACTCCAATTCACCTTAAAGGGGGACTTACCAGTGACCTGGTGAACATACCCAGCCTACATGATTCCGTTACGTATTAAGGGTAATCGTTGTTTGCTGGATTCATAGTCCTTCTGAAATCACAGCTATTTAAGAAAGAAAGTGACGTTACAATGTGCAAGGACAGCCAACTAACTTGAGCCTAGTCTCCCTTTAAGAACTAAATGACCTTAAAACAACACCCGAGGGCCTTGTTGCCTTCTGATGTCTTCTACACGCCGCGGATCCACTGCTTGTATATAGCTGTGAGTCATATTGCGTTGACATACACAGCACCTGCTTGCGTTGACGCTATGTGTTCGATCACATTGGAGGCAAGACAAAGACGAAACGACCATTTGTTTTTTTCTTTTTTTATTCTGCCTCGGTCCCTCCTTATCATGAAGCAGTGACCAAAACCATATTCTTTAAACCCCCTCACCACCACCCACACACCCATACACACGCACGCACGCACGCACGCACGCACGCACGCACGCACACACACACACACACACCCTAATAAAATAAAACAAGGTCCTATTTCAAATCTTGTACAAATGCTACGTCAGTTTTCCCAAACTTCACCTCGCAAGCTAATCCATACCCAGTGGGTGTGAGAACAAACACACCTCTGCGATCGGCGGTAGGGAGAGCCTGGCGGCACTGGTGACGTCACACAGAACATCACTACAGAAATGCATATTTTGAGAAAAAAAAGCCATTTCCAGTTGTTCGAGCTTTCATCTTTTTGAGTGTTCGAAGAACGACAAGCAAAGAAGGGAAAAAGGGGAAAAAGCATGTGTGCAATGTGTGGTACGTCGCCATTAATCCCATCCTTTTTCTGCTCAGGTCATTCTTCTCCTGCCATTTATTTGTTATTTGGTGAACGAATCTTTCCTCTCTGTCCAGTCTTTGATGTACGGATCTCCGCCCTTACGTCGCAGAATGTCCGGTTTGGACGGCTGCTTCGGTTTTGAATCATCTATATGTCCCATATCATTGACCAAATAGGTCATCATCTTTATTTAAAAACCGAGATTATGTAAGGATTAACCCCTCATCTCATCCTCTAAGTCCTACGAGGTCTGATTTACAGCGTCATTTATCACATAACAATGTTAACGTCACGTCATATTACGTTTTACCACGAACGTCATCACTGAACGGGTTTGACATGCCAAGATTTCAGAAACAGTCAAATGAGGTGAGGTAAAATGGGGTTTAACGTCGCGTCCAAGATTATTGCACTTACATTGCGACGTGCGTGCACGTGTGTGTGTGGTCCGGACTGATGCCAGTTTAAAGTACTAGCCCACTGAGATACCATGCTGCACTTAACATAAATACCCCACTCAGACACAGTATACTCCGAGCCGACCAGTGCTTGATTTAGCTCCTTAATGCCGAGCGTCAGACAGGGTAACAACAAGTACCACCCTTAAATGTCTTTTGGTATGACGCGGCCGGGGATCGAACCCCGGACCTTCCGTTCCCCGGGGGGACGCTATACCACTAGACCACGGAGGCGGTCCAGTCAACTGAGAGCATGATAACAATCCAATTGCTGACGAGTATTCCCGCTTCAGTTAGGGTTGGTACGTTGGTTGGTTGTTTAACGCTGCACTCGACAATATTCCAGTTATTTGACGGCGGTCTGTAAATAATCGAGTCTGGACCAGACAATCCAGTGATTAATATCATGAGCATCGATCCAGGCAATTGGGATCAATGACATTCATCAACCAAGTCAGCGAGCCTGACCATCCGATCCCGTTAGTCGCCTCTTACGACAAGCATGGTCGCCTTTTACGGCAAGCATGGGTTGCTGAAGACCTATTCTACCCCGGATCTTCAGGGGTCTTCGAGGGTCTGTTAGGGAGGGATTATGAGCATTGGTATACCATATATTACGTCTTTTTTTGGTAACGATATATCGTGTATGATTTATACCTTTCACAAATAGGGTTGTATAATTCGCCTAACACCTTAAGAATTATAGCTTGACGAAACATACGCTATCATAAACAAAATAACATAAATTTTACAATTTACTTTTGAAAGAAGGGTTCCTTGTCATTGTGTTGCAATACTATTTTTTGTGTCTGGCAGAGTCACAGAACTCATTGCTCAATAGATATTAACAGCTGCATATCAAATGAAAGGTCCAGCGTGTCCAGTACATTAAGAACACACTATACAAAGTGGTGCTTACACTAAAAATGGGCTTCCCACATTGTACCCATGTCGGGAATCGAACCCGGGTCTTCGGCGTGAAAAGCGAACGCTTTAACCACTAGGCTACGCGACCGCCCCTGTTTCGAACAGGAAGTACATGTATGTGTAAACAGATGTCCGCTATCCATAGAGGCAGTAAACAGCAATTGGTGAGTGTAAAAAGTGAGTTGCGTTAACAGTTCGTGTAAGCCTTGCTCCAAGGCTGTACTGAAAGATAAGTCCATGGATGTGTAGTTATTCTATAATCCTAATAGGCAAGTCTAGATATGTGGATTCTAAGGACTCCAGGTTCTTATAGGGACAACTTGTTCTTAATATTTACATAATCTAGAAATTATGATTTAAACTAATAATTATCGTCTCAGAGACTTGTGCAAGTCTAAGTTAGTGTGTAAACAGCGAGTTGTGCGTTAAAAGGAAGTTGGGTGTCAACAACTGGTGTGCGTACACAGTTGGTGTGAGTAAACACAAGTACAGTGTAGTTGTATTAGTACCTTCATTAGAAGTAGAAGAAGTGGTAATACTTGTAGTAAAAGTAGATGTCCTTTCTGTAACGTAAGGGAGCATAAAATATATCTGCAATGTTAATGTTAATGTTCTTTAATAACATTCCTGGGTCACTTCTCGAAGGGCATAATGTTTGTTCGTTTGTTTGTATCTTTGTTGTTTAACTCCGCACTGCAATATTCCAGCTATATGACGGCGGTCTGTAAACAATCGAGTCTGGACCAGACAATCCAGTGATTAATATCATGAGCATCGATGCACGCAATTGGGATCAATGACATTCATCAACCAAGTCAGCGAGCCTGACCACCCGATCCCGTTGGTCGCCTCTTACGACAAGCATGGTCGCCTTTTACGGCAAGCATGGATTGGTGAAGACCTATTCTACCCCGGATCTTCACGGGTAGTAGATGTCGTAGTGGTGGTGTTTGTAGAGTCGGTGAGTAAGGTTTTACGCCACTCTTCAATGGGCTTCACACAGTGTACCCATTAAGACAATCGAACCTGGGTTTCGGCGTGACGAGCGACTGCTTTCACCACGGCTACCCCTCCGCCTCGTGGTCGAAGAAGCAGTTGTTGTAGTTATGGTTGCATATAGTAGAGGACACTTGTTTGCTATCCATGTTTTCTATGACCTAGATGTTGGCGTCTGGAGACAGGGGTGTCTATTGCCGTTTGGACAGGCCATGTTTCGAGAACACCGGGTGTCACGATTAACCACTTCTCGGGAGTATAGGTAATGCAAATGTCGTGTTTCCTGTTTTGTATACTTTACAGTTGTCATTTTCGTTTCCGCTGAATTTCCACGTGACTGAGATACGCGTATGAATATACATGATGCACTGATGTTAAATATTTATCAGTAATTTGGTGTAATGTGGTTAAATCTGTGCGCTTCTTTTCTGCAATGTTACTGGAGAACTGGTATTGATCGTACGACGGGGATGCGCTTACTAATGGGATCTGTATATATTTGTTTACTGATTGGTGGTCACCTTTATAACATTACGTCAAGTAGAAATTGATAACCGAAGCACTACTATATTGAACCCCGCGTCATAGCTCCGACCGGTAATGGACAGAAAATCGACAACGTGGAAGTGTATTATGCTGTTTGGGTGGAGTAGTTTTGGCGTTCAGATAAGCATTATTCGTGCTGGGTGGAGAGTTAGGGATTGCTTCAAGAGTAGGTTCAGACCTGATGGGTTCAGATTTAGTTCAGGTTGGGGGTCAAGATGAGCGGTGAAATGAATATTAAGGGTGTTCATAACTGATTAAATGCAGTGTATGAGAAGAATGGATTCAGGCGTGGAGACATAATTTATATAGCAGAGATAGGTGGACATGTCTAACGTAGGGCCTAGAGGGTATGGTTCGTATCGATCTAGATTTCTTCTTATTAAAATTACTTTGAACATATGATTGGAATAAGATAGAGTAGAATTAGTAAAGACAGGACAAAATCGGCGGATCTAGCTTGTTTGTTGGTTAACGCCACAATAATGACGCTATTTGACGTCGTCCTGTAAATCAAGCCTGGATTGCGATTTATATTATGATTGATATGGTTTTATGGGGTAATGATGGGACAGGGTAAGGCAATTTGTAACGAGAGCATTAATTCTCCATGCATTTCCTGACCAGCAGTTTTGCCTTCAACAACCACCTGACAACAACTGAAGCGCCGATATACACGTGTATACCTGTCTTCGCTGCACGGAGTGGCACATTTATTGGGCCAAGACACGCCGCATACCATTATTCTAAGCTCGTCAAGGTATGCGGTATGACAGCAGGCTTATCTGTTTTACGCACACCTAAAGTGTGTATACTTCATAAATGAATAGTTGCCGTTAGTAAATCACGGTGGTCACTTAGCGGATACAGCGTGATATATAGCGCCATATTTCACGCTGCACCCAACTCCGCTACTCTTCCAGGAACGGCAATGGTTCCACCGTTGACCAAACTTCGGCTCATCCCAGCAGGTCACTGAAAGAGAGGGTTCTATGAGCGTTCCTCTGAATTCTGCGCACGTTTGTCCATTACGGTACATTTTTCACACGTCGGTGGCGTTGACGGAATGATGTATGCGTCAAGTGATGCTTTTACATCAGTTAACCCACGCATTAAGATTCGAGAAGCTGAGTGGCAGGAATTCGGACTTGAAGGTCGATCTGTCACTGAAAATGAAGCAACAGTAATAAAGATAAGCGTGTAGATGCAGATGTAGATGTGGATGCAGTCTTCCTATTCAGGCGCAAGCACGTACCAGACCACGGCGTTTCACCTCGCTGTTTAGAGTTGTGTCCCTTAAGGGTGACAGGATCCGCTAAATTAAGGATTGTTCTGGGCTCCATTTTTTAAATTTATTTCGTTGATATATATATTTAAATAAGATAACTTAATTTCTGGGACTAAATGTAAATCTATTGGCAACACTGCATATGGAATGCCCCACAGTAATTTTCTGGGTCGAATGGATCCGAGTTGACCAACGTTTACCACAACAGACGTGTAAACTGTGGATCGAATGTCCATTAATAACAAATGATAACCATTGTATGAAATCCCTTTGCGTTTGTGTTATGTCGCAAGCTCCAATTATAAAATATTGTATCAATATATTTTCCCATCGGAATAATTGGATTTTCCTATATATTGTATTTGTGATGTAAACAGATTTTAAGAAAATGCTACACATTGAGTGAAAGTGCAAGCTATTGATTTACAAGCAGTACAATAATCACAATGCCCCTTGTGTTCGTTTCAAATCTGACGCGAACACACTGACAGGAGAACCGAGCCAACGCAGGTCTAATGAGGAAGTGACGTCACACCGCCAATGACAGAGGCAGGTGGAGTCGAATCCCACGAGGCAGCGCCATGTTTGTTTTAGCCCTCGTCACACTTGATCTCGTTTTCTCTCGCGTGACCTCGTGTCATTTACTTCCAGAAGAGACATTAAGAAATTCAATCAAAAAGCCGGGACAAGCCCGCGAGAGAGAGGTCTTCACTTGGTCTGATCAACTGAGCTGCCCTCCTCAAAACAATGACGACCAGACTAGTCTTGATTGGTAACCTAGTCACAGGCGGAGACATGGAGGTTGTATTAGTTTGACATCGTGGTGGAGGCGACGCCGACTCTTCATTAACTAACGTACTAAAGTTACAGCACAAATAATTCATCGCTCATTTCATTTTAACGTAAACTAAATTCTACTTTGCAGATAGAGCAGCTTGTAGGAGATCAATGTTAATACGGCCAGCTTCAAGAGGGCGTAACCATGTTGACATGTGGCAAAGACAGGGATGCATATAAACGCATTAATACTAAAATAAGTCGCGTATAATAGCAAAAACTAAAACAATAATAATATAATTAAAAATATAAATAATAATAATAACAATAATAAATTAAAAAATAATAAGAATAAATAATCATACGATGACGCGTATAATGGCAAAAACAACAAATACAATACAACTTGCTTTGGCACAAACACAGTATCTTAAACGCCATGATGGCGTAGCTCGGTCATTATATAACCGTCTTCGCCATGCTTGTGGTTTTGACACAGAGGTCCACCCATGGTACGACCCTGAATATGTAGAGGGCGTCATGGAAAATGATAAATACAAAATTCTTTGGAATAGGCCCATTTACAGCTTTAGACGTATCCAGGCCAACAAACCTGATCTTGTCCTTTTTGATAATTCCAATGAAATCATTTATGTCATTGAATTTTCTGTCCCCTTGATGTGATTGACAAGATTGAGGAAAAACATGGCAAATATGGGGACCTCGCTTTCGAAATGTCACGCTTGCATCCCAAGTACCAAGTTGTCCAACTCCCCATTGTTCTCGGTGACTTAGGTTTGGTACCTCCCAATCTGTTGACTGACATTGGGAGAGTACCCGGGTTTGCTATCAGGAATACAGCCCGTCTGACAATCTGGGTAATGCAGAAGGCTGCAGTATTGGGGAGTCTTCACATTCTCCGAAACGTTCTGGGTGGGTTTCACCAGGCAGCGCTTCCTGGAATAAGACCCATTCGCTGTCTGGGCTGCGTGTAGAGGGGGCAAGGGCCCTGAGCTGATGATGAGCCTAACCAGCCTGACTGTGCCAGGATCACCCAAACCCTCTTTGCTGCATTTTTTATTTTAATCTGTAAATTACAGCCTGACTGTGCCAGGATCACCCAAACCCTCTTTGCTGCATTTTTTATTTTAATCTGTAAATAATAATAATAACAACAACAATAACAACAACAACACAACAACAACAACAACAATATAGTTTATGTTTGTGTTATAATTTTCACTATATATCCATTCTTTCAATTTTTAAGATGCGAAAGACCTGGCTAAATTTGGCCTAAAAGATGATATAGATACATGATAAATACTACTACTAATAATAATAATATGATAATAATAATAATAGTGAAATAGAATCAATGAAAAAACCCTGTGTTTCCGGTAACCCTGTCGACACATGAATTCATGTTCCTGACTGTTTTCAAACATCACTTGCTAGTCGTTAAAAGACATCTGATAACATTATTGTAAAAGCTTGACCTTCCTCTTGATGCATGTGTGTCCACGACATGTGTCACCTCAAAAACCCTATTTTGTAGGGTAGACTCCTGGACATAGCAGGACCTGGTGATGATCACAATACAATCATATACGCCTTGTCCTCACAACAACCAACTGCTGGAGCAGTGTTAAGGTAGCAGTAAAATACGAATCTGCTGAGAATGTTTTAATTTTTTTAGGAATAAATTCTGTAACGGTAAATTGTACCGCTAGAACTCACTGCCGTCCACCCGCATCAACATCTATCTGCCTGCATGCTTATCCCCGGTAGTACCCGCTCCCCCACCCTACCCCATCTTTATTGCTCCCATGCCTGCCTACAAGCTCCGCCCGAGTATATGATACTGTACATTTGTTGGAGTGTATCCAGGCCGTGTATCTGTTGTGAAGAAAGGGGGAGTCAAGCCCTGTTACAAATGTTCCTGATACAACTGTTGTAGGGTCCAAGACAGCCCTAAGGGCAGCGATGGCTTGACATGACTGGCAGTGTTCAGAGCTCAGTCACGCACCTTGTTTTCTTATGAAATCTAGAAGTCCTTTGTCTCTTGTTAAAGGAATTCTCTGGTGAAACGAAATCTCCCACGCCAGAAAATTTCTCTCACTAAGCCTTTATTCTCCCACCTTCAATTGTCGCGCGGGGCTGTTCGTATCTGCGACAAATTATTTCAAAATTTTCCTTGCATGTTCCCCTTTCCGTTTGGGTTGGATTTTTTCCCGCACCCTGTAATTGGTAGCAACACATAAAGGTCGCACACACATCTCTTTAGATTGTTTACTTTGGGTGAAAAATCATATTTCTGTCAATTTCGCAGGTCGGGATGTTTTCAATAATTTCTTTTCTTTCAAACTTGTAACTCAAGGTGTGTTTTGCATTTAAACGTTTGTCGACTCACTGTTAATGATAGAGCATGACAGAAAATTGTTTACACAAAATATGTTAAACGTAGTTTCCGTGTGTGCGCGAGTGAAGCGCCATGCTGTCGTCGTGTTATCTATGAAAATATCGAAATAACGTTGAATGATCGCTTCCGCATCATCAACCGAATCCTCCAGTAATGAGATGCTCCATCGGCGGGTGATATGGAGGTAGTCTTACTTACAAAACCCGGCTTCTGAAACAAATTACTTAACTTAAATAAACCCTTAACTCGTAACCGGGGTAACTGATACATGTAAATTGCAGAATTTTGCTTTGTATCAGAATGTTTTATTTTGATGATATTGATATGGTTATATTAAGCTAATATGATACAGAATTCTTTATAAATATGTTTGTTTTATGTGTGTAATAAAGTTTCAGATGTTAAAATAATATAGGCATATTTCCGTCATATTTAGTTGATTAAATAACTACTAACGCAATCATCGGAATAGGGAGCAAAGAAGACAATAATGTCAAACGCTTAAAATAATTGTGCGGAAAAAGAACTCAATATTTCGTAATTTAACTATTTTAACCATTCTTTGATAATGGATTTAATGGGTCACAATAATACCCCTCAAACAGACAGTGGCAGCCGCTTTAACCTAGCTTCCTCAAGCATAGCCTTATGCATCATGTCAATAATGCTAAAAGGATTTCGGCATACAATTGTCCCAAGTCTACAGTAAATACGAAGCAATTCATGGTCATTGTCTCAAATTATGTGATATTTCCAAAACTACACCGATTATGTTATTATAATCACCTTATACGAAATTAGTGGGTTAAGTGTTAATAAAAGTTTTAAATAAATGAAGTTAGATGTGGAGATTCAGTGAATCTCTAGGCTGGCTGACTCCGTCTATTGAGTGGCCGCGAAGAAACGTCAGTTGGGCGGAGAAATTGTCTAAACAGCCAGAGGGGAAAATCCATATGAATTTTTGTTATAAGAGTCGATTCATAATTCAATAAGACAATTTCCTGAATCACATCTAGTTTTATGATTGGCGCTATGCTTCGTCGCACGGCCACAATGAAAGCTGAATTAGATGCCGTTTCAAATGCTGCAGCTAATATATAGACAATTCTCACATGTTTCACGATGTTAAAAGAATATACTTACTGGTGCAGAAATCATGAAAAATTCACACAGCTGACTCTCATAAAAAGGACGCATGTTTATACCTCAAGCTGTCCAGCGTATCAATGTATTACTGCCCATTGATATTCTATTGTCACCACAAGCAGGGGTGTTTATCTAAACGGGTGAAGGATGTTTTTCCTTGTTGAGGAGAATCTGTATTTCTTATAAACGTGAGATCGGGTGTTAACATATTGTTGAAGCTTTCAATGAATCCTGTCTCTAATCCAAGTATCCTGTACCAATTTGGTTGCTAAATTAATACAATATTAATAAAACCTAATTGGATATTTGTGTTACATATTTTCCCCTGCGTCGACTGTAAGTCAGCGGTATAAAACATTTATGTTAAGAAATCGTACGAAATATTTAATTTTTAGTACTATGGTAAAAAATAATATTTAGGAAGGTTTATAAAATTATGAATTCCCTCCATTTTCAATGAATTTGTATGGGTTATATAAATTATTTTTCGCGTCAGTATGTATGGTTCTTAAGTTATGAATATTTTTTTATTATTTTAATAACCTAACTTTGGATTTAGTCTGTTACTTTGTGATTTCCAGCGGCTTAACATTTGGAGATCTCTGTATATTTGAA
Organism: Haliotis rufescens; assembly: GCF_023055435.1. NCBI lineage: Eukaryota > Metazoa > Mollusca > Gastropoda > Lepetellida > Haliotidae > Haliotis > Haliotis rufescens. Next base: position 3,219,176 of record NW_025963857.1, read on the forward strand.
CCAGATGAAACAAGTCGAGGAAATAACCACAATGGATATTTATTGAACGTATCAAATATCAAATTTCCGTTTACGTGTAGCTTTTATGAAGGGCGCGTAAACACAGCCCTGTTTCTATTCATGTTGAGCAACTACTCTCGATTATGTGTGAATTTCAAGCCAATTTCCATCAAATGTTGTGAAGTGTATTGCAGTAAAATGAATCAAATTCATGAATAACAGGTTTGTAGAATTGTTTTTTCTAAATGTCGTTGCTAGGAGACGGGCGTTATGTTTACATTCACATGACACGGGCTGTGAACTCATATTTGGTTAGAGATTTCCTTGAATACTTTCCATTATTCTTAATTAATAAGGATGAAAAAGGTGCAAGATTTTGGTGCGGGCGTTCCATTTCCTGGTTTTTAATTATTTCCGTTGCCATGGAAATGTCAATTTCTCTCACTATTTAATTTCACTACGTTTGACGGGTCTTTTGTGTAAAATAATTCTTACGAATGTAGAAACATTTACAGTTTTAATATTAACAGTATCAAAATATATAATGCTCCCCTCTCTATCACTGACGTGTTTTATAATATTTACCTGTTCAATAAAAAATATCTCAAATATGCTCTGTAGATACTTTAACCATTTCCATTCGAAATAAAGATACTCAAACATAGCGCTTATTTGAAATTATCGTGTGTACGTACACCATTGCATGTGAAATACATTCATTAAGTGCTTGTTCCGGTGTATTAAATGGAATGTAACTTTCAATGAATGTCTCATAATGTCTTCGCGGCACTATGGGTTTCCATTTCAACGTCTTGTCACAAGACTGTTTTGGAAATTTGTGTTACACAAAGTTCTCTAATTGCCTCGGGATAAGCATGCAGCGAAACACAATACATCTTGCAGACCTGCTCATTAACTCAAAAACTTCCACACTAACAATTAGCTTAAATCGTTGATGGAACCACCATAATGAAATGATTATGATATCAAAGTTTTCTCGAAACAAAGGTGGAGTTTGAGACGTCACGCACGCCGGTGTTGTAACTTAAAAAGTAACTACAATTCCTTTCAACGCTGCTGAATCGAGTCCCTATCCGTCTTCTCTCTTGCTCCATAATTTCATTTCGGCACGCACGTCATGAAAGAAACCTGCCTTGCGTTCAGCGCTGGTTCCAAAACACCCCACACTTTCTCCGCCAAGAAAGACATAATTTTTGTCCGCCACGTCCTGATAACTGGGATCTGATGGCAGTTGTACTCCACAGATCGTTAGGAGCATTTATCTCGATAAATTAAGCTGCAATACGGCCGAGCAATTTCGACATCAACAGCCGAATAGGCGGGACGATCGATGGAGCTTTGTCCAATTAAATGCTATCATATCGGGATCAGGTCGGTCGATCGGCTGATGCACTGCTAGTAAGACTGATCAATCTAGACGGTTTGCAGGAAAGCAGTATCGCACTGAATAACGTTATGCTAGTAATTGCATTACAACTGATTTGAAGAGATAAAGGGAAAGCTGTGTGAGCGATATGCGCCCCCGGTCTTATTGGAAGTTGGAGATTTGCTGGAAACACGACGCGAGATCAAGGGGAGAGGGAACCCTCTGTTGACAGGGCCTGGAGACGGTTTAAGGATTCATTTTTTGTTTGTAATAGTGTTACTGCAACCATGTGCTCAGAAACCAATTCTTTAGCCCTTCTATATTCTAAATTGCCTCAAAGCGGTAAATATGTTCTATCTATATAGAAAGTGCTCACTGAAAGCCCTCCTCCGAAGAGGAACACATTTCATCTGATGTATCGATTCCAGCACGTGCAGACAGACGCCCATCACCCCCAACCTCCTCAACCCCGCCACTATGGCAGGGCCACAGTAACATTTTACCGAGAAACAACAGCGCTCCTTATGCCTCGCCAACATATGTATATACGGTAAAAATACGTCACACTAAATTAACACTCATCAAACCACGATGATGGGTGAGGTTGGTTTTGAATTTTTTCCCAAAATACGTACATTATTATCATCGCAATTTCAATAAACCGCGAGAGTTGCGTTGAAATATAAAAACAAACATTGTGACGTATCATATCAACATCACGTGCAGACGTAAGGCAAAAAAGTATTATATTTCTCGTTCCGATCTCTTTCAGCCGGAAGCCGGTTTTAGTTTACTGAATTTATCATAGACGACACTGGCATGTTCAGTGGAAGGTTACTTGTAACGTAATGGCTGAATTTCCTGTAACCCGAACATGTCAAAAATCAAACCGTAAAACAAAATTGATTTGATCTAACCACTGCATAAAGTCCCACAGTGGATGTGCGGTATATGAGTCGGTCGGTATTGTCTGTAAGTCAATATTGAAATAGTCAAACTAAGTGTGTCAACACAACTGTTAAAATTTAACATCAACAGCTGGCGCTTGTAATGTCGATGTTGCCGTCGATGGTGCTAGTGTGGAGACAGACTAAATTTTGCCTTGGTATATGTTCCGCGAAACCCCGTTAATCCGGACGGAGCCCGTTGATTCGTCCAGTTGAACACATTTCTGGGTTAGCGTAACATTGGTACGTTGCCTTGTCCTTGTGGTATATAGACACTCCTCACAATCTCTAATCCCTTTAAGTTTCACACTTTCAAAGTAATGTAAAGCTTTCAAACGGTTTAATACAGTACGATGGAGCATATTGAACGTATTTATTCAGGTGAACAATTGACTTGCATTTGCATGACGGAGGCCACCGGTGGGGCAGGATACGCTCACCTTTTCGCAAACATCTGGTATCATCACTATTTCATAGTTATTCATAAACACATGCTCAAGATATCGTCGTAATCATACAATGAACTTTTAGTAGATATTTCTTGAATATGGAAATATTTACAAACATCACTTCCCGGAGCCTTTGGGCTTCTGGACAAACAGTTTCCAGATTAACAGTTTCCGGGTTAACAGGGTTTTTGATGACGGGACATACTTGCAACACAGGTGAGGCGGGTTTCAGCACAAACGCAGTTCGGACTTACGGTGTCGGAATAACGGGGTTTCGTTAACGCCTCATATTTTAATTCCAACACGTGTGAGTGAGTGAGCTAAAATTTAACGTCGCATCGGCATCATATCAGCCATATAGCGACGACCAACACGGATGAAGGCGGGTTTTAGCGCATGTGCAATCCGGACTAACGGTGTCGGAATAGCGGGGTTTCATTAACGTCCCGTATTTCCAATTTCAACCCGGGAGAAGGCGGGTTTCCGTACAAAACGCAGTCCGGACTAACGGCGTTCCTATTGTCCATGCTTCCAACACAGCTGTATTGAACATATTCTCGAAGAGTTGGAATTTTCTGTACACGCGATGGTCTGTCCAGCTGACATCGAAGTTCATGGCGGAACTACTGGACACTGTTTGTCTGTGGTGATCAATGGTCTGAGTCAATATTTGCAATAACCCTACCAGTTGTCTACATTGCGGCGGCCTGTTAACCCATATAGATGCTCATAGTGTTTGACAACATTATGTTTGCTATTAGGCGTGACGCCGTTATGTGATCAATCATTAAATAAATTAAAAATAACCTATTCAAGGTCAGCATGGATCTGGTTTAATACGAAACGTCAAGTGCAGAAAGGCTACATCTGTATGTTGACGTTACTGTGAAATCTCGTTAACTCGAATTCCTTTGGACTATCGACTACAGGTCTAGTTATCCGTTGTTCGAGTTAAGTGGTTCCAATATCAGACCATAGTGCTGATAAGGATTCTGTCGGGACTACAGACATCGTCTTAAACGATATATCGAGAAAAAGGAGTTCGAGGCAAGGAGATTGTAATATATATGATTAAGGAGAGCGATTAAATGAAGGCTTATATACTAATATACTTTAGAGACGCAAAATCCTTCACATAATGATGTAAACAAATAATGTTTGTTTTTTTGGGCATATTTTGTTGAGAATTGTATACTCCCCAAGGAGCTGAGAAAGACATTGATACATTGATACATTACCTCTGGTGTGAGCATGACCTCTGACTTTTGGCACTTGTCCCATTTAAATGACCATATCATCATTATCATTGTTATTAGACCAAAACTGAAGTGTTATGACCTGTAGTGGTCTCGTGACGTTACAGTAGCCCTGCAGACAAAATTGCTGAAAGGTTTGATGTTTGTATTCGGATAACCAACTGGCATGTGACATCTAAACATTTTCATTTTTTTTCAACATATGTGACCACCAAGAGAAAAGGGACCTTTTGGGTGCTCCGATACAGTGAGTGAGTGAGTTTGGTTTAACGCCGCTTTTTAACAGTATTCCAGTTATATCGCGGCGTGTCAGCTTAATGTGGGAGGAAAGCCCGATGTGATGCTGGTCGGTGAAAACCACGAGCACGGGTATGGTGCTGACAAACCTAGAAACATAATCGGGGCGAACCCACAATCATAGGTTTCTGGCGTGCCCAAGGGACGCAACTCTGCACAGCGAATCGCGGCGCGGCGCCTTAGACGACTGGGCCACCCGTGCCCCCGCTCCGATACAATTGTACTATGATGTCATAAAGAAGTCTGACGTCACTTCAGTGAAGATAGCCATGTGTGATGTCATGTATCTCTGTAATAAAAATGAATTGAAGCTTGTGAATTATCATTTTGTATTCCAAAGATATTGCAGTTCTAAACTATAATGAAAAGTCAAAATATGATTTTTTTCACCTACGAGGTCCCTTATCTCATGGTTGGTCACGATAATAAAGACCCGTGAAGATCCGGGGTAGAATAGGTCTTCAGCAACCCATGCTTGCTGTAAAAGGCGACTATCCTTGTCGTAAGAGGCGACTAACGGGATCGGGTGGTCAGACTCGCTGACTTGGTCGATGCGTGGATCGATGCTCATGATGTCAATTACAGTACTAGATTGTCTGGTCAAGACTCGGATAATTTACAGACCGCCGTCATACAGTATAGCGTGAAACAACAAACAAAATATAAAACACAATTATAACAATAATTCACCATTGCAAGACATTTACATAATATATCTCACTGACGTATTTCAGAAAGCTATGCATCTTCATCTATAATAGAACCACTCTAAAGAGGCTACGGGTCATCAACATTCGTCCTTCATGGAACCACCATTAGCAGAACACAGTTTAGCAGATGTGTCTCAAGTTTCACGAAGTTTCTGCCAAAAGTGTCCAGAATCCTTTTCACAAGTAATTACGTTCCAAGTTAACACTGTTTCACGGCCATATTGTAGAGACGACGCTGTGCTAGACTGTCCTACTGGATTATATAAATCATACATCATAACTCAAGACAAATAAAGTCGACAGTATTAATATAAACAACGGGATTAGCTTTGTCATATTTGGGCCATAGCATTCACCTTGTGTATCTCTGGGAACCTGGCACAATTGTTATCAACACTCAACACACAACATACTTTTTATTATTTATTACCAGATTCAGTGGTTTGGTGGTTTGCATCTCAGTACCCTGACATGGTCGTTCCTTGCTCATGCTTTCAATCACTGGTTTGACTGGTCCAGACTTGATTATTACGTATATTATATACGCTGCTATATGATAACATAGCGGTGATACAAGGTGTTCGCGAAAAGGTGAGCGTATATTGCATGACCAGAGACGCCAGTCCAAAACACATGCAAAGGAAAGTCAATCGTTCACCCAATAAAACGGTTCGGGAACATGGTGCAAGTCAAAATAGGGAATCAGACATCATTTTTGTTATTAATACGTCAAATATGGAAATGCCAACAGTATGGACTTTTCCTTTCATAAACCATTTTGAAAAAACTTTACTAAGCTTTCGAAAGGTGTGACTGATGAAACAATATTCACTCACTCACAACAGTCCGCTGATATTAATATCTACGTGAAGTCTGAAGTCTAGAACCACAGTAAGTCACTTTGTCTGGACCTTGTCGCCAAGTCTGATTTTAGATCCCCATCCTTGTGCACAATATTTTTGCGACCAGGCTTCATCCAGATCTATGTCAAATGACTCACGTGGCACCAATTCTATGAGTGAATTGTCACCGAGATCGGCCTTGTGGCGTTCTTGGTCCATATCCTGATGCATGTATATGTCTTGTGCGGAGATAGGCGAATACTCCATAGTACACGGTCAGTCGACGTAGCTCCGCCCATCAGTGTCACTTGTAATGAAACCAATGCCTCTTGATACCAGCTGACCAATAGAGCCTAGGCTGCGATAACACCACAGTTCTGTTTACCAATCAATAACATCCAGTCAACAGAGGGGAATTAGTATCCTCGATCATTCAATACTTTGGCAAGACGGCCTAAAACCACTAGACGTCTTAGACTTATAAGCAACATAAGTCGTCAGGTAAACAATATCAGTTAGTTTAGTCTAGCCCGTGGCCACAAGGTACAATATGTATGTCAGTCTGACCGATATTACGTACACGGGGATATACATCAAGCGTCAGTAAAATCCTATTGAACAGCGGCCTCAATATTATGTAACGCTGGTTCTTCCTCGCTCTAACATGAACAGTATCAAATCTCTCTGAACAAACAGAACCGTTCTAAACAGTCTGAAAAGTAATTTTACTGTCATTGCCTGAAACAGCTTGATCGAGAAAGTCCTAAACCACACATGATATGATTAGGTTTACCCAGATATAGGTGCTGTCTATTGTACCACAGTGCGATATCGGTGGCTAGGAAACTTGATCCAGGGCTGTTCTATTCATGGTGGCACGAGTGTCGATGTTGGACACCAAGAACAGCAGAGCAACAATTCAGCGGGCGATGAAATTCATGTTTCTGTGAGTAAGTGTGGGTGTTGCGTGTTAAAGTTTTCAACGCATCGACGAGAGAGCTTAGGTCCTGCTGCCCTAAATAGGAATATTTGAAAAATACATAATTGAGGTATTGATGTAGAATATACGATACCTCTGAAGCGCGGCATGCGTTAACGTTGTACTGGGGCTATTCATATAACGTTATTCTGATATGGCGGAGTTCGATCATCCGCTTTCAATCTAAACTGTATAACAGGGTTTCATATGACGTTTTTAGGAGTACTCCGGTGTCGGTACGACCGTTTTCCGTGTACGCTGAGTGGCACTACAGTTTCAGCCAACGTTATTCTATGCCGACCCTAGTTCCACGGCGTTAATCTGTCTACTTTAATGTCATACAGTTCGCGTATCACTCATCAGTCTACTTTGCTGTCACAGACGTTTATCTGACGTCATTCCGTCTATTCTGGTACCAGAGTTGTTGATATTATGGTATTCCGTCTACTGTGGTAGTCAGCAGTTCCATCTTCCGTAGTTGCGTCTAGTCTGATCGTTTGGCTCATACTTTATTCCGTTCATTGTGGGAACGTATATTATCTCACATCACTTCTCTGCTCTAGTATGGGAGAGGTCATTCTACGATGCTGTAGCAGATTTTGTCTAACGTCATGCAGTTGTATCACATTTTCATCTAACGTCATTCTGTCTGCAGTGTTATCATATTTACACCTAACGTCATTCTGTCTGCAGTGTTATCACATTTTCATCTAACGTCATTCTGTCTGCAGTGCTATCACATTTTCATCTAACTTTATTCTGTCTGTAGTAGTATCACATTTTCATCTAACGTCATTCTTTCTGCAGTGTTATCACATTTTCATCTAACGTTATTCTGTCCGTAGTAGTATCACATTTTCATCTAACGTCATTCTGTCTGTAGTGTTATCACATTTTCATCTAAAGTCATTCTGTCTGCAGTGGTATCACATTTTCATCTGTAGTCATTCTGTCTGTAGTAGTATCACATTTTCATCTAACGTCATTCTGTCTGCAGTGCTATCACATTTTCATCTGTAGTCATTCTGTCTGTAGTAGTATCACATTTTCATCTAACGTCATTCTGTCTGCAGTGGTATCACATTTTCATCTGTAGTCATTTTGTCTGCACTGGTATCACATTTTCATCTAACGTCATTCTGTCTGCAGTGCTATCACATTTTCATCTAACTTTATTCTGTCTGTAGTAGTATCACATTTTCATCTAACTTTATTCTGTCTGTAGTAGTATCACATTTTCATCTAACGTCATTCTTTCTGCAGTGTTATCACATTTTCATCAAACGTTATTCTGTCCGTAGTAGTATCACATTTTCATCTAACGTCATTCTGTCTGTAGTGTTATCACATTTTCATCTAAAGTCATTCTGTCTGCAGTGGTATCACATTTTCATCTGTAGTCATTCTGTCTGTAGTAGTATCACTTTTTCATCTAACGTCATTCTGTCTGCAGTGGTATCACATTTTTATCTGTAGTCATTCTGTCTGAAGTAGTATCACATTTTCATCTAACGTCATTCTGTCTGCAGTGGTATCACATTTTCATCTGTAGTCAATTTGTCTGCACTGGTATCACATTTTCATCTAACGTCATTCTGTCTGCAGTGCTATCACATTTTCATCTAACTTTATTCTGTCTGTAGTAGTATCACATTTTCATCTAACTTTATTCTGTCTGTAGTAGTATCACATTTTCATCTAACGTCATTCTTTCTGCAGTGTTATCACATTTTCATCAAACGTTATTCTGTCCGTAGTAGTATCACATTTTCATCTAACGTCATTCTGTCTGTAGTGTTATCACATTTTCATCTAAAGTCATTCTGTCTGCAGTGGTATCACATTTTCATCTGTAGTCATTCTGTCTGTAGTAGTATCACTTTTTCATCTAACGTCATTCTGTCTGCAGTGGTATCACATTTTTATCTGTAGTCATTCTGTCTGAAGTAGTATCACATTTTCATCTAACGTCATTCTGTCTGCAGTGGTATCACATTTTCATCTGTAGTCAATTTGTCTGCACTGGTATCACATTTTCATCTAACGTCATTCTGTCTGCAGTGCTATCACATTTTCATCTAACTTTATTCTGTCTGTAGTAGTATCACATTTTCATCTAACTTTATTCTGTCTGTAGTAGTATCACATTTTCATCTAACGTCATTCTTTCTGCAGTGTTATCACATTTTCATCTAACGTTATTCTGTCCGTAGTAGTATCACATTTTCATCTAACGTCATTCTGTCTGTAGTGTTATCACATTTTCATCTAAAGTCATTCTGTCTGCAGTGGTATCACATTTTCATCTGTAGTCATTCTGTCTGAAGTAGTATCACATTTTCATCTAACGTCATTCTGTCTGCGGTGGTATCACATTTTCATCTGTAGTCATTTTGTTTGCACTGGTATTACATTTTCATCTAACGTCTTTCTGTTTGTAGTTTTATCATCATCTGTAGTCATTTTGTCTGCACTGGTATCACATTTTCATCTAACGTCTTTCTGTTTGTAGTGTTATCATCATCTGTAGTCATTTTGTCTGCACTGGTATCACATTTTCATCTAACGTCTTTCTGTTTGTAGTGTTATCATCATCTGTAGTCATTTTGTCTGCATTGGTATCACATTTTCTCCTAACGTCATTCTGTCACATTTCATTTCTGTCTACTTTCGCTGTTTGATTTGAAAGAAATTCCGTGTACTCGGCTATCACAGTGTTTAACCTAAAGCTGTTCTGTCTACTTCAATGTACGATAGGGTTATAGATGACCTTAATCCGTCTACATGGTGATCACAGCAGTTCATCTAACATTATTCCGTCTACTTTGATCGTTTAACTGTTTATCGTACTATGGTACCAAATCGTAAAATATAACATTAGTTAACTTCGTCTACCCCGAGTTCATGTCTGTAAAACTTTATAGTTTCTCTTTGTGAGGGTGAGATTCGTATGGTGAGGGTGAGATTCGCGAACACCTGGTGTCATCCCTTTTCAGCGATCAATTCTTATGAATTACACCACTATTTACCGTTATGGCCAATGGAATATGTTTTGGCGGATAATCGAGACTGGCTTTTTTCTGGCGTTGACGTTTTATATCTATATTTAGAAAGGGTGTATTAAACATCCCATACTTTACGTCCTCAGTCGCGGCTGGTGATATGCACGGCCTGAAACCATTCCATTCTGTGTTTGGCATCTAATGTCTTAGATTGTGTTTTGTTTTTGTTTGTTTGCTTGTTGTTGTTTGTTTGTTGTTTTTTTTGTTTTTGTTTTTTTTTGGGGGGGGGGGGGGAATTGAGAACTGAGAAGTTAAGTGAAAAAGAGAAAATTTTCGAAAATCTTAAAGAATGAACGAAAATACTTTTTTTGGAAGCAAAATCAGAAACAACTAGAATATCACAACGAATAATTTTCTCAGAAACAAGTCGCAGAGAGCAGAAGATTCATGAAGATGTTTAGGACTATTATACTGGATTATATTCATGACGTGGAATTATAACATTTATATTGTTGTAACTTTCTGAAAACTAAATAAACGGTTCTTCGATATTAGAAATCTCTGCCAAAAGCATAGTCCGATTTTTTAATGCCATTCAAATGAACAAAAATACTTTTTGGAGAAGCCAAATCAGAAACAACTAGAAAATAGCAACGAATAATTTTCTCAGAAACAAGTCGCAGAGAGCAGATGATTCATGAAGATGTTTAGGACTATTATACTGGATTATATTCATGACGTGGAATTATAACATTTATATTGTTGTAACTTTCTGAAAACTAAATAAACGGTTCTTCGATATTAGAAATCTCTGCCAAAAGCATAGTACGATTTCGACTATGTCACGACAATGTGTTTTTGAATAACTATCAAATTGTCATGACACCAGGTGCTCGCGAAAGGTGAACGTATCAAAAGAAAACAAAAGTCTCAGAGATCTGATTGTTTTATTGGACATGAAGAACCAAGGTGGAGTTCAGAGCTAAGACTCAAGTTGTTTTCCTAAGATTTCAAATTTAAATGAAAATTTGAAAAAGAAAAGAAACAAGGTCTCACATTCTTGCATGAAGAATTCAGTCTTGGTTGGGGCGTTAGTTAGTGTGATTTTGCAAGGAACACCATATTCAGTTCCCGACATGGTTACCTATCACGAAGTCTCTTGATGATTTTCTACTACAAGGCTTGGCTATACAACTGACATTGCTGCAGCTTATATACTTACATACCTTTATTCCTCTCTGTGTCTTTGACAAACCATGGTACTATTATCACGGGTTCGAATCCTAGATTGACCTTGATTATGTTACTGTGTTTGTCAGCACCCTACCCCTGTTCGTTGGTTCCTCAAAATGGTTAACATCTAAAACCTGCAACACTTTGGGCTTCCCTCCCACATTAAGCTGACACGCCGTGATATAACTGAAATACTGTTCAAAGCGGCGTTAAACACAATTCACTCACATATAAATATAAAGTGACGTAATCGCGTCACACTATGAAGCTGTGGTCGCTTAGCGACACCCGACTCACATGACGTCATAAGTGTCAGGATACACGTGATATATGTTATTTGTATTTTGTTTTACGCCGCACTCACCAAAATTCAAAGTAATTAACCGAATCTGGACCAGACAATACAGTCATTGACATCATGAGCATCGATCTACGCAAATGGGAAACGATGCAACCAAGTCAGCGAGCCTGACCACCCGATCCCATTAGTCGCTCTTAGTCGCCTCTTACGTGGTATAACAGACTTACGTCATCCAACTTACGTGGTATACCAGACTTACGTCATCAAACTTACGGCGGTATAATTGAGACAGTATTCTGTCCTAACTGAATATACACAAATAATAAAATTGTAACAAGTATACATTCAAAGATTTATTTGACTCATCCTAACTCACATATGAAATATACAAGCAAATTACGAAACACTGTAATTAACATCGTACATGACAATACAACTACATACGGCTGTCACAAACATCTGTAGTAATCCAACTTACATTTTCTACAACATTCTAATGACTCTTAAAAAGACTTGAAACCGTTAGGGCCTAATTCTGGCCCAGTGGTCACAGTGATGAACCGGGTTCAACTCCCACGTTTAAATGTTAAGTCCATTTAACTGTCCCAAGTAGTGATGAGGCCGGAATAAAAATAAACGCGGCTTAAAACCATACTCACTCACTATTCTACAGACAGTGATGAATGTCTACGGGCAGCCATAACCAATCGCCATTGTGGCCATTCAATTCCCGTTTACGACTAGCACAGTACGCTATGGACGTCTTCTCTCGCTGTGCTACCTCATCCTACACGAAAAAATATATTCAAGATCAATATTTACATATGACTAGTAATATATGTTGGCAAAGTATATCTTCGTCCATGATAAAACTGAACAAAATATATCTCTGTCTGCGCCCGCCAAGCGCACAACCATATAACGACTGGTGTCAAGCAGCCAACTGCCTCACTCTGAAGATAATTTCTTATAGTGTTTTTAGTTCAAACTAAAATATGATTTATGTCACACCCTTGACATTAATGCGTTAATGCACTCATATTAACTCATATACTCCATACACAAGAAGTATTTAATATTTTCACGGCTTGAACTAACGTAAAAAACAGGGAGATTTTCCATTGAATGTGTCTCTCATCTGCTCATCATTAAGAGGTGATAGTTGAGCTCTTATCTTTTTCCGTATCGCACAGCAGATAAACCTACGCGTGTTCAGAGTGGTATAAGACTGGGTGCAGTGCTGGCACCGCATCTGTCAGCATCTCACATGCCGTCTATGATACCGAGCATCACTCTGCATTAACCCTATGACGTGCCCGTCCCGTCCCTGGAAGCATGCATTATTGTGTCATCAAGTGAACTTTACGGACTGTCATCGATCGCTTGTTAACAATATACATTTCTTACTTAATTAAATCAAAGGTAGTTTGAAGTGTATATATAAAAAAATAACTTCAGCCACATTCATTTCTTGGGTTAAGATGAACGGAAGTATAAATATTTATAGGTCTTTTTTCCAGACTGGTATATGTAAGATTATTTATTCCAGGTTTTGTCACACTGACAGATGTAAAGCACATCAGCTATGACTATAAATCCTTCCTTATGTTCTGCTGTTCATATAACCGTCAAGGTAATTACAAACAGATCGACCACGTTCTACCAGACAACGCAAAACAGGGACAAACCATTTAAGTTTTAAGATTGAATTGATTTTCTTTCGAATGTCTTTTATGATGTGATGAACAGTTTTTGAATGTTCCTTTCATTTTTACTGAACAGAAAAACTACTTTTCGTTTGGGGGCATGATATTTCTTTAATCTCAAATATATGTTTTACGCATGGCGAGGGCAATTATCGATTTTAATGTTTTATGTTCAAGGCTTAGGTTAACACACCATTGTATTATATACAACACACTATGCGCTATATATACATAATACATGTAGTGCTTATATGATCAAGGTCAGCAGGACAACATGCATGTATGACAGATATGGCAATCGTCGTGCCTGATGTCCTCATGTCAATATTGACGTGCTAATGGTATACGTGATGTCCTACAGCAAACATTCATACATACGACGATGAAGAGATAGAAAGTTATGCGTGATGTCCCCTTAATAAAGTCCATACATTCGTTGACTAAAGATGATGTCCTGTTATAGGATGAAGAACAAAGCGTGATGAACTAGAAGAACTATGGTGTTGAAGTTCTCTGTTGACAACACTGGATGAAGACCATGATGCGTGATGAACTTTGATGAAGAATGCCCATATCTGATGACCGTGGAACACGATGTCCTCTGGTGAATATTGATGCAGTAATTGTAGAACATGGAACGTTTTCCTATGGTGAACATTGATACAGAAGGAAAACACGAAAAGTGATGTCATCTGCAGCAAGGCTGAAGGTCAGTGCTGGAGAGGACACCACGCCGGTACGCTTTGTGTGTTTAACTCTTTGGACGCCGTTACATTAATTGGACGAAAGTTGAGCGACGTCACCACAAGATAATTGCTAGAACTTCCGGTATCGTGTTGAGGGTCGTCCTGGACATCTATCCAACATCCCTGAAAGCAAATTAATAAAGTAAATAAACCACTCACGGCTCCTCCTCGCCACGTTAAACATTTGGCAGAAAGAATGTCAACGTTCAACCCTAAAACCCAAAACAAATTTTCCCTAGAAGTAAAAATGATAATTGTATATTTATGCAGCGTTAATACAATGCGGAACGTCAAATCAAAGACTCTTAATAGAAACAACAAACAAAGGCGTGCGTGGTGGCAACATCTCCTGTATAAATACCACTTGTATAGCAATCTCCGAGTTTATCCATTGTCTCCGTATCACGATTCCAAATAGCTGACAAAATAAATACACAGTTCCCTATATACTCGAAGAGTGTCTGTCTCTATCAACGCTCAACCACAGGTACTTGGGATGACATTTAGGGAGGGATTTGAGAAACTAGTTACAGCATCGGCAACGTAAATAGAACGCTCCATATCCGGATTGCCTGACACGTGATGATAAAACAATCCCGATAGGTTATTTACCAATAGACCATGGTGCATTTATGTAAGCTTGATACATTGTGAAACGTGGACGTTCTCGGATATTGTGGGGCATGGTGCTAGTGTATGCTATTTTACTAAAATAGATCTTCAAGACATTATACATTGTTTTACAACAACAGATTCCATTGGAAGGCGTGATGGTTCAACTTTCATATATGTGATATATAGAAGAATATTCCCCTAGGCGTATATCTGAATACCTTATCACAGTGTATCACTTTCATCAAACAAGCTCAAAGTCAGTATAGGGTATTAAGGGAATACAACACGCAGGTCAGGCTAAATAAATAGGCGACCTGACCTGGAATCAAAATACAGAACACTAGTCGCACGTAAATATAAGCGACACATACATCCCATAATCATATGAAATCTCTACTAAAAGCAGATTCCATTGTGCGATTCCGACTATATCATAAACATGTGTTTATGAATCATTATCAAACGGGTGTTCGTGGAAAGGTGAGCGTATCGTGCCCCACCGGTGGCATCCATCACAAACACATGCAAAGGCAAGTTAATTGTTCGCTTGAAATAACACGCGTGGGGAAGATATCGTGCAAGTCAAAATAGGGAATTGCTTGGACATCATTATTGTCACTGGTGCGTCAAACAACTGCAAATCAGCGCCGCCTTTTGAATGGGGAGCACCTCTACACCAAACCCTACAGCTCCCACTTAGTTTTCGCATCCCTAGCATCCAAAAGTCATCATAGACATCCCGATGGTTCACGTGTTTGCTTTAATAAAGAATTTAGTAAGCAGGGATATACAAAGTCTATTCAGCCATGCAAAAACAGAACTGGCATTTTATGAGTTAAAACAGCAATGACAATGTTAGAACGGCTTTGAAAAAATGTCAAAACTGTTATAAAAGAAATATTCAAAACCGGCCATGAAAAACGTTTAAACAGCCATAAAAATATTAAAGTAATAAATAATGACAGTTCATTTAATTGCTTGTTGCACTTTCATAAATATAGAAAACAAAGGATTACATGTATGGGTGTTAAAGGAGATTTGTTTATATCGATAATCATGATTATTTGTTTGTAGTTCTCCATATGACCTTACGTCGGGTCAGCTAACTCTTGTAGAGTTAACACAATCCATGATTTATTATAACAACCTTATAGATACATGTAACTGAAATTCCTTTTCATTCCAACATTCAAAGTATGGATTTTCATAAACAAGATGTAAATAGGCAATGCAAGAGCATAACCAGCCTAGATTTTCTGCCGAAACTGATTCCACTTAGCGTAAAGGGTAAATAGTTGTGGAAATTATATGAATGGACCACTGAAAATCAGCGATGGCACCAGGTGTTAGCAAAAAGGGTAAGCTTGCCCTGCCATACCGGTAGCACCCGCCATTCATACATTTTGCATAAAAGTATTTATTGCCTGACGCAACACAGCAGTACTCCTGCCATGATTATGCCAACTTTTTGCATGAGCCATTTTGACATGTTTGAAGTGGATATTTTCACATTTCAACACTAAAAATGATAAGGGTCACCGTCCTTATGACATTCCGGGGTTTTCAGGCATAACCGTTATGACTTGTCTACATTCATCATTGCTTCACCTCCGCTTATGTTCCAGAAATTTGCGTCCTGCAGCAATGAGACATTCAACGATTATCGTCAGAAGTATATCTGTAAACTTCCTTATGTAAACGTCACAAGTTCCAAGCACCGAATTGCCATTACGTTATCGAGCTTCAAATACATGTTGTTATCTGAGGCAGTAGGGGTATTCGTATTTATAACCCCCTGGGGATCCCGGTTGGAATAGGCTCCATGCAAACGATGCTTGTCGTTAGAGGCTACTGTATGTTTGGCTCGGGTGGGCAGGCTCTGTGTCTGTGTCATGGTGGCCCGGGTGTGTTGATCGTTTCTGGTCCAGGGAGAGGTTTCAGTGGATTACAGTGGGTCATAAATGCGGCGTAAAACATTAAGTTACACTTAAATTGTCTGCTTAACAGCTTTATTCACTTGCTGACTAAGTTGGAACTTTGTGTTGTATATTCTACAATAAACAACTTGATATGCACAAATATCCCTGTTCATACAATTAATCTGAAATATAAATATATATATGAATCACGTATTCCATTCTCAAAACGTATTTCCTTAGCGTATTCTCCCCCCAACTTTGAAGATACGTTGGTGATGGGAACTCAAACAGCGATCACATCGAATCATCATCATCATCATCATCATCATCATTTATATAGTGACAATTATAACGTAAAGATAAAAAGGATCGCAAATGCACACTTTCACGTCATGATCATCCTTTTATTAAAAACACGAAATAACATAATAACATAATAATAATAATAACAACATAAAAGTAATATATTTCCATTAATATAAATCGAAAAGTATGAAGAAAAAACCCCATGCATTTGGAATCATTTTAAAAAAGATATTAAAAAAATACTTGACAATTGTTTCAAGACTGTTCCATGTCCAGTGCATGTCACTGTAACAATGGCTGTTGAAGCTGACTATAACAGATGATAAAGGCATATTTAACAAAAAAAGAAATACTTTTACTGAAAAATCCGACTCCACACGCCATAACCAGCACACTAACAGTAACCACCCATATGTCCCACGTGCCCACAACGCAACAATCCTCCAACTAGGACTTCCACATAGGGGGGAAACGGGGAAAAGGTCTCTCCACCTTCGCCTTGAAACAATGAGATTGAGTAAACAGTCCATGAAGACATTTTTGACATACCTCTTTATGAATTTGTACATTAAAACCTACTCATAGTTCCAGTCTACAACATGAGCCTGTGGGAATCTTTATGCTACACATAGATCCTATCCCGTCTGTAGATAAGTATCTGTAAGTTCGTGGGCATTGATGGACATTAATATGTTATGCTAGAGACATTCTATGAGAAAGAACAATACTGCTCGTTCACCAGGCAATACTCTTCTAACCCATTTGCGTCGGCTGCACTTTCTTGCTCATTTCTATAAAAACTTCTATAAATAACCTAAGCAAATAAACGCTGTTGTTATCCGAGTCTGAGGATTAGGCTCCACGATGACAATATCGCGAGAGACTTACGCAAGAGGGGAATACTGGCCACGTCCAAACTAACAATTCAGGCCTAATAATTTGTTGATCTTACACGATAAATTCTATTTTATTTTCAGGTTAAATTAAGATAGGAAACAATTAATTTTGAAAGTTTTGTTTTACATTCCGCTACACTACATCCAATACATTAACGTGCGGAATGTTGCAAAATGGTAATATTAATATTCTGAATCCTCCAAATAATAATAAATAATAGTAATAATGTGACAACAAACCAGTTGCATGTGTGAACACCCTTTTCTTAACATTTTTGCGATACTAGCATGTTATCAAGCATTATATTTTGGAGGATAAGACATTTTCAATATCTAACTGTACTATTTCGTACGTGAATGTTCCTTTCTTAACTTTTATGTCATGCAAAAATATCACACGAACTATTTTAAAGGTCATTGTAGACTAACAATAGATAAGAGATTATTTTCCTTTAAACTCGACTGGTGATGCTTTTTAAATTGTGAGTGAGTATGGTTTTACGCCGCTTTTAGCAATATTCCAGCAATATCACGGCGGGGGACACCAGAAATGGGCTTCACACATTGTACCCATGTCGGGATTCGAACCCGGGTCTTCGGCGTGACGAGCGAACGCTTTAACCACTAGGCTACCCGACCGCCCCTTCAAATTGGAAATGAACATATACACTTTTATGGAATATGTTTATAATCAATGTACACTCTGGACTAATTTATTAAGGTGGTATTCCATAGCAAAATATTAATTTAGAACATATTTGTATATTCTATACACGAACTGATATTGTTTCGTGCAAATTTACATTTATTTCTTATTGGATGTATTTTTTTACAGATTATTTTAAAACGGTTTTGACATCGTAATTTACTGCCTGATGCCACATTGACATTATCAAGTTAATATGTTGTGTTAGTCATAGCCTGTTACTCAATACATTGCACGCTTGGCGATAACGATTTAGTCAAATACAGTGATTTCTTCACGAGGTGATGATTTGAACGCTAGAAATCGATGTAAAACCGCATCAGTGTGAACTGGGAAAGATAACAAATATGACTGATTTAAAATTATCGATCTTATGTTAGTTTTGTATTTTAAGCATTAAAACTATTTTTTTACTTGGTAATAAATATGAAAAATGGCCCAAATTTAATCAATATCATATTAACATAAAATGAAACAGGATATTTATTTGAAAAAAATCAAACGTGAGAGTTATTACGACCTTAGAACAAAAAGATGATATTGTGTCCTCCAAACACAGATGTCAACTGGGAAATGACCAACGACTAATGACATCAAGAAGGCTTGACAGTTCCGTCCAATCAAATCATCTGACGATATTTGATGCCCCGGGAGAAGCCACATACGGGCGATCAGGTACTTGATACTGTTTTCCAATCAACTAACAGCATCCTTAATACATCCTACTGTCTAGGTGAGACGGTGGTTAGTGTAACATGTCTTGTGTGTTTCTCCTCAATGCGCGTATTAAGGACTTACCTATACAAAGAGGCTTATTGGGGTGTGGGGGTCACATTAGGGACACGTTCGAGAGGTTTACCTAAACAAAAGGCCACCAGACGCGACGTGTTTTCAAGGAAAACAGTTTGTGAGAAAATATCATATTATAGAAGAAAGATTGACTCCACTCCATTAAATGTTACGTCTCGTTTGGATTGCCAAGGATTTTGCTATCCTACATAGGCTCGCATGTCTTGTCGGCGGAGCAATTTGGTTTATGAGGTTCGCACTATTGAAATCACACAAATGAAAAGTGGGGTTAAAATGTTAAACCTTATTGGCATATTTTTGCGATATGGCTGCTTTTGAGGTATTATTATTCGCTCAACGCGCCATAACGAGGAGCTAGCGTGGAGAAGGGTCTATGGGGGATCTACTATAATAACTTGCCATATACACTCTTTAGAAAATTGCTCCATATTCAAACGTAATCACGAATAACAACGGGACGTAGTCTTTGTACAAGAATTAGAAAGGAACGACGTATAAAGGGTCTTTAGTCCGGATCGCATTTGTTATATTTAGAGCTCGCGTTTCTCTAAATGCGAGAAGTCATGCGAAAGGTGTAAGCTAACATGTTAAGTGCTTTGTGCAGCGCTGACTTTGAAACGTTTTTGCATCAAATTTATGGAAATTCCTTTCAGTGTTATTCAGTGCATATTATTGAAATTTTAAACGTAGGCTTTTTCGCTTGATATTTAGCTAATCGTTCCCCTTACGACATAAGCAGCTCCAGTGTTTGAGATCATCAGTGCAATTTTAGGCTCGCTTAACTAACACATTATCAAAAGAGGTTTTTAATATTAACAGATACGGGAATGCACACGTTCAAAGTGGGTGTGAATTATCAAACTATGTTTTACCAATGGCGACATATTTCAGCATGAAATTATGTGGAGTAATATACGTTTTTTCATATTTTTCAAACGGCCTTATTTTAATTTAATGTATGTTGTTTAAATTGTAATGGTATATATATCTTAAGGTAAAGCATGCATATCATTGTTCACGTTTTCAATTAGCATTAGATTAGCGTTGGGAATAGCCATGTCACATTTCTATAGGTGTGGCAATGGGATGTATTGGAGGGGAAGTACAACTGTCAACAATAGCCATGACAGCACAATTACCATCTTCATCTATACAGGCAAGCAGTGTCATCCATCCTTACCTGAGAACACCCCAAGGCATTGAGTCAACGAGTACATGATCACTCTACTGATTATTGTCTCAAATCAGTTGTTTACGCCTCGTGGACCAATAATGCTTTCATTACAGCTAATAATCACTGCCTTTCTTTCTAACCATAGGTGGTGGCATAACCTTTCATTACACGGGAACCTACCCCGCCCTCATTCAGAAATACAAATGAATTACCGCGTAAAGTTAAATGGACAATGATCAGCCAAGGGGGGTAATCAAGGTTACATAACATTAATGTATACCGCTAGTGAGGATTACGGTTAATACAAAACTGGACAGGTTTCGCCGCGGGGCACGAGTTATTGGTATAGAAGTCACAAGTCAATCTGACCGCCTAAGATAAAGTCATTGTAAGAGATAAAATCGAGGCGATGTTTACAGTACTTCGCCGTGGGAGGAGGGGGACGACTTAATTCAGTATTATTGAATAATTGAGTCTTCAGATTGGATGATAAAAGCCTCGTCTCCTCGTTGAGAGAAATACACAATACACACTGCACTTTCAGGGATTATCGAGATACAAATAGAAGGAAGTTAATTGCTATATTTGATTTAAGGTTTCAAATCAAATAATAAATTACTTAAGAACTTTCAGTTCAACATAACTAAGATTATGTTGCTTAAAGTAAACTATACTGTGTTTACCTTGATCAAAACACAAACGAAAACAGATCAATTGTTTAGGAATATCATTTTAATAATTCAATATATACATATTAAGTTGATCGTCAACGATGTGATGGTGTTAGGGCATAGTTGTATGGAACCCATATCTAGATTTGAGTAACAAATGAACATACGTATTTGTATATTTCATTCGATAAAAAGAGCACAGAAAATATTTGAAATGCTGCGATTTGTTAACTTATATTTAGTTAATAACATTTCATATATGTGTTTAAAGTATCAATAACTCTATATGCAACAGAATAAGATACTTTAGTAATTACTTATTTCATTTAACTGATAACTAACAAAATTGTAATTTTTGTTCCAATATGCTCTCAATACTATTGCGAAAAGTCACTTGAGATATGCCCTGAGAAATGTTCATCAAATAGCATATCCAAAATGAAACTGTTTCATAAATGATTTAAGCAACTTCCATGTAACAAACAGGTTAGAAATAAAATTCAACATTACAACATTATTGTACAATTGTATTTGTTATTATTAAGTTCAATATGAAAACTTTATTTTATATGTGTATGTAAATATAAAACGCCAACGCCTGTGAATAATCCGTCTCGATTATCTGCCAGACTCCACTGTCGTTAAAGGTAAAACAGTGATGAAAATCTTATGAATGCATCACTGAAAATTAATGATGACACCAGGTGTTCGCGAAAAGGGTAAGCCTGTCTTGCTCTACCGGTAGCACCCCCACTTACCCAATTTTTCATAAATCTATTAGATGTTATGAACTATATATAAGCATGTATATAGCTATTTTGGCTACGTAAAACTCTTTTTGTAATTGTTATTCTGAATATTTAGGTATCACAGTCTCATTTTGACACCCCATATTACACTTGTGAACTATTTAATCAGAAATCACACACTTTTGAGAATACAACAACGACCGTTGTACGACAGATCAAAACCCAGGCGATTTCCAGTATGGAGCGAGGAAGGCAATCGCATGACGTCATCGCATCACACATTGCAACCAGTACACCTATATAATTGATCCCCCAAGTAACGCACTGTATATAATATCAGGGTGTGAAAAAATAGAGGGGTCGAGGAGGGGGTGGAGGGGAGGGCACGTGACATTTGAAAGGTCAAGGGTCAAGCAAGACACTTGACATGGTAGAGGTGATGACTGTCACATTTCAGTCAGTATTAACGGCATGAAATGGGTACCACGTGCAGAGAAGAGCGGGCACCTGATATCCATTATGTAATATTTTATCCATTCCAACTTCAAGAAAATAACTTGCATGTGTGATGCTGCTCTTTACCAATATTTGCCGCGAAGAGACACCATGTCAGATTCGCTGGTCTGTTTTCTGTGAAAGCGTCTTTCTTTCTTCTGCTGTGTCGGTAGTGTGATGATCGTGTAGTCCTTTGTTTTACGCTCACTAATTCATGCATGTTTGTGTTTGAGACAGATAAAGAACAACCTCCATGAACCTCCACGCCAAATAGAGTGTGCGTTGTAGTTTTGCTTACAACTAATACGAGGCATTTATTTGAACCCCCATAAGACTAAAGATCGCAACGTTATTAAAGTTAGACCGTGTGAATAAACATTTATATTATTATTGGGAGCCATTTAACGGATAGTTTTACTTTGGCTTCGGAAGCGACAAATATATAACTCGTTTATACAACAACAACAACAACAACAACAACTACTACTACTACTGCTACTACTACTACTACTAAATTGCAATAAGGATGGTGCTACTGTTAGAACTATTACACTATTTCTACTGCTACTACTACTAGTAGAAGTAAGTAGTTATAGCAGTAAAAATTAAAATGTTCCATATTTTGTAAATACCTTTTTGACGCATACATTGTTTACTGTGTATTTGTAAGTGTTCAAAAAGAAAACAAATTTTGTACAGAAAGATAAAAGCACCCGAAAACTTTACTTCTATCATATTTAGCACCGACGGTGTCTTCATTCCAAGAGCATCGACACCGTTTACAGAATTTAATACACGGAATTCCACAGTAAGCAGAGATTCGAAAAGATCTTAAAACAGATATACAAATGTTTTCTGTTTTCAAGTTTGAAATCATTTATGAAACGCAGACTGTGTAGTTTGGATTGAAACATGTTGAATCGTTATATCACGTACAAGAAACACCAACTTGTGCACCAGCGTCAAACTGAAGCATTAACCATCACCGGAGACTTTATTTTCTTAGTTTGAAAGAATTTTTCCTAGCAGGTGCCGGCCAGCTGGTATTGAAATGAACACCCCGACGCGGATGTCGATATCAGCAGCATTAGATTGACAGTTTGCATCCTACGATCTTTTGTATCTGCACCAAAATTTGCAACCGCATCGAATTAAAATTATATCGCAATTAGATTATACTCCATAAAACATTCATTATTTCATACCGCACACAAGTCTCTACCCAGTTCTGTTTTATCCTTCACAAAAAGAAAAAATATAATCTGGGATAAAGAAAACACGTTTGAAAACTCTTGCACGCGCAGTTGGTCATTTTTCTTATTAATGTCTACGCGTGTGACATGAAGCGAACGCTCGAATGAATTAGCCAACTTGACACTATAGGCCAGACTACCTGTTAAAAGCCAAAATACGATATTAAAAACGATGTCCCACGCCGAAATTCTCAGTAGGCTAGTAAAAACAAAATAACAATACACGTGACTTTAATTGGTATGAATTTCATTATGAATATTTCCTAATTGTAATGCGATATCTTTTTCAAGACGTGGTTGGCAAACGATCATTTAGAACTATTTAGTAAAAAAATTGTCTTTGTGTTTAAAGTGATAATAAATTCATAGCGTGACCTATTGGAGCCCTCTGAGGTAATAAAAATTAAAATCCATTTTAATATCAAACTTTAATCCCCTTCAGAATAACTTTGTTTTATTAAACTTGTCTTTTCCCTTTTGCAAATAGTTTGACTCAGTGGTAGCCTGTTTCCTAACATCTCGACCAACGTCGATATGAATAATAACAATTGTACTAATCACATTTTTTCATATTTCACATCATATTTGCATATTATTGTTATTTTGTCCCTAAATTGAAATAAGAACTCCACCCATGTAATAAAAAACAGATAAAACCAGCACCCATTTTAATAATAACAGACATTCTTACACAATTCATTAACATTTATGATTTCCATATCAATTTTATATGCTTTTAATCTTAATATGTATTCATTAAATAAAACATAATTACAAAATAATTATCACATTTTTAAAAACTTAGTAATTTAAGTTTGCTGTAAATTTCGACAAATATTTCGTTCTGTCCATTAATAACATCCACATGAAAGGAGCTCTTCACTCTTTGAAGGGTTGAACAGAGGAGCACACGACCTTATGGTGTTTTCAAACTGAAGAGTTGTGTACGGGCCTTAACCGAGGGAAGAGTACTTGAAGCACACCTCCGCGCATGTTGTAGGGGTGTAACGACTGGGGTGGTAGACTACGTGCTGAGCTAGCTTAACCCTCGATTCAGTGTTGAAAAATAGGGGTCAGTCCTGACACTCTCCCTCACCGTCACTACGGTAGTGTAGAGGGCACTGTATTCATGATGTGATTAAATTGACCCGGGCCCGGATTTGTTTATCAGTAGCGTATAGGACGTGGATTCTGTGTCATCACACCATCGGCATTATACACTCCAGTGCTATTCCTACCCAGGACTAAATAGATGCGATAGTTCAAAATGAGTTTTTAATTCACTTAACAAACCCTATTGAGAAAGAATGAAAAGCAACTGTCCGCTTGAATGACTGGATGAGCGAAGTGTCTTCTTGATAGGCCTGGTCGTCGGGTATCTGTTTAATACACCCGCGCGCAAAGCTCGTGTGTGGTTTCTGACTCAATAGCCCCCTCCCCCTAAACACAGAAGAACGAGACCCTCTGGGACCCCCTCCTATTTCTTTCGCAGGGTCTTGTTACCGTGGTATCTATCTTACACTGTTGTAATACGAGGTACAGCCTCATCATGTCGAACCTAACATACCGCTCTTGTTGGCATACACGTATAGTCACGTCGGATAATAGTAACTATACATGTCACATGCGTCACGAACCACGACCGCCACATCCATATACCGTAAACCTGATAATAAATTCTACCTTTAAAGTTTTGTATTTTTAGATCTAGAAAGAATTCGAGACATTGGTGATGTCCCAGTTATTGGTCACTGGTGCGTCTTACTAGTAACAAGACATTCTGTTTGCATTGTAACCTATACCATAGCTGGAGGGTTAGTCTAGGAATGACATAACAGCCCCGTCATTGAAACCCATCCCCTTACAACACGGCTCCAAATGATTCCAACACCTTTAATTCCAACTGATTCAATCCGCCGCTTTGCTCAACCATCCATCCATCGACTGATGCAGACGTTTCGCTGTAACGTCACAGACCTTGGTCGCGTCAAATTTGTCCGCCGGCACACGCTTGTTCCTTCCAATCCAATGAGTAGGAATTGCTTGCATCAGGATCAGTGAATAGGAGAACCCAACCAGTTATTTTACTGTCACCCCAAATACTATCAACCTCTAAATCGCCCCTGGTGAAAATCATATGGAGATAAAGGCCTTTCTCCAGCTCCTAGCCCATGCCTCCACTGGGGGAGTGTAGGGTTTCGGCCAAGGAGTACCGCGCGATTGCACTTCGTCAAGCAAAAAAGAAAAGAAAGGAAAAATCTCGTTTGGCGTTAAAAGAGCAGAACACTGGAACACCAAGGTGTTCGTCCCACTCCCAGTTGGGACAGGATTTAAAAAGCTGGGATTCTGTTAAAGCGCTAAATTGCTTTCTTAGTGTTTATCAAAAGAAAGGCTTTTGGGCGCTTGAAAGGCTATCCTATGGGGAATAGGGTCGGGTTTCAGGTGTGTAGAACCAGCCCCAGCATAGGCTGCCGACTCACTGAGAGAACGTGAAGGGTAGTAATGTATACAGTAAATTATCCACACGCTCGTCAACCAGACCATACAGAGTCTCTTGACCCTACTCAACGACACTCAGCATTGCGAAGAAGCCGCTCCTGGCGCTAGACAACGCCATAATTCACCCTTTGTCAGACACTGCTAACTGCCATGGGCACAAGCTCATGTTAAAATGAAACAAATTGGCAATCGAAGAGGAGATGAGTAATTTTCGACTTTTCCTGGCAGTCAAATGATCCGAGCCGTGAGATCTCGACGTCGAGGGCCGTTTTCTGGCGGTATCACCCCTCTCCCGGCCGCACCGTCGGCCTTTGCTTGCCACGATAGCCCCATTCTCAGCATTCCCGGGCGTGATCCAATCTGACTCTGACAATCACATCTTGGATCTGGGATCAAACCCTCTACATATGTTCATCAAATGCTGCTCAGATGTAGATACCACAGCACGAAGGGTCCAGGGCTGACGCGAAATTCAGAAAATGGCATCAGCGGTTCATACCGTCTTATTTCCTCTGGAAGAATCCCCCAGCGCCACACCTGGCCTACAAAAAACTTCTCTCTTCCGCCTAGATCTCACATGTCGTCGGTTACAGCGAATATAAACCCACAATAGCAGTACAAGGATGTTGGCCAGGTTGGCTGGAGTGGGAAGATGGAGCTGACACATCACTCTCAAATCTCCACCGAGACATGGAATAAAGTCAGCCAACGTCTTCCCAGTCCCTCCCTCAACTGTCGCTTGTAGATATGGTCTAGATTTATCATGGGAATAAATCCCTCCCCTTTCTCTGGCTTCTATCATATATTTCCGTTGTAAAACACTAGAGCAAGTAACAACATGCCCTGTGATGTCCGCAGGCTGGCGGAGTCTCCCTTTCAGCGTTGTGTGTTTGTCTGTTTGTTGCTCTAGATATTATAGTGATGTACAAATGCCACTATGCAGAATAACTTTCTCTCAATATCATCCGTGGCGTATTTTTTGAACAAATACATTTGTTGTTGTCCGACTACGCTCGGGTGATTAGAAAATAAAGACGGGCTTTGAAGTAGCAAAGGCTGTGTTGGGATTCCGGCTTGTGGCGAATGTCTCAGACGCGAAGCTCGGCTTATACTTAATCCATATTTTGTTATATTTAGAAAAAAACGACATTAATAATGTGTTTACAATCCAAACTTTCACGCTCCATTGAATGCTGTTTTGTCGATATGCGTATTTTATGCGTAGTTAGGTGAGAGGGGAGCATTCTCAGTGCCTGCGTGTGGCGCATTACACCGTATATTTACATGGTAGAATTTCACTGCCAGGATATGAAGATGCACGTAGCAGTGTTCTTGTCGTCTAAGAGTTTAACACATGCGAATTTGGTTTGTGTGTGTATACAAGGGGATCTAGTGCTTCTCAAATTTCCATCTTGAAAATGCATTTATTTAGCTTCTAAATACCACTCTCTCTCGCCTCCCCCTCCCCTCGGCTCTGCTTATTGTGGCATGGAATTCTTCACCGTTTCTCTGTGTTGTATTTTTAAAATGTATTTTGAAAATCATGTTTATTTTTTCATAGAATTTCACATTATTGTTGTTTTGCATTTTTTTTAAATTTTGCAATCAAATCGTGGAAGCATAACTACCTTTCGTTAAAAATGCATTTCCTTGGTTCATATAACAACGTCTTGAATAAAATTAATGCTATTCTTATGAAGCAGTTTTATCTGTTATGAAGCAAGGGATATTATAGAACCATTTTGACCACACTTAACTTGACACAGTTTGTAATTCGTCAAAATATGACAAATGTTAACAAATGTGATCAAATGACGGGCGCCTTTCTTCCATTAAAGTTGTTAGTTTGTCATACATACAGAGTTAAAATACGTGAACCACATCTCGTTTAAAGTTCATGACTTCAGGTGAACGTTCCGCTTGAATATACCTATCATAGTTACCTACATTTCTAATGACATTAATCTTTGCCTAAACACGTGTTTGAACAGTAGTAAAACGCTTTGCACCTAAACTCTTTCAACCGGCCCTTTTCAGAGATTAGAGTCACTGATGAGACGAAAAAAAGAAGAAACAAATATTAGATGTCTGTCATATGAACATTGTCAAAATTTAAAATGAATTAAAATATTTTTTCCCCAAACTGTCACACCTGGATGATATAGAAGGAATTCGAAATAACATTGTTTTGCTTCTTACATTTTCGTCCGGCATTTCCCAATTGAATGGCAGAAATTCAAGATCTTTCCGAAAGTTCAAATTCCTGATTCCAGCTCAAATAAATCTAAAAAACGTCCTCCTGGCCAGGAATATCCCGTTTGGGTGTGCATATCGGAATCTGCATGGGTGTTCTTACTAACACCAGTCTTGGATAAGTCGAAAAATAACTCCTAAATATTATCTTTTATGTATTCACATAAAGTTAATAATTTATCCAATTGAATAAACGTTAATTTAAATAGGCCCTTCAGTCCGCGCGTTGTAATACAACTTTACAGGGATCCACAAAAGATTACAATATTACTGTGTGTTTTTCAGACATGTTTAAATGTTGCTTTTAAGTTTTTTTCTAAAACCATAACACAGCCTCATATGACTGGATATTAAAATCAAAAAGGTAAATTTTGTGAATTATTGACTTAAAATTCTTTGAATTATTGACAGTGTTAATTTACCTATTCTGAAGACATCTATTGAGCGCAGGGTGTCTTTAATATGGCCCAAGGGTACCTACAAGCTGCGATCAATCTACAGTTTGCTTTAAGTTATCATTTGCTTCAACTTTTGACCTAAGAAAATATCTTACCGAAAGATAAATATTTTCCAGAAAAATCACTTCCAAAACCCTTTTATACAGTTGTACCGCCATGGTTTAGGGTACGCCCTGATGCGCCTGGGGGCTTTAAGGGTCCGGGTTTGAATGAAACTTCACCAGATGGAATACTGTGGCAAACTTATGTTTTTATTAAATTATTAATTCTTTGGAAGGGTCTATAGAAAGGACGAGCCCAGAGAGGATGGCTGTGGCTTCGTCTCGCGAGGAACGAAAGGTCAGACCCACGAGGTCCGAATATCATAAAGGGTATTTGTGGCTGGAATCTGCGTGATATTTCATCTGGGGTGGGTCTCATTTCATGATATGAGTTGGTTCGTATTTCACCACCCAAGAAGTCAACGTGTCTACACTCATTTAACCATGACGCCATTCCTTTGATATTAATTAATGAATTAATGTAATATGATAAAATTATTGTAATGGAAATGTAATTAAACTGCGATTGATCAAATCTGTGTAGAATAATTACTTCGCAATGAAAATAATGTATTTTTAATTATGCCTGTATATTCATAATATAATGTACTAGTATGACTCTGCTTCATTCTTTTGAACGAAGCGTTGTAGATAAAGTAAATGTCTACACGAAGCGCTAAATAATAAAATATAAACCCAAACGTTAAAATGTATAAACAGAAGTAATATTCATGATTTTCACTTACGCTTAATTTATTAAAATCACCAACTCAAGAGTGATTATGATAAAATTAATCATGTTATATATTCTCAAGATAATTGTTTTTATTATGTTTTTTCTGAAAAAAAGTCTTGGTATTTAATATTTAAAATTCGTGAATTTTAATTATTCCTAACATATCATGTGGAACATCATCTAATGTAACCAAAAAAATCTTAGTGCAACTGTAAATGTTACAATTGACAGATCCACCAGCTTGGAGAAATCAAAAGTTCCAACTGGGATTAAGACGGACAAAAACAAACAAGGCAGTTGCACCATTTAATCATCTGTTCAATTACAACCAATCAAACCGCTGGCTTGTATTCCGTCCTGAATGCGTAATATTCTACCTTTATTACTGAGAACGACTAGCAAAATTAAACTGTTGGATTTAATTCGTTAATAATTTCATCAAAATTGCTGAAATAACAAACTGCTATTATTCGCACTCAAGTCGTCCACGAGGTTTCTTTAATATCAATTTCTGAAATGAAAACAGGCTCTTATTGTTATTTAAATATTAAAAAAACCATTTCTTCATTTTTTCACTAATGCTATCTGATGCAATATAACATGACAGGTAAATATTATGTGTTATTTAGTTTATCACTTAAATACTGTAATATAATCGTTAATTTGCATAAAAAAATAATGAATTCTGACATCAATAATGATGTAAATAAACGTGGCGTTTCTAATGGAAAATATAAAATGCTCTTCAAACTGATTTTGTTTAAAAGAGTGGGAATAAGATTACACAGATGGTTGGCTGAAAATAACGGAAATTATCAAATTGTATAATGTAAGTCTGTCCTAGGGCTTTCTCCTATTCAATAAGCACAAACGTTTGAACATACAGTTAATACTAGTACTTGATACACGGAAATACGGTTGTAATAGTTGTGAAATCAGCCAAACACTAGATCTGTAACATCACATCAATATTGTCAGGTCACAAAACAATACTAGGAACATCACATCCCAGCCACCAAGGGTGAACACATGTAAACTAACCAAATACATAGACTGTTTTGGAGCGCGGGCTTTTCAAATCCACCAACCATCTCTTGTGTCTCAGGTATGGATAGTTTAGCCAAATAAATGTTCTCAACTGACACTGAAAACTAAGAGAATGGGAACACATCCACTGGTGTCTGCCGAAAGAAGTTTCCCTTGGGCTTGACAGGCAAAATAGTGATGAAACTTATATAAATGGATCACTTAATATCCGCGAAAATTGCGAAAAGGGTCCTGTAAGCATGTAAGGCTCCCCAGTTTTACTGACACATTTATGTGTTTCTTCCATTGGTAAATATAAAACGTCAATGCCAGAGAATAATCAGTCTTGATTATCCGTCTAAACAGATTCCACTGTTTGTATAAGGCAAAATAGTAGTGAAAATTATGTGAATGGATCACTGAAAATCAGAACGACACCAGGTGTTCGCGATAAGGGACCATGGGACAATGTGCATATATGTGCAGCATCCGCTATATGCATGCTTTATGTGCATCCAGATCAACCCGTCCTTGGTCCTTGATGAGATGGTCCTCCTGCTCCTTCTGAAGTTGAGGACGAGGTGAAGGACGAGGACAGTTCGGCCGGCAGGTGTTCCGGATGGGAGTAAGCATACACAAGACAACCTGCAAACACTCCAATAAATTAACAAGATCGTCTACTGCCTTTCGCTAACCCTTCCTGTAACAATTTGGCGGAGAGTAACTTCCAACAGGCTTTCAAAAGACCAAAACATCTTCCACACAAAGGCACAGAGCATATTGCCTCTCAAACTGTGCCAAAACCACTTTCTGTAAATCAATTAAGCCTTTTACGTGGACAAGTGGAGAAATCGTGGCAAGCGTGCCTTACATAAGCCATGCCGGGGTAGGGGAAGAAGGGGAAGCGAGTCCGTGTCAATATTAGAGTTACAGATGCTGCCAGGGGCCAAATCGCTCTGTGTAATTGAATTTCTATTTGTTGTCAATTTGTCCAGCGCAGGGTATGATGGATCCTGTAGATTCAAACAAAAAGTTGGGAGGATTAAAAAGTTGTTGAATTATAATGTCAGGGATGAAGCATTTTGTCAAAGATTCAAAGATCGCTGCTTTTAAGCTGTGGAACCGTATGAAGAGAAAGCCCAGCATATGTGAATAGCTCTTGTGTGAATGAGTGGAGAATCTGATTAACTTCCGCGACCGTGTGTGCTCAAGGATAAGAGCGTCTTAGTACCGCAATTATATGCAATTTTACTAAAAATCGAAATAATTGTATCGTGTTTCACCAAATGTAACCTCTCCTTGTAATATAAAAGCTCGTTGAGATATTACATTTCTTCGTGTAACAAATCTGGGAAATGTAAACCGACATCTGACAAAGCTCACGTGATTCTTGTTTCAAATCTTGCACAACAATTGCATTGTAATGATATTTAATAATTAACAGTGCCCATTAGTATATCAACTCGGGAACAGTATCAACATTTTCCTTGAGCTTTTAAATGATCTTTACATCATTGCCGAATAATATATTGAGTGCATAGGCATTGTTAAAAGGATAGTTAAGAGCAGACAAGGAAGTTTACCGTGAGCTGATAATCTGGGCAATTAAACATAATGTTCTTGTGTTTGCCAAACATGACCATAACAAGAGCTGACAAGACTCGATATGTCGATTGTGTTACATGTTGTCATTGTTTAAGAGTTTGTAGAAACGTTGTGTTCATCGTTTACATGCTCGAAGTGATTTTCTGAAAGATGGTATCACAAGGTAAAGTAGTCTATTACAACGACAGAGAGAGAGAGAGAGAGAGAGAGAGAGAGAGAGAGAGAGAGAGAGAGAGATATCAAACATATATTCAAGGCAAGTAAGACCCCCTTGAATATGATTCACTTTTTCAAACAAAATAACCAAACGTACCTAATTTACCTTCATGAATATCTGTCAGTGCTCCTTCAAAACAGTTTAAATATAGAAAATACACCATGCTGGCGGGAAGGTTAATAACACAGGGGGAGATATGCTGGTTCGCAACGTATATAACAAGCAAATAGAATTTAGTACACCTGTTTGTTCAACCCATTGAGCGGATTTTTTATATTCTTTTGATTGATAATTATTTCTTCAAGCGTTCATGATGTATTCGGACTGTTTCAACTTGAAATATGGAGAATTGTAATATCGAATTCCAAAGACATGTTGGTGAAAACCGTCAGCGCCTGAGGGCGAGTGTGTTTCCCCAGATCAAATAAACCTACACTCAATACATATTCACACAGGATATTTCAAACGGTAGCATCATAGAAATCTTGCTTGTAGGTCGGTTATATCAAAAACATGAAACACTTGCATCGTTGTTGGATATGATGTTGATTCTTTCTCTTTCCCGATGTTTTACAACATCAATAGCGCCAGAACGTATTTAATGCCAACCGTGCACTCACAAGGTAGACGTGAATCAGAAACACGCGTTGTGCCTCAAACGTCAGTATGTTATGACGATGATGAAATCCGTTGGAATAATCCATACTTTTTAAATCTGAGGTTGTATTAAAAAGTTTGAATGGCGGTTCTATCAAAAACATGAAATACTTCCATCAGAGTTTGATTTTCTTAACGCCACCGCTGTTTAAATACATCGGTACTATCACAATATACTTAGTATCAACCCTGAGACTCACAGAAATGAAGAAAGGGTCACGAATGTAAGTTGCGCTCGAACTTGGAGTGTCATTACAATTATGAATTCAGTTGGAATAATCCATCGTTTTAACTCTGAGGTTGAATTAAAAAGCGAACCAGGAGGAAACGGACTCGTACCTCATCGCATGTTGGTAATAACCGGATATCACAGTCTTTGTTTATATAAAGGTGTATTTGATGTCGGCGAAGAGATATGTTTATCGAGAGAAATTGAACTAATTTGCTTTTTTCTACCCACCTCTTACTAAAACCATATGTTATTGGTGTTGAATGCCGGCTAGTTGTACCCCCCTCAATTCACCAAATGAAGAGGTTTCAGCATCAAAGCCGAAGATGTAAACACAACTACACAATTAGTGCATCGCGGTGCTAGAGTCCGCAGTGATGTGTCGATTGTATATAAACTAAGGAAGTGTATATACATACCGATGAAAGTCTCCCTCGCCCTCTGACTAACACTGGCCCCCTCCCTAAGCGCGATTGCGAGGGATGTTAAAACCATTCTGTTCGTGAAGGGACTCTTTGTTCAAAGACTTCATTAAACCTCTTGGTGTCTAGAGAGGAAACACAGAATGAATTGTGAACATAGTGTTCACACTGTGAACATATTATTCCCACTGTGAACATATTGTTCATGGATACATTGTCCCATGGCGATGAATCAAGCAGGATGTTACACCTTTTACTGAGTGTTCGCCAGATGACGTTTGCATTTTGTAATTGATTGCGTATAAACATGTTTTCAAGTTCATGTATATTTCAAGGACAAATTCGTTAATTGAATAATACATTTGAAACTTTATTTGACAACATGCAGATCAGTGTATAATTCCTACGCTATTCCAATTTTAAATATGATTTTCGTCTTTGTGATTTCATCTTTTCTATCATTTGTGAATATTTGTTCTGTTTATTATAAGATTTTGAATTCTTCTCTTAAAAAGTAGTTTTATTCAAACGTAGCATGAATATGATTTAGATGAAGATACATTTGGATAACGAGTGTACTTGGTTTTAAGAGTTCTAAAAGCATCATGGCCGTCTATACAGCTGAGTGCGGCGTTAATCAACAAACAAACAAAACAATCATTAATAAACATATACACGGAATAAAATGGTCTTAAAAGCGTATGGCAATTCATACTCTATATCACGATAAACGAAACAAAGTAACAAAGTGCTGACGTAAATAACAGGAAAGATAGACTGTTGTATGTTCAGCAATACAACCTATGTACATTCCTGAGCCTCGTGTACATTTCGTTGAGGGAGACACACGTGAATGAAGCACATGACACACAACTGCCGAAGCCATGTCACTTTCAATTATAGGCAGATAAGGAAAATGTTATTTTGTACAGGGAAGTTCATTAACCCCGATATACCCGCAGGCATACCCACTACGGGATAATTGATAAATGTAAACACACATCTTTTTTTGTCATGGAAATATACAATTGCAAGCGCCTATTTAACCATGAAATCAGTCCATGGAATTCAGTTATATATTTATACTATTTGTCTGATGATCGCGTTACTAAGCCGGGATCACCGACCCGAAGGTCACATTCAATATGCTGAAAATAAGTCATTGAAAGTTATGACATCCCGGCTAATAATTATTTTATGCAAAAATACTCGATTTTCCACATTATTAGACATTTCGGGTAATATATTACACGCCTGAATATTGTGAAAACTTAGATGCTATTTTATTTTATGCTCGACATATTTAGATAAAATGACATGTAGCTACTGTAAATTAAATCTTAAAGACTGACCCCAAACATTATAGCCAAAGTTCATTTTCACACTATATTTACAAGCATATAGCAAAATTCAACTTACTTCAACAGAAGTAATACTTGACAACCTACAACACTGTTCATATGCAAACTGATTCAGCTCTGTCGAAATACTTGTAAATGCCTTCGGCAGCTATTTAATATCTAATAACCATTACGTTAATTAGTGTGTTAATTTTCAGTGACTATTTGAATGTAATCTGGTTGTGGATCGCGATTACGAGTTACCCCTGGGACCGCCAGAGGCGAGGTGTAGCGTGCGATCCTCCGAGAACATATCTTCAATCTTTAAAAACCACTCTCTCCTCTGATTCAATTGCAATATTAAAAATTCAAGACTGAATTTCCTGCAAATGACAATACAGCGAAACTAAAGCAATAAATTATGGATGAATCTTGAAACAATCCGCTCTGTTTAGCTGCGTAGCTTTGTACATTGGCAATATTCACTTTCGTAATGTACTATTTTACGCCTTGAAGTTAAAAGGAATATTAAATCTTTTAACTGTGAGGGGAGACATATGTTTTATAAACTACTTTTTGTCAGGACTTCCTTAATTTGGAAAACATAAGACAGTCCCTCCCAGAAGATTTCAAACAATTTCAGCGGGTTTTGTGGAGTTAATAGTCCAAAGAAAAACAGAACGTAACGCGTTTGCAGGAAGATTTCTCTTAAATATTTACGGTATGAAAATAAATTCCGATTAATGTGAATAATGCCTTGATTTATATGACAGAATTAGACAAATGTATCTTATAGATGAATCGCATTGTGGCAACAGGTTCAGTTTCGACATCACGTGACTCCGTATCCATAAAACACACCACCTCTGGTGTTCGGTGAGATTGAAATAGCTAATACATAACAATGATGTCCAAAATATGAAACAGTACAGTACATATACGCCAACAAAACATACATTTTTCCTCTTCAGAAAGTACGTCCCACTTAAAAATAGTGTGCCTTTAATTGTGTCGAGTTATGTCATCCTAAAGGTGAGAGGCATTGTGTTAGCGTCATATGGACATGTTTTCACTGTTCTTTCTCTCACTGATGATACTATAGAGCTTCATGCATGTTTTTGAAATAATACCTGTATGCATTAATGAAATGAATGGTAATTTGAAATTTAATAACAATTCCATTTCAATTTTCGCTCTATCGTCAGTTGTCACCAAACAGAATGTCAAAAAGAGCACATTCGATCTCTATATTTTAAGTGTGAATGTATGTGTCGGCCTGACAATCAGTGTATGATCTAACACGCATTGTCATTTCTACCAAACACTTCCTATCATGTAAATTTATGCAAAGCACCAAAGCGTTGCGACAGGTTTTCTGTTCAATGAAAAGCGAAACTTAACGCTCGGCTGAACGTGATGCATTAACTTACTCTTAAACAAGAATATGGAAATTATAATGAGTTAAAATATGGCTAATTATCATCGTGAAAACGGGATATTAAATTACAGGCATACATCATTTGTAGCCTATTTCAAAGTTTGTTCAAATTCGTTGAACAATGATTGTGGGGTTTAAATTGAATAATGAAGTTAGAATAACATAAAAAATAAGTTCGTATGTACCATTCTATACTTCATAATAGTCTCTTTTAAAGGTAGAACTGTATATCACACAGTCTGTAGACATCATACAATGAAATCGAGTGTCGCCTGTGAATTCTAATCAACTAAGTAATTAAGTAGAACTGTTTCGTCGGCGCTGCTCAATTAGCGTGTCGCGGCAGATGCTGATATACCGTGGCTCTCGGTCGCTCTCATTCACCGGAGACAATAGTTGGTGTAACAACTGTGTAATTGTAGCATTGAAAATACAGTGCGGCATATCTGATAGAAACAGAGATTAAATTCCATATTTATAGAATACCACACTGGTTCGAGAAATAATATGTCGTTCACAACGCGTGTGTTGAAATCGTGATCGGTTCGTGGACTCGAAAAGTATACGAGCTGTATGAAGGATTCTTGTATTGACTCTCTGGTTGTATGTCATAGGTGTGATCCCGGTGGAACAGAGAATGCAATAATGCATATTGATCCATTGACCGGGTAAATGATAAGTGATGTGCTTTTAGCGTATCCCTCTGTGTGGTTAATGCTGTTGCATACATGTATCATCTTCATCACACCACCACTGCCACTACCACTACCACTACCACTACCACTACCACTACCACTACCACTGCCACTGCCACCACCACTACCACTACCACTACCACTGCCACTGCCACCACCACCACCACCACCATCATCATCACCACCACTGCCACTACCACTGCCACTACCACTACCACTACCACTACCACTGCCACTGCCACCACCACCACCACCACCATCATCATCACCACCACTGCCACTACCACTACCACTACCACTACCACTGCCACTGCCACCACCACCACCATAACCACCACCACCACCACTGCCACTACCACTACCACTACCACTGCCACTGCCACTACCACTACCACTACCACTACCACTACCACTACCACTGCCACTGCCACTGCCACCACCACCACCATAACCACCACCACCACCACTGCCACTACCACTACCACTACCACTACCACTACCACTACCACTACCACTGCCACTGCCACTACCACTACCACTACCACTGCCACTGCCACCACCACCACCATAACCACCACCACCACCACTGCCACTACCACTACCACTACCACTGCCACTACCACTACCACTACCACTGCCACTACCACTACCACTACCACTACCACTACCACTACCACTGCCACCACCACCACCATAACCACCACCACCAACATCATCATCATCATCACCACCACCACCACCACCACCACCATCATCATCATCATCATCATCATCATGTTTCATCATCATCATCATTGTCATGTTTCATCATCATCATCATCATCATCATCGACGTCGTCCCCATCGTTATTCTTGATTTTTGATATTGTTTAAGAGCAGTAAACGTATATGACATGCAGTAGCCCGCGTCCCTTGGGACTACTGTAGATTAACACGTACATCTATCTGTGAAAGAATACTATGTTATATATTTAGACGCCGCACACGCACATACACACTCACACACGCTGACACACAGAAACTGAAACGCAGAAACACGAACACACACACAAACACACACACACACACACACACACACACACACACACACACACACACACACACACACACACACACACACACACACACACACACACACACAGAGACACAGACACATATGCTTCCACGCACTTAATACACATAAAAGATGTACCCAACATGACATGCTCCACCACAAAATGTCAAACGTATTAAATCTAAATTGGTAGTCTGAAAAACATGATATCATTTGATGTTTGATGCCTATCAATTGTACATTAATACAGATATCCCCCAACCCGACACAGCCATTTAGCATCTGACCATACACCACCGTTCCCATACTTCAATGATCAAGGTGCATTTGTATGTTTTCGCACCCATTAGTGTGGCCAGAACATTCGGGTGATGTGTATCTCAAACAATTATTGCTGTACATTTTCCTAATTTCCATATGAATATACACAAGTGTAGAAGTAATAGATATGGACACTTGAAGCAATAATGCCATTTAATATACACGTTTGACAACGCGGACAATCTGATTAATACTGAGCCCAGGTGGAGGCAAAGCACTTTATCATTAAACGTCGAGATGAACAGTGAAGGTAACAGACATAAATGAATACTTTTTAACATTATCATAATTCATAGAATAAAACAGTCTCAATTAACTTTGGGCGAGTTTTGACGTATTCATTCAAACCGCGACAGCCTATAACGGAGTTGGCTCCAAGTCTTGATGCCATGAACGAGTGTCACAGCTGAAACTGAGAGAGCTGGACAATACTGTGCTGGAAACAGATGATCAGATAATGTCGATACTGTTAAGAAATGAATTCAATAGCATCTGTCCCTGCCAAGATATTGATGCAAATTGTATTCTAAATATTTTTGTCATATACATTGTAGAAACATTATATTAAAATACCTATTTAAAGTTGTATATAAGTGATCCAATTGCAGATTGTGTTAATGTTGTAGGCTATTATAGAGTAACAGATGAGGCTGGCGTTTCCGAGTAGCACAAACGTAATCAACCCTGAAGCGACATCTTGTAACACACACCTCACTGATGGGGAACTTAATTAATGAATCAAACACTATTGAATGTAAATCCCAAATCATGTAAAACAACACATGTTGTTTCTAAATAAAAGATAGATCTATTGAAAAACGCGGGTTATAAATTCCGGATGAAACATTAAAAAACGATCAGGTACAAATACCAATGCTTTTTCTGTCCAGTCAAACAGTTCGTATTAGTTTTATAAAGTACGTTCCTTTGTCCACAAACATACTTTGCGATGGGGTTCTAAATGATAAAAAATGACTTGTTTCACTAAGTGATAGTATGATTGAAACTCACAATTCTATGAAAAGGAAAAAGATTGCATGGCTGGTGTTTGCGGGAAATGCCGTGACGAACTTTACATTACAGGCTCCCGAGAGAGACGTGCATACTCCACTTTCTCACACAATCTCCCTGTGGGGAGCCAGCCACAATGAGATTAATTCATATCATGTTCGACTCGCAACACAGTCAGAAGGATCAAACCATTTAAGAATGAAACCGATGAAAGAATGCTCCGACTCCATGCCATGCTCGTCTTTAGCGGGTTACAGACGTGCTCTCCTCGTCGAATCTTCGTAATCTGAATTATATATTGGTAAACTGTATTGACCATTAACCAGTCCGAAGCCTATAATCGTCACACATGTCCATCTGTAGACAGAATTGAATCTCAGAGCACGATGGTGTGCCTATCTGTAGATAGGATTGTAACCCAGGGCACGATGGTGTCTATTTGTAGATAGGATTGTAACTCAGGACACGATGGTGTCTATTTGTAGATAGGATTGTAACCCAGGGCACGATTGTGACTATTGGTAGATAGGATTCTAACTCAGGGCACGGTGGTGTCTATTTGTAGATAGGATTGTAACCCAGGGCACGATGGTGTCTATTTGTAGATAGGATTCTAACTCAGGGCACGATGTGTCTATTTGTAGATAGGATCGTAACTCAGGGCACGATGGTGTCTATCTGTAGATAGGATTGTAACTCAGGGCACGATGTGTCTATTTGTAGATAGGATCGTAACTCAGGGCACGATGGTGTCTATCTGTAGATAGGATTGTAACTCAGGACACGATGGTGTCTATTTGTATATATACTTTTATTCCTCCATAGGAGAGTTACACGGTATAATATTAAAGAAAATTACATGACAATAATTAAATTGTCAGGGAATACCACCATATACCAATATGGTAACGGATTTTCTTAGTAAATTCCGTCCATCTATTGAAAGCGGTAGAGTCCTCGGATTACAGTTCGTGAGTAAGAGCGACTGGTATCTGGATCAGTATCCAAAGGTGGCTTACAGGACAACAAACAAGCTACAAAATCATAGTCTGATTTGCTGTGGAGTTCAACGCTGATGTCAACGGGACCTATACACACAATGTCACACCATAAGTTGTCACCATGGTGTCTATCTGTAGATATGATTGTAACTCAGGACACGATGGTGTCTATTTGTAGATAGGATTGCAACTCAGGAAACGATGGTGTCTATTTGTAGATAGGATTGTAACTCAGGACACGGTGGTGTCTATTTGTAGATAGGATTGTAACTCAGGGCACGGTGGTGTCTATTTGTAGATAGGATTCTAACTCAGGGCACGATGTGTCTATTTGTAGACATGATTGTAACTCAGGACACGATGGTGTCTATTTGTAGATAGGATTGTAATTCAGAACACGATGGTGTCTATTTGTAGATAGGATTGTAACTCAGGGCACGATGGTGTTTATCTGTAGATAGGATTGTTACTTAAAACATGATGGTGTCTATTTGTAGATAGGATTTTAACTCAGGACATGATGGTGTCCATCTATAGATAGGATTGTAACTCAGGGCACAATGGTGTCTATCAGTTGACAGGATTGTAAGTAGGGGCACAATGTGGTCTATCCTTTATATATAGCGTACAACCTTATTCTCAATCTCAGATCTCAGTTATCGCTACGGTAAACAAAGATCGGAAGAGATCCCATATAGTGTCACGTCAGAACGACCTTTCATCCGACCAATCAGAGCTGCGCTTACCAGATGAAGAAAGTGACAGTCGGAATTTGTTTTCTTACCATTCAACCTCGAAACGGTTTACACGGGATATTCCGAATGACACTTTCGAGCTTTAATACCGATTCCGTCAAAATATCGTCTGTCTCTCGCTTCAATTTGAAATTGCCCCTGGGAGGTACTGCCCTAGAATCGTGGTCATCTTTTAGACATTCCAGAAGTATTTTTTGTTCAGTTTCAAATTATGAATCGAGAACTTTGTCAAAAGTTTTCAAAACGTAGTTTGGAATGAAAGTAGTGCCATAGTCCTGCACCATGACCGTGGAATATATCTATTTTATGAAAAAATAATAATCTAGAAACGCATACAAAAGCAAGTCTAGCCAGCTCAAGCTAGCTTTATTCCAAAGAAATCAGCATAGGGAATGTTTTGATATTTTTAGAGTCAAGAAGGATATTGTGTAATATAAGATTTCAGAGACTAAATGTTAGTCTGGTAAAGCCAGTGAAGCTAGAGAAAGCTGATTTCTGACTGGCTAATGTCTACTTCTTGTTTATCATTTCACTGGTCGGTCAAAGTTTGCGAAAGGTCGTTCTAACGTGACCTGTAATGGGATGTCCTCAGGTCTACGTGTAGTGGTAGCAAGCACTAAGATCTGATTATACTGTGATTGTTCAGGGAACG
Source organism: Haliotis rufescens (assembly GCF_023055435.1). Lineage (NCBI taxonomy): Eukaryota > Metazoa > Mollusca > Gastropoda > Lepetellida > Haliotidae > Haliotis > Haliotis rufescens. The sequence continues at coordinate 3,261,035 of NW_025963857.1, forward strand.
ATGGTCTATGTTATAGGTTTGTAACTCAGGTCTTGGTGGCATCTATCCGTAGACAGGATTGTAACTCAGGTCATGGTTGTATCTATCCGTAGACAGGATTGTAACTCAGGTCACGATGATATCTATCCGTTGATAGGATTGTAACTAAGGTCACGATGGCGGTATCTATCAGTAGATAGTATTGTAACTCAGGTCACGGTGGTATCTATCCGTAGATAGGAATGTAACTCAGGTCATGGCAGTATCTATCCGTAGATAGAATTGTAACTAAGGTCACGATGGTGGTATCTATCCGTAGATAGGATTGTAACTCATGTCACGATGGTATCTATCCGTAGATAGGTTTGTAATTCAGGTCATGGCGGTATCTATCCGTAGGTAGGAATGTAACTCAGGTCATGAAGGTGTCTATCCGTAGATAGGATTGTAACTAAGGTCACGATGGTATCTATCCGTAGATAGGATTGTAACTCAGGTCACGGTGGTATCTATCCGTAGATAGGAATGTAACTCAGGTCATGGCAGTATCTATCCGTAGATAGAATTGTAACTAAGGTCACGATGGTGGTATCTATCCGTAGATAGGATTGTAACTCAGGTCACGGTGGTATCTATCCGTAGATAGGAATGTAACTCAGGTCATGGTGGTATCTATCCGTAGATAGAATTGTAACTAAGGTCACGATGGTGGTATCTATCCGTAGATAGGATTGTAACTCGTGTCACGATGGTATCTATCCGTAGATAGGATTGTAACTCAGGTCACGATGGTATCTATCCGTAGATAGGATTGTAACCCGGGGCACACAGGCATGTAATGTTGGAAGGAATTGTGGAGTGGCGCAGTGTTCATATCACACAAAACTCAGGAGTTTGACTGTACTTACCATGACTTATATCTATGACTGGTCTGTTATCATGTTATAATGTTAGGTAAGAATGAGTGAACTCCGAGGGCAACTCAAGGCAGACATTGTTTTAAATGAGATAAAATCCCAAGCAACCGGAACAGGCAGGTTATTTTGATGAGAAATAGTATGGAATATAGTACATACATATATCATACCAGTATAAACGCTGACGTTGCACCATATAGTAAACTGATCTAAAGGTGAACCCAACGTGAAGCCGTCCATCTCAAAAAGCCTTGTAACAAACTGTTTGACATATATGTACTGAGAGTAAAAGGGAGGGTTGAAACTAGGGTGACACATAACGTTCTGCGATAAGTAGGAATGAGTGTGTGATGTTTTACGCCGCTTTTAGCAAAATTTACAGCAAGAGCACGGCGGACGACACCAGAAATGAGATTCACACATTGTTCCCATGGAAAATCGAACCCGGGTCTTCGGCATGACGAGGGAACGCTTTAACCACTAGACTACCCCACCGCCCTTCGATAAGTAGAGAAAAAAATGTTTAACAAAGTTTAATCCCATGTCGTTATTTCGGACAGCATGTCATCATAAAGTCATACCAGAGAAGCAGAGTGATTTGAAAGTTGCGATCGAGTTAAATTAACTGCCCCCATAAAGAGCCCCACCAGTGCACTAAAGGCTCGGTTTGCGGGTAGAGTGTAAATAATGATGGAATTGTTTGCGGAAGCGTATTCAGCTGCAGGTGCCCACACTCGCCGAGGTCCCTTTATGACCACATTTCCATGCGACTGACTCATGTCTCTCAGAATCAAACGATGATGTAGCCCGTCCCCCTGACCCCTGACCCCAGCTTTCCTTACCCCCGTACTTCAAGATCATTGTAGCCTTGTCCCCCCTGAGCTTCGTCAACATGGACACAAAGCTGTATGAAATCTTTCTTGTACACACGAAACCTCCGCACACAAGCACCTGGACGAGAAAGACCCGAGTAACAACGATGTTCGTTACATACATTACTTTGCAAATATAGTCCGCCCGTCGGACTTAAAATACACAGGCCACCATGATGTTATATAGGATGTCGAACTTCTTTAGCACCCTGCTTTCATTTTTCACAATTATTTGTGTGGATGAGGCAGCTAGCTTGGGATAGAATGTTTAACTGTGGTCTGAAAGCGTCTCAAGTGTACGGATAAACTTTGAATGTATTGAAGTGATAGCACACTCAACAGCTTACAGAGGAGATACACGGCCTGTCATACGAAGTTACTGCGTTCAAGTAGTTACGTATTAGTTTACTTAAATGTATTTAAACGTAGATGTGGATACATTTCAAGGCTAGTCTAAGCTGAGAAGAATACAAGTGAATTTGCCACTTAACGCGCGTAATAAAAACTAATGGTTGAAATGTTTTAGCAGATGAAGCGAGCCAAAATGCGATCCGTTTGTTACAGATAAGCGCAATATGATAGGGATGGTTATGTGCAACAAAGCAGCGCGAGGTTCAAAGGCATTATCGAACCATTTTATGTAAAATAGATTTGAAATTATTTCACGGATATCAAAATAATCCCGATATGTGCATTACAAGGATAGACACGAGTTCAAAATACATTACAAATAACATACACCATTAATGACATTTTTATGGTATTATGCCCACAGAAATGAGGTATCAAACAGCGGTGGCCCCAGTTGTTCGCTAAATAGGTCAGCATAGCCTGACTTTCAAACTTGGTTCGACACCTGGGCGACCAATAGACGAGTAAAGTTAAATCTGTCCCACTTAATATTTTAAGGCCAGCTCTAACCGTACGGTTCAGATTAACTGGAGTCAACTATGAACATGCATGCAATCCGGAATTCTTAATGACGATGCAACAAAGTATCTCGTGATACCGTTCCAAATAGGGCAGCAGGATAGCAGGGGAGACTGACATTTAGTCCGAAAAAATACGTTATCTTAGTTAAAAATACATATCTACAAAATAAAAATAATAGAATCCAAAAGGAGCCCAGAACAATCCTTAATATCAGGCTGAGGCAATCTGGACTTGCCCAATCATTCTAGACTTGAGTTGGACTCCTTGTTTCATTTATTCACTAGAGTCTGGGTAATAGACTAGATAGCAGAGCAGCGGCAGGCACGTTCGTTTCCCTTGTTTGATACTCACAAGTGTGGACAATATGGTCCCTGCGTGGTATTACTAAGGGCAGGGCTTTACATGCGTGATTACTCCTGACATATAAATATAAATAGCCGTAAGTAATTGCACAACGTTTACGACAACGCATGGTTTTAGGGCGATGTGTGTGTGAGGGATCTCCAAACGCCATGCCGTTGTGTAAAGAAGGATCTCCATACGCCATGCCGTTGTGTAAAGAAGGATCTCCATACGCCATGCCGTTATGTAAAGAAGGATCTCCATACGCCATGCCGTTGTGTAAAGAAGGATCTCCATACGCCATGCCGTTGTGTAAAGAAGGATCTCCAAACGCCATGCCGTTGTGTAAAGAAGGATCTCCATACGCCATGCCGTTGTGTAAAGAAGGATCTCCATACGCCATGCCGTTGTGTAAAGAAGGATCTCCATACGCCATGCCGTTGTGTAAAGAAGGATCTCCATACGCCATGCCGTTATGTAAAGAAGGATCTCCATACGCCATGCCGTTATGTAAAGAAGGATCTCCATACGCCATGCCGTTGTGTAAAGAAGGATCTCCATACGCCATGCCGTTGTGTAAAGAAGGATCTCCATACGTCATGTAGATGTACAAAGAAGGATCTCCACACGCCATGCCGTGTAAAGAAGGATCTCCATACGTCATGCCGTTGTGGAAACAAGGAGATACCGTCGTGCGAAGTAGGAGCTCCTCTAGCCAACTATGTGGTGTATAACAGGAGCTCCCCTAGACCTTGACGTCGTGCGAAGTAGGAGCTCCTTTAGCCAACTTTGTGGTGTAAAACATGATCTCCCCTTTACATTGACGTCGTGCGAAGTAGGAGCTCCTTTGGCCAACTATGTGGTGTATATAAGGAGCACCAGAGACATCATCAACTTCGTGAACCGTATGAGCTCCATGTGGACATCGTGTAAAGCATCTCAACGTCAAAACAACAACAACGTCAAAATACACCAGGCACTTCACCGACAACAAACAGGAATTCATTCGACAAAGTTTCGTGTACAGGAGCTCCGTGAACTACGCTGGCAGTGTGGAACAATGCATCGGGTTTACTGTAGATGTCATAACGTAAACAATCGGGATCTGCATACTAAACAAAAACATACACGTCTGAGCATGATGATGAAGGATCTGGGTGCGGATCATAGCATATACATACCCACTGTCAGTCTGCCTCCTAGTCTGTCGGCCTGGGGGGTCGGGGCCTGTCACCAGCTGCATTATCGATATCTCTTGAAATACAAAATTAGATTAATCAATTTGATTTCCCTTTCTTTATGTTATGAAAATATAAAACGTCAACGCCAGAGAATAACCAGTCTCGATTATCCGGCGAAACAGATTCCATTGGGCGTAAAAGGCAAAATAGCGGTGAAAACTATATGAATGGATCACTGAAAATCAGCGATGACACCTTCCGTGAAGGAGAATGTGTAATCATGTTAAACTTATTACCGAAGTTATTCCACTGAATCTGGAGCCCCGTTCCTTGCACAGAATGGTTTCATGGAACGTAACAGGACAATTAACACGCCAGCATCCAGCATTTAGGATACATGATGAATGTTCAATGTCGATTCAATGTGCGTTCAAATCCCCAAACATTACGTACAAGCACTGAATTATATAGAACTATGAAACTAGTGTACATATTTAAACTGAAACCTTTACCCCTCCGCAACCCCTTCTCAATTCTCACGCCGTTCAACCCCCAGCGTCTATGGGAGGGGGGGGGGGGACGCTTCTGCATCGTCAGCCTGCCCGACAGGTTGACACATTCGTGACTCTATTAGCCGACCCAAGGGGAGGGTGTTCTCAACCTGTTAGCAGCGTTGGGGGACGGGCTGTCCCGGTCCGCCGAAACAAAGACCCTCTTTTATCATGTCTACTGGCTATCCAAATTAATAATTGTGGAGGTCTGAATGCTTTCTGTTGTTCTCAGCGCAGGGATGTTGGAAAGAGCAAGAGTCATGGCTCTCGCCGCCATAACAGCGAGGCTCCAGCAGTTGGGGAGCAGTCATTATTCTTTCAAGATGGTGCCGGTGGCAGGCGAGGAGGGCTCCCTTTAGGTGGAGGTCAAAAGTTTTGGATCAATGTTAATCTATAAAGTCTTGATGAGCCTTGTGGTAATCGAGCCCAGACGGCCGAAACATATCTGACTCATTTTCAACCACTCTCACAAGCCAAATGCAAACAGTTCCACACTGCCAAGAGCTTCTGGAGAGCCAACACGAAAGCGAGACCAAAGTTTCTGATTAATCACCGGTCTTTTTGTTGTTTTATGCCGCAGTCGTCATTTTCCGCTTTCATGTGATTTTTAAGAGGAAGTAGATCGCATTCTGGCCATTTTTGGCGACGCTACCGCACTGGTCCAATATTTGTAGAACACTTGTCCGTCCTCGCTGAAGTCACGTAGGTTAAGATCCTGGCGAGGGTGATACTATTTTTTACAATAATCATACTTTCATTGAGCTGCAACTTCAAACTGTGGAATAACATTCATAATATTCTTCATAACTTTGTAATTTCCTCTGCCTCTACTCGCATTCGGAGTCGTCACACAACTCGCCGCGTTAAATAGAAGGGACAATATTTGACCAGCGGCCTGAAGAAGCATCTATAATTATGAAGGAATAGAAAAATATTTTCCCTTGTAACAGGAGTAATAAAATAGAGACGGTAACTTTTTAGAGTATGGCCTCTTTGCTGGGATTGGTTAATGCAGTTGTTGACACATCAAACAGGCCCAGTGTCTGTTGACTCGAACTGTAGAGTGGTCCTGATCTATTGCAAATTACACAGAAATTATCGCCAAACAATCAAATAAGACATATAGTATGACGCGTTGCTATTTACATTCGGGCACTTGACCGCTGCATCCTGGAACATCTAGAGGAAAAACACATTAATGTGTCATGTGTCACATAATGACAGGCGGATGCATATACCTGCATTGTTTAAATATATAAAACACATGAAACATTTGATTGCATTTACGGGTTTAGAAGAGGACTTTGCTTCAATATATCAGTAACATATAATAATATGCGTTTATAATTGTTTATGAAAATACATTAACCTCTTTTGTCAATAAGTTTTAAAATCGAAGAAAACTGATTGTGGAATGGTATAGTTAGCACGTGCTGCACCTCCTAACTGGGGTATTAAATAAAAAACACGTTATCATGAAACTATAAAAACGTTCTTTGATATAAAGATGCAATCCGGAGGAAACGTAGCCTAAAATGTTTTTTTGATTTGTACTGCAATACCCCCCTTCTGAGGAACTAATGAAATATAAAGTTATCAAGAAATTATATAAACGTTTCTTGTAATGAACATTCAGAATCTTATATAAATCTTAATATAATGTCGTGTTTAACGTGTACTGTAATACCTCTTTTCTGAGGTATTAATTTAAAGAAATAGTTATCAGGATAATATATAAGCCTTTCTTGCTCATCTTTTAGCGAACACCTGGTATCATCACTATTTGATTCATAAAAAACATGCTCTTGATGTGGTCGGAATCGTACAATCGACTCTGTATTCAGCAGAGATTTCTCATAAATATGGGTTTCGTCGCTTTTGTATATTGTAAAAACAATGCAAAAGCAACAATTCAAATTACAATGTCGCTGTAAACGTGTAATGCAATACCTCTTTTCTGAGGTATTAAGTAATAATACAATTGCGACAGCTGAATCAAAACGCTTTGACAACGTTGGAATATGAATACATTGACGATATGCCCCTTGTAACAGTTGCTATATACAAATCTCGGGGCAGATGGAAATACAGGCAGGGATCCATACAGTACCACAGAGCCTCGTATACATTAAGGCATCATATCTGTTAAATTACACGGAAAATGTTGCAGATAACATCGAGAAGGGAGATAAAACGTGTTATCTGTAAGAGCAGGCTGAAGGGACATAAAAGTGTGGTTTGTATCTAAGAGGCGGGGTTTGCAGGGAGTATGATGTTACTAGCCTGAGAGCTATAGACAAGAAGAGTCATGAAAAACTGCCACAGTTACCCAGGCGTTTAATTGAACGAGAAACGTATAGGAGTTGTCCGACAGATACGTAACGTTCAATGTGCCGGCGAGCAAAAACTAGATCTGATGACTTGGCGGCAAATGGAAATACTCATTTCAGAATCGACCATGCTTCTTATCGCCATAAAACATTTGACATTTCGGTTTTAAGATGAAATTTGTTTATGCATATGAAAAGATCCTGCATGAGATTATTTTCTAGTTTGATCAGTTTGTTATTATAGAGGGTATTGCAAAAGTGTTCCAATTGGGGCATGGCAACAATGTGATTGAAGGGCTAGATATTGTCAGTATTTTAGTTTAAATGTTGGTGTATTGTTTTAACTGAACACAGGGACATGAACATAGTTTGGGGTATGTTGCTATTGGTTACTATTTCTGCTACAAACGCGATGTATCTGTACATGTGTAGTCAGTGGTTACATCAAAGAACGTATATGCCTTCGTGACGCTTATACTTGAATTATAAAATATGTCTTCAAATAATACTGTATGATCTTTGAATAAATAATGTCATTTTCGTCAATATCGGAATATATTGTTCCAAATGGTCAACACAGGCCGAAATGGCCACTGTATTTGATATGGATGGTCAGTTCATCGCTTTCAAATGAAATAATATGCTCTCTTATGTCATAATTGCTTGGTGATGTCTAATGCAATGCGTTGGGTCTCCTTGCTCAATTTGTATCAAATTTAATTCCAATAATGATTTTAAACGAGGATTTCATGTAGAGCACTTGTTTCCCCAGCTCAAGAACACCCCGGGGGTCACGAGAAGGACATTGGAACATAAACCATAGCGTTACCACCGGGTGTCACATAAGAACAGTATAATGTTAAAATATGCCTCGAACATCGTCAGATACTACTCACAATAAGTTAAGGAACACCCGCTTCTTCCAAAGTACTTATGTTTATCTGTCATGCCATGACACATTGACTTAGTAATATGAAAGAATCGGTGGGCCTTAACTATTTTTGAGTAGCATAGGACAGGGCATGCTTATTCATACCATGGTGTGTAAGAGTAGGGCAGATGTGTGTATGTACTTTGAACACCAGGTGTTAGAGTGGAATAGTACACGGTGATCCATACCGTGAACTAAGATTAGAGTAGGATGGTGAATGCTTCGGACACCGGGTGTTACAGGTCAGACAGAACATGTTAATCTACACCGCTAATACCGGGGCTACGCGTACAACGTGCCACAAAAGTATATAAATGACAACACCGGGTGTTAGGATAGAACAACCTTGTTTATCCATACCGTGAACACCGGGTGTTAGAGTGTGACACGACAAGTTCAACCTGCCGCTAACACAGTCTCTCCATTGTCACCACAACGACTACGGCGCAATGCAAACCTGTGTCTTTCACTTGTTTAACCTACGTTATAGAATATGTTCCAAACACTGACATCCACGCAGTATGATGTCATCCAGAGGGGGATTCATGCTCAGGGCTTTATTGTGCTCTGATATAAACAAGGAAGCGTTTAGTTAATGCTGTCGCAGTGGTTTACAATTGTGAGCTTTGTGCTAAGATCGGTGGGAGGAGAGTGAACGTTTTTTCGCGCTTTACTCTTATTCCCATATGCAATACATACTCTTTAATGCAGCTGACTTGATTTAAAATAATACGGGGGATGTTTTCATTATGTGCTGCTCTGTCACTTCCGAGGTGTTGACGCGTTTGCACATTTCACACACAGAATCGTTTCCTATGATTTGCCTCATTATAAATCTTAATCGAAGAACTGTATGAATAGTAGAAAATATGAAAAAACAGACCGTTTTACGATCGCCCCACCAAGGCAGAAGGAAGCCCGCTGCACACATCTTTGAAATATAATGTAATAAACTATATTGAAAAATATCAAAAAACATATTTATGAAAATTAATATAATTCCAACTTATGAATTTGGAGATTGAATCATTTTGATATTTCAAGGATTGATATATGTCATTCTAACATTTAGAATGAAAGATTTTGATATGAACCGTTGCCATAGTTTATCACGTATATCCTTACATATGGTCAAATTATGTTTGTTCAAATTATCTCACACACCTCAGTATATAATAACTTCAAATTTATAATGTCTGTCATATATGAATTCTACATGTTAAAGAGATTGTAACAACCCTTCCATATTTCAATATATAGGTACACATGCTGTAAAAGGTTCATGTAAATATGTTTCACATGAATGAAAAATATATTTACATTTTACTTTATAAAACAAGAAAAAAACCACGAAACATGCCCCAACATTTGAAACTGCATTGTTAGTCAGTAACAAATGCATCAATAGATTTTCCAATAATATCAATTTATTTACACTTCTGTTCGCACACTAATGTATATATGTACGGTTTTCTAGTCGCCAGAACGTCAATGTCTCATCCACCCGTCCTTACACCATCTACCCGGGGTGGTTCCCCGCGAGCATGCATGACATGCAATAGGTTCACTGTCCGAACTATAAACCAAATACATAACCATCCTAGCACAACCAGGAGCTGCACCTTATCCCGTGTTTTTAAACATTGCTGGACTATTGTTATCATGAACAGCGAAGGGGGAAAGGACGGGGGGTGGGGGGATTGTCGCTCCCCTCCCCAGAAGGTCGTCCATGGAATGTCATTCTATTACATAGCCGCCGCTCTCTGCTATTGTTTGTGCTAATGCTGACTCCCTGTATAGCAAGGGGCGGGTAACCCAATTTACTAATGTACAAGACAGAGGGTGTTGACATTTGGACGGAGGAGAAGAATTTTGGCCACAACTTGTGTGATATTGATGAACTATCTGAAGCTGATTTAAGAGAGATTGGGGGCATACAGATTGAACGCGTCCTCAAACAGTTGCAATACAATGCAAATAATCAAATCAGAGAAAATACACTTCCATGGTCACACCGAGGACTGCACTCGATATGTTGTGTCAGCAGCTGCTCTGTCATTATGGAGTAATTCATTACGATTTTTGACTCATGATTATTCAAGTAATTTTTAGAGAGAGTTATGTTGAAGGAAGAGATAAAAGATAAAACACGTTTGCATTGTGGTTTATATACCAATAATATCATGTTAACTATTTTATAAACATAACGTGTGATACTTGCTGCATAATAAACACAGATTCATTCAGACAAATGTTCTTCCAGTTTATATTGCAATATTGTACATAAATCAGGTATGTTAGCATGTGGAATATAAAAAAAATAAAGCTTTGACTAACGAAACAATAAAAATGTCAAATATATGAATATGACAGTGATGAAAGGGATTGTTAATTCAAATATATGTAACGCAAACTGTTCTATCTCGAATCAATATGACGAGGTTACTATATAGAATCACGGGAATTTTTAATTCTTAAAAATAACACCCTATTATCTGGATTTTGTATTTGCATAAAGATCCCCGAGGGGATGAAAAAGTACAATCGGAAGTTGTGTTTTCAAATAACGTAGGAATCACAATTGACTTTTACAACGTGTATTCACAGTTGAAAATGTTTATAAAAGTAACAATAAATACTGATCTTAAAGTACACTGAGAGACCTGTCATTACATGATTTATGTCATGGTAAAAAACTATATGTTTCTCACAAACAATAATCATGTCTGTACCCAGAGGCGATTTCACTTTCAGTGATCGTTTCCTGTCGAAGAAAATCCGTGTAATATTTTCATAATACCAGATAAATCAACTTTTATGCGGAAATATTTAACTATTATTCATATATTTTTTATATTCATATTAAATATCTTGCACGAAGTTCATCTTAAATAACAGTGGTCGTCATAAACACGTTATGCACACATGTTAAGAAATACCTTGCGCGAAGTTCATTTTAAAAAAAATCGTGGCCGTCATTAGTTATGCACGCACAAAAGGGGGAGTTTTTAAAATTCTTGATTCCTCTGTACTCAACATTACGTCTAGCTTTTTTGTTAAACCATTAATGTGTAATTGCATTATATGTAACAAAGGTAAAACATCCATTCCTGATTCATGTTGGTCAAATTAGGAAATAGCAAAGATTCGCTGAGAAGCCACACGGAATAATGAATGGTTGTTAGACAGCATGATATATTAGCAAACGATACTAATTACCTACGCAATATTAGATATGATTGCAATGTGAGGACACATATCAACATGGTACATCACAGATCAAACGAGGATTAACCCCCTATGGTGTATGTGTGTATATCACACACCGAGTCTTAAGGCACACTTGGGGGGTAATTGAAAGTGATAATCAAGGCATGTTGTCGAGGCATGAGCTGATATCTCTCAAAGAAACGTGCTAATGACATTCAGGCTGGAATATACATGGAATGTCGTAATGAGAATTTCAACTAATTTTCAGCACGTGTTCATTATATCAAAATTATCACTGATATATATGCTCACGTGTCAATATTTAAAAGTTAAAACAAATGTTTTAGAATAAAAAAAGTTTTATGACAAATGCACGAGAAAAGTTTTGCATGATCAATACATATGTAGGTATAAGAGATACGCGACAAATATATACTTTAAGATTTGATGAGAATCAATAATTATATGTATCACTACTGCTGTTTCAGACATAAAAAAATCAAATACGAGAAAAAAGGAAATATTTTCTGTTTGAGATAGAGTTGTCTGACAAATTGTGATCAATTCTACACACTTGTATATTGTCTCATTCAGTGTCGCTTTCAGATCTTATTTCCTAGTACAGTTTTCATATTATTCGCTGGTCGGTCTACTTCATTATCGAGGTAGGCTGCGCATTGTTAATCTATTCTCTTTGATGCTGTTATTTGCAATCGATTTTCAATTGCTTTTAAGGCGAAAATCAATCACTTCCTTGATTCTTCATTAAGGCGCTTTATGAAAACGCCAGACCAAATAATATTTTTCAGATTTTCAATATTTCAAAATATTATACAATATTTACCGATCCAAGACAAGGAAACATCGCAATTATCAGAAATCTATATATTATCAAGTTTCCTAATTAAGAGGACTCCGGTTTAAATGGAAAATATAGGCAGCGTTTGAACGACCAAATACGCAGCACAGTTGCAGTATCTGACAGGACAGGGATGCTGTAAGCATGTTAGTGTTTTATTTATTATCGGAATAAGCAATGCATGGTATGAAGCTATGCGTATAAAATGTTAGATTTTTATATTAATTCTGGTTGAATGTGTAACTTATTCAACATACCCTGTATCAGTTATTCATAAAATAGCCAGAAATCGTAAATTTGGAATGTGTTTTTTCTATACGAATATTATTTGATTATTTAGTAGTACGCATACTTTAGCGTCTGTGCATATGTAACTTCAAATAAAATGAGAAATATTTTCGTCTAAAAATTCCCACTCAGATATGACAGAATTCATTTGCCTGAGACACTGATGCTTCGGGGATTCAGCCGGTGCATCATTTAGGAATTCCCTTTTAAGCCCAGCGCACAATCAAGCCTTACTCCAATAGAAAACTGTATACAACCGCATAAAAACATTTTATGAATTAATGATTATCCGTTATGTTACAAAGCTTATCCGAAAGGAAAATATCACTTTGAACTTTTTGTCGAAAGTGTTTACAAGTTTATTTAAGCAACTTCTTTCAAAGCACTTCTAAATAATGCATACCGTTATAATAGTGCATATACACATTCGGCGTCATTGATAATCTTTTCTAAATGCTGATTTCATAATCCAAGATTTGCAGCAGAACAAGGTATAACATTTTGTTATGTTTTCTGCAAGCATTCGTGTCGTAATTATCTGAACATGTTCACATGAATGACACAGTGTTTATATAAATATTTCCTTATAATTTGTAAATATATACATGTACATGATGTAAGTGCGACGGGTTTATGATGTCCGCGTGGAAATGTAATAACGCCTCGTACATACGACGTTAGTGTTCAATATAGCAGTATTATAAAGGTTGGGTTGAGGATAAAAAAAAGGAATTCGGAAACTAATAGAATTTTATTTTAAATGCCGTGTTCCGGTTCAGGAAATGAAAATCCGTATTTTGAACTAGACTATGAATTTGAACCTTTTCCAGACTGAAGGTAACCCGTTGTACTTCCTTGTGGATTTCATAGCCAAACTGGAGAAATGAATTTACGAAATACAATTCCCGATGGATGTGCCTGGGTTAAACAATACCCTTCATAATACGTTATTCAGAGTGCATTTGAGTTATCAATAATATTTCTCCTCGATCACCGTAACATATTTATTGCTACAAGTATTATTAATAAAAATATAACAGTTTAGTGATATTAATATTTTCTGAACATTTTGCAATATACGATCATTTAAAAAATATCCTTCTTTATCTGTTATGATGTATCTTTTAAATATTTTTTTATTGCTGGTGATCACTCTGAAAAAAATTATTCCATCGGTGTAATTTCTGAAACATGAATTTGAAGCGTGTTGTGGGGATTTCAAATGAAATAGGAAATGAAATTGAGCCCCGCGTTAGAATTTCGATGTAGATTGTCCCGCGAGCCCTACAGCTTCCTTAATTCATTAAATACATGTTTACAAGCGGCACAAAGCGGGCAATATTTTCAAGCTAATTACATCACATGCAAGCCAAGCTTTAAACGTGTGCGTTATATTGCTGTGCTGCTGTGTACGTGCTGTACGCGAACCAAGACGGAAACCTCCAGTATGCCACATGTTTTGACAATATGAACATATACTCACAACTTACGCGTAGAGTGAGAGCTTTTTAGGACATTATCATCTCGATCGATTCAGAATGTATAAAACTAGGCCTGTCGCCTCTGATATGCAGCTTAGGAAGCCATGTTTCTGGCAATATAGACTGGGAATAAATCACCCTTATCGTCCCTGTGCCGTTGTTGAATTATCAGTCGAATTGCACGCGCAAGATGACAGACAGCCTAAACCGGCCCATAAGAAATTGAGATGAAGCGGATAGCTCCGATTTCAAGCCGCGACATTCCTACCCAAGGACCCGGGATCATATGCGGCCTCCTAAAAACGAGAAATTTGTAGTTTACAAATTGCATAAAAATAAACAAAAATTTTGATGAGAAGCCAGAATTGTGAACACGTACATTGTAAGATGGTAACATATTTAGTGTTTTGGCCGAATACCGTTAAAATGTCTTCCTTCGGTGCATATTTTAGACAACACTGACATGACTGAGTTATCTACAAGTGCGGCGAGGAGTTCTTTGAAATTCATCGCTTTTGACAGGGCTGAAATACGACCTATTATTCAGATGGGGGAATGATAAGAACGCTCCCCGTCTGTAGTAACCACTCTGTTCACGATAAAATGCTGGGAAAAGTTTTAACGGAAAAAACTATTCTCTTTATGCTGTAGAACGACACAGTTTGATAAAGCACAACTTGATTTGTGTATCTCTCTCAACAGTCAATCACAGCGATAATCTACACAGGTTTTTCGTCCCTATTGATACGCATATTAGTGTTTAATTTCGGTGAAATGCATTGCACATGGACGATGTTGATGAACTACAACAAACCCGGTTTTGTTCTTGTTGAGGTTTTTGCTGAAGCCAGCATTGGAGCTTGCCGATCACCTGCACGCCGCTTACTTGAGGCCTTAACGACTTTTCCAGCTTCAAAATATAAGTTAGAACTGAGGCCGGTCGTAGGAATTCAGATTGAGGCCCGAGAAAGAAGAGATCTTTCAACAACCCCCCTAAACTGACGCAGGGAAAGCGCCCCAGGTGGCCGGGGACGCAGGGGGGAAGGGGGGACAAAACTAAGAAGAAATTTCAAACGCATATTTCCCCCTTCCATCCCTCGCTCGCTTTCTCGTCGTTTTAAATCAACACAATTTTGCATCTGAAACCAAAGAAATTGGCTTTTATTTTAACTGCACCAATTTATCCAAGTCTTCGTATTTAAGGCCCAGGAGAAATTAGTTGAATAAGATTGTCGATTGGAAAAATATCCGGCCTCCACTGGGCTCATTGTCACTGGAAATACTTCCTTAATCGATCAAGTCAGAAAATCGCTGGAAAATTTACTTCTTCCCTTATCGGAGGACTTATAATGTAATTATTTGCAGATGACACACTTAATTTTAGAACGAGGTAATTTAATCTTCGATTTTTGTTTCAATATGCAAATGCATCGAGTCAGTATTTGCACAATCTCTGTACAAATGTTAAAAGAGATTATGTACACAAATATGCCGAACACAAGTTTGTTCTAATTTCTTCATACCCGTTTTATTGTCACTAATATTTGATAATTTCAATTCATATTTCCATCGCAAGAAGTTCTTACTTTCAATTCATACTTCATAATTTTCAGACGAAAATGATTTGTGTCATGACACACATGGAACGAGATGATAGATTTTAAAAAAAAAATGTAGATATTTTCAATCATTTATTCCATTAACTAGCCAATATCCACTGATTTGAATGACATTAAGTCATTGTTTTGAAATTAACAAAATGAATGTGTTTTATAATCACGTAAAGAAGACGTGCAGAATAATTAGCGCTTGTACGAAGCTCATGACATCCCTCTGTGACAATAATGAAACAAGCAGAGGCTTTAGTTTGTGTCATTTCATCAAAATGATTAACGCCGACAAATGAGAAGAGAAAGATCCCCCCTGCGAGACTCGGCATTGGGGGAGAGAGCGGAGGAAATCAAAAGTGTCTTTAAGAACATGCCCCGCTCACGAGGCATGTCGCAATTCCATGGTAATTAAGTTATCTGCACTGTCGAATGTGCCGACATTTGTAATCACTAGTCACATACACAGAATCTGGTCTCTGCAGCTCAGTCCACGAATTACAGGAACGTTTCAGCTTGTTCTGTGTCCTTGTTAATTTCAGAGTGTCTTTATTTTTTTGAACGATTATTTGTGTGAAAGTGTGTGTTGGATTAGCAATGTTTGGCCGTTCATTATAAAATCATGTAATTGGTTTGGTGGTGTTCATTTCTGATTTGTTATTTATGTAGGTTTCTAGTTAAATTTTGTGTGAAAAGCGACGTGTGTTTATAAAAACAGACACAGTATCGAATCCACATTCTTCTTCCCATAATCGGGTGGCATGGCTTGTGTTTGTATAAATTGCGAATAGGCTTTGAGAGTGCTTACATTTTGTGTTTACACATTGTATGTGTGTGTGTGTGTGTGTGTGTGTGTGTGTGTGTGTGTGTGTGTGTGTGTGTGTGTGTGTGTGTGGTGATCAACAAAACACATCTCGTCGGATGAAAACCACTGTAGCGCACTCAAGCACAACGCTTTCAAAAATGCAAACATGTCTTGTGAATATCTTTTTAAAATATACAATACCTAAACAACAGATGAAAATAGCTATATTAATGGAAAAAACACCTCTAGCTATTTTTTCATGAATTGATATCTCCATAACGAAAGATTATATTATCAATTCTCAAGTATAGAATGAATTGTCAATTTACATAGCCGTGAATTTATTACAATTATTTTGAAACTGTAACTATGTAATGAAATTACTTAATACGTCTTTTGATTCCAAGACGGAATGAATGAGCTGAAGAATGAGAAATACCAACGCCCCAAGACAGGGAAATCTTCAGCATGTTTTCCTATCTAATTAAACCTGTCAAAATTCGTTGAGCATGTTTGCATTTGGATTTCACTGAGTAGCGAATAATCTCCTTAACGTATCCGTGTTGCCGTGTTAGTGGTCACTCAATCCAAGCGCACATAGTGACTTTCACGGGATCTGACCGTAAAAACAAATATCCAGATTTAGATTCAATAAATCCGTTTGGATATTCGTCATATATAAGTAAATAAAAAGCAGAAGCATAGTTTCTCTAGAGGCTAGACAGCCGAATATTTATATTCATTCATGACATTGTACAGTTAGCTGAAATAGCCCATATTGTTTTCCACAATAACATTGTTTGACATAAAACATGGAAACGTTTACACAACGTTAAAAAAGCACTGACTGATTCAACAAAAGTGTTCCTACCTTAATAGGACAGCCGATCCATCCTAACGAATAATTTACAAATTGAGTGTGGACCTGTGGTAGGCTAATTAGTGCCATGCCCACAACATGTGACAGAAAGTCCACGAGAATGTTTTAAAAGTTTTTCGTCACAATTGCAGATCCGTATGAGCACATCTGTTTAGGAAAAAAATCTTTGCAATTTTTGCTTGAAATCCTAGAATATTTATAACAGATTTCAGTGAAAACAACTGTCACTTTTTTGTGAGAACCTAAAAGTCCTGTGTGAAAATGCCAGATCCCTTCAACCTGGGGATAAGTCTGAGTCTTTGGTTGGAATAATAGCCGAGATTGTATTAACAGTCGTAGGCATACGGACTACTTGTTTTGTATGGAGCCCGAAACGCTGCAAGTTGACAGCTTGATGGGGATTGGGACTGCCCTGCTGCCTGGGCTGTCAAAAGTCTATGAGAATCAAACATGTCCCGAACATTGGCAAATGGCGAACTGGAAAAGTCCGTTCCGTGGTTGATTTCCGAGGGCGGGGGTGCCATATACCAGCTACTAGGGCGATTGTACGTTCCCGCTTGAGACACAGAAAACACACTTGGGTTTAGTCCGTTTGTCTGGGGTAGGGTGGTGTGAGGGGAGTGACTCCCCGCCACCTCCTCCCCTGGCGATGGGGTGGGGGCAATAGACATATGTTGTCCCGTGGCCCCAGCGCTGTGGTTTGGAAACACTGGCTGGGCATTGCAGTGGTAGTTATAAGGTGATGACGCCGCGTTCTGTGTACACGGGGCCGTGTTTCGGTACAGGTCAGATGACCGGGTGTACGGTAGTACTTGGGGGGAGACAAGAGGGGGTGGTCGGCTGGTAGCGAAGTTGCTGGCGACCCCGAGATTGTCGCAGTTGGGCGTCGTGTGGGACGTCGTCATTAGATTCTCGACAGAGAAACTAGAGGTAGTTGAGTCAAGGGTCATCGCGGGGTCCGGTGGAATGGGTAAAGAGTTAGTAGTGGCCGTTCTTACCGACAAACAGTCGCTCTTGGGCGAGTCCATAGGTTCTAGTTTAGCACTTAGCACTGGAGGAGACGGACATTTCACGGGGATCGGCTCCTTAACTTCCACAATCTTCTCCGGAACGTCCGAAGCGTCCGAGTTGCTGGAATTATGGAGATCTCCATTGTTGTCCTCCGAATCGCCATCTTTCATTTTGTCCTTATCTGACTCACGTCCATTCTTGTCTTGGTTGTCCTTATCCTTCCCCATGCCGTTCTTCTTGAAGCGTCGACGTCGTCGTAGGTAACTGCCGTTGTCGAACATGTTGTAACTGTCGGGATCCAGTGTCCAGTAACTGCCTTTGCCGGGTTTCTTGTCATCCCGGGGAATCTTGACGAAACACTCGTTCAGCGACAGGTTATGACGAATGCTGTTCTGCCAGCCTTGTTTATTTTCCCTGTAAAAGGGAAAACGGTCCATGATAAACTGATATATCCCATTTAACGTGATCTTCTTGTCCGGCTGGCTCTGGATGGCCATCGCAATGAGAGCGATGTAGGAGTACGGGGGCTTCACCATGTCCTTGGATGTGTGGTGCTGGGGCGTGTAGGGGGAATACGGCGACGGTCTCGACACCGCCGAATACTGATCATGGCCGTACATTGACATTCCACCCATGGACATGCCGGTATATCCTCCAGCATGACGGTAATAGTTCTGGTGGTCGCCGAACAGGGTGGGTACCATGCCTAATCCTGGCCCGTTTGATATACTCGGCATGGCGGAGGCAGGGTAGGGCGCTTGTAGGCCGCTCGGTTGCATCTCCCCCCGCTCCAGCGGTAAACTAGGAAATATACACACAGCCACAGTGCAGTATTCTTGTAGCACCGTCGAGTAGTGTACGTTTAGCGGTTACTATGAGTTGTGCTGAGACTGAAGCTTCTGGTCTGCACCATTCGACAACATATACAAGTCTGTGTATGATATCTGCCAGCCGCGCCATATATGGCTCCAAGCTCCGCCCCTTGCTCCGCCCCCGACCAATCAGGCCGCGTGGATCAGCTGCTGAGCGAGAAAGTGGCCACACACCGGGCCGGGCGCAATCAAGACGGCATGTCATAACACGGCCTGATGAGCATGGAAATTAATTGCTGATTTCAACAAGCCGAGTGACAGCAGAGAAGGGAGAGGGAAGCACAGTTTCTGTACAAACCGTCTCGGTTGCTGCGTCTGTGTATAAACCTCTCTCTGACCCTACCAAATGTTTTTATTTCAGATGGGCCTTCAAGAGAGCACTTGAGATGATTTGTATATAAAACGATTATAGTGAATGGAGAATGATATTTCCCCAACCCCCTACCACACTCAATAGAAGATAGCCACACGTCAGAAACTGTGCGCCACAGAGTTCCTAACATCATCACAATATTTCGTCATAGTTATACTGTTTGTCCCTTACTTTTTCGTTCCCGCCCTCCTTTCAACACCAAGTTTTCAAGGTTTGAGAGTCGGGCTGAAACAAGAGCCTTCGCTATGTGTCCCCCGGCTTTTAATTCCCAAAGAGTAGAATGCCTCCGTCGTGCATTGTTCCCTAACGGGGCTTGGCTCACAGATGGTTAGTATTATTAGACCGGGGAATAAGCTTGAATTACTTTCGCATTTGCCCCGTATAAAAATTTCCCAAATGCGACTCCTAGAAATGTTCCCGCAATGCTTAGCGGTGAATATTTTGCAGGTTTTCTTTTCCTCTGTTTTTTATTAAGATTTTTATCAACAACAAAAAAAGAAGTCTAAAATCCGAATCTATTATTTCTTGCACATATCAAATTTATATCACAGATAGTGTGTTTACCTTTATATTTTTTTATATTTGTTCGCGGTCCTATTCTTCACTATCATTTCCACTTTCTATCGAATTTAATTTCCAAATCACGAACAGGATATCCCCACGTGCGAATTCTCATAATAAGCAAGGTTTGAGATCTCGACAACTGAAAGAATTCATGTTAAACCTGAAAACGACAGTAGCGCCCCTTGAGCGATTTTTTCACTTCTCTTGAACAGATGGAGCAAATTTTAAGGTTTTATTCCTCAAGTTTTCGTATAATAGTCCTATAGGGCTTGTGATGCGAGCCCTTGTGCCGATTTGGCGAGAAAATTACATTGCTTTGAAGCAATCAATGTGTCCTTTGTCAACAAAGTTAGCCCGAGGCGGAGGGCTAGTATATTTGTCTTACCCGGTGAAGGACACTTACAAATTGATCAAAACGGTCTTCACGTTTTGAAGGTTGCTAGCAGGTGAAGGACCGACTGATTTCATATTTTTTTTATTTGAGATAATTGTACATTTCTTTACCTGTCTTTACCTGTGACACGTGACACACAAATGGCCCTCGCCGACGAACGCCGGCACAGTGACAAGGACCCAGCATAATATAACCTTGTATAGAACGAAAATAATTGGGATATCAATAAAACGTTTTAGACCATTTCGTGGCAATTTTTCAAATACAAAGGAACATAATAAGAATTGGTTGCTTGACCACAGTGTGTTTCTGGGAGGGAATAAAACGCAGTCAGGATGAGCCGTGCCTTTAGAATGGCTCCCAGCGCTCAGGCCTGACTTACATACACTCAGTAAGTATCTAGCAATCATTTGAATTTAGGTTCCCCCGCCTCTGTTTTCTGAAACAATAGTCAATGTTTAGTGGAATCAGGCTAGGACTTACGTCATGTGCCGGTGTATTTTCTCAATTTGTATAACTGTCTCTTATTGATCATAAATGCAAAAAATGTGCTCCGTTAGAAAATGATATGTAGTTATAAGTACGTTTTCATCAACGGAATTCCCCAAGCCGTCTTATGGAGATTAGGTAGGAAAATAGACTTTCTTCCCCGCACCGCCATGCCGCCATGACAGTTCGTCTGCTTGAGAGCAGCCAGTGTATTGGTGGATGCAATTGAGGTAGCTGTTTTAAATTCTGTTTTTTAAGATACACTTGTAATTTTAAAAAAAGTAAGAATATGAAGATGTTTTTATTTTGATTTGCTGTCCATTTTTGAAATGTATAATTTAATTTGTAGGGTAACTTTCATTCAACTTTTTACTTAACCGATTGGATGCTTGTTTGTCAGAAATATATCGCATGCAAAGCGTGACCGGGTACGTATGTCCGCATGACTTGACAACAATGTGTTTATGTTAGATAAGTATAACATGCATATCATGCTCATTTGTCATCATGATTTTACATACATGCATTTGTACGTAACATTTCGCCTTTATTCTGAATTATTTCTTTGATAAAAACACATCATTAGTGAAAAGGCTATCTAGTTTTATTGTTAAACGTGCTAATGTCAAACATGTTTACAACACATGTCATTAACCATATTTTTGTTTATTGAATTTAAATTTCATTAAATTCAAATTTTAGTATACTGTCTCCATCTTCTGCAAATAAATGCTCCAAGAGGGTTGCTATGAGTCCGAGTTTATAGTTCTTCTAACCATAAGGGTCAGTTTACAGTCCTTGTAGGGGGTCATGTTGACGTAATATCGATAATTACTTCAGTAGGCGAGGAGATTTAGGGTGTTAGAAACATGTCAGACAATCCCCGGGGGACGCTGCCTATCTCCCTGTCCCTCAGTGCCCACATCTACAACACCCCCGGGACTCACGCCGCTCTCATCGACCGCACCTAGTTAGTACCACCTAGGAATCATTGCTTACTTTCTTGCAATACCATATTGTAAATTGGGCCACATTTTCTTGATCAACCCCCACCCTCCCTTTATTCCCACCCCCCTCCCGTTACCCCTACCCCTACCACTCAAAACATCCCACCCAGTGAGACTGGACGTTTCACGGCATTTAACGCATTTCATTATTCTTGAAATTTCTTAAATCGATTATCATTTATATTATACTAGAAGAACAATGTTTTTTATGAAACACTATATCTAAAATGCCTTTGCTTATATTGATGATTTCGCGTGGAAACGTATTGCTTGGATGGGATAATTCGTTCACACTTATATCTCAATTCATTGTATCGTTTGGATGGGATAATTCGTTCACACATATTTCTCTGTGAAGTGTTCGGTGTTATTGATCATGGATATGGCTTACGCATATCGTTACACGCACGTGTTTAAGGAAACGGAACATTGCAACAGTAACAGTAGCAGTGACGGTTTCACACTCAGTGAAAACTAAATTATTTTACTGTTTGACGGTGAATTGAATTACAAGGAATATGTGCCATCGTGACATGGAAATTAATCCTGTGAAACATAATAAGGAAAAACTCCCTTTACTACATGGTTCGGAAGAAACGGTTCAGTAACTTATATCTGTTTCCTTTTGTGAACAGAGACACGAATTATTACAAATCTGGTAGTCAAATAAATGCACACAATACAAACACCCCCCCCCCCCCCCCAACCCCAACCCCACACACCCTGCGCTCCAACCTCTGTATGAGTGTGTGGCTGTTTCTCCATCAGCCGTAACACTCGGAGCGAGAACATTCTGATGTAAACATTAACCCAACCGTCGAATGCAATTCAGTTTTTTTTCGTTTAAAATTGCTTGTAAATGGATAACATGTAGGCAAACAAGCGCTAAAACAAATGTTTCAGATCAAGTGATAATCTTTTGTACACATCCAACATGCATGGACTGTAAACTTCAGAAAAAAGGTTAAAAAGCAAATCGTTTCTTCCCCTGTGCTGTATGTTGTGGAGCCATGCAATGGTCAGTAGCTGGTAAACGCATTGTCTCCTTCCTTCCACCCGCGTTGAAATCTGAGACACCACGGGTCATTATAAGTCTATCAAGGCACAAGAATGGCAGAAAGAACCTCCACACTGTCCCTCAAAAGCTTTTATTTTTCATTTACGCCAAAATGAATGATATTTCTGACGGAAAGTATGTGCCTCGATTGACCACGTTTGAACTCGTTATGTTTTGCATATTTTCGTTAACGCTCCAAATGAAAGCAACAGTTTCAGGTCAGTTTGGGGTATAGACGAGGACTAGTGAAGGAATATCTTTCATACAAATTGTAAGACAATAGTTTATAAATGTTTAACCGATCTGTTTTACACAGATGGGAAGTGTAAAGCGTCACGTTTACTCTTAAATCCTTATCATCGTCAACGAAATCTTATTCACGAACGATTTTGACAATTTGATTTTAGATCCAGTAGTTTCTACACAATATTTAGGGATTAGAATGACAATTCCGCAGAATTTCCATTTAATTAGAACTGCAAACCAATAAAGAAATGAAAATAAAGCGCCAAAGTCAACGCGCTGGGCGTCTAACAAGGAACATGTTATATTGGAAGTGGCACCGCAGCGTTCGATCTGGCCTGCCCTGGCCGTCCATCCCATTACAGTGAATCAGCCTACACGGATGGGAAGGAGAGAAAAATTAATTCTGTGCATCTTGTCTGTGTAACAAGAGTTTGGTGGGCCGACACATGTGGTCTGTGGAAATGAAGCGTCCATATGGACCCGGCTGGGAAATTAGCGCTTCTAACACTATGGTGTTAGGCTCTACACAAACAGCGCACGTTCTATATGATACGATTCTACAGTGGGGCGATGAAGTATCCAGCACTTTACAACATTACAAATGCAACTTTAAATGGAGTTGCATGTAATAAACTCTATCTGTGTGTGGGTGTATAGGTGGCCCATGGTCTGTCAAACTGCTGCAGAAAGTTTAATTTCTGAAATCTGGCGTATTGATCACATGCGATACGTGTTTTATGTTAAATGTCTAAGATGTTGAAATGTAGAATAATCTTTGTTACTCCTTTAATCATATTTTCAAAAGATGTTTTCAAAGAGCCATTGGACTCATCTTACGGACTTTAATGTCAATAAGGGGAAAGAAGTTCAAAACCTGCATCACTTCGGGTTTTCCTCCCGCTTAAAACTGATACGCCGTGATCTGTGAAATACTGTTCAAAGCGGCGCTTAACCGAAATCACTCACTCAGTGTATTGACAATAATGTGAAGAAAAAACAGATTATTTGGAGTCAAAAGATTACTTATGTTTGTTTTCAAATTATTAGTTATGTTGGTGGTCAAACCTTCAGTTATATTGAGTGTCAAACCTTCATTTATATTGGGTGTCAAACCCTCAGTTATATTGGGTTTCAAATGGTCAATTATGCTGCATGTCATATCTTGAGTTATGTTAATAGCGGTGTTCAACTTAACTCACTCGGTGCATTGATAACATGTTAATGGACTCAAGATATCAGTCATGTTTGGTGTGATACGATCAGCTATGTTGGCTGGTCAAACGTTCAGTTATTTTGCATGTCAAATCATTTTGTGTCGAATGGTCAAACGTTCAGGTATGTTTGAGTGTCAAATGTAAAGTTAAGTTCGAGTGTCAAATGATCAATAATGTTTGAGTGTCAAATGTTATAACAGACACAGTTAAGGATCTCTAATTAACTCCGTGGTATACTCGTTATAATGGTTCTAGGAACGCGTTGTTGGTCATGGTTAACAATTAACGTGGCGATTAGGTTTTTGTTTTAAAGAGGGAAGCATGTTTTCAAACGAAAAATCTCTTTGCCTTCAATCCCTGGAACATTCTATTTAGTAGCTAGCAGACAAATATATCATACACCAGCTACTTCACCGCACTTAATGAATGATGCTTTAGGTGAAATTGTCCTCCGATTATTAGGCAATAAAATCAGAGGAAAATTGCTATTATCAACAAGAAGAAGTTTTTGTTTTCTTTTCATTTATTTATTTGTCGTGATGTGAATGTACCCTGTGACTGTAATGATATAAACACATAACATTGTTGTGTTATTCCTACCACGAATTATGTACTTTCATGTACCAATTATGTGTGTGTGTGTGTATTTGTGAGTGTGTGAGAGAGTGTGTGCGTGTGTGTGTGTGTGTGTGTGTGTGTGCGTGTGTGTGTGTGTGTGTGTGTCTGTGTGTGTGTGAGAGAGAGAGAGAGAGAGAGAGAGAGAGAGAGAGAGAGAGAGAGAGAGAGAGAGAGTGTGTGTGTGTGTGTGCAGGATATATGTAATGCATGCTCTTGGGTATGTTGGATATATTCAGATTACATGCAATATATGTACATGTAATATGTAGGAAATGTGCCAATGTATGCATGATATGTGTTATTTATGGGTTAGATATATTCAGCCTATATAAAGGAAATGTACAGGATATATATTACATATGTGCAGGATATATAACACGTTGGATATACGTGAGGAATATTATATGCACATGTATATGATACATGAATGATGTATGTTGGGTATGTTTAAGGTATGTACATGATAAATGCATGATATATGTTGGGTATGTTTAAGGTATGTACATGATAAATGCATGATATATGTTGGGTATGTTTAAGGTATGTAGATGATAAATGCATGATATATGCCGGGTATGTTTAAGGTATGTACATGGTAAATGCATGATATATGTTGGGTATGTTTAAGATGTGTACACGAAGAATGCATGATATATATCGGGTATGTTTAAGGTATGTACATGATAAATGCATGATATAAGTCGGGTATGTTTAAGGTATGTACATGATAAATGCATGATATATGTCGGGAATGTTTAAGGTATGTACATGATACATGCATGATATATGTTGGGTATGTTTAACGTATGTACATGATAAATGCATGATATATGTCGGGGATGTTTAATTTATGTACATGATAAATGCATGATATATGTCGGGAATGTTTAAGGTATGTATATGATAAATGCATGATATATGTCGGGTATGTTTAAGGTATGTACATGATAAATGCATGATATATGTCGGGTATGGTTAAGGTATGTACATGATAAATGCATGATATATGTCAGGTATGTTTAAGGTGTGTGCACGAAGAATGCATGATATATGTTGGGTATGTTTAAGGTATGTACATGATAAATGCAGGATATATGGAGGATATATATATATGATATATAATTGATAAATACCGGATTTGTGTCGAGTAAAAGTAAATGAAGTACATTTGAATACAGAAAGGTAAGTCAACTGCGAGTTTAGTCTGTTCTCGTTCCAATACGCCGTAATTCACTCAAAAGATGTTTTAGATTTTCTAAATGCCATCAAACCCAACAAAAGCCTCAATGGCCCTCGTCTTCAATTAGAGCCCAGCCTCCGCCCCTCCCATCCCCCCAAGTCACGTGATCCCCAATATCGCTCGCAGGCTATAACCATGGAGGAGATTAATAAGCTTTGACGTATGCATAATCTTTTCCATGGGGGATAAAAAGCTAAGTAACCGGGTCTGGAAATGCTTGACGTTTTTCTATTATTTACTCATCGTTTGATACCCGATATCTAACCAAGTGCAATTATGTCTTGCTTCACCGAGCAAAGTGACTATCTTGTATCAAAGACACGTTTAGCGCGAGATACACCAGCTTGGATAAGTGGTTATAGTTTATAGGAGCAGAACGGACTGGATCCTTCAAATACACGAACGCCCAGCGTTGTCAATGTCTTCAAGCATGAAATATACGCTTGTAAATTGCATTGAAGGCGAAACACGGTTTATATATATATTGGCAATTACACCCTTAGTCGGCATGCAGGTAGATGCTTCGCCAATCTTTACCGGGCGAGGTAACAGGCTCGCTCAGTTAATACACGGTTTTACCATGAATCGTTATCTCTTGTCATTGGCACCCGTTTGATAACTACAGGTGTGTATTTCAAGGCTCCAGGCGACGTGGAAACGTCTATTATATACCTGCGAATTACACCGTGTTCTTTAACGAGGAATATTGCAGGGAAAACATACCGGGTTTTTTCGACGGGACTCGGGAAGGAGGTAAAAGTGGTATATCACATAGATTGAGAGCATAGGAGCCATTGTTTGGCCGCAATTCATACAGTTCGAGCCAAAATTTTAGCGAACATCATGTCTAAAAATAAAATATTTTTTTGGGGGAAACTAACCCTAGGACATGATTAATTGTCGAAAAATGTATATCATGGTGATTCATGGTGATTCAGTTTAATCAATTAACGACATTGAAGTTGAAATGTACAGAGGCCTTTCATCAAACTAAAAACATATATTAACGAACAAATAATTACTTGTTTATGAAAAGATAACAACTATTTTCTCTCTATTTTCTCTCAAAACCATGTTTATTGCTAGTGCTTTATTCTGATACTAATTTCCTGGAAATGAAACATAATAATTGACCTATCCCAAGCATATTAATAGAGAAATATAAATCTTTCATTATATGCTACTGATTCAAAATATATTTTGGAATCACGGAATATGTATATTTGTAATCACCACTATATGAAGTGTGTATATTTTATAACAATCGGAAGTTTTAAGTAAACAGGAAATGATTGTTGGAACATCAATTATTCTATTGTTTCGATCACGTGTGATCATTTGTGTCAATCTGGATCAATCAATGTTTATGCAGTCCCCAGTACGCCTTTATTACAGCTGAGATTGGAACGAGTCATAATGAGTTTCGGTGTTTACTTTTAATACGGCGCTTTTCGGTTGAGGTGTCTTGTGTATAAAGTATTTTGCATTGCCCATATGGCGAGCACGAACTGGATATCTTGTTGTTTTTAGATCTGATGTGTATGTTCATAAGGTAACGATGTATGTTATAAAATAACAAAAAAAATCGAATAAAAGTTTGGTGAATATTCAGTGATTAGGGACACAGTTTATATGAAAATATTCCTCAATATTCAGGATTGTGGTTCATAATAAAATCTGTTTTTTAATACATGTAGAGTAGGTGTTATTTTGTGGACGTTCGAATATTTTAACTTAAAGTGTATTTTAAGGATGTCCTGGGGATAAGATGTGCCACTTGTAACTATGAGATTAAATGGAGGCATGTGTGCGTTTTCAAATGTTGTTGTGATTGTACATATGCAGCATCAATAAACGTGTCACCTATATTACGTTCCTCCACATTCTTTTGTCTATGTATAGAGAGGAGACATCAACAGTGACGCCATTGCCAACACGTGGATACAATACTCCGACGGAATACCCGAAAAACATTGATACACGTGCAGATTATATTCGTACGAACAACCTGCAGCATTTCCATTCATACGTAAACTATATTCCTACGAAATACCCGCAAAACTTTGATTTGTACTATATTCCTACGAGATACGTCGACGTTTTGATTATTGGTCGAAATGACAAATACGTGTAGTGATTAATAGATGCTGGTCTTCGCGCATCTTTGCATACTTGATAAACTGGAATTTATTTTAATATTATTTTATATTATATAAACAAAGTATTGCTTAATGTTTTTTTATGCTAACACATACTTAACATCACGTGTGTGCATGCTGTAGATGTATATCACTACCTCTCTGACATAAATCTGATTCATAACAAATCTGAAAAGAATGTTGTGTAATAACGATTCACGAGCTGAAATCAAACACGCCAATCCCTCATGGAAATGCGGGCAGTCTGTCAGAACAATAAACCCTATCGTCATACTGAAAATAAATCGCATAAAAATAATTTTGCAATCGATATTGTATAAGTTTTCATATGCTTTTATACTTTGAGTTCGTTGTCGTTTCATGGTTCATGAATGATGGGATGAGATTTTGTAATTAAAAGATATCACTTCAATCGAGTTCTCCTTGTGGAAGTGATACAATGAATATGGAGAATATTTTCTATTTATTCGTTTATTGAACATCATCATATTTATCATATTTATGTTTAAAAAAATGTATAGATTATGTTTTATCCCCGTCAAGTCATTATTTATCAAGTTAGTGTTTTTTCGAGATTTACATGCAAACGGCGTTTTGCTGTCCTCTATGTGTTGTTCATTTTAACCACCAACAAAGATTTGATGTTTATAATAATGTTCAATTTATAGAATTCTCCCAACAAAACAATAATGCATATCTATAACGGTTTTGGTTCAACACGCTCAAATCCAGTCGCAGCAATAACTAATACCTAGCCAAATGAAATTCCACAATCTTCGTAAAATATGTTTTAAACTGTATAAAACGTTCTCACAGAAAACTGGTGAGCATTTATCGCTATTCCATTGTTAATTTTAATATTAAATATAGACAAAGCAGTTCACAATATCGCTATCGAAAATTTTCAGTGAAAAACTCGGCAGGCACCTATGCAATGTCAACCACAATATGTATATAATCCTCATTCTGTAATAAAATACCTCGTGTTATACACAGATACGGCATATGTGAAAACATGTTGTTTGTTTGTAGACATTCAGCTTGTATTTCACCAGTATAATAACATCAGGTTTCATGCTCAGCCTTATCTTTCAAAAAATACTTCAATTATACTTTTGAATGGATGCAAACAAGGCATTCCAAGTATTTACACCTTATCTTATGTAACCTACTTTGTCAAACTTATGTGATGGCATTTAATTTTAAGTTTCTATGATATTTATACTGAAACAAGCTTGTATTCGCCAAACTCCCAATTTTAAATTAATATTTAGTACCATACTTGTTCAATGTACCAAGCAATGGGGATAAATGCATGTCAGCTGGTGACAGCTAGCTCGGTAATTCTGAAATCTATAACCGAAAACATCATAATAATACCAATGACAACATTCAAAAGTAAACATCTATACTAATCATTGTTTATATTTAGATAATTAATTCAGTACATTCAAAACAAGTTACATGTGTACATTTTTAATTACTTTGGGGCAACTTGTCTCCTTCATTTACTCTATTTACTGTTGTTGCTAGTTTTGAATGATTTTGTATTTAGTTTGAATTAATTTCATTTTAATTTAAATATATATTCTGTTTGGACAAATATTGTATTGATGTATGTTTAAATACTAACAGGGTAAAATGTGCGAGTCATATGTTATCAAGATGTGTTTCATGTGAAAATCAAGGAAATAATATTTTGTAGACGTGTATCCCAACAACTCCATATTTTTGATATACAAATATAATATTTTCAGTAAAAGTGTTTTTCTGTAGTTTTACTTTGTACAACTTCCAACTCAGAATCTCCATTTGAATGTCCGCTGTTGTCATCATGTACATGTGCTGTGAAACTATTTAACTTAATTGAGAGATTTTGCTGGATTAAAGACTTCGTACATACATATGCTCTCTACGTCTTCTGTTTCCTTTACGTTGCTGTATATTAACGTGATATATACCGAAAGCTAAAAGTAACATTTATCATGCTCTTGTTTATCATATTATTATTTTAGTGACAGCACATATTAAAAACTGCTCCCGTCTCTTTGCAAGAAATAAATACAAGAGCATTGGTGTTAAACCGAACCAAATATGGAGGAAATAAACTTTCTAAATATATCTATTTTTAAAATTAAAATGAAACAAATTCAAACGTTCAAATTCAGATTTACAAGTTCTGGCGAAATGTGGGGTTATTTTGATTCTCCATCAGAGATGTACAACATTTGGAGGGAAATGATATTTGAAGTCTGTCGTTCATTCTGTCCCCAATATGGATTAAATGTCCTCCAGATACCCTGATCTCCTTTTACGGTTGGTTGGAAGCGCGCACCGTTTATCAACATGTAAAGTCATATATGCCATATCATAAAAATTATAATGAAGATTCAGTTATTAATAAATGTATATGATCACAGTTATTTCTGACTTAGGGTATATGAAAATCATTTGTTGAGCGTCAGGTTTCGAGAACTCTTACTTACAATCTCCAACTGATCAAGATGCATGAACTGTCATATGTCCAATCTATTTCCACTTTCTTATACCGTCCATGTTTTCACAAAACCCTACCTGTTACATGTGGCTTTGTTCATCGAAACAGAATCTGAAATTAATATTCACAAATCTTTCCTCACTTAATTGTGTCTTTAGAAATTTCTGTTTCCCCAAAGCAGTGGAGCATTACGGTGTTTGTTTCAACAAAATCAGTAACGCGCTGTCGTGTCATTGGATTGTCTGGCCTATTGTCACTTGACTGTCTGGTCAAGACAACTGTTTACAGGCCGCCGTCGTGAGACAGGAGTACAGCTGTACGGTAGTAGGCAACAAACAAGCACTTACCTTTTAATGCAAATTGTACGAATGTCGAGGGTCACCGGTAGAGCAGGACATGCTTACCCTTTTGCAAATACCTGGTGTCATCACTGATTTTTAGTGATCCATTCATATACGTTTCAACACGGTTGTATATTTTACGCCTTTTGAAATCTGTTTCGGCAGTTAATCGAGACTGGTTATTATCTGACGCTGAAGTTGTATATAATATTGTTAACACGACATAAACCTTTTATCAAAGAGTGTAAATGTTAATTAAAGTTTCACTTTCTGTGTAATAAAACGGATTTCAAACAGACAGTTCAGTAATACGATGCAAATGTAAATGTATAGTAAATAAACCTGTAATGTACCGAAACCATTCGGAGGTTGAAAGAGACATGTAAATAATGAGAATATTAACAATACACCGCACTGAATGACATACAAAAAATAATTGCATATCGCCACAGTCTTCAGGAAACAATAGCTTTCCTTTGGAAATAAGGAGGGATATGTCCCACTGTTATCTCAGGACATATATTGAACAATAATAACTCCATTGTGTTGACCATTGGTCAGATGGTAGGGACACAACATCTCCACCCACGTGACCGCTTGACCACCGGTCAGAGATATTGAACCACATAGCAAGGTTACCTGGATACTTTAGGCTTAAATGTACATACATATTGTGAAATGTACACGTGTGTATTGCAAACTCCGACTGCAGATATTAACACCAATTTAGAGTCATGTTATAAAAACCCCCAAAACATTTGACAGATACGGACACCGTACACGTATTGATTTATCATTAAATAAAACCAGTAAACGTTTCGAATAGATTAAATTACCTAACGAACCATTGACAATATAAACAGAAATTCCTAGCATGCATTGTTCGTTAATTGAGAACAGTTTACATTTACAAGCACACCCATCATTCCAATTATCACGACGCACCAAAACCAAAAAACGTATTCCCATTCTAGCGTAAATCATAAGGTCCTTTTATTATTCAGCCAGGCCGTGAACAGATTGTTGCATCTTCTGGCATATGGTCCATGCTGGCATAAAAAATAACTTTCGCATGTGTATTTTATTCCTTAAGTATCACCGGTTGTATGTGATTAACCGTTTCTCAGAGATTCCCCCCGCGTTCTGAAGCCACAGCCGGTGATTGGCGTGCTGCCCGAGGCTGCCTCCCATCCCAGGGCAGAGGAGATCTAAGTGTAACAGGTGTTTCGTCCGTCCCCACCCTCCCTCCTACCCGCATATGCACCGCATCACCCCTCGACTATTGCGTTACGTTATTGCCGGATGGCCCTTGATCCAATTAGCGTGTTTTTTTGTAGGACTTACACGGTGCTTGGTAGATTGTGCACCCTCCGCCTATGTCATTGTGAAGGTTTTCAATTCGGTGTTAATATTTTCACACGAAGTCCCTGTCGGTGTAGCGATCTCCTTGTGGTGGTATACCTGGTACCATTTTATATCCCACATTGAGCCAGTGAAAAGAGCTATTATGTTCTGGCAGATTGTTCCGCACTCGGAGCTTGGTGTAGGCTTGTGCGAACCAACACGGAATTAAATAGCAGTGCGGCGTATTTGCCGAATACATCCCTTCCAACTATTGCAACCACAGGCCTCTATTCATCAACGATGAGGTCCTGTTCGTTGACAGAAGGGATAGAAATAAATACAGATGAATTACTAAGGTGGTCCCTTTATCACATAAGAGACTACATGTTAAGCCCGTATGAGCGACGGCACACATCGACATGGCCTTGCGTTGAATACGACGGCAACAATGGTGAGGATGAGTGTTGTCGCTGACGCCGTTCCACGGGGCCCAGGGACCTTTCGAACTATACCCGCCATACGTTAAGGTACAATGCAGCTCCTAGAAGACCAGCCCCTCCTCCAAATAGCACTAATCAGGACTTGATTCTTTGTAAGATTAAGTAATTGGTTAAGAGGTTGGATACAGAATGAAATGTTACAATTTTTTATGCGAAAATGCAGCCTTTGTATTATTGCGGGTAAAAGTATTATATACTACTCAAAAGAAGTGAAAGCACACCAGATTTATGTATATGTCTTTAGTTAATCTGTCATGGCTGGTGGGTATTCAACACACAGCCTTCCAATTGTGAGTGTTTTACAACTTGTTTTGAGTAGTATAGTTGTAAACTTGACCAATTTGTACGTTTTTTGTTCGTCTGTTTACAATGGCGACTTCGCAGCTACAGTGTCAGAAGGAGTGGAAACCGTATGAAAATCTGTGTGTGGAAACCGTATGAATGTGTGTGTGGAAACCGTATGGGTATATGTGTGTGGAAATCGTATGCAAATCTGTGTGTGGAAACCGTATGAATATATGTGTGTGGAAACCGAATGTATATAGAGTGTGGAAACCGTATGAATGTGTGTGGAAAGCGTATGAATGTGTGTGTGTGGAAACCGTATATATTTGTGTGTGGAAACCGTGTGAATGTGTGTGTTTGGAAATGGTATGAATGTTTGTGTGGAAACCGTATGGATGTATGTGTTGAAACCGTATTATGAATGTGTGTGTTGAAACCGTATGAGTATATGTGTGTGGAAACCGTATGAAAATCTGTGTGTGGAAACCGTATGAATATATGTGTGTGGAAACCGTATGAAAATCTGTGTGTGGAAACCGTATGAATATATGTGTGTGGAAACCGAATGTATATAGAGTGTGGAAACCGTATGACCGGTGTGTGTGGAAACAGTATGAATGTGTGCGTGTGGAAACCGTATGAATACATGTGTGTGGAAACCGAATGTATATAGAGTGTGGAAACCGTATGAATGTGTGTGTGTGTGTGTGGAAACCGTATGAAAATCTGTGTGTTGAAACCGTATGAATATGTGTGTGGAAACCGTATGAATGTGTGTGTGTGGAAACCGTATGAAAATCTGAGTGTGGAAACCGTATGAATATGTGTGTGTGGAAACCGAATGTATATAGAGTGTGGAAACCGTATGACCGGTGTGTGTGGAAACAGTATGAATGTGTGCGTGTGGAAACCGTATGAATACATGTGTGTGGAAACCGAATGTATATAGAGTGTGGAAACCGTATGAATGTGTGTGTGTGTGTGTGGAAACCGTATGAAAATCTGTGTGTTGAAACCGTATGAATATGTGATTTATGTATATGTCTTTAGTTAATCTGTCATGGCTGGTGGGTATTCAACACACAGCCTTCCAATTGTGAGTGTTTTACAACTTGTTTTGAGTAGTATAGTTGTAAACTTGACCAATTTGTACGTTTTTTGTTCGTCTGTTTACAATGGCGACTTCGCAGCTACAGTGTCAGAAGGAGTGGAAACCGTATGAAAATCTGTGTGTGGAAACCGTATGAATGTGTGTGTGGAAACCGTATGGGTATATGTGTGTGGAAATCGTATGCAAATCTGTGTGTGGAAACCGTATGAATATATGTGTGTGGAAACCGAATGTATATAGAGTGTGGAAACCGTATGAATGTGTGTGGAAAGCGTATGAATGTGTGTGTGTGGAAACCGTATATATTTGTGTGTGGAAACCGTGTGAATGTGTGTGTTTGGAAATGGTATGAATGTTTGTGTGGAAACCGTATGGATGTATGTGTTGAAACCGTATTATGAATGTGTGTGTTGAAACCGTATGAGTATATGTGTGTGGAAACCGTATGAAAATCTGTGTGTGGAAACCGTATGAATATATGTGTGTGGAAACCGTATGAAAATCTGTGTGTGGAAACCGTATGAATATATGTGTGTGGAAACCGAATGTATATAGAGTGTGGAAACCGTATGACCGGTGTGTGTGGAAACAGTATGAATGTGTGCGTGTGGAAACCGTATGAATACATGTGTGTGGAAACCGAATGTATATAGAGTGTGGAAACCGTATGAATGTGTGTGTGTGTGTGTGGAAACCGTATGAAAATCTGTGTGTTGAAACCGTATGAATATGTGTGTGGAAACCGTATGAATGTGTGTGTGTGGAAACCGTATGAAAATCTGAGTGTGGAAACCGTATGAATATGTGTGTGGAAACGCATGAATATGTGTGTGGAAACCGTATTGATTTATGTGTGGAAACCGTGTGAATATGCATGTTGAAACTGTAGACACCCAAACATGTTATATGCAATCTTGCATATTGTTTCTCGGGGAAGAACATGACGTCACTTATTTTTTACAATGTTATTACGTATGTATGTATGTATGTATGTATGTATGTATGTATGTATGTATGTATGTATGTATGTATGTATGTATGTATGTATGTATGTATGTATGTATGTATGTATGTATGTATGTAATATGTAAAGGGGCATTACTCCGTATACATATATCTACCTATGTATATGTGACGATGTGACAACTAAACTACCGGGTCAAAGAAAGTATACACCAATGTTTGATGGTGGCTTTAAATGAAGAAAACAACAAATAGTTATTTGATGGCCATGTATTTGATACAGGTATCAATGTTGTGTTTTGAACCTAAGTTTGCAGTGTTTCGGTGACTGTTTTAGACGTTTTGATAACATTCGTAAATTTTTGTGAAATCCAGTTTTCAAGTGTATACTTTCTTTTATCTTATCTCATCATTATCTAGCGTGTCGCCTCCACAGACCATCTGCAAGTATCCAGTTCCACACATAAGGTTCATTGAACCTGGCCGGAAACATATCAACCAATTCCTCAATTTTGGAATGTGCAAAAAAACATTAGCATGTTATCTGAAAACAGTTGCAGCTGGGCATACTTTTTTACAGAGTTTCCTTACTTAAACGTCATAACATGAAGATGTACATACACACCAGCCATACATGTAAGAATGTAATAATGACAGATGCATGACAATTACTAAAAGGTTCTTTTCCCCCATTTATTTGAGGCTGGTTTCTCGAAATACGTAATCTAAACAGTCACAGTATTTGCTTCAGGGGACATTTGTAGATTTTATTTGCTGTCGGTAATAGCTCTGAAAACGTCTTCGGAATAAAATCACATCTAGTGTTTACTTTACAAATGCATTTTATGAGATTTATTACAAAAAAACATTGAATTGATATCTCACGAATGTTCTCCCAGGTACAATTTAAATAACAATGGTAAAGCAAAGTCGATCCAATCAGTTTTAAACATCCAGGTCACATGATGCCACGGGTCGATGTCGAGGCTCCGAATGCGAGATTCGAACCCAACACAGACACCTATTGAACAGGCTTAACTAAACAGGAGGTGTCATTTTTTTAAATAATACTCACGAGACAATCAACCGAATGTCCATGTTGCTTTGGGCGTTACATAAACTCGTGGTCGGTGGTGTCAAACGGGACAAGAGTTATTCCTTCCAATAAGATGAAATATTTACGACATCTTGGAAATATTTTCTATTCGGTTTGGAATTAATAGAATGTTTCTGTTGATGTGTTACGTCCATAGTTTCTTGTGATGACATGCCTGGTTTGGTCAACCGTACAGGGGACTCTGTCTTCAGCAGACATTTCTTATTTCTGCGTCAGGCAATAAATACTTACTTTTTTATGCAAAGTGTATGAATGGTGGGGGCTAAAATTTTCGCGAACACCTGGTGTCATCCCTGACTTCCTGTTGTCCTTTTAAATAATTGCCACAGGTGTTTGCCCTTTAAGCAAAGTGGAATCTGTTTCGGCAGAAAATCTAGGATGGTTATTCTCTTGCATTGACAATTTATATTTATGATTATGGAAAAGGGTTTGTCTCTTTTATTTCAAGAATAAAGTAGCCAGACGTATAATTGTGTTTGCGACGTGAATTGTTTCCCAAATACTGCACATTGATTACTGGCCTGACAGCACCATACCCCTATTCGTGTATTTCTCTTCCTGTGTCACTTCGGTCTTTCCATGTAATGTACAGTAAACTACGTTTATAACGAACACGTTTATAACGAACTTACCGATATAACGAACTTATGTTTTAGTCCCGGCAATGTGTTGTATATATGCTGTATTTATGCTTATAACGAACTACGGTTATTACGAACTAAAGTTAGTGGTCCCTCTGAGTTCGTTATAACCGTAGTTTACTGTAACTGGCATACTGGTAAAATCGGTGTTTAATATCAAACATATTGTAAATGGTAGATTTCTTCAAATAAACAACTTAATTTGAAGAACAACACCATAACATCAAAATTACAACCTAACAAAGAAACCATACGCCCATAAGAGAACATGCTTAATACATAAGTAAGGATAAGTATTTATGGATGAACAACTTCACTGTTATAATTAACTCTTAACTCAATCATCACTTGCTTGGTAACGGTGTTAGAACCTACACCGAAACGTCGTTCTTACTTGTAATAAAGAAGTTGTTCATCCATAAACTCAAGCAACATATGACGTTAAGTTGACACATGAAAAATTACACCAATATTCATGAACAGAACATGTCCATTATTCTCCTTGTATTATTACTGTTGAAATGTCTCAATGTTTAAAAGTGGAATTATCGTTAATATGCTGTCTAAACGATCTTCTGGGGCGAATGAATAAAACAAGCAGCCCCAGAAACACTCATTATCAGAAAGAGAACGATCGTCTGAATCGCTTTAGGCAAAACACCCATACTTCAAGTTACCGCCAAACGAACTTCTAGATACTGTTATCTTGTCAACAACTTTCAATGCATATTTGTCTTCTCGGGGATTTCGATGTTAATGAGATAAAATACTGCTATTTAGAGATGTGTTGCGAAGAGCTCTTATCAGACTGAAGTGGCAATGGATTACATTAGTCAACCAATATTGGCGCCTGCCAAGTACTGGATTAGACCCACTTAGAAGAACGCCAGAGGGGGGAGGGTTCGGGAGGGAACGTAATTAATATTTCAACACTCTCTCGGACATGTTGGAGTCCGGAGACGTGCTATGGCAGTGGATGTCAACGTGGGGTGCCCCGGTAGATAAGCTGGCATCATCAACGGTGAAAACCTCATCGGCTAAAGCCGTGAGAAATTGCATATAATGGTAATATTTCACTTCCAATTTGATAAATGCCCAATGAGTTGCTTGCCCGTAGTCTGTCCTTGTCCCGTTAAGCATAAAAAAGTGCATTTGTAACAGAAAATGAGCCAAAAACGTCAGCCTCGTTTCAACATGTATCTATCGTAAATAAACCACACGCTGCCCTCTACCTCACGGACAGCCGTGACAAACAGCATGTGTAACACCTTGTGAACGTCATCGGTGCAACGTCCCTCTGCAGCCGGTGCAGCGTGGCCTCTCATCTTCACCACAGCGCCATAGACGCGGCTTCGTAGTACTTTATCAGCTGCTACTTTACGATACGCATCTTCGTCTCCACATCACCATGACGATCGGCGACATCGTAGACAACGTCATCATTGTCGGTTTACAACTCGCGGTTTGTACTTCGCCTCTCTTAATTCATGTCATCAGCTAATGGTTATGGGGGAGAACTGTTGTACATATTTACTGATTATTTCTCCACGCAGTATCGTCACACGCTGATGAAAGAACACAAGCCACACAGACATTACCATAGTCATTTTCAAGATTTAATTTGAGAAATCTTGCAATCAGTTGTTTACAGTTAGACGTCTCCTGCACGTACCATGCATATTGACCACGTAGTTTGCAAAGCCGGGGCTTGACCATGTGGGTCACACTGACCACGGACAGTCTTGACCATAACCCTACTCAACCTATTTCCGGGAATATAGCGTTTCCTACACTTTGCTCACGGATACATTAACGCCAATTATCGTGAATTTGGAACACATATTTTTTTCCTCTGCAGATGATATTAAAAATTTAAAATAAAAAACACTAAAATTTAATCGATATCGGAAACACCGCGTTTCCTTTTTCGTTTTCGTCATTTTAAGAAGAATCTGTTTCGGTAGGGGTTCGAGCCTGATTATTCTCTGGCTTTGATGTTTTGATTTCATTATTTTTAAGAAATTTAAAATATATTTTTCAATTTTAACATATTTCCTCACAGATCTTTGACTTATTTTGAGCTGTATATATCTCGTAAACCAAGATGATAAAAACACCTTAAACACACCTAACACCGATTAAATTACCGAAATCAGGTACTTTTATCCCCGTTCGCTCCACCCCTCCAGTTAGGGTTGTGAGTGATCCACAGCTTTACCCATCCCGACCCCCCAGACAATGACCCACCCCGAACCCCGAGGCAATGCGCCATGCCCTTATTTTACAGGTACATATACCTGCGTGTGGTAGGTAGCGGGTCTCGTTTCACCTGGCTTTTTGCGCGTTCGTCCGTGCCTTTGCATGCTATAGATGTTGACTGACGCCCGTGTCGGTGTTTGTAATGTAGCCTGACACAGTGTTGAACACCATACACTCCCCCCGTGCTTATCTAAGAAAACTAACCCACACCTTGTGTTAAGATATAGAGTGCAAATATCGAAATTGTGGATTAATTCCTAACATTTCTATCACTAGTTGAAACATAAGCGCATCGAGAGATCAAGGCTGTTTTATCGGGAACAATTGGCCAGTGTGGTACAGCCAGCAGTTCTAACTATCTACTTACAGTTGGTCTTTGTCCACTGTTTACACATGCGATAGCTGTGGCAATATAGTGAAATATATTTAATATATTACTGCACGTTATTCAAATTTCAACAAGCTAAGCTAGTGTGTATATAAATGTTCATTTCAACCCTTTTTAAAAGGCTGCCTTTATCAGAAATATAACAGACTCAAGCAGTGTTCCAATAATCTTCTTGAAATGGATGACACTGAGGTATGAAAGCATATGACATACCTTCATAATTATTGGTTCCAATAGGAGGCTGGTGGTTCCTTATCTTCTCTTGAAGTCAGCAAACACGGGTGATGAAATACACCAGGGAAATATTCCCGTCTTCTAAAATCTCATCAATCCCTCTTTCCTTCCAAAAGTAAATAAAATAACAAACGATGAAAGTAATCAACTCATTCACACGATACTATTGTAGTGTTTTGAATTTATGAAAAATATTAAAAGTAAAATAAATTAATAAAATATTTGTCAGGTTTTACAAAGTTATTACTATGTGTAATTTAATAAAATACAGACACTTTTTGGACACTTAAAATTGAAAATGAAATTTAATTTAGCAATTTTAATTACCTCCGTCATATTTTTTATTTAAATATAATGATAGCCGTGGTAGATATACAAAATTAACTGTTCAGAGCATACAGACACACACCGTTAACCTGAAAGACGACATGCCTACAGGGCCCAGAGAGCTTATTTTGTTTGAAGCACATCGTGTTTGTCGTATCGCCACTTTGCAAGATTCCATCTTTATTCTAACCTGGTGGTATTATGCTGGTAACTAAATCCGTTTTGTGTGAAAACATAAACTGTTTATGATTAAAGCTTATGTGTTGCCCAAGACCAAAAATAAATGTATATTTTCAAAGAAAGCAATTTTCGAATGAAATTATTTGGGTAATAAATAGCCAGGTTTATTTTGCAATATTGTGATGACATTTGGACGATTACGGGTTTTGACTTCACAGAAATGATAATCAATTTGAAATGGAGGGTAGTTTAGTCGCATTCCGATTGATACAAAATGATTGTAGGGTTCCATAATGTATTGTCATGCAATTTTATTAATCTTCA
Organism: Haliotis rufescens; assembly: GCF_023055435.1. Classification (NCBI taxonomy): domain Eukaryota; kingdom Metazoa; phylum Mollusca; class Gastropoda; order Lepetellida; family Haliotidae; genus Haliotis; species Haliotis rufescens. The sequence continues at coordinate 3,301,956 of NW_025963857.1, forward strand.
GTGCTTGAAATATCCCGTGTTTGGTCAACATATCATTCTTTGAATTCCAACCTGATGGGAATTGAAAATTTGATTATATTTCAAGATTTTCTATAGTACATGGGAAATTGAATTTTTTCAAGAAAACTTGTGTTTACATTAGCAGGAATCAAGAAAGTTTCCCGAGAGAAATTGTGCTAGAAAATGGCACGATCTGCGCTTTATTTCGTTCAAGATTTAATGAATTTTACACACGATTTACTTTGATAAGGAACTTGCATACGCGAAGGATCAACTGACTTTAATCCGTGGGAATGGGTTTCTTAGATAAATGTGTCGCAATGCCCAGCCTGAGAAAAGCAAGCGGCACAGCATGGATAGCACAACAAATCTTCAGCATAGACGATGTGGGACTGATTTGTCATTATTATTCCCGTATCGTAAAGATTTAACAGTACCCGGGGGAGTCGCATACTAGGTTATGGCCACTTGCGGAATCAAAAAAGATGCGAAAAACTTCAAGTTTGTGTTTCACGCCTAGCACATCTACTTCCAATCCGACTTGAGAAGGCGCGCGAGAAAGGACGTTTACAGTGGCGGAGAGACTTCCCATGTTGGAGTGATATATAACAGCGCGGTGACGAACACTATAGCGAGGGAGAGCGAAACCCGCCTCGCCCTTCAGTGGGAATAACACGGTCTCGCGTCAACTGACCTGAAACGAGAAAACATGGGAAAGTTTACACAAGTTGCAACCTGTTACATCGCCGTATACGTTGTCAATGCTGTAGACGATATGATAAGGTAGACATAAACCCGTTCAACATAACGTCTAGCTGAAATACAAGTAAATTAAGACGTTTCGCCGCATATATGATACAGTTATTGCAATCAAACACGATAACATCAAATATTTGCCGTGATCTGGAAAGAATCAGAAACCATGGCAGAATAAATAGTTTTTTGAAATTTGAATAAATATTCTAGTCGTATCTTGTTTCCTTTCCATCTGTTGATGGCGATAATTTCATCCAAGTCGCTGTGAACATTTCCAGCTTTTAACTTAATTAATGTTGTTTTTTGTGTAATTGCATTTGTTTGACATGGTAGAATTACACAAACGATTTATTGTTAAGACATGACATCACATCGTGACGAATTGCTGACGCGCTCTATTTCAGTTTTCTACTCATAAAGACTTAATTGGAACACATAAATTGTCGAATGCTTTCATTTGATATTTGTTTTCTGTACAGAAAAAGTTATAAAATAGTTGTTATTTGTTGAAACTGTTAAAACACATGTTTCTTCAACTGTAAATAATTTTAAGAATGTTCCTTAAATTCAGAAATAATCATGAAATAATTTTGAGAACTAAGAAATAATAATCAAAATTATTATGTAAGCGCTGCTATCACCGGTTAAAAAATATACATGTTTAATGCTGCTATGTCTGTTTCATAACAATATTAGCTGGCTTTAAAAAACTGATCATGTATAGAAACAGTATGCTTAAAAAATGCATTATATGAGTAATGAAAATTTAAAGTTAACGTGCGAGTGTCACATATTTACTGAGATAGGTAATTGTTGTAGTCATAAAAGTCTTGTTTTAATAACACCATCGTTACTTATTTGCATGTTTATGCTCGCCTTATGTTCATTTAACACACGGCACGGACAGCATTCAACATGACAAAACAAATAACGCTGATAGCAACTGCACTTGTTCGTGTGATACATTTGTATGGATTCATTTGGAAACTGCGAAAATTTAAAACCATCATTTGTCTTCGCGAACACCTTGTATCATTCCTATTTGATAGTGATTCATAAACACATGCTCATGATATCGCCGTAATCGAACAATAAACTCCGCCTTCGGCAGAGATTTCTTATGATTATGGAAATGGTTTTGTCGCTTGAATTTCTCTTCAGTAAAATAAAACTGCTAACCACGAAAATTGCACACCCTAATACATGCATACAGAACTGTTGGTTATTTGCAAATAGACAACAATAATAATCTACACCAATGTTAATCCGAATAACAGGGGGCATAATAACAACAAACAACATCAACATCAACAACAACAACAACAACAACAATTATAATAGACTAAATTTCCAGGGAAAAGCTTTCGGAACGACCACTGCATCGAGTTTATGTGCAGTGTGTTGAGAAATTCGTACTTAGTTATACAGGTTAAGGACAAACTCTAGAATGTTCATATCAACTTCGGGCAGAATACAAAAATTAATGTAGACTTAAGAAAATCTGGAGTTCAGAGCTGAACGCTCGCAGTAAAGTTAAAGCCACAAATACCTATGTTGTACCCGTCATTTCATATTCTTTTGGTGTTGTTGATTGAACGAAACAAGAATTTCAGGGTATTGACACCTTCACACGAAGAATCGTGTCAGACAAAAGATCCTACCACCCTCGCTCTTCCCTCAATCGCTCATATTTACCCATTATTATGTGAGGGCGTGGTTTGATTAACGTCGGGGCTCTTCATGATAGAATTGTTTTGTGCACCTTTGCACACATTTATTTGTCTTATGATCCTCTCGTGAAGCATGTCAAGACTCATCATGAAACAAGGCATTCCACAGTTTACTTAAACGGGCCAAGGGTGTGGGATATAATCTCAATGTCAGTGTTGATTTTGTTGAGTGTTCTGTTCTGCTGGACGGTACTGAGATGAGTGTCAACCAAGCGAAGTGCCATATCAAGTCATATCAAGTCGGCCCAGAGGCTATTTGAACGACCACTGCATCGAGTTTATGTGCAGTGTGTTGAGAAGGTCAGCAGCCCTGCAGAGTTCTTCGCTTGGATGGGGTCGGCTGGCCTGAAAAGTGAAACATAAGGCTTTCTGTTTGCTGCTGAGGACCAGTCACTTCCCACTCGAAACCGTCAATGTGTGATTTTGCATCAAAATGTAAATATGAAATGTAGATTATGTAATGAATTTAATAAGACTGTCCAACACATTTTCAGTGGATGCTCAGCTTTGGCACAAACACAGTATCTTAAGCGACATGATTTTATTACCGTCTTCGTCATGCTTGTGGTTTTGACACAGGTCCATCCGTGGTACGACCCGGAATATGTAGTGGGCGTCATGGAAAATGATAAATACAAAATTCTTTGGAATAGGTCCGTATACAGCCTCAGACGTATCCAGGCCAACAAACCTGATCTTGTCCATTTTGATAAATCCAATGAAATCGTTGAATTTTCTGTCCCTTTTGACACTAATGTGATTGATAAGATTGAGGAAAAACATGGCAAATATGCAGATCTCGCTTTCGAAATGTCACTCTTGCATCCCAAGTACCAAGATGTCCGACTCCCCATTGTTCTCGGTGCCCTAGGTTTGGTACCTCCCAATCTGTTGACTGACATTGGGAGAGTACCGGGGTTTGCTACCAGGAATACAGCCCTTCTTCCAATCTGGTTAATGCAGAAGGCTGCAGTGTTGGGGAGTCTTCACATTCTCCGAGAAATTTGAGTGGGTTTGACTAGGCAGCGCATCCTGGGACAAGACCCATTCCTCTCTGGGCTGCGTGTAGAGGGGCAAGGGCCCTGAGCTGATGATGAGCCTAACCAGCCTGACTGTGCCAGGATCACCCAAACCCTCTTTGCTGCATTTTTAAAATTTTAATCTGTAAATAATAATAATAATAATGTGAGGGTGGCTTGAGATAAGTCGGAAAAGATTCATTCGTACCCAGAACTACAGAACAAAGCCTCCAAACCTTAGAAACCTTCACTTCTACACATTAAACCCACTTCTACAGCCCCGTGCAGAATTGTTCAAAAGTGTAAAAAACCTAATCGCGCGAAAACGGAAACTAACCTGCTAGAATACAGGACAGTAGTTTTGTTATGAGAACAAACAGGTCGATATAAATTATAGACGACTCCAAGCCTTGATTTCAACGTGGCAGATAAATCAAGGAAATACCGTCACCACTTCCCACCTCGCCCTAGCAGGCCCCTCACGATGACAGTCCCATAAACCCCACCACACAAACCTTTACCTACAAATATAGTTTACCGTGATAATCCGTTTAATCCATGTCAAGAGACGGCTTAGTTCTTCACACCAAATACAAGGTGCCAAATGTGTCTGTGTGGAAAATCAGATCAGAATATTAATGCTTAATGTTTGTAACACGTTCTACACAACCTGGGGGAGTTCACATATTCAGCTGCATGAATTTTTCATGTATCCCAGTCTGTGCTTAGCCTCTTCCCTGACATCAACACCTCGATTTATGTTTGTTCCTATAATTAAAACCCGTGTCGCACGCTCTCTGTCTCAAAGTGACAGCGCAGCGAAGGGAAATAACCAGTCCCAATTATTGACTTAAACAACGCGTGCATAATATTATACATACACACCGCGTCAATATTCCGATTGGAATTGATGAGATTCTATAAAATATAATTTAACACTGATGAAAAGGGAGTTTGACTGTCAGCATGACATGTTTGATTTCTTGATTGACTCGAATGTCTTAATTAAATAATCCTGTCGTGGAATCTATGTCGGCATCTTATATATGATAATGTATTTGACAAAATGAGCTTTGCTGTTTAAATGTTATAAGTTGAGCCGTCCATGACAAAAGAACAGAACCGTTTACACTCAATACATTAATTATGCTAAATTTGTTAACATTGCAAAATATCAAATTTTATGTTAATGTGATCTACGCATATATGAAACTGGTTATAGTTCAACATTGAACACATGTAATATGGAACTGTTGACCAGTGAAGCATTTGACATATATATGAAACTAAAATCTAACATGAAACTACACAACACAGAATGCCTGTAACATGAAACTACAAACGGTTCTAATGTTCACACATGATATTGACAAGATCTGTCTACCCGTGAAGATCCGGGGTAGAACAGGTCTTCAGCAGCCCATACTTGCCGTAAAAGGCGACTATGCTTGTCGTAAGAGACGACTAACGAGATCGGATGGTCAGGCTTGCTGACTTGGTTGATGCATGTCATCGTATCCCAGTTGCGTAGATTGATTCTCATGATATCAATCACTGAATTGGCTGGTCCAGACTCGATTATTTACAGACCACCGTCATATAGCTGGAATATTGCTGAGTGCGGAGTTAAACAACAAACAAACAAACAAAACAAAAGAAGATCTGTCATCCGTTTTGTCTATGTGGGTATATACGACTGATACAAGACAAGTAGACATCCTAATCTCTGTTCTCAATGTCAGCTTCTTGCTATTACAGCAAAAAAAAAAAAATTATTAAAAAATTCAGTTAAAACGGTTGATGTTATATAGATATTTCTTTAAATTAAATGACTGAATGTTGGCATGTAACGTACGTGACAATAACACTATGGTCACACGTGGAGAAAGACATGCAGAAGCTAAGTCACATTTTGAAGCCTGTGTTTGGTGAAGTCAAATTTGAATCGCTGTGTTTTATGTAGAATGGACATGAATATAGATATTTCTTTCAAATGAAAAAACCCGTCATGACTGAATGTTGGCATATAATGTACGTGACAATAACACTATGGTCACACGTGGAGAAAGACATATGCAGGCACTTAGTCAGTTTAGTGAAGCCTGTGTTTGGTGACGTCAAATTTGAATCGCTGTGTTTTATGCAGAATGGACATGGATGGGACATGATGAATAGAGGCACACGGTGTTCTCGCTTGTTAACTGCAAAAGAAAGCATGCACTTGAAAATTGGATTCGACTAAAAAATGACATACGTTATCAAAACGTTACTAGACTGAAAATAGTTGCCGAAACACCGTAAACTTTAGGTCCAAAAATACAAACTATGATACCTGTATCAAATACATCAATATCGAATAACCATTTCTTGTTTGTTTCAATTATTGCCACCATCAAACATGGGCGTATATTTTCTTTTGTCCGGTAGTTTACAAACGTAAATACATCCAAATGATATTTCCTACACTGTATTTAGTGTTAACATGCATGTAAAACACATTGAGTGTGGCATGGTAGAGGGGCTTTTATAGCTAGCTACTGTATAACTGTATCGTAAAGAGTATGGAACTTGTATTCGACAAGGTAATTTAGAGTTAATTCTAAACCAGACTTAAGCACTGGTTTCTCAAACTGACAAAACACTTCTTGTTGGTTTCTTTCTATTTGGTTGACAGGAACCAATATAGGTGTTAGATAATATTTATAATACCTGTATTCCATGACCACATTATTAATGATGTCATAGTACAGTGACGTCATTATATTGTCTTCATTTTTAATTTTTAATGTAAACTGCTATTTTTAGATGTTCCCATCAGTAATCATCTAGAACTAATATGGTCCGGATTGAAAGGGTTACACTCTGTCCGTGTGTGTGTGTGTGTGTGTGTGTGTGTGTGTGTGTGTGTGTGTGTGTGTGTGTGTGTGTGTGTGTGTGTGTGTGTGTGTGTGTGTGCAGCTAGACAGCCACGGCTACCACCCAGGGAGGGTGGGGAGGCATGGATGTGTGGGATTCCAGGAAAGTCACCCCCTAGGTCTCGCCGAACAGCGCGTCAGGGGGAGTCCGCTTCTCGCAGACTGAAGAAGGGGGGTGCGGAGGTACAGGGGGCAATTTATTGTTTTTCTAGATATTTCCCTCCAACAGATGGTCCGAATGGGGGACCACATATGCTGCTAAAGCGGAGGAAAGTTGACCAGAAATCATTGAAGGTAGATTTGGAATGGCATAACCGATGTTTTAGTTTATCTTTACTTGCCATGTAAACATGCAAGAATAACAGTGCTCCAAAAATTAATATACGCCTTGCTCTAAGCGATCTGGTCTCCCCAGCGCAAGCAAAAAGCGTGTCTGGTATATAGCCTGCGTTTCTGGTGTATTCATCTGACGGAAGATTATTTCAAAGATGAATAATGTTCGCGCAAGCATCTGTGCTGTGGTTCAGTTAAGAACCAGTGTTGGGTTGTACCCTGTTTTGTGGCAATGTTCGGATAAGGGTAATGTTAACACAGCTTGTAAAATGGCTCGTCTCTCAAGCGAAATGAGCTGCACAAGAAACGGTGAAGGTAGAACTCGCAGTCATTTTAATGACGATTGCAGATTTTATGAAGGTGCTTGATATCCAAACAGATGGTCGTGTACACTGTCGGTAATGAGTGGTAAACGAGCTAGACATAAAACCCAGGAAAAAGAGTATGTGTCAGATTGGGTATTGGGACACACATTTGTGAACACGACCAGTTCCACAAGCCCCGTGTCGCAAGGCTCACTGAGCGATTCCACAGACACCGTGTGCCTCCCTACAAGACTATATATTCTTATTATCGCTGTCGCCGGTTAACAACGTTTGTGATAATAAGCAAACGCCCTTAAAGGAAACAAACGCATGAGGATTAACCTGGAGGAGCAGGATGCGGGGAAGAACAGGTTGCGAATTTACCAGTAGTGATTTATGATGATTGAGGATGTCTTAGATGGTGTATATCCATTGAGGAAAGGAGACATATATTCGTATAAATATGAACAATAATTAATTCTGGACCTAGTTGTCTGTATGTTATACACACGCAATAATCTGTGTATCATAATTCAACCAATAAGCCCTGACCAGATAATCTGCATATCATAATACAATCAATATGCCCTGATCAGAATAATCTGTATGTCATGAAACAATGAATATTCCCTGATCAGATAATCTTAGTATCATAATACAATCAATAAGCCCTGATCAGATAATCTGTATCTCATAATACAATCAATAAGCCCTGATCAGATAATCTGTATGTCATAATACAATCAATAAGCCCTGATCAGATAATCTGTATCTCATAATACAATCAATAAGCCCTGACCAGACAATCTTTGTATCATGATGCAATCAATAAGCCCTGATAAAATAATCTGTATATCATAATACAATCAATAAGCCCCGATCAGATAATCTGTGTATCATGATACAATCAATAAGCCCTGATAAGATAATCTTAGTATCATAATACAATCAATAAGCCCTGATCAGATAATCTGTATATCATAATACAATCAATAAGCCCTGATCAGGTAATCTGTATATCACAATACAACCAATAAGCCCTGATCAGATAATCTTAGTATCATAATACAACCAATAAGCCCTGATCAGATCATCTGTTTATCACAATACAATCAATAAGCCCTGATCAGATAATCTGTGTATCATGATACAATCAATAAGCCCTGATCAGATCATCTGTTTATCACAATACAATCAATAAGCCTTGATAGGTTAATCTTAGCATCATAATACCATCAATTAGCCCTGATAGGATAATCTCTTGTATCATAATACATTCAATAAGCCCTGATCAGGTAATCTGTATATCACAATACAACCAATAAGCCCTGATCAGATAATCTGTGTATCATAATACAATCAATAAGCCCTGATCAGGTAATCTGTATATCACAATACAACCAATAAGCCCTGATCAGATAATCTGTGTATCATGATGCAATCAATAAGCCCTGATCAGATAATCTTAGTATCATAATACAATCAATAAACCCTGATCAGATAATCTGTATATAATAATACAATCAATAAGCCCTGATAGGATAATCTCTTGTATCATAAGACATTCAATAAGCCCTGATCAGGTAATCTGTATATCACAATACAACCAATAAGCCCTGATCAGATAATCTGTGTATCATAATACAATCAATAAGCCCTGATCAGGTAATCTGTATATCACAATACAACCAATAAGCCCTGATCAGATAATCTGTGTATCATGATGCAATCAATAAGCCCTGATCAGATAATCTGTGTATCATAATACAATCAATAAGCCCTGATCAGATAATCTGTGTATCACAATACAATCAATAAGCCCCGATAGGATAATCTTAGTATCATAATACAATCAATAAGCCCTGATTAGATAATCTGTATGTCATGATACAATCAATATCCCCTGATCAGATAATCTGTATGTCATGACACAATCAATATCCCCTGATCAGATAATCTGTATATCATAATACAATCAATAAGCCCTGATCAGATAATCTGTATATCATAATACAATCAATAAGCCCTGATCAGATAAGCTGTATATCAATATACAATCAATATCCCCTTTTCAGATAATCTGTATATCATAATACAATCAATAAGCCCTGATCAGATCATCTGTTTATCATAATACCACCTCTATATTATGACAGTACAGAGGGAGTACCAAGTTGGATAATTTGTTTCCAATCCGTTTTAGTCTGAATAAAATATTATCATTTTATAGCTTGACAGTATTCACCTGTGTCCAATGACACAATCACATATCCTGGTTGAGCCCACCTGTAACGTATAACACAATAGCAATATAACCTTGTCATACCAACCTGTGTGAAATAACATATATCCATCACAATAGTTCATCAATATATTGTAGTCGTATATACATGTATCTCACGACACAAATCCCTGGGGATTCCAGGTGACAACTGATCCCCAGCAACCTATCCAGGTCGACAGAGCGAACTGTGAAATGAATCGGATGGTCAGGATGTGTGTCATCGTACCCAAACAACGTGGATCGTTTCTCATAATATCAATCACTGGTTTGTCTGGAACAAACTCAATTATTACAAGTTGCCGTCATAGAACCGATTAATGCTGATTGTGGCGTTAAACTACACACACAGCTCAATCATTATGGTATAGCAATACTCATCTGTATAATAAAGGCAACACATCATAAGTCTCTGTTGTACTGGCACAGCGATATATCACGTCCATGTGTGTGCAATAAACCAACAATCTATTATAATCACATAGATCCGTCCACATGCATATTATAACAGTAGTATTATACTATTCTCGTCATCTCGACCTTAAACTACAGTCATTGATTCTAACCAGATCCGAAGTGTCAACATAAGAAGCATGATAATGTTATACGAAGGTTTCTCTCATGTTTGTGTGTGTGGGAGAGAGATAGAGAGAGGGAGGGAGAGAGAGAGAGGGAGTATGAGTATGTGTGTGTGAGAGAGAGAGAGAGAGAGAGTGTATGCGTATGTGAGAAAGAGAGAAGGAGAGGGAGTATGAGTATGTGTGTGTGAGAGAGAGAAAGAGAAAGAGAGAGAGAGTGTATGCGTATGTGAGAAAGAGAGAAGGAGAGGGAGTATGAGTATGTGTGTGTGTGTGAGAGAGAGAGAGTGTATGAGTATGTGTGAGAGAGAGGGAGACGGTGTATGAGTGTGTTTGTGAGAGAGAGTGTGAGAGTGTATGAGTATGTGTGTGTGAGAGAGAGTGTATGAGTGTGCATGTGTGAGAGAGAGGGGGGAGAGAGTGAGAGAGAGTGTATGAGTATGTGTGTGTGAGAGAGAGTGTATGAGTGTGCATGTGTGAGAGAGAGGGGGGAGAGAGTGAGAGAGAGTGTATGAGTATGTGTGTGTGAGAGAGAGTGTATGAGTGTGCATGTGTGAGAGAGAGGGGGAGAGAGTGAGAGAGAGAGTGTATGAGTATGTGTGTGTGTGAGAGAGAGAGAGTGTATGAGTGTGTATGTGTGTGAGAGAGATATAGAGTATATGAGTGTGTGTATGTGTGTGAGAGAGATAGAGAGAGGGAGGTAGAAAGAGAAAGAGAATGTATGTGTATGAGTGAATGTGTGTGTGTTATTCCAGATATATCACGACGTCTGCTTAATGTGGGAGGAAAGCCAGAAGTGATGCAGGTCTCAGACGTTTACCACGTCGGTGAAACCCACGAGCACGGGTATGGTGCTGACAAACCTAGAAACATAATCGGGGCGAACCGGGATTCGAACACACAAATCATAGGTTTCTGGCGTGCCCAAGGGACGCAACTCTGCACAGCGAATCGCGGCGCCTTAGACGACTGGGCCACCCGTGCCCCCGTGTGTGAGAGAGAGAGGGAGTGTGTTTGTGAGTGTGTGTGTGTGTGTTTGTGAGTGTGTGTGTGTGTGTGTTTGTGAGTGTGTTTGTGAGTGTGTTTGTGAGTGTGTGTGTGTGTGTGTGTGTGTGTGTGTGTGTGTGTGTGTGTGTGTGTGTGTGTGTGTGTGTGTGTGTGTGTGTGTGTGTGTGTGTGTGTGTGTGTGTTATCCCAGGCGTGTCACAAGAGTCAAATGGCTTCTTACAATTTGTCCTTTCCGTCAGTGCAATATTTAAATAAAAAATTAGCATCGATTTATATCAAGACGACCAAACGACACAGTGAGATGTGGGAACTGTATCTCGGGTTAGTAGTTATCTCAATAGGAACATGGCTTGTTATATTATATATACATGAATAATCTTTTTGTATGTCAGATTTGTTTAAAGAAAGCACCGAACACCCCACAAGCTACAGAGACACTAAAACACGAAACCTGCCCTGAGACTTAAAGTCTATGATGATATTTGACAAAAACGTTCCAATACCACCATCTGCTTATACAACACGTTATCTGCGACATTTTTAGACTTATAAATACTTTTTAGCCAGGATTTTTGTAAGAATTAAACATACAAAAAACAGCTCATTGTTCATTAAAGTAGAAAACCTACCATTATAAATCTTATCGGGTTTTATTTAGTCACCGAAATTACTTCCCGCGATACAGGTGCGTGGTTTTCCTCGTCAGGGGGCCTTGAAGCGACATATCATGACGTCAGCGGAAGTTGTCAAACCGGAAGTGAACGACCACAGTGTCCGCTGGCAAGCCATCACGGATAACGTATGATGCTATTTTAAAGTGCCAATTCATTTGGCAGGGGTCCCTTGGCCCGGTGTCTTGACACGGGCAATCTGATAGTTATTTCAGCCTTTGTTGTTGTTGCCTTCCCTCTAATTCCATCACTGTCCGGCGTCTCCTGTGCTTCGCCACAGTTATGTTGACATAAGCCTAACTATTGATTACCGCGGTGTGAAATGCCAATCAAAGACATATTGCCCTCACAGGTAAATTCATCAGATCACGTGATCTGCCATCCTTCTGGAAAGACACCCTCTTTGGAATTCGTTGCTTGTCATTGGAAAGTTAATTTGGCGTTCATCATGTTGCGGAATTTGCGGTAGTGTTATTTTCTTATTGCGAGAGAGAGATAGAGAGAGAGAAAGAGAGAGCATAGATATCAAACGAATATTCAAGGCAAAGTAAGACCCCCTTGAATATCATTCTCTTGTTTTCATATTGAGAGAGAGAGAGAGAAAGAGAGAGAGAGGAGGATATCAGATTAATATTCTAGGCATAGTATGACCCCTAAAATATCATTCACGTTTTCAAACTAAGTAACCCCAAAAGCAAAATTTACCTTCATGAATATCTGATGTCAGTGCTCCTTCAAAACAGTTTAAATATAAAAAATACATCATGCTGGAAAGTTGTAAGGTTAATAACGCAGAGGGAGATATGTTGGTTTTCAAGACGTCACAATATGATTCACCTGTTGGTTCAGTTCGTTAAGCGGATTTCTGTTCATATTCTTGTGATTGATGATTATTCCTTCAAGTGTTCATGATGTATTCGGACTATTTCAGCTTGAAATATGGAGAAGTGTAATATCGAAGTACGTTGGGATAGACACAGGATCATGGTGCTCCTAGATATACCTGTAACTGATGGTGCTGTACCAATACGGGTGGTAGACGTTAGAAGGAGACCCTTATGTGCATCGTGGTCTCTGTTGTAATATTGCAGACCACACAAGAATATCATCATGTAGCTGTAATATCGCTCAGATATCTCAAGGCCACGGACAGTTCCACACCCGGCCGGTGTAGGGTGCTAACTCAACAAGTGTCGAGGTGGCAAGTTTGCGATTTGGACATACCTAACGAGGTGCCACTTAAAGACAGCGTACAGGCAGCGACATGCCTCCGACCTAGAATTTATACTGTAATTAAACCGTTACCACAACTCAGTCCGGTAGATTCATTACGAGATCAAGTGTTCAACATGGCATCACTTTCAGCTGTCAATCAAATGTCAGTCTCTCATTCCTAGACACTGCCAAGCATGGCTGGCGCGCCACTGACCACAACATGAGCATTTGGCCTTTGGTCAATCCAGACTTCTCGGTAGTCTTTCCAAGGGAATTCCCTATGCCATAGAGCGGTGTAGGTCAAATGTTGACTTCGTGTATTCTTAACGCGTTGGTTTTGTATAATAACGGACTAAAGTAATGGAGTTCCTACAAATTCATAATTTACTAAAAATAACTGTAATTATGATGAAATGGACTGAATTACATATGACTGGTGACTCATTCAACATCAGAACCATTTGACATCCCTTGGAATCGTTTCCTATGCTGTTTTGGTAAATTAAAGTTTCGTTCCACACTTTCGTTTCCTTTAAAACGGCTGTACACACAGAAATGGTAATTGCAAAAGTCATTTTAAGATTGTGTATGTACAAAACGCCGATATTGTAAAGGTGTATGTGCATTTGAAAAAAAGGTTTCAACATGGTTGTAGAATTCCTCATTCAACCAAAAATCTTAAAAAAGACAAAAATCGGATTTTAGATGTTTGCATCTGAAAAACAACTTCAAATACATTTTTTTGCCCGCTTGTATATACTGATGAGCCACCTTCGGTATGCCTACCCATGTCAGGGTCCAACATGATAGCATCATTTAACAACATCAGTTGAAGATATAACAAGCATTTATTGAGGAAAAGTAAATCATTCACTTCCGAACTTATATCGCTGCTTCTCTGAGGAGTAGCTTAAGTACTGCGTCGTGACCCATACATATACATATATGGATTTATATAGCGCTAGTATCCATTTCGCGATGGTTGGTACAGACGTTAGTGAACGATTATAATGCTTCTTGTGAACGACATTGTCAACCATTGTCATCTCAACGTTTACATGTTTTTATCTGGAATGATAACGCCCGATTTAACGTCCTGTCACTGTACACAAATGGTCGTGAATCACCCTTGCATTTGAAACTAAGCTGAAAATGTAAAAAGTTCTTGCATTCACCAATGTTCTTTATGTTAGATGCTTTGAAGATAAAACATACTCTAATTAATCAATTAAGTGTTTTGTAGTTTATCAATGTAATATGTTAACGTCTCAATTAACATTTATCCCTTTTACAATGCACTCGTGCTGGCAACATGTGGGTTGTATGTTTTTGCTTGTTTAACAAGTATGTGGTTATGATAATTATATAACAGTTTATCGATTGGATTCAATGACTGATGTGGCCTTTCTGAAGAAAAGATAATTATAGCAGCACGTAAACTTCTTTTCCCCTTAAGCCCTGCTTTGTCCTTTTTTAGAATGAAAATGGGATTATTTAATTAAAAACAAAATGTGTGTGTAACATATTTCAGTTAGTAAACAAGACGTTTCTAGATCCCCCGAATGTGTCGGCATTTGCTCACTTGTTCATTTCGTTCTGTGAGTAAGTCATCCTACAATTACAGGAACTCTACCAAATTCTGACGAAGTATCAGATAAGGCAGGACGAGCCAAGGAAGTCCTCGGTACCGCTGAAACACATGCCCGGGGATGTATTCTCACGGTTGTGAAAACACCATCGACCGATGGCGGAATCCGTCTTCAAGAATGAAGACTGCTCATCAGTGATATCTCGATACGGCCATGACATTGCATAAACACGACACGAACAGATTGCACGCGAGAGGGAGAAAGCACGGGCGTTTCATGAGCGATGGTCAGGAAGATAGGGGTGGGGCGATACCGATACCTCCCTTCCTCCCTGAGGTTGGCAGAGACTGGCATCTTATCTACGAGAGGGGATACTGGTGCTGGAACAATTGGACACTATGAAGGGATCTGAAGTGATAATGCTAAAGATCAGATGTATTGGATAGCCTTTGTTTCCCAAATGGGATATAGACATTAACATTAGATTGAGAAGTAAAGCATTACGGTTAAGAACTGACTAAAAGGATGACCCTTGTGATTGAATATGTCATCAATAAAGGTTCCAGATGCTGAAACCGAAAGCGGCAATCAGTTCTGAACTTTAATAACTTTAATAATAATACTATAGAAAAGGCTTGCGCATCTCCACAAGTTTTGTTTTTGTACTGCCAAATCTATCAAGGTAATTGTGCATAGGAGAACGTTTCATAAGGTCACGTGTTAACACATGGATGCTCATTGGAGTATGCAGGGAAACATCATTTTAACATCAAGTTTAACTGACAATGCATAAAACTATGCATGGTTACATAAATAGTATGAGACATTTACTTAAATATATCGATATTGATCACTTTATGTATTCTGGAATAAGACACTCCATATTTTTCAAATACATTTACATGACAACAACGACGACGCTGCCATCAGAATATGATATGGCTAGACCCTTACCTGAAAGGCTTCATTTGTTCTGAATTCAAACCCACCGGATGATGATCCTTGGCTGATCGGCACCATACCTGTTCTTGTTGGTTTCACCAGAGTCACAATAGCCACTGTCAGCGCCTCTTGTGTCAATTCCCTGACATGACGTCACATAAGTCTAAAACCTTAAAAAGCGAAACACCAAACACTATTGGTCCCTTCTTCCATCCTGTCCACCCCACAAATGTGAATAATGATGATAATCACAACTGACCAGTGTCCTGCAAGGTTATGCCAGTGCAATACAGAACACACGACTTTGATAATTAAATCGTCTTTCATCTGCTTGTTGTTACCACAAAGGGGAGTCCATAATTGTACGCTGTCAGCTGTTTGTTCGTTTGTTGTTTAACGCCGCACTCAGCAATATTCCAGCTATATGACGGCGGTCTGTAAATAATCGAGTCTGGACCAGCCAATCAAGTGATTGACATCACGAGCATCGATCCACGCAATTGAAATACGATGACATGCATCAACCAAGTCAGCGAGCCTGACCACCCTATCCCGTTAGTCGCCTCTTACAACAAGCACTGTTGACCTTTTACGACAAGCATGGGTTGCTGAAGACCTATTCTACCCCGGATCTTCACGGGTCCGCTGTCGGCTGAGCGGTGCATGAACGCAACTCAGAATGAAACAAACTATTAAGTCATATTTATGACTAGACAGTTGTAATACAAACACATAAAACCGCACGCCGGTTACAAGTTTATTATGATATGAAAACGTATTTGTTAAGTTTGTTGATTGATGTGCTATTAAAGTTTTGGTGTGTATGGTAAATACATTTGTGTACCCGACACCCGTTATCAGGCGCATTCACAGACGTTTCTTTTAAGATGAAATGGTCCGTGCATTTTCTTTCTGGATGGATATCAGGACAAACCCGCCACATTACGGCATGGATATGCACGTTAATCACAATTATGTTAAAAATATTAGATTGACAGTTGCTATGACTTTGAACTGCAGACGGAAATGGCAAATGATAGCTAAAAGACAATCGACCAGACGTGTTGAAATTTTTTTTATAGTCCGCTTTGAAAATTAAAAGAATTAGACAATAATAAGTTCAAATTTCATTAAACATGAAAGGATTTCAAAACTTTTGCACAGATGTTAAAACATTGAAGGAATTTGTATTGCTAATAAGTCTGTATGTTAAATACCATGAATTTATATATAACAAGTATCACAGCGATCATTAACATTTTCCTATTTATGAAATATACGTTTTACTGAAAACTAGTTCTGGTTGCGAACAGGAGACATTCATTCAACTATCACGTCCCAGCTGATAACGCAACAATAACGGAAAGACTTGACTAATGTGCGATCTACTGTATACAGGCAACAGCGATCCATCAATCTTTTAAATGATTCTCTCACGTAAAAATGTAATAAAAACATAAATTGAATTTTACAAAGAAACAAAACAAAATTAAATGAACTCATTTTTTTTCACTACGCGTGGTAAGAAGAGATCTTTTGGACGGGCCACTTAAAGCAAGGGAAACGTTACCCAAACACAAATATATCAAAACAGTCTCAGACATACAATTAAGGCTATGTTTGACGTTTGTGAAAAAGACACGTTTGTTAAACACGAGCAGACAAATTCCAAAATGTGCAGATTCACTTTCGTCTTCAAATTTAACGATTAAATTTCACACATTCTTGGAATTCATATTACACACATGACTTGGGAGAAGGATCCCTCCCTTTGCGTTAACAAGTATTACTCGCTCTTGATGCCTCGATGATAGTTTATTTCCCATACATATATGAGGTATTTCTCGTTGTCGGTTTCAGTGTTTATAAAATAAGCTTGGTTTAGATGGGACAATAATTCCAGCACTCTTCACGGAGACTCGGTCAACAGACAGGGGATGATATGGTACTAGAACAAGCGTCTCACAAAACACAGGCCATGGCCTCGGGTCACCTGATGATGGTGTTTCTGTAATATGTGTTCATTAAAAATACCGGGTGCGATTGTAAGGCGTTTAGCAATGGTTTCCTAATACCTTGCGGCTTTTGGACACTGTTTGCAATAATGGCAATTATCGAACCTCTTAGCGCCGTGTGTTGAGTTTGTTATAGATAAACCTCTTTAATCCGAGCGGCACTGTTCCATGGTCATCGTCCAGGTTAATACATAAATTTATGAATTAGTGTTATTTTTTAATTTGTAAAAGTCTCAAAATCAATTGTTCGGATTACTGGGTGTCCGGATAAGTGAGGTGAGGACTAACATGATTTCGCTGAGACAGTAAATACAATATGGAGAGTTTTAAGTAAAATTAACAGTTTGAGGGAAATTGTGACTCTTATGTAATTTTTGTAACGTTAAAATTGTATTGACGAAAGGAAATATTCCATGAGGGTTTGGTGTAAATTCATCACTGTTCACAAATGCGTTTGTTTCTGATTTAAGATCAAAGTTTTCAAATTCTTGGTTCCGAAAATGTGTGAAAGATACTGAAATGCCTGGGGCATCAGTGAGGATTGTTTTAAGACCTTTAAGAAAAACCGTTGCATTTACACTCAACAACATCACAGCTCCATCAGGAGTCAGCGCGCAAAGACTCTTTTACAAAAACATGGCAATTCTACAAAAGAATTTGACCAATTTCCTCGTTGTTTTAGAATACATCCTCTTGCTATTGGTGTACCGGCTACAAGACATATCTGGTTATTTTGGTCTCCAAATGCAAGAAATCCGACTTTCTCCGGACAATTGAAACAATGCTTTAAAGATAGGCGTTGACTTCAATATACATTGAAATCCCAGCCGGACACGCCTCAAATCCATTTCGTTCCGGATTTCAGTATCACCCGTGTCGCAAGCTCTCTTTACACTCCGTCTTCTGTTTCTCTGCCTTCACCGTAGAGGAAGTTGCCCAGGTTATGCAGTGGTCACGCCACACAGACGTCGCCGTGAGTCACAGACATTCAACAATCTGGGCGTGGCCGTACAACGCTAGTCAATTGAAACCGAAAACTTGAAATTAGGCTCAGAGGGGAAAGGTGACCCTTGTAAGCTCATGGGTCGGTAAATTCAAGATAGTTGGTGAAATTTCCACTTCTTTTTTATTTTTGCAAAAAAATCACTAGGTTTAGGTTGATGGGGTTGTGGTTATTGTAGCTAAATAGAAACCAGCTGATTGGAAACAGGCGCCGTTTTACTCCCTCCCTCTTCACATGCGGGCAGGATTAATGTCATTCCGTGTCATCAACGCACATTACTCATGGTTAGCACATGCACACAGTGATAAGTTTCTTCAATCTTAAGTGACCAAAGTGTCAATAAAAACGGGAGTAGAGTAAATTTTCAAAACACTTTAAATAAGAAAGGAATGTACACATTTAAAACTGGCCAATGGGCTGTTATGCTAAAATGTTCGGATTTGGGAGTGTCCGGATGAAAAAAACGGTGAGTAGAGTTCAGTGGATAATAGTTTTTTTCTTTTATTCGTCCTAAAGCTGGATTGACCGTTATAATGAGGTGAAATACTGAAACAAATTCAAGAGTTCCTTATGTTCGTCAGAAAGATCAGGTCTCCGTGCCAACTAGGACTCGCCATGAAGTATTATTGAATGAAAAAATGCCGTACCTTGTTCCGCCGTGAGGGAAAGGTAGCGATTCTAACGATACAAACTTAAAAAACTATCGCTTGAAAAATTCATTCCTTCAATCCTAAGGAGTCTGAATTTTCCTTACTGGCGAGTTGAATTTCCTTCCGATGAGGTTTCAATACTAAATTGGTTTCACAATGATATGTTTTGATTGAAATAAATAATTACGATCATCCGGAACGTCATGTACGAAAGAGACTTTGCAATGGCTTTTTAAAATTTAATTCGTTATTGCATGTGTCCCAAGAGTAATTAACAATACTTCTTAAAAGTATTTATAAAAGATTGTATTGTGAAACCTTGTAGTTACGAACCCCGATAATCCGGAAATACCTCCTTCCGGACAATACCGTTATAACGTTAATCTATATTTAAGAACATGACAATTTCTTGTAATCCGGAAAAGTGTAATTCAGGTCGATTTCGATAAGAACAGCCCCGTCCAGATTAAGGGGATTTTGTCATTGAACTCATGAACACTTTGTCATATTGTCCCGAGGGTGATCGTTCAGATAAAGCAGGTTGTGGACTAAGGAGATAGCGCTGTGTTAATTTCGTAATTAAGCCCAAACGATACTCCCAAAATATATGATACCTCAAAACCACATTCAGGCGGTGATAATTAGAGGCAATTTGAATTCCTCGAAAGGAGCAGCGTGTCTAACAATGAAGCAAGTATCTAGAAACAACACATTAACACCGAAGACATAGGGCTCACATCCCTACAACAAGCAAACTTTATAGCGCAAGGAAGGGTGTAAATCCTCTCTAGATTTGCCTTACCGGGTGTGGTCTAGGTGCTTTTTTAAAACTAGAAAACTGGCAAAACAAACATTTGTGCCAATATGAAAATACGTCCTCAGACCTGGATGTCGAAGTGGGACATTTGCAGGCAATACTGGAGCCGAAAAAAACCTCCTGCATTGCCAAGATAACGAAGAAAAAGATCCTACCGTCACGAAAGCTGAAATTATTCTTTACTAATGATCTATTCCAGAAAGATGTTTTGAAACAAGAGCTTGCCCACACGTGGTGAGTTCCGAGAAAGAGAATAAAGGGAAAATAATCGCCAATAAACTCCCGTCCGTCCTCGTAAGTTTGGCTCTTTTTTTGTGTTAAAGACATCCATTCATGTCGAAACAGTGAGGGACACAGCACGGGTTTCGCTTGGAATATTTGGACCAAACAGCTTAGATTTAGCCGGTTTTGTCATTATTATCGCAAAATAATACCAGTTCTTATAAGTACTTAATAACAACTGAAAAGACAACATTAAACGTGCTAAATGCAGGTTACTATTAATCCGCTGAATGAATTAATTTGAATGATTTTAAATATGTTTTTGTTGCTCGCCACCGTTACCGTATATAGAACACACGTAAACCACTTTATGTTTTCTTATGGTCTGAACATAGCGCTCTAATGTAACTATTGGAGAGGGAACGGGCTTCAACCGGCGTTGTAGCAGCCAGCACGTAAAATAATATTGAACTTATATTTTATTAATGTTTTAGCAGTTGATCCGGGCACATTTATTGTGTTTACCAGGTTTTAGGTGTTCCAAGTAATAATATATAACTTTCACGTGGTCAACAACTGTTTCGCTGCGAAGGTAAACACAAGAGTGACTGAAACTAATTATAATGACTCAACTTGACGCGAGTGTTAAATCTTCTAGTTAGGACCACATGATGATACAATGCGGCAAAAGTGCCTCGCTTCTCGTTATCATGCTGGATTAATAGCGGCAATTTGTTGTCAATTTGATGGATGTCAGTTTAGGAGGGGGCCGTGTTGACGTTAGGTAGTATTGCCATCCCAAGGAAGGGACCCCAGCACGGAACTGCATGACATGATCCCTAAAAGTGTCACCTTGCATGGCAAATTGGTTAACATGTGGTTAAAAGATGACATTGCATTTGATAGTTATTTCGGGCTGAAAAAAAATAAACAGAAAAAACGTTCAATAAAATTTGCATACAAATTTGCATATTGCTGTTTTAGGAAATGTGATATTTTTTTAACTGGTTAATGCAAAAATATTGGTTGATTGTCAAAGAGAAAAATATATGGTATGAGGTGTTGAAGAGCAATAAGTACAGTGATTGTGAATACTGGTGGACACACGAACATCTGACACAGATATATGTGGTTATCTGTGGAACATATATATCAATTACAAACAAAACAGGAAATTGCCTGAGCAAAACATAAACTGACTTTTGTCGAATTCCGACGACAAATAAATTCCCACGCATGGCATATATCTACTCCATAATTGATTTGCGGTTATTCAAACACTTAAACTCACTTTCCAATTAGTGGAACTCTAATTAATACCTTAACAATTTTTAGAACTTCATATTTGCCCGTAGGTAAAAGAAACCGATCATAGAAATTTATTGATTACTGAAATTAATAATAATTATGATATGGCTTGATGGAATGGCCAGTCATCGCTCTGTGTACATAACTAACCATTTGTGTGGCAGAATAACATAGTATGACACCGTTTTAATGCGGATTAGGATCAAAAATAGAAGTTACACATAATTCATTGTATACCTTTAAAATTGCAAAACATCTCTTGTGAATGAACCTAACAATTTCACCTTGACTTGTGCACCAAACAACAACTGCAAACCAGGATTTGATATTGAACATTTAGAAAATTATTTAGGCTTATGGGTCATCTGTCCTAGAACAACAGTGAATCTTAGATGCTCAAAGAAAACAAGGGATTTTGTGTTATGGATGTGTTATGTAATAATTTACAGATATCTTAAAATCACAAAATGATACAAAAAAGTGATTACATTCTCTGTTATCTTCGAATCCATGTGTGAAATATATACTACTTTACCAAAGAAGCCCCGATATGACTATAGACTGAAATGACAGATTAACTTCAGTCATGTGAAAACATAGGGTGTTCTTTTATTTCTTTTGACTGGTATATATATCACATCACAGGTATAGGTTTCCCTGAATTTGTCGCTTACTTCTAGTTTAGTTCCCCCATGTATCAGAGGCAGAAATATGAATACCTCTAAGACTTTATGTTTTAACTGAAATTACCGTAAACATGCACTCTGGGCGCGTACTCATTGAACGAAATGTATCAGAGTTTGGTGCCGATGCTTGTGTACTATTTCCTGGCCAACTATTCGCGCTTGTTTCGGGAGTTCAAAATTGAAATCGATGACTTGAAATTCCCCCAGTTGTTTCTTTGCAAATGAAATGACGGGGAAACCGGGGAACAGCGCTTGACTAATTACAAGAGCACCTGTAAAAAGAATCTAACTGCACTATCGACAGAAGGTTTGAAATTAGACTTCACCCAATAGAAGTGTTTCCAGAAGAATGTTTATTCTACTTCGGAAAGGCAATTATGCAAATTAACGGCGGAGAAACGTACTGATAACAGCACGCTTTTTATCTGAAGATTTGACACTTATTTTTCTAGCCCTTAAAACGTCAGTATTTGCAAACGAGTAGATTAAATTTTCAAAAACAAAACATGTGATCCATCAGAAAGGATATTTTGAAGACGAGATATGCAGCACGTGTTCCCTGGCGTGGTTCATGTAGCACGTGCATGCACCGGATCACACGTCCCATCGCCAACTGGTGGATCTGGCACCGCTGCCCTGCCATAATTACACGTTACATCGCCACATATACAACTTACTTGTATACAAATAAGCCTGGGTTTTGGACACGTGCAAGAGGATGTGCTCAATATGCCTCTCCAGAGCATCCCCAAATTGGCTCAAATATCTCAGTGGATTCCTGCTCATTAAATAATTATATAACTTGTTAATGAACTCGCGTCAAGTTAACCGTAACGCTTTAGAATGGCTTCCAACTTCAAGGGGGTGACTTTTTAAATAAAATATTTACGTTTCTCTTTGAAATAATATTCAAATGAAATTAATTATATGTGACTGGTTTCAGGCGTAAAAACAGCTATTGAAGAATGATAGACTTCTGACACTTTGGGATGTCGTGATAGAACAAATGACGTGTTTGACATTTCAAAACATTCAATTGTATGTACAGTGTAGTCTTATCTGGAAAACAATATTTTTGAAATATTGAAGAAGCTTACACTTTATTTGACATGTATAAACAGGGTGAATTTAATGATTATATAAAATGTTATTGCGCACGATGATTGAGAGACGTTAACTTCAGTAAACACTCCTGGGTAGTTTTATAGTGTAATTGTGCAGGTGCGAGCGGGAATGGTCCCACAGATGTTAAACTGGAGTTCGCTTTCATTGATGATTGGATTAAGACCGGCTACCATACCCGAGGTAATTTATTTTCCATCTTGAATTATTTCACATCATGCATCAGTTTTCATGAACTTGAATTTTGATAAAATAACTTGAGCTTTACCGTTTATTGGTTTCGTGGTTTATCGTTTAAATGATGTACCCACCAGAAATAAGATGGGTATGCTTGACACATGCTGAGTAACTTTCCATAAAGGGGGTTCCTATACCGAATCCTCGGCATTTCGGAGGTTAAACTAATGTGAAGAATTCTAAATAGGAAAACATCTGAAATTGCCTTTTTAACTTTTTACCTGAATACATATGAAATACTTCCTTTACAATCTAGATCAAACTCATAAGATGTTGTTTTGGTAAAACATTTAAGTTTACCCAAACGCGAGGGTGGGTATTTTGACATACATTATACACCATTCGTGCAACTCTTTAATTAATGTTAACACTTTTGAATTCTTACCTATAAATTTACCAATTGTGTTGGAAAAATTCAATACATTTTTGAAATTATTATTTCACTTACGAATGCCATCGGTCTTTATTAATATATACAGATACAAAATGACACTCAACAGAATATGAGCACCACATATAAACATAGAAGCACTAGGATTATTCTTATTGCTCGATTCCTTTTTAATACGATAAATCTCCTTCAAAAGTGCAATCTTACATATTTGCAAGAATACGCTATAAAAGAGTGTGTGTGTGTGTGTGTGTGTGTGTGTGTGTGTGTGTGTGTGTGTGTGTGTGTATATATATATATATATATATATATATATATATATATATATATATATATGATTTCTTCAGGTGAATAAGCATTAGAAAATAGAGTCAAGATACTTGTGCTTGTCAAACCTCCTTTATGCACACTGATAATATTTATATATTTTTATACCTATGTTCTTAAACGCTCTTAAAGGAGTTCGTATTCTGAAAAATACATTGGGAATGATAGAATATTATATATTATTATATATATAAGTGATTACGTAGTGAATCCATACAAGGCCGTTGTCTTACATGTGTGTGTGTGTGTGTGTGTGTGTGTGTGTGTGTGTGTGTGTGTGTGTGTGTGTGTGTGTGTGTGTGTTTGTTTGTTAGTTCGGTGTTAACAGTTTTAACAAGTTGATACGGCGCTAGACAACACCCAATTACTCCTGTAAGTTCAACTAACACTCGAATACAGTATCACCTCACTAATCCGCACGGTACGATTATAAATTGATCAGAATATATATATAGTCCCGACCCAATGTCCCGAATACACAGCAATTAGAAAATTATGTTGGGAACGTCTAAATGATAGTTATTATGTAATCATATATACGTTCACCGCTTGATTTCATTTTCCTGTGCATTCCGGACATGGGGTCTGGAATATCGAGGTCATCATATGTTTAAAACGTGAACTTCAACTTTCAGTGTGGCTTACTAATAACACAGTATACCCATAAACATAATCCTGTGCATTCCGGACATAGGGTCTGGAATATCGAGATCATCATGTATTTGAAATGTGAACTTTAACTTTCAGTGTGGCTTACTAATAACACAGTATACCCCTCAAAGATTCCAGAACCGTTGTTTGTTTGTCTAATTATCCGCTGTGCATACACCCTTGGATTGTTGTCCCTTAATTGACAGCTGGGCTGTCCTCG
This sequence comes from Haliotis rufescens, assembly GCF_023055435.1. Classification (NCBI taxonomy): domain Eukaryota; kingdom Metazoa; phylum Mollusca; class Gastropoda; order Lepetellida; family Haliotidae; genus Haliotis; species Haliotis rufescens. The sequence goes on from NW_025963857.1 coordinate 3,326,947, forward strand.
TCAATTTCCACTCACAAAATTTGTTTGTATTAAGTCTAGAGAAATAAATGTTTATTTTGTTTGTAGTAGTTTTACTCTATTGTAACGCAGGAGCTCTTTCTTTAATTCGCCATCGTCTTAAAGGAATGAAGAAAATTAATGGAGACTTCCAAACCATTTCTTACAGAAAATGCAGAACTAAGCTGGGTATATTTGTTGTTATATGATTAAGGATGAATTCCTGCATTTAATGCGTGCCAATTGTTTTGTAGTAGAGAATAGTTCGTCAAGACCACCTTCAAGCTAAGAAATTATTGAGAAAACAATCTTTCAATTTTCAACATTTTGCGAGTATTGGTGATATTTGTTGTTCCATGGCGAAGAATTAATTAGTTTTATGGAACGGAATTGTCTGTTATTGATTATAGACGAGGAATAAGCCAGTGCCACATCTCACACACAGAGGTTAGTCACTAGTCACAACATTCACATTCAATCTCTGCCCTCACTCTATTAGAACAAGGCTTGGATGGGTGTATACAGCTCATCACTATATTACTCTCAGTATAGAGAGATTCAGAAATAAACTTTGTCGAAACTCGTGTCTGTAATTACGATGATCAAAATGAACTAAACACTAGACGACACTTGGTTATTTCCTTGCGAATCTATGCATGTTATACTTGGATGTATTTATCAGGTTTTATTTGGAGGCGTTGATTCAACACACAGAACTTACAACTATCCTTTGTTTTGTCTAAAATGCCGCATGTGAAATTTAGATTATTTACTTATTAATCGAAAACTGTTGATAAGAGGTATGTTTGTATGTTTAAACTAAAGTTTTGCATTGAGTAACGTTCACTATTGTAATAATAGTTTTTGAAATATATAGGCCATCATTTACGTGGATAATGAACATTGTAGCAAGATAAACGCTTTATCAAGAATAAATAGATGAGTAGTGATTAAAATAGGATATTCTGAAATCATTCAAAGTCCGCATCATTTCGGATAAAAAATCAGTCTTGGGTTTCCGAATCATATGAATATGTCCGCATAAAAATATTTCGGTTATGAAGCTGTACGACACCCGCACACGAACAGGGTTTGGTTATAACCTTGAACAATGCCGAAAATGCACGAATCATATGAATATGTCCGCATAAACATATTTCGGTTATGAAACTGTACGACACCTGCACACGAACAGGGTTTGGTTATAACCTTGAACAATGCCGAAAATGCACGAATCATATGAATATGTCCGCATAAACATATTTCGGTTATGAAGCTGTACGACACCCGCACACGAACAGGGTTTGGTTATAACCTTGAACAATGCTGAATGAAAATGGACATTCCGTGACAAATATATACTAGTACTTACCTCACTTTGGGTCCTTTTGATAACAATATCCACATCTGATGTGAAACTGTTTCATGGATGGAATGTATGTTGTGAATGGAATTACAGCTGATTTAATTGCACGACACCGAGAACCTAGAATTGCTGTTCGTTATAATAACAGTTTGCGTCCAGGGTAAAGACAAAATCTCTGATCAATCTCAACAGCAGTACGAAAGACTCAGGATGTTAAACAACCCTGTTTCGGGAGCTGGATATGGGTGTTTGAAAGCCATACCGTAGACACAAATATAATCCCCGAATTATTGCTATACATAAGGTTAGATAAAAAATATTCTTTAAAGGAACACTCGAGTAATAAGAAACCATCAAGTCTCTTAATTTCTAGAGCCGAGAAGGGGATGAGAATCGGTGTGGATGTTTTCATAACTATATGCCCTCGAGTCTGTAAATAAAAGCGACAAAACCCTTTCCATATTCATCACATATTGTACAATGCCGACTATATCATGAGCATGAGTCCATGAATCACAATTAAGTAGTGATGATACCAGGTGTTCGCGAAAAGGTCAGCGTATCCTGCCCCACCGGTAGCACCAATCACAAATACATGCAAAAGCAAGTCAATTGTGCACCTTAAACACGGAAACATGTGGTAGAAGTCAAAATAGGGAACTTCACCGGACATAATTGCGTTAAATTTGGAAATGTCCTCATCATGACCACCATAAAACATTACAAATGGTTCACTGATGCTCGCTACAATATCGTATTAGACGAATATCTGATATATAACTACCTAAATATCATTTAGTAAATATATAATAATTAAATTATTTACACACGTGTATGTGTATGATCATTTATGGCGTTAAGTACACTGGGAATTTGAAGAATGGTACATACAAGATAAAGAAATCCTATCTTCTTTGTTGAATATAGGGTTGCATCTGTAACTCACTCACTCACTCACTCACTCACTCACTCACTCACTCTCAAAAGTATTTCCATACACATGCGGCGAACGATAATTATTTTATGACACCTTATTGGTCTTAGCATCGGGGAAATACATCTAACTTGGACTTTTGAAAGGAATACATTTGTTAGAAATTAATATTTGCGGCGTGTGGCTGTTGAAAGTACACTCATGAGATGCATCACAATAGGTCACATATAAGTCTGTTTAAACCTGAACTAGAAACTGGTAGACATCCTCAGAATAGCGCTAACCTTCCTATTGACAGTAGGTACATTAGCAACTCACTTAAAATTACGACACAGCGCGACTAGGAATAATTCTGAAGGCGAAACATAGTTCTACCGAAATATTTGCTACAGCTCGCAATGGAGAATTGAATCACGTGATGTTATTAAATAACAGATATATACTTCAGGGCTTTGTTCTTTAACAACAGAAAAAATGATAGAATACAATGTACGTCCATTTCCTCTATTATTTTAATAAAAATGCACACATGTTCAGGGCCACGAGACCCCATTAGTGAATAATGTATAATGATGTATCTTTAGCAAGAGTACCATACCAGACCAGAATCAACATCTTCATCTCGAGTCACAGTAAGAAGAAATCAACCGCGAGCAAAGTATGAAAACATTGTTGAAACTACTTTGTTATTTTCTCAATCCTAATAAATATTCTTCACACCAAAGTGAAAGTCACCGTGAGGAAAAACGTCACCTGAAAGGTCTGCAAACACTAATCGTCGATCCCTTTCACTACAACAGCTCCACTTATGTTTTGAATCCTTCCCATGTAAATCTGCTTGAGAATCAAACGTAAAGTTGAACTTTATCGTGTCAAATATGTAATATGTTTCAGCGTTTGAGTGAGGCTACGTCTATGTGCAAGGCTCTGATTGTATGCATTGTTCGGAGAACCGATTACTCATATGAGAAAAATGGACAAAGATTTAAAAATATTTGTAGTCATTATCAGCACTTAGTGTAGTCATTCTTACACTGGTTGTATAAAGGAATTGGCCGGACCGAGAGGACTGCACTAGACTTCACCTTAATTTCGGGTTGAACTCGTTTCGCGAATATTTCCGATTAACAGAACACTTAAAAAGTCGTTACTCCCACATAACCCACAATGAAAACAAACCCGTCTCTAATATAATGTCATTTAGTTTGTAAATTTGGATAGCATATGGTGAAAATAACACTATATCTAGAAGCATCAGCATGGCGGAAAAGGGAGGTGTTTAGATTGGAATCTCACCGCGACGACAGTGCGTTAGTTTGTGAATGTACTAATGGAGAGTACTCGCCTCGCCCACCTTACAGATTACAACGTAAGTGGGGGTAATAGGTATAAAAGTCTAGGGGAGGCTGACAGACAGTTATTGATTAGGCTACCCCGAACAAAGCCGACACACATGACTTAGGTGGTGCCAAGTACATGGGAATTGGGTATTTGTATCGATTAAGCACTTGTATTCATGATGAAGAATAAAGAATCGTAATGAGTAATGGATGGCACACGTGCACTGATAGGAGATCTAGATATCCGACATACCTTCGACAACGTAATGCTGCCATTCTGATACTGTAATAGGATACGGACGTTTGAAGAATAAATTATAGTGCTCTTGATGCACGTGTTACATTTCTGTCAGTGATTGAGTCCACTTGTTTATATTTTAATATGTACCCGATACTTCTATTCATAATAAATATATCTGGTATATATTATAACTCATGATAGAAACTCGATACTTCTATTCAGAATGAATATATATGGCATTTACTATAAATCATATATTCGAAAAGTCCATGCAGAATTTGTATCATATTTGGTACTTATTTGAAATCTTGATATATAACCTATACTTCTATTCAGAATGAATATATCAGTTACTTATTACAGTTGTTAATATATAGGATACTTCTATTAAGATGGAATATAATATCTGGTACTTATTACAAATCTTGATATAAAACCAATACTTCTATTTAGAATGAATATATCTGGTACTTAATACTTTATATAGGATACTTCCATTAAGAAGGAATATAATATCTGGTACTTATTTTTTATTAATCTTGATATATACTAGAACATTCTATGAAGAATATATACCATATATGGTACTTATTTAAAATATTAATATATACCCGATACTTCCATGACGAATATATATCTCATCTGGTACTTATTTGTATTCTTTATAAATACCCGATACTTCTATTCAGAATGAACATATCTGGCACTTATTATAAATCTTGATATATACCCGAAGAGTTCATGAAGAATATATATCATATCTAGTACATATCATAAATCTTGATATATACCCGATACTACCATTAAGAAGGAATGTTATATCTGGTACTTATTTATGATCTTGATATATACCCGATACTTCTATTCAGAATGAATATATCTGGTACTTGTTTTAAGTCATTTATCAAATGTTTCTTTAATAATGGACATGTTGTCGGTATTGATACCGCGCTGAAGAAAAATTTAAAAAGCGGGGATGCTCCCACAAAGAAGACCAAACACACTATATTTTTCTTCCTTGTGTAGTCGACTTCAATGGCTATACCATCATCTGTTGGTGGACGATTGGCTGCTGACTGCATGACAATGCTGTACCCTCACATGTCCCTTCGCCCTCACCCCCGCGTCTACCCGTCCCTATACCCGTGCCCCTGTCCCCTCTTCTCTTGCCGCCATAGAAGCTCACGGTACTACATTCTCCGGGATCGGGTGGTCAGGCTCGCTGACTTCGTTGATGCATGTCATCGATCCCAATTGCGTGGATCGATGCTCATGATATTAGTCACTGGATTGTCTGGTCCAGACCCGATTTTTTACAGACCGCCGTCATATAGCTGGAATATTGCTGAGTGCGGCGTTAAACAACAAACCAACCAACCAACCAACCACATTCTCCTGTTTGACACCCAGCGTCTTCACAGCACTTGCTGTTGGGTGTTGCGGTGTTTGATGGGGCGTGGTGGGTGCACTCTACCTAGTCGCGAAGTGAACACAAGAACGGGGGGACTGTCATAGCCATGATTCAGGGTTCCCATTATATTCTTTGTCCTTGGTATCAGGTGATGTGAAATGGGGTTTGACCTTGCGATCAAGATTATTGCACTTATATAGCGAAGTGCAAGCACGTGTGTCCGTGTGAGAATGGCTGTTGGTCCTAATCTTGACTTACGCCGGTTTTACGCTAGCCTACTTAGATACCATGCCTACGTATAACATGGATACCCGACCCGGCACAGTATACAGTAAACTACGGTTATAACGAACTCAAAGGGACTACTAATTTTAGTTCGTTATAACTGTAGTTCGTTATAAGCATATATACAACATAACTACAGCAAATATTCGGGACCAAAAAGTAAGTTCGTTATATCCGTCAGTTCGTTATAAGCGTGTTCGTTTTAACCGTAGTCTGCTGTATTAACTCCAAGCAGACAAGAACTTAATGGCGAGCGCCAGACACAAGTTCCATCTTTTAACGTGTTTTTGTTATATAATGCGGTCTTCCGATCTTCAGGTTAACGCTCTATCCACTAGGCCAGGTAGGTGGTCGACCGTGTTAGAACCTCCACCACACACCCTACCCAGCGTTGCCGCTAAAGATTACATAACCGTTATTGACAGGAAGCACCAATATCGAGAGAGCATGGTGCTGGCTACAAGAATTCGGTCTTTGACAATTCATCCGTCCCAGCATCTAGTTATCACAATTCGTCTAACGAAATCAAAGAACATCAATAAATCTGTCTGTATTCAGCACGAGACCGCAACCTTCCCCGTGTTTTTATTCATTATATCTAATCACAAATAGCATAATCATATCTTTGTATTTAGACGAATATCATATTTCAAGCTGGCATGGGGCTCTTTGAACTTGTGAAATCAAAGGTTGTTCGATTTTCACTTTGTTTACCTATATTAAGAGCGGGTGAAAGCGCAGGTAGAGAGACAATAAGCCTGATTTATTTCTCAGCTCAGTCGAAGAGCCATCTAAAATCCTGCCATTGTAGCCAACTAAAACGTGGTATTTGTTAAAATAACATTGGTATAAAAACACTTTTAGCAAAAGAATATATATCAATAGTGTAATGAAGTCGCCATGGACATCATAATTAGTTAATGGCGAGGAACCGATTAACATTGGCCAGATTTACCGTTATCTAGTTAACGTACAGACAGTACGACTCTTTGACCAAACTTGTTGTCAGTAGATTTTTGTGTTCTGGTATAGAATGAAAAAGTAAAGGCAAAGTAACTCATTTTAGGCTACTATTAATTAATTATGAAATTTGAATCAAAGTTGAAATGAAACATTACGGTGTTAAAGAAACCTTTTAGTAGTCACGTTGTAATGTTTACTGGAACCAGGAAATTGAAATGTTGTTTGACAGGCCGACAGAATGAACAAATACATTCTGGTGCTGGAATATGGCTGGGTATAATTATGATGACATTGGGGTGAGTTCGTTGAGCCATTTCTTTGTCGTGGTTGTACAATATGTGTTGCAACTTAATTGTCCATTATTGCAGGTTGTTTTGTCTCCTGGTAACACGTTGTACTCAAATCTACAAAGTTGATTAATGGCATAATAATGTGGAAATAAGTAATATTTAAAAACTGAATAAGAAAACTGAATATAATGTGATGGTGTGCAGGTGTGCAGGTGCGCAGCTTGATAGAATAGTTTGGTATTTGCAAGTATGAGTGAGTGATTCAATGTTATGCTTGGCTACAGTGACATTGTTACAAATCATATCGGGCTGCAATCAATCGTGTCTTGGTACACCACGCTTGTAATTTAATGTCACAACCTGCCTATCATTAGGGATTGGGGCACGATGACATACAATATGTCAGGTGTCAAATTTTAACCAACTTTGTCGGTGATAAGCTGGGGACAGATTCTAATCGAGAATCTCCCCTTTGGTCAACATGAAGGGATCCTTTTTCCCAATTGTATTATACCTCGTTACTACAATACTAGACTAACATCTAGTCTCTGGAATGAACATATCTAATAAAAAAAACCAGTTGTTAACTCATCTGAACCAAGCATAATAAAAAGGAACCATGAGATTTTCTTCATTTTCAGAAACTGCAGTAATCAAGACGTTCTAACTTTCATAGATTTGCATGGGCTGCATTGGATATATTTGTTTCAGGGTCTGTATGACAGACTACAACAATGCCAATAACTTTCAATATGAGAAAGCATTTCACTAAAGTTCAGTTAGTTGGATTATTTGAATTGCACACTAAATCAAACGAGCATCTGTTTATTGATGTACAACGTAAACAGGTAGACACGTTGACACCCACAAGATAAACAGATAAACAGGATGACATCCATATAAACTCGTGATTTATTGCAATCATGCTGAAAAAGTATCAAGCTTAACTTAAAAGTGACTTGTTTCTACAGATAAGATTGTCTGTATATTTTCTGATGAAACATACGCCAACGTGATATATAAATCAACTGGTGGAGAGTGGATCTCCGTTAATTTGTTTTGTTTTTCCATTAATATTCAGTTTTCGTATTTGTCAATATATTTCCAGTCTGTTCACCTTTATATACCGAACTAGTCGTTAACATTGCCAGCGTGTGTTGTTATACCTAAGTATCTACCAATAAATTAAATGATCTTGTGACGGACGATTTCTGTTGGTGACTTGTAATTTTGTTAATCTGAATGGGTTTAGTGTAAACAGTGGGGGCATATAAATTGCAAAGTAAACAATTTTAAATCTCGGGAGAAGAATGCTTGGATTTCTCTCTGCAGGATTTCTTCCCACTGTTTGGACTGACTTAGTTTCCGCAGGATCTTTTGCACGAATTCTTTCCGCTGATACACTGGGTTGACCCTTTGCAGGATTTCTTTCCGCTGATACACTGGGTTGAAAGTTTGCAGGATTTCTTTCCGCTGATACACTGGGTTGATAGTTTGCAGGATTTGTTTCCGCTGATACACTGGGTCGATCATTTGCAGGATTTATTTCCGCTGATAGTCTGGGTTGATAGTTTGCAAGTTTTCCTTGCTGCTGATTTCATGCGTTTTTTGTTGTTGAATTTCTTCGTGATTGCATGGATTTATATGTTGCAGGATTTCATCATGCTTACGAACGTTTGTCGAAATTAAGACTGAAATTCAGCCATCATATGAGTCCCGCGTTGGAGGAAATACTAGGAATTGCGAGGGCGAGTTTTTGCTGAGGAAGAAATAAACCTTACTGGTAAACGAAACGTAGGGTGAATAAAGTTATGCTTTCAAGAATCGCTCCTACACACATTTTATGTCCATTTTACGTTCATATTCTAGTTGTGACTGGATGCCTCATTTGCCTCTGAAATCACTTTGTTAGCGCCATGCATTCCCTCTCGTTGCCAGTCCGCGATATGCATGGCGTCAAGTTATTCCTTGACAGTCAGAGAAATATTTCAGGAAAGATCCCTGTATCTTGATGATTGAAAAGACAGGGCTTTGTGGACAAACGAAGGATGAAGGTATTCCAGACATGTCTTTGTGCGGTCGCCACGTCAACTCAACGTCTCAATAAAACACCCCTCGGTTCCTGGGACAAGGTCCCAACTCGCTCGTCCCCCTGAAAAAAAGGTCTTCCAACATGGCATGTTAATACCTATCTTTCCCCTCAAACCATGGGCGGGAGCTCATCGGTGCTTACGTTTTTGCGAAATTAAGTGGTATGTATATGTATACAGGCATGCTTGGGCAGAGCCGTACCCGGGAAAAGAGAAGAATGCGGGTCGTTGCTGAAGCGAGTTGTACACGTGCGCTCTCTCGCTAATTCACCGTACTCCATGTCCGCCTGTTTCAAACGTCGTCCTGCACCGAGATGACACAGAATGGCACGCTGCATCCCAATAGTCGTGTCCGTGGTAGCTTAGTTAGACTGTACAGACATTCTGAGTGGAGTTCTCTCTGCATCTCGCCTTACCGCACCTGTAGGTTCGTGTCTTTTCCGAGCAACCTTCACAACATATTTCTGCCGTTTGTTCGTTTCTTATTACCAACAGTGCTGGAATTAGCAGTTTGAGAGCAGCGCCGTGATTTATGTAAGTTTTGTGAGTATTTGAGGGCAGCCCAACCGCACTTTCTCCCTCTTCCACACAGGTGTTAGAACCATCAGGAGGGCAACCACGCCATGAGCTTCTGGACGCCGATGACGGACGCCGGACATCGACGGTGGCCTATTATCTGACGTGTTGATGACAGGGGAGAATGGGGATGGATTCTGTCACGTCAGTACTGGTAATTCCCCACAGTTAGTATGCGAAGGGTTGACCCCTACTTGCAGGCCGCATCAGGGAGGTCCTGGCTATGGAAGCATCGTCAGTTCAGAAGGAGATGATCTAGAAACCAGACGGCCGACTGTCACAAGTTTGTTTCCTGTATGATTGGGGCCGTAGGTTATGCGAATATTTTGTTTATCTGGACGTAGTTAATTGAACTTAGTTGTGTGGTAGCACATGGTTGGGAGTATATGTGCCTGGCGTTATTTCGTGTCACTACCACAGTCATCAAGGCTACGTCGTCATTACTGATAAATAACACCCCCCAGCCTGTATCCAATTTGCTACACCACTACTACTACTACAACATCATCATCATCATCATCATCATTGCGACGGTCGCCATCAATTTCTACAATCATCTTCACACTGACGACTAAGACCAACGACTATCATACCAGTATAAAGGGCATGAATATGCTGTGCTCGATTCCCCACATGAGTACAACAAGTGAAACCCCTTTCTGGTGTCATCCCCACTTGTATTGCTCAGACATTGCTAAAGTCATGCTCTCGTTACTACTATATTTGTACTACAACCACAACCACAACCACTACTGCTACAACTACTACTTCCACTACCACTACTACGACTACTACTACCACCACTACTACCACTACCACTTCGACCACCACCACCACCACCACTACTACTTTCCCTACCACTACCACTGCTACTACCACCACCACCACTACTGCTACTACTACTACTACTACTACTTCCCCTACCACTACCACTACAACTACTACTACTACTACTACTACTACCAAAACCACTACTGCTACTACTACTACTACTTCCCCTACCACTACCACTACTACGACTACTACTACCACCACTACTACTACCACCACCACCACTACCACTACTACTACCACTACTAATACTACTACTGCTACTACCACTACTACAACCACTACTACCACTACTTCGACTGTCAGGTTGCCTGTTGTTAACTCGGTTGTTTACAGGCCACCCGCCATGGCTGGAATATTGCTGACTGCGGCGTAAAACAATATACAAACAGACTACCACCACAGCTATTGTCAGTACCCATTTTCGTGTTTCAAGTCATCACACACACCCTACAATGTCTGTGCTGCACTGATAATCAAACTCCAATCGTAATCAGTTCGTTACTTGGAATTGTAAGTGACTGTAAATTAACTTTCGTGTTTTCAAAACGATGGACTGTTAACAAGATCTACGAGAAAACACACGGAAACCACACTGGCGGCTGACTGGCCTGCTAAATCGAAACTCTAATTCATTTTTCATTTCAATTTCAGGTGATAATACAGCGCAAACATAATTCCCCACAGAGAGTTCTTTACATCATTTGAACACAGTTTACTGAAGACCAACACGTTTTCCAATGCCTGTTTGGACACAAGTAGAAAAAAACCGCTTTTGTAAGTTCGTGTAAATATACCATTTTCACGGCAACATTTTTCCAATAGGAACCATATTAACCTCGAAACATCATCATTGGGATCAATTTCGTAGAAAACTCCTCTATTGCCACTTGTGGCTATTAATCTGGCTAATACGGTGACCATTTGAACAAGAAAGCATTGAAGATCTTATTGTGGTGAAACACGCGTTGTTTGAGCTTCTCTGCCCCACCCCCCTCCGCCCCCGAGATTACAAAGCCCTGGCGGTGCTGCCTTGATTAAATTGGGTGACACGTCCGTCGGTGGCTGTAATCCAAACACGGCCTGTTGGACGTTCAATCAGCTACAGGGGGCTGCTTTAATTGACTCGGGGTGTCAGGCCGCTCTTCCTTAAACCTTGCAGGTGCGCCCTGATCGAATCACCCTCACGGGCTACCCTACACTGTGACTCGCCGGGCCTGGGAACTTGGCACCCCCGGGGGTAGCGATTGTCTTACAGCCACGCCAATTGTGTGGTATAACCCCTCTGGTATTGTTCCTTGGTGATGGGGACAAACTTGCTTCAGGATGGCAATTGTAATGAAAAGCCACCGTGAAAGACGGACATTCCTAATCCTTCATAAGCGCAACGGATTTGTTAATTGGAGAAGTGCCATCGTTTTGTTGGCTTCAAATGTTTGTTTTTATTACCAGATTCCCGACTGTGGTCCTGCATGCTTCCGTCAATGCCAGTGGAATCTCACCCGGAAATCAGAGTTCCCACAGGTCAAATATCAAATTGCGATACATGTCGTCTCACGGAGTATAAGGCATGTTTCTCTGTTTCATATGGCCGCACATGTGAAGCACGATTTGAAGACAAGGTACATAGTCGTATACACGTTGAACTTTATGTTAATGATTGGGACCGGAAGATAGCTATGGGAATTTCGACTATATGACGTAATTATTGTCACATGACACACATGATTAGTATGGCTGGAAATACCTGAAACCATTTAAAATAGTCAACGTTTTGTCAATACGGTTGTTATTATATATTTACATACACAGATATTTGTGAAAATGAGCATGCATGTCATTCTGTAAACTTTCTACCAGTGGCCTATTGCTGTCTGTCTGTCTGTCTGTCTGTTTGTCTCATGACAGTGGAAATGTATATGTGCGTATTGTCTCATAACAGTGACACATGTACTCACTGAATCCAAGTTTCGGGGGAACGGATGGCTTAGTCGTCTGAGGCGCCGCAATGCACTGTGCATAGTTGCGTCCCTTGGGCACGCCAGAAACCTATGGTTGTGGGTTCGAATCCCGGTTCGCCCCTATTATGTTTCTAGGTTTGTCAGCACCACACCAATGTCATCGTTACAATCCGATGTTCAGCAATACCATGTAAAACTACTGGTTAGAAATATAGCATTTATACCTGTATAACATACCTTATATTTGAGATTATACAACTCTCTCAGATCGAGGTTTCCATGAAATGGAAATCCGGTAGTCTAGATTCACTATGCTGGTGATTAGGTGCCTTACTCCGAGAGCGTGGGTTCAAATCCCGAATGAGACTCCTCTAAATTATACACGAATTTGTACTTTATTGAGAAAGTGTTATCCCAAATATAGCATGCTACATGTTTCTGAAAGGCATTGTCGATTCACGCATTTGTACACTTGCCAAACCGTGTGCGTGGATGTACATGAAGGTTACACCACAATGACAATATGATTAAGACAAACATCATCTGCTACTGGTTACAATTAAGATGATCAATTCGCACAGTAAAATAATTTTTTCACGCATGTGCGTTCTACTGACAGAACAAAAAATGACAAGGGCGTATTTTGACCTACCAGATTTGCGCAATGATAAACCCCCGAACTTTTAGAAATCATCTTAAAAATTATTACATATGAATTAAAATCTTTTATTGAAACACTTGCGTTTGAATGTATAACGACACTGCCATTAGCGATGAGGATAAAAAAGTAGATTTATTTAGATTTCTAACTATTATGAATTGTTTCACTTCGTGACCTTGATTTTATGCAAAAAAAAGTCATAATAAGTCACAAATTTGTTCATTTGAACAAGACTTTCCCTTTAATTTGGGAACAATCAACCTTTTACGCTCATTTTACCTCTGTACTTGATCAGATCAAAAGACCACGGCATGGACAGGAAAAACTACAAAAAACATTTTTCCATAATCACTATATGTATAAAACGGCGGACAATAACCAGTCTTGATTATCCGACGAAAGAGATTGCACTTGGCATAAAAGGCAAATAACGGCGAAAATGTATATGAATGGATTACTGAAAGATGAGATGACACCAGGTGTTCGCGAAAGGGGTAACCAGATACTGCGCTACAGGTAGCAACCGACACTCGTAGAAACTTGTATAAAGTAAATATTTGTTGCCTGTCGCCGCACAGCAGTAATCTCGTGCTTAAATCCATTGTACTAGTCAGACTATATCATAAGCATGTGCTAATGAATCACTATCAGTGATGATACCAGGTGTTCGCGAAATGTTGCGCGTATCCTGCCTAACCGGTGGCCTACATCAAAGCCACATGCACAGGCAAGTCCAGAAAACATGTTTGAACATTTGTTTTTGTGTATTCTGTATTTTGACGTTTCCAGTGGACCCTTAACCACATTCTATCCTTTTTTTAATATGTTTATTGAACAACATATTTCAAGTCTATTAAGTAATAGATATTTTTTTATTTAAAACAAATGCTTCCACTGATTGGCACTCAATGCCCGGGGGTCAACTCTATGTCCCCTTGGTCGGTCCTGCCACAGTCCTCCCTGTGTTTTTCATTACCAATTGTATGATTGGAACCCTTGTGTCGGTCCCGGGTCAGGGCTAACGATATCCCCTTGTGGGGTCGTGGTAGAAGCCAAGTTACCCCCTAGACAGGCCTCGCTTACGTAATACGACCGTCACTCCAGATGTGGCCAGTTGTGGGAAAGGCATCAAGTAGCGCACCTTGACCACCCGTGGGTTCGTTGGAGGTTGGGGATTGGGGTATGGGGTTAGAGAGTATTGCACCTTTATAGGGAGGGTAGCTAACTTTGCCTACTCATGAGTTCTGTGGATGAAGAGGGTGACGATATAGGGAGGGTAGCTCGTCTTTACAACCCATGTGTTTTGCGGAGAAAGAGGGTGACGGTATAGGGAGGGTAGCTCACCTTTACAACCCATGGGTTTTGTGGAGAAAGAGGGTGACGATATAGGGAGGGTAGCTCGTCTTTACAACCCATGTGTTTTGTGGAGAAAGAGGGTGACGGTATAGGGAGGGTAGCTCACCTTTACAACCCATGGGTTTTGTGGAGAAAGAGGGTGACGATATAGGGAGGGTAGCTCACCTTTACAACCCATGGGTTTTGTGGAGAAAGAGGGTGACGGTATAGGGAGGGTAGCTCACCTTTACAACCCATGGGTTTAGGGCAGAAAGAGGGTGACGATATAGGGAGGGTAGCTCGTCTTTACAACCCATGTGTTTTGTGGAGAAAGAGGGTGACGGTATAGGGAGGGTAGCTCACCTTTACAACCCATGTGTTTTATGGAGAAAAAGGGTGACGATATAGGGAGGGTAGCTCACCTTTACAACCCATGGGTTTTGTGGAGAAAGAGGGTGAAGGTATAGGGAGGGTAGCTAACTTTGACCACCCATGAGCTCTGTTGATGAAGAGGGTGACGATATAGGGAGGGTAGCTCGTCTTAACAACCCATGGGTTTTGTGGAGAAAGAGGGTGACGATATAGGGAGGGTAGCTCACCTTTACAACCCATGGGTTTTGTGGAGAAAGAGGGTGACGGTATAGGGAGGGTAGCTCACCTTTACAACCCATGGGTTTAGGGCAGAAAGAGGGTGACGGTATATGGAGGGTATCTCACCTTTACAACCCATGGGTTTTTGTGGAGAAAGAGGGTGACGGTATAGGGAGGGTAGCTCACCTTTACAACCCATGGGTTTTGTGGAGAAAGAGGGTGAAGGTTTAGGGAGGGTAGCTCACCTTTACCACTTTAAGAGACGACTAAATGAATCGGGTGCTCAGGCTCGGTGCTTGTCTAGATCGATATTCATGAGGTCAATCAATGGATTGTCTGGTCCAGACTCGATTATTTAAATACAGATGCCATATAGCTGAAATATTACTGAGTGCGGCGTTAAACAACAAACAAACAAACAACAATACTGATTCGGACTCAACCCAAAAAAGTACGAGAATTTGTACTTTACTAAGAAAGTGTTATCCCATATATAACATTTATTACATTTGACCTCTTTCTAAATGGCATTGTGTATTCATAGCTTTCGGCCATGGGAGCCGTGCCAATTTACACTTGTCAGAGGGGTACACAAAGTACGTGATCTAGACTACCAGTTGTCGGACTTTCATTTTTTTTATCGATGCCTCGTTGGCTGAGTTGGTTAGATCGCAGACTTTGTGTGCTGGCGATTAGGTGCCTCACTCTGGCAGTGCGGGTTCGAATACCGGATAGGACTCAACCCCAAAATATATGACATTTGTTACATTTGACCACTTTCTAAATGGCATTGTGTATTCGTAACAATACTAACATACACTATCTATCACTCAATTCCTCGGATGCTACCTGGTACACCTGGCGTGCCTCTATTGTATGTGTAGTAAAACTAATGACGCGCAATGCAACGCATGGCTAATACTAATCCTATGATCAACTTAGTAGTACATAACAATGTAATTTGACGATGTAACATACTGATATCTTTTGTACAGCTGCTGAAATCCAGTTTTTTATATCCATATGTTGAAAATTGAGTTTTTGGTAATATTAAGTATTTATTTTTTTTGTAAAGAAAATTTCATCTTCGGTGGTCACATGTGACCAACATATAATTTAATTAGATCAATTCAGGTTACAGGCAGCTAACCAACCCAGACAGCTTGCGCTACTCACAGTGGCTCTGTTCACCCGCTTTTCTTCGGTTCGTTCAGTCAATTGTCTCCTATTGTTCACGGGAGCCAAATAAACTTCAGGTTCGTTCATCCATACAAAATACAGGAAGTTTTGAAAAACACATAATGCAGAGATACTTTGTATGATCAAAAATTATTTTTATGTCGACGTTTTATAAGCCACTCGGTGTGGCTGTTATGCACCAGAAAACATGACCTTCTATTTACATTCACAGAAGAACTTATTGACCTTAATTGTTCGAGTATTGATTCTAAAAATATCATAACTTTAAATACCTATCACGGGGTAATTGGTGTATGATACTTTATGTTATTTGTACTGTTTCTAAATAAGCGTACACATATATACATGTAGGTGTTCATCATCAGGTTGGGGAACGGATGGAGAGATCTGTCTGCACCAGTCCTGTTTTTGTCACTGAAATGATAAACGTCTATAATCTGCGCCAGTTTTATGAGACTGTGTTCATCATGAATTAACTGAAATACTGTTAAATGCGACGTCCATCACTCCATTGCTGCTACTGACACTGAAGTATTGATGTTTAGTTTTCATACAGAGTATTGATACTGTAGTGTTAATGTTTCATTCTCATACAGAGTATTGATAATGTAGTATTGTTGTTTAGTTCTCATACAGAGTACTAATAATGTAGTATTAAAGTTTAGTTCTCATACAGAGTACTGACACTGTAGTATTAAAGTTTAGTTCTCATACAGAATACTGATACTGTAGTATTGTTGTTTAGTTCTCATACAGTGTACTAACACTGCAGTATTGAAGTTTAGTTCTCTTACAGAATACTGATACTGTAGTATTGAAGTTTAGTTCTCATACAGAGTACATACACTGTAGTATTATGTTAACTTATCATACAGAGTACTGATACTGTAGTATTTATGTTAACTTATCATACAGAGTACTGATACTGTTATATTAATGTTTCATTCTCATACAGAGTATTGATAATGTAGTATTACTGTTTAGTTCTCATACAGAGTACTGCTACTGTAGTATTGAAGTTAAGTTCTCATACAGAGTACTGATACTGTAGTATTACTGTTTAGTTCCCATGCAGAGAACAGAAACTGTAGTATCGTTTAGTTACCAAACAGAGAAATGATACTGTAGTCTTGATGTTTAGATCACCATATACCTGTGAGAGTCTGTCGTCACCATATACACGTGAGAGTCTGTCATCATTATACCCGTGAGAGTCTGTCATCACCATATACCCGTGAGAGTCTGTCATCATTATACACGTGAGAGTCTGTCATCATTATACACATGAGAGTCTGTCATCATTATACCCGTGAGAGTCTGTCATCATTATACCCATGAGAGTCTGTCATCATTATACACGTGAGAGTCTGTCATCATTATACCCATGAGAGTCTGTCATCATTATACCCATGAGTGTCTGTCATCACCATATACCCGTGAGAGTCTGTCATCATTATACACGTGAGAGTCTGTCATCATTTAACACATGAGAGTCTGTCATCATTATACCCATGAGTGTCTGTCATCATTATACCCGTGAGAGTCTGTCATCACCATATACCCGTGAGAGTCTGTCATCATTATACCCGTGAGAGTCTGTCATCATCATACCCGCGAGAGTCTGTCATCATTATACCCGTGATAGTTTGTCATCATTATACCTGCGAGAGTCTGTCATCACCATATACCCTTGAGAGTCTGTCATCATCATACCCGTGAGAGTCTGTCATCATTATACCCATGAGAGTCTGTCATCATTATACCCATGAGTGTCTGTCATCACCATATACCTGTGAGAGTCTGTCATCATCATACCCGCGAGAGTCTGTCATCATTTAACACATGAGAGTCTGTCATCATTATATACCCGTGAGTGTCTGTCATCATTATACCCGCGAGAGTCTGTCATCATTATATCAGCGAGAGTCTGTCATCATCATACCCGTGAGAGTCTGTCATCATTATACCCGTGAGAGTCTGTCATCATATACCCGTGAGAGTCTGTCATCACCATATACACGTGAGAGTCTGTCATCGTTATACCCGTGAGAGTCTGTCATCATTCTATCCGTGAGAGTTTGTCATCATTATACTCGAGAGAGTCTGTCATCACCATATACCCGCGAGAGTCTGTCATCATTATACCCGTGATGGTTTGTCATCATTATACCCGTGAGAGTTTGTCATCACCATATACCCGTGAGAGTCTGTCATCATTATACCTGTGATAGTTTGTCATCATTATACCCGTGAGAGTTTGTCATCATTATACACATGAGAGTCTGTCATCATTATACCCATGAGAGTCTGTCATCCCCATATACCTGTGGGAGTCTGTCGTCATCATTATACCCGTGAGAGTCTGTCATCATTATACCCGTGACAGCCTGTCATCATTATACTCATGAGAGTCTGTCATCATTATACCCGTGAGAGTCTGTCATCATTATACCAGTGAGAGTCTGTCATCATTATACCCGTGAGAGTCTGTCATCATTATACCGGTGAGAGTCTGTCATAATTATACCAGTGAGAGTCTGTCATCATTATACCCATGAGAGTCTGTCATCATTATACACATGAGAGTCTGTCATCATTATACCCGTGAGAGTCTGTCATCATTATACCAGTGAGAGTCTGTCATCATTATACCCATGAGAGTCTGTCATCATTATACCCATGAGAGTTTGTCATCATTATACCCGTGAGAGTCTGTCATCATTATACCCATGAGAGTCTGTCATCACCATATACCTGTGGGAGTCTGTCGTCATCATTATACCCGTGAGAGTCTGTCATCATTATACCCGTGACAGCCTGTCATCATTATACCCATGAGAGTCTGTCATCATTATACCCATGAGAGTCTGTCATCACCATATACCTGTGGGAGTCTGTCGTCATCATTATACCCGTGAGAGTCTGTCATCATTATACCCGTGACAGCCTGTCATCATTATACCCATGAGAGTCTGTCATCATTATACCCGTGAGAGTCTGTCATCATTATACCCGTGAGAGTCTGTCATCATTATACCGTGACAGCCTGTCATCATTATACCCATGAGAGTCTGTCATCATTATACCCGTGACAGCCTGTCATCATTATACCCATGATAGCCTGTCATCATTATACCCGTGAGAGTCTGTCATCATTATACCCGTGAGAGTCTGTCATCATTATACCCGTGACAGCCTGTCATCATTATACCCATGAGAGCCTGTCATCATTATACCCGTGAGAGTCTGTCATCATTATACCCGTGAGAGCCTGTCATCATTATACCCGTGAGAGTCTGTCATCATTATACCCGTGAGAGTCTGTCATCATTATACCCGTGACAGCCTGTCATCATTATACCCATGAGAGTCTGTCATCATTATACCCATGAGAGTCTGTCATCATTATACCCGTGAGAGCCTGTCATCATTATACCCATGAGTGTCTGTCATCACCATATACCCGTGAGAGTCTGTCATCATTATACCCGTGAGAGTCTGTCATCATTATACCCATGAGAACCTGTCATCATTATACCCGTGAGAGTCTGTCATCATTATACCCGTGAGAGTCTGTCATCATTATACCCGTGACAGCCTGTCATCATTATACCCATGAGAGCCTGTCATCATTATACCCGTGAGAGTCTGTCATCATTATACCCATGAGAGTCAGTCATCATTATACCCATGAGAGCCTGTCATCATTATACCCGTGAGAGTCTGTCATCATTATACCCGTGACAGCCTGTCATCATTATACCCATGAGAGTCTGTCATCATTACACCCGTGAGAGTCTGTCATCTCCATATACCCGTGAGAGTCTGTCATCATTATATCCGCAAGAGTCTGTCATCATTGTACCCGTGAGAGTCTGTCGTCATCATATACCCGTGAGAGTCTGTCATCATTATATCCGCAAGAGTCTGTCATCATTGAACCCGTGAGAGTCTGTCGTCACCATATACCCTTGAGAGTCCACCCCCTGAATAATATAACAATCGGCTACAATACAGACAATATTATATTACTTGATATGAATATGATTCACAACGCTATTCATTTAATTTACATTAAAAAGACAGTATGCTGGCAGGTGACAAGGGCGCTCGCTATATATCTATCTCTTCGGTTCATATGTCCAAGGTATAGAGTTTTGCATAATATACCTGTAATTGGAAAGAAAAATGTGATATATATTCATGTGATAAAATGATGTATTGCATTGACACGTTATGTGACACGCATTGTGTATACACTGAAAGATTTCATATGCGTGGTTAATATAGTACCCAGCTCTCTACCGTGATGTCATTTAGAAGGAGAACAATGACCCTTGAAGCAGCTTTTACGATAACGCGGTGAGCAGAAATGAGAGATGCGGATTCATTTGGCCATTATGTGGTTTGATAAAGTAAGTTTTGGATAAAAATAAAAATTTAAACCTTTGTTCTGTTCATAACGCCACGTTGCTTTCATCTGATAATGTTAAATTAACTGCATTGAATAGTAATATTATATGTGCGTGAGCAATATGTCACATGACGATCATAATAATTGCTTCCTATTTTAGGTAGCCTTTGAACCCTGTATTAATATGTCGTAAAGATATGAAATATGGCCCGGCAAAATGGCGATGTATCATATGTTCAAAACGTTTCGTATCAATCGATTCTTTGATATAACAACAGTTAATCTGCCATGACAGATTAACTCTAGTAAAATGAAAGAATTGGGTGGTGCGTTACTTCTTTTCAGTAGTATATTTATTGTCTATGGGCCAGGAGGATATATGTCTCCTATTGTTCACGGGAGCCAAATAAACTTCAGGTTCATTCATACATACAAAATACAGGAAGTTTTGAAATACACATAATGCAGAGATACTTTGTATGATCAAAAATTATTTTTATGTCGACGTTTTATAAGCCACTTGGTGTGGCTGTTATGCACCAGAAATCATGACCTTTTATTAACATTCACAGGAGAACTTATTGACCTTAATTGTTCGAGTATTGATTCTAAAAATATCATAATATTTTTATCACGGGGTAATTGGTGTATGATACTTTATGTTATTTGTACTGTTTCTAAATAAGCGTACACATATATACATGTAGGTGATCATCATCAGGTTGGGGAACGGATGGAGAGATCTGTCCGCACCAGTCCTGTTTTTGTCACTGAAATGATAAACGTCTATAATCTGCGCCAGTTTTATGAGACTTTGTTCATCATGAATTAACTGAAATACTGTTAAATGCGACGTCCATCACTCCATTGCTGCTACTGACACTGAAGTATTGATGTTTAGTTTTCATACAGAGTATTGATACTGTAGTGTTAATGTTTCATTCTGCAGGAGGATATTGTCAAGGAATGTTCCACAGATGGTCAATAATTAAAGTATATCCTTCAAGGAATTGCTAATTATCTGTCCCTCGTGAATAAAATAAAGTAAGTTCCGGGCCTTCGCAATGAACGTTTAATATTAATTTATGGGGGACAAATAGTCCGCAATTCCGAGTCTCGGGTAGGTTATTCTACGTATTAAAAGTATGTTTTCTCAGTAAATGTGGGTTTCCTGATCAAAAGTTGATACAGCATCTCAGTCAGACAATTGTTAAATTGACGTCACATAAATTCGTTGATGACGTCATGAACAATGGATGAAGTCATATTCAATTATTTGCGTGGGCTCATATGACGTCACGTTACTATGGGTCACTTCGCAAACATTGGAACAATTGACAGGAACAAGCAAATCAGCAAGAACTTTATAATGCTCAGTGACAATACGGGGACATAATTCCACCTAAATACACGCTCCTATGGATGATATTAATATCAACTATTATATGGACTAGGTGGCATTGAGCTGCATCGATCAATATGCCACAGAAGGTCAATAATAACATCTACTTCTTTATGGACTATGGACCAAAGTAATACATCTAGATATATTTCACAGATGGTCAACAATACCATCTACTTCTTTATGGACCAAAGTAATACATCGAGTTATGTACCACAGATGGTCAATAATAACATATACTACTACATCATGGAAAAATATGGACCAAAGTAGGACATGGAGCCATATTCCACAGCTAGTCAATAATAACATTCAGTTCGTTATGGACTATGTACCAAAGTAATACATCTAGATATATTTCACAGATGGTCAATAATAACACATACTACTTTATGGACTATGGACCAAAGTAATACATCTAGATATATTTCAGAGATGGTCAACAATAACATCTTCTTCTTTATGGACTATGGATCAAAGTAATACATCTAGATATATTTCACAGATGATCAACAATAACATCTACTTCTTTATGGACTATGGACCAAAGTAATACATCTAGATATATTTCACAGATGGTCAACAATAACATCTACTTCTTTATGGACTATGGACCAAAGTAATACATCTAGATATATTTCACAGATGGTCAACAATAAAATCTACTTCTTTATGGACTATGGACCAAAGTAATACATTGAGTTATGTACCACAGATGGTCAATAATAACATATACTACTACATCATGGAATATGGACCAAAGTAGGACATAGACTACTATATTCCACAGACAGTCATTAATAACATTCAGTTCTTTATGGACCAAAGTAATACATCTAGATATATTTCACAGATGGTCAACAATAATATCTACTTCTTTATGGACCAAAGTAATACACCGAGTTATGTACCACAGATGGTCAATAATAACATATAATACTACATCATGGAATATGGACCAAAGTAATACACAGTAATATTCCACAGATTGTTAATATATAATATGCTACTATATGGACTATGGACCAAGGAAATTTATCTAGCTATATTACACAGATGGTCAATATATAATATTCAACTATAAGGACTATGGACCAAAGGAACACATTGAGCTGTATTCCACAGATGGACAATAATACCGTTTACTACCATATGAACTATGGACCAAGGGACAAGGTGTAGAATATTTCACAACTGAAATAGCCATGCACAAATACAGCCGCACAATCCGGAATGCCTTGGATGGTGGCTGATAGTGCTATAGGGTTAAACTTGCTGTTACATAACTTTGAAGAGAGCAATTAGTAGGTGTTAATTTGTTGATTGTAGTGATAATGAACTGAGCACCCCTTTCAGCCACTGACACCAATTCATCAGCCCGTGTCAAGCATGTCAGCATCCTCAATCCTCCCATATACAGCCGCTATCAACGCGATCTTACCTAAACACACACACACACACGTCAGCTCTATGTCTTAATTGCCACCAGTTAGTACCGATGGTGACTTTGATTAACATACATCAGGGTGCCGTTGTACAAAGCCATCGTAGCGCTAAGGTGATCGTCACTCCTATAGCATAACCTATACTTACGGCAGTCGTAGCGTAAGGTTGTTGTGTACAATGGCATCCAGACCGTTAAAGCATCGCGGAGACGGACAGTGAACATCGAACATTGGTTGTGTCATAAATGAGCCCATAAATGATGTGGAATGGTTACCATGTTCCACGGTCAACATCCCCATTCTAGACGTTATAGCTTCGGGAAATCTAAATAGGGAGATTACAACTACTGTTTGTTGTTTAACACCATACTCAGCGATATTACATATATCATATATTAGTATACAGTGCCTCTCATCTATATTATCTGTTGTATTTAATGTATGTTCATATTGTATTCAGTACGACTCTTGTATTGTTGTATGGGTGTATGTATATATGGACTGAGGTGTGAATGGATGGATATAGGTATGGTTGTATGTGTGTATGTATATATGGATCGATATGTGTATGGATGGATATAGGTATGGATGTATGGTTGTATGTGTGTTAGTATATTTGGATTGAGGTGTGTTCGAATGGATATAGATATGTATGGACGTATGGTTGCATGTGTGTTAGTATATTTGGATTGAGGTGTGTTTGAACGGACATAGGTATGGATGGACCTGTGTATGTATAATACGGATTGATTTATGTTTGATGGATATAGGTATGTATGTAGGTTGGTATGTTAGTATGTATGCTGGTTATACATGTAGGCTAGTATACACGATTGAAGAATTAAGTTGTGTGTATATGGACGCATATGTGTATAGATGTATGACATGTATGAGATTGCCGTGAGTGTTTTGTATGAGATTGCTGCGAGGGTTCTGTATGAGATTGTTGTGAGTGTTCTGTATGAGATTGCTGTGAGTGTTCTGAATGAGATTACTGTGAGTGTTCTGTATGAGATTGCTGTGAGTGTTTTGTATGAGACTGCTGTGAATGTTCTGCATGAGATTGCTGTGAGCGTCCTGTATGCTTACCTGTCTGTATGCTT
The DNA here is from genome assembly GCF_023055435.1 of Haliotis rufescens. Classification (NCBI taxonomy): domain Eukaryota; kingdom Metazoa; phylum Mollusca; class Gastropoda; order Lepetellida; family Haliotidae; genus Haliotis; species Haliotis rufescens. The sequence goes on from NW_025963857.1 coordinate 3,351,383, forward strand.
ACCTGTTTGTATGCTTTGAGCGGGATTTTAATGCGGATGTGTATGTGGGTGTATGGGTGCGGGTGTGGGTGTGGGTGTGGGTGTGGGTGTGGGTGTCGGTGTGGGTGTGGGTGTGGGTGTGGTAATATACAAAGTTACAACTAATTTTTCTTTTCTTTTTTTTTATATATTTTAAATGTACCATTATGTAATTAGTGTCTCGTAGGCCAACTGGCCGGGTGCTGTTTTTTAATGAAATGTTTATATGTCCATATATTTTGTACTGCAGCATGTGACACTCTAATAAAACAATTTTCTTCTTCTTCTTCTTCTTCTTCTTCTTCTTCTTCTTCTTCTATTACAGCTATTTGACGAGAGCCTGTAAACAATCTGGAGCAGACAATCCGGTGAAGAGACAAGTCCCGCCGTCGGGGTACAATGACATGCGACAACAAAGTCATCGAGCCTGACTAACCTATGAACCTGTTCGCCAGTTTATTCCAGCACAGGCTCCCCACGAGTTTCATGATTGCTATATTAGTCATAAGATCATTGTTCAGTCGACAAATTATTAGTTCTTTATGGAACCTATCATTTATTATTCTTTGGGAGGCCACACTTATTTTTTCAGTAATTTCTGGAACAAATGAACTGTCATTGCCGGCTGTTGCTGGAACATTGCCAAGAACGGCGTAAAACTATAATCGTTCACAATGATTTGAAAATATGTACAGTGTTACTGACGTTTAAACCTATCGGGTATTAATACTTGTGCTCCTAAATATAGACACTTAAATTGTCTTTATATGGTGAACATCGAGTTTTAATTTCGTTTTAAAGTAGGATGTGAAGAGAAAAATATTAAACTCTATCAATATGTGGAATGTCATCAATTCTGGTTAGTCAAATCTCACATGTAACTAGATTTTATCTTCGGGGGTGTTTTCTTGGGTTGCACGGCAAAGATATGATGATATGGGTGTTTGATGTCCCTGTTGATTTTCAATTATATACTGACTGACAGATGACGTTCAATGCTTAAACTAGCGATTGATATTGACTTAGACGCTGGTGCAAGACAGTACAGGGTAGGGTGGATTTTGCATTTAACTTACCAAGTAGCGTGGCGTTTAACAAAGGCAGGTCGGTGGAAAGAGGGGTGGTCGCTGCGATGGATTGTGTGTTGGTGGTGATAACGGTTTGTGTGGGTGGTGGTGATGGTTTGTGTGGGTGGTGGTGATGGTGTGTGTGGGTGGTGGTGATGTTGTGTTTTGGTGGTGGTGATGGTTTATATGGATGGCGGCGGTGGTTTGGTGGGTGGTGGTGAAGCGGTTTTTTTGGGTGGAGGTGGGGGTTTGTCTGGGTGGTGGTGATGGTTTGTGTGGGTGGTCGTGATGGTTTGTGTAGGTGGTGTTGGTAGGGATGGTTTGTGTGGGTCGTTTGGCTGGGTGGGATATGGGTGCGTTGTTCATAAATATATTGATTGAATAATCATTTATTTATGAAAAGAGCATATTTGCTTATTCTTGTCAAATAACATGTTTGTCGCTTCGAATGATCTGACAAAATTGATATTGGCGCTGCAGCGAGTAAAATGATAACCTTTTCAGACCGACAAGAAAAGCCAACTGTTACATTTGCCATGTATTTTTTCAATAAAATTTATGTTATTTAGTCACACTGAAAGCGATTCCGGTAAAAAGTCTTATTTCATCCGAATGAAATATCGACTTTATATATCGATACTTTAAGATAAACATAGTATCTCGCGGCTAAATACATAATAATAATAATAATAATGTATATGTTATAGATTTTTTCAAAATTAAAATTATTTTTTGTCGCAGAAAGTACGGAAATAAAGTTGTCCTTTCCTGCCCTTAAAAAAAGGTCCGGTTCGCCCCGATTATGTTTCTAGGTTTGTCAGCACTATACCCGTGCTCGTGGGTTTCGCCGAAGTGGTAAACGTCTGAGACCTGCATCACTTCGGGCTTTCCTCCCACATTAAGCTGTCACGCCGCGATATAACCGTATTACTGTTAAAAGCGGCGTTAAACCCAACTCACTCACTTAAAATAGATATATGTGGCTTCTCCTTTCGGAACAGCCAAGCAGTAATAAAATATAGTCTGTCTCAAACAAAATCCCCACCACCAAACCCCAATCCCCCAACACCACACCCCTCCCTTCCCCGAAATATTAAATGATTGGCTCCTTATAGAAGAAAAAATATAAATAGAACTTTAATTCCTCTTCTAGGTTAAGGAATGTATATGATAGGATCTAGACATTGTGAGTTGGGGAGAAGTTGGTTTGAAAAACTATTGACGAATAAATATATTACATACATAGTTTAGACATTCGCCCGGAAGTCGTTTGTTATGGGAAGCAGGTTATGAGTAAATATTAGTTTTATTCATAGTTAAGCTACGCAGTAATCTTATTGCAACTGTCGTATCGTGGAATTAATAATTAATTATTTTTTGATTGAAGTTTTAACAAAACATCCAACTAAAAAAGAACTGATTGAACGTGAAATATTGCATGTGAAATATGATAAAAATCATAATTTTGAACAGACCCGTTAATACGGTTTCAAAGGACTGAGGTTGCTAAACGTGGAAATATAATGGCCAGGTTCAAACGCTGAACGGCCTAACCTCTAGCCATTTAAATATGTTTCTTTTCCATATTTTATTCAGTGGGAATTTTTCCGAAATGAAAACATACCACTTGATGAAATAGCAAATGTTTAATATAGCCCTTTGATGTTTAGCGACAAGGAGATGGTATAATTCTGCTTGGGATGAGAGCGGTGTTTACATTTAATAATTAGTGGATTAATTATTAAATGTGTTTACTCAGCAAAATCACTATGACAAGAGGTGTTTTGATAAATGTATTTGCGAATATCTGTCGGATAGTACAAGGATGCAGATGTTTTTTTCATGTTCTTTCATTACAGTACATTCTAACAACTAGAAATACAGTCGTTTATATTTTATTCATCAAATTAAGAATTTCGATTCGATAAAATAACGAAATACCATAATAATATATATTTCGCGTTTTTAACGTGATAACTCCTACAATTAAATGTACCGTCTAGTCAGTTTAAGATATTCGAGTATTTTCATAACGTTAATATATCACAAGCCACAGCCTCCCCCAGCTCTGCCCTGAACATGAAGATGTACAACTCCACTTTATTTTCATAAGACAGGAAAATATTTTCGTTTACAACACTACTTGTTGACATGCGCAGAGAATGTATTCTGTACGCCTCCATCACATATATCGTTCCTACACGTTACGTAAGACAAATTGTAATATATACTACTGAAAAGAGGTTAAACAACACCCGATTCTTTCACATTGCTGTTGTTAATCTGTCACGCCGTGACAGATTAACTATAGTATCATGAAAGAATCAGGTGCCCTTTAACTAGTTTTGTATATCTTCTATCACGTAATACCAAGGTACTCAGACGCACGCTTTAATTCAACAGTTATTCAAATATATTATGATTTTAAAATAATATTTGTGAAATAGTGTCAATAATGTCAGTTTCTTATTATTAAGTGTTCATAATTGACAATTACTTAATCATAATACCTCAATTTCAAGTCGGTCACAAAAATGTTCAATCTGGTAAAAACGTTTCATCGGTGTAGATTCACTTACATACAGTTACAGGCCATTGTTTATCTGCACAATGATCGACAGCATTGTGTTTTATCGCAGCTAGGCCACACAAGGGCAAATTCTTTCATGGTTGTTTAAAGGGGGCATTAGTTTTAATCTTCAGCTGAAATCTAGCTGTATCTAGAATCCAAGACGCATGCCATTTGTTTAACCAATCAAGCGAGTTTTATGAATAATATCGCTTACAAATAGTGGAGGTTCGCCCCCGCCGGCTCTGTGATATCACTTCTCTTCAATGAATTTGATACAGGAAAAAAACCTTCACCAATATTCCGTTTTTATCTGATTAACAATCAGGACTGTTGAGGACCACAGTTGGGAGTTTATTGTACATCGGCCTAACAGAGGGTGACCCTGTTCCACGAGAAGCCTCACTGAACGCGGGACAGAGAAACAGAGTAAGTGATTGATCCGCGATGGTGGAGGACTTCATACCACAGTGACGCGGAGCCCGTCGCCTCGTCCTGGACTGTATACAGCGAAACTTCGTTAACTCGAACTCTTTTTACTCGATATCCTGTTAAGACGATGTAACTTCATGGCCCCGCCGGCATTTAGCATACTATGGCTATATATCGAAACACGGTTTCGACACGAACAATTAGATACATTCTCCAAGTCTCCAGATTCTTGTGATAAAAAAAGATGTTCCAGAATTATTTTTTTGCCTCAGGTTTTTAACATGAATATAATTTTACGTTTTCTTGAATAAATTTGTTGTTATGACATAATTTTTGTTTATGTTTTAAAACAGTGGACAAAATAGTGTCCCAATTGTCCGGGTTCGATTACATTACGAAAATGTTTGAAACCAATTCCTTGATACTGACAAAAGTGGTCTAAAACTCACTCAGTGGGTAACGTAAACAGTTTTGGACAGTATTACGGCCGAAGAGATAAACCAAGGTCCACGATCACAGGATCCAGGCATGCCTAAGGGTAGTAACTCTGCACAGCCAACTGCGGCGTCCAAGACCCGACCACACGTGCCTCCTCACTCACGGATTCAATGAGCGCGGAATAAATTCAGGATTATATCTATTCCCATAGTGAATTCCTCCCACTCCATCCCTGACTATCTATAGGGTCCCACAAGCGTCAATAACACCCCAGGATAAAATACCGATAACCGTCGACCAGGGGGTAAGCAAGGAGATAAGAAGCGAGGGGGATACACCCAGAACTGACTGCCCATGAAGACGATGTGGTCCCTGATGACTGCGCCATCCCCGGCCTATTACACGGCACTTTGACAATAAATTGACGACTTCAACGAAGAAGTGTTGAAACACTCAAAGGAATCCCCATCCCACACAATACATGATCCGTGGCAACTAGCAATCCTAATTTTCACACTAACCGAGAAGGAGTTATAGTCTCAAGAGAAAAGTTCTTTCAAAGATGGTTGCGATTCCCCTGCCCTGCTTGTCGACGTGTGACTCTGGTATTCTCCTCAACGCTCATCTATCATGTTTATGACTTGACACTGCTGGCCCCTGTTTGCGCACGCAGCCTCGTATGCACGCGCACTATGCGGACATATTGGATACTTTATGAAGTAAATCACGTACATGAATTACCAATTTCTACATTGAATTAAATCTATGCTACCGATAGTCGTGCTTAACGTTTTGAATATTTTGTTGTTCCATTACCATGGTGACAAAATGGTTTGAAAATATTGAATGTGTTATATATCCTTGGATATATCAAAATCCATATATGGATTTTTGAGGCGAGTTTAACGCCGCTTTGTGGTCTATTTGGGGTATATTGCGAGCTGTCAGCTTAATGTGGGAGGAAAGCCCGAAGTGATGCAGGTCTCAGACGTTTACCGCTTTGGTGTAACCCACGAGCACGGGTATGGTGCTGACAAACCTAGAAACTAAACGGGGCGAACCGGGATTTGAACCCACGATCACAGCGTTCCGGCATGCCTAAGGGAGGCAACTCCGCACAGCGACTTGTTGTGTCGAAACTGGGTCATCCGTGACCCCGGATGTGTCGAATAGTGAGTTAAAATAATCCAATTCTAACACCCAAGAAGTGGAAGTAATTTCGTGTGAAATCCGAATTTTGGAGACATTGAACTGGTCGTAATATCTCGAACTGACCCATATTGTGTTTCTGAACGCTGGTACGTGCATACCATGGTTTTACTCGACATTCGACACTTTCACTTTCGGCTCATCAAGTGGTCTTACTTCACGTGTAATTGTTTGGTAATAGTGAAATCAAGAAAAACAACCACTCCGCCCACTTCATTTGTGAATGAAGGCTCTCCTCGCCGACAACAGCGCGGAACATTCATAGCCACTTTAAAGATTCCTTACAGCGTACTTGAGACGCGCTGACTCGTCACTTGTCCTTACCAATTCTATACCATGTGATGTGCGTGCAATGTGGCGAGCACTGACAGCGGTGCTCAAGCCGACACGCTTAACACGGGTATTGAGATGCTTGTCTTAATTGTGGCGATAAATCACTCCCCTCTCCCTGCTGTATAAATCACATGCTAGAAAGGTATCTAGATATTTTCCATTACAAGTGGAGCAGGCCTTTGATCCCCCGTGGTGACCCAGTGCTCAGAGCAGGTATAATAGATGGTCCGGCCAACACCAGAGCAATGAGAGTGAATGTTGGACTACGTTACGGGGAAGATTGGCATCTTCTAAAACAGGATTATTCCACCTCTCGGAACCTTTCCGCAACCTCAGAAACAACAGACTAATACAGCCACCTGAAAATAACTTCCAGACCATGCACTTCTCAAATTTTGATAGTAATGTCCATATTTTCTCTTGCTCCACCAAGCTTCTAACTGTATTAATCTCAATATCTTTCTCAAATGTTGCGTTGTGTACAACACGATCCTGATACATGGGTGCCGTCAACAAGTATTGCTTGATAGGCATTTTTTAGAAGTTGACGAACAACTTTTATATTCTATTTTACAGGTACCACTCCTATTTACAGACCGCTTCCGTGGTCTCGTGGTAGAGTGTCCGCCAACAGAGCGGAAGGTCCGGGGTTCGAACCCAGGCCGCGTCATACCAAAAGACGTTAAAAGATGGTATTTGTTGTTACCCTGCCTGGTGCTTGGCATTAAGGGGCTAAAACAAGGACTGATCGGCTCGGAGTCAGTATACTGTGACTGAATGGGGTATTCATGTTAAACTGCGACGTTGTACCTCAGTGAGCTATATATAGCTAGCACTATAAAATCGGTATCAGTCCTGACCAGTACAAGCAGCCACACACACACGTGCATGCACGTCGCTATATAAGTGCAGTAATCTTGGACGCGACGTTAAACCCCATTTCACCTCACCTCCTATTCACAGCTGCAGAATCTGTCATCCATGCATATAGGTACATTCAGCTGTCGTTCATATATACAGCTCCATCGTGATACAGCTGCCACGAGTGGATTCATGATTCTAAGGCTGCCACAGACATCTAGTTACATTCAGCTGCCGCATACTGATACAACAACATTGACATATATTATAGATACTAGATAGATAGATACAAGATTTGTTTTTGATAGCAGATTATTTCTATGTTATCTGTTTCATTATTTAATAAAAGTATGCTACATATTTCTGTGATGAGGCTTACAAAATAATTATTTTTTAAGGAAAAAAAATTAAACAGGGAATGCCTTACATCTGCATATTTACTACAAGACGTCGGGCGGTCGGGTAGCCTAGTGGTTAAAGCGTTCGCTCGTCACGCCGAAGACCCGGGTTCGATTCCCGACATGGGTACAATGTGTGAAGCCCATTTCTGGTGTCCCCCGCCGTGATATTGCTGGAATATTGCTAAAAGCGGCGTAAAACCAAACTCACTCACTCACTCACTACTACAAGACGTCTGATACCCAAGGACTGAGCAGTGATCACAGAGACGTTCATCCGTATTTATGTACACAGCTTCACACAGCTGAAGTCACGCACAGTGTCCGTCTCACAGAGGCGACGGTTCACTGGCAAGGAATGCAATACTATGGTATAATACATAAGACGACCACAGGGAAGACTTGACCCGAAGCTGTGTTCCGACGGTGGAATGTAAAAACTGCAAGAATCACACACCAAGTTTGCGTCACGAGGCTGCCAACGTTCCTCAAACGTCGCTAACGACGTCCCGAAACCAGATGACTACCATTCCTGACTTTGAGAAAGAAAATTGATTTCTTACTTGGAAATAACAATCCTTTTCATCTTGAGTTTAATTAGAAGTGAAAGACAAACATAGTTACAGTGACCGTGCTAGTTAGCAGATCTCAGTAAACAGATTACAAACATGTGTAAAAATGTACGCAAAACCATAAACAACTCCAGGCTATTAAGACGAGATCCGTCATCACGTGACTGTGGGGGCAAGCTCTCTGAGCCCCCCGGGACGCTGAGGAGGGGGAGGGGTATTAAGTCATCACAGTGGGGTACTGCCACTGATCTTGGAGATAAAAGACGATCACCTTTATCATCCCTCGTGTGGCAGTATTATACCCATCAGTAGCGTGTTAATTGTGACATAATGAAGACATAGGGGCCGGATTCGAACATGGGAGGGAAGCATGTAATTTACACCTTCATCTGCCAGTAGGGCTCCTTCAGCCGTTTCATGTCCACGCGAACGCGGTACACGGCACCGATACGGGCCGCTGGAGAGGGAGTTTGTTTATTTGCGTAAGGTACAACGGAGGTACTGTCGATGACAGGGGGGACGGAGGTGGTAAGGCGCTCGCCAGGGGGCGCTTCGCACATCTGTGGGGAAAACCGACTGGGCTCATGGTTCCAATAAAATCCTATAGTCTCACGTTTCCAACTCCAACTCCTGAAACTGTCTAATCGTCTGATTCTCGCCTTTAGATCGTGTGAAAGTCTAACATCTGATCTGCTTGAAATTAGGAGGAATCAAACAGCGCCCCTATCACAGACCACTTTTTTCTTGGCCAGTTTTCAGCAGGGATCTCAAGATGAAAGGCATCAGCCGGAGTATTGTTTAAAATTGCCCAGTTCTCTTGTCATATTTGCACTAATGGTCGCTGGTCTGAAGCACAACCCCGTGGTAGCGTCAAGTGCACACACCCTAATTCTAGGCATTCAAATCATGTGTCATTGTATGAAACACAATCTACACTATGACAGCTCCGGGACTGCCAAAAACAGCAAAAAATAAACCCTTAGATCTTGTAAGAAAAAGAGGCCAGTATTAGCGGGTTCAATATCAGTTAAATCTGCTTTCCGTCAGACTTTATCTGTAACTCTGTCCTCGTGTGATATAGCCGATTAGGAGAGAAAAAAATGTTGACCGTCAAAGTTGCTGTTGACCAAATAAAGTTTCCGGACATGGCCCCAGACCCAGATCTGCCGAATGCCTCGTGCTTGTAACCATCTTAATTAAGGAAACAGAGCTTTACTGTTTTATCTTGCTTTGATGTCAATATTGAAGAATGAACATTATCTGTATCTTCATCTCAAGGAGAAACATGAGATGGAACCAAGTCTCTTGAAGCCCTGTGTTTCACTTGAGCTGCGAATCTATTGTTTTGGCATATCAAATACTGAGCAAATGTTTCTCGAACTTTAAACAAAAGACCGCACACGTGTTGTGTTCGGCGTGGTCGTCGGGATGTAGTTGTGTGTTAGATAGGCTGGGCATTGAGTTGGTCAGTGAGTGATTGAGTTGAGTTTAACTCTGCTTTAAACAATTTTTCATTTCTGTCACATCACGCTGTTATATATTCTTCTTGTGCGTGACATGATACAGGTCTTAGACGACCACGTACATGGTGCAGACAAACCAAGAAACATACATCAGGTCAGTATGCATATGGGAATCGAACAAAAGCATTACACTGTGGCACGCCTATGGGGTGCAACTCTTTCGTGACGCCTCAGACGACTGGATCCCCTTGTCGCCAGCTGTTTCCAAGAAAGGTTCGTGCTTCTAACGGATGACGGTAATGGTAAGTGGGATTACACCCAACCGAACCGTCTCATTGAAGGCAACATTTATTTGTGGGAATTTCATTGGAGCAAATGTAACTACGTCTGTTAATGTTTCACACGGGAGCTTGGCACCCATTTTGATAATACGATGCCCTCCGCCAATATTGACATGGTCCCCACATGATGCGCCAAACCACGTTAAAGAAAAAAAAGATGGAACACCGAGAGCGCTAAAATAACTATTCTGTTACTTAGTTAAATGACGTGGAAGACAAACAAGGCGATGTTTAATTTTATGATTATTTGTTCCAAGCTGCCGGCAACATTGAAGACAGAGGCTAAGTATTAAAGAGCTACATTGTCCGGTGGCTTTAAAAATTTGGAACAACATTTCACGGATGATAGGGTCCCTTTGCGTACAAGATGTCCCAAGCGTCGACGATGTTTGAACAAGCGTGAAACACCAATTGGTAAAAATGACAAAAATTACGGAGTCTTTTCAACTCCTTCATCGCTGATTAGGAAGCACAGCAACTCTTCTCTCCTTGTCCCGCCATAATGGAACCTATTATCGCGCTGAAAGGGCTTTTGGTTCCTAAACGCTGTAGATAAGTTCTCAATGGTTTCATAAACGATTCTATCGCCTCCCTGGTACTGGAAACGGTACGGGGTAATATTATAGAGTGGCGCTACTTTTAACCCTGGTGTTTGTTGGACACAGGGTCGCGCCTCATAATTGGGATATTTAACACTTGGTTGATCAAAGGGATGGAACTCGATGGCCCCTGCCCTCCGCCCTGTGTGGGAACCGAAGCCACCCCTCGGCTGGGATATGTTTATGGTTGTGCGTTTGTGCAGGAAACACCGCTCATAACTGTCAATATGCAAACAAACTGTTTGTTGTTGTAGGAATATATTTAAAACGATATATATCATCAGCTAATCTTCTTGAAGGGAAAATGGGTGTTAGCCCTTCATAAATCTACTTCTGATTAAGATGTTAATCTTTGTTCACTCTCGTACTTTGAAACCATCTAATCTGGGAATTGTTTGCATTTGGTGGTTCCAGATTATCGAATCATGGGTTTGGAGTAATGTCCCTTGATAAATCTATGCACGTTTCGTGCAGAAAACGTCAGGATTTTATACGAACAGGGTCGACAAAAGATATCTCTGTAAAGTGTTAAATAATAGTTAAGGCATTGAGCGTAAAGTAGATTACAAAACGTCCTCTCATTGTACCTATCAATAATAATAATAATAATAATAAAAATAAAAATAATAATAATAATAATAATAATATCGGCATGTCCTTTGGACTCGACAAATTCAACATTCTTCATTTGAAATGTGGCAATAATAATAATAAATCCATTGATAAATCCAATGAAATCATTTATATCATTGAATTTTCTGTCCCCTTTGACACTAATATGATTGACAAGATTGAGGAAAAACATGGCAAATATGCGGACATCGCTTTAGAAGTGTCACGCTTGCATCCATAGTACCAAATTGTCCGACTCCCCATTGTTCTCGGTGCCTTAGGTTTGGTACCTCTCAATCTGTTGACTGACATTGGGAGAGTACCCGGGTTTGCTTCCAGGAATACAGCCCTTCTGACAATCTTGGTAATGCAGAAGGCTGCACTGTTGGGGAGTCTTCACATTCTCCGAAAAATTCTGGGTGGGTTTGACTAGGCAGCGCTTCCTGGGAGAAGTCCCATTCGCTGTCTGGGTTTAATCTGTAAATAATGATAACAACAACACAACAACAACAATATAGTTTATGTTTGTGTCATATGTAATTTTCACTATATATCCATTCTTTAAATTTTTAAGATGCGAAAGACCTGGCTAAATTTGGCCTAAAAGATGATATAAATACATTATAAAATATATACATGGACATGCATTAAAATATACCAGTTTCTCAAACATTTGTGTGTACATATTCTTCTGTAACTACCTCAAAAAAAACACACACACACACACACACACACACCATGGGCGGATACGGGGGGGGGGGGGGGGGGGGGGGATGCGGGGGTGCGCACCCCCCTTTTTTTTCGAAAAAAAATCTTTATTTCTGTATAAACTACCACCAAAGACAACAAATAGATCTTAATTGTGCACCCCCCCCCCCCCCCCCCTTTTCAAAAAAGCTGTATCCGCCCATGCACACACACACAGACAGAGTGTAACCCTTTCTATCCGGACTTTATTAGTTCTAGACGATTTCTGATGGAAACATCTAAATTTACAGTAAAAATTGAACCGAAAATGAAGACAAAATTTGAAGCAATTCACAAATATCTGAAACGAAATCAGATATTGTTGTGAAAGACACACATTTATATACCATGAGTTAGATATTTTAGAAGAGGGTTTTTTTCCCAACAATTAGAAATAATCTAATATTTCCTTACACCCGTTTTTATATAAAAAAAAGGTCGTAAAATATTAAATGACTCATGTGGTGATGACACTCATTCTTTTTTTTGTATAAAAATAAAAAAAACCTTCAGTGATATATTTTACAAATTCATTAGACTTATTCTTAAAATAACCACACGAAAAGGCAGGTGATAAGAAGAAATAATCATATTTTTTATAATATAATTGGTTGTTAATGCAGTAACGTTTTCCTATCCTTCTCTTTTCATTTTGTGAAAGTGGGACTGTGGTATGCAGATGGTTCCTACAGTCACTTCCGTTCCCCGGATCTGTCTGTGGTCAGTGTGGGGGACATTGTGGGCAGTTCGTCTGGGTTTTCCGGCACATCCCATCTGGGTGCTAGTGCCAAGCAGCCCAGTATGCTGTATTTGTTGTACAAATGTGCTCTAATAGAAACAACCACGACCTTCCAGCATCTGCAAAGGGAGACAACTGCAAAATTTCCTTTCACATGAAGAACAATAAGTTGAACGTGTTGAGACAGACGAAGCGGGTTAGCGAGGAAAACAATGCCAAAGATTTTTACATTCCTACAAACAATGACGCGTTCATACGTACGGGCTCCTTAGCCGTAATTGCGGATTGTTATACATGAATAACCCGCTCGCCATACAACACACAACGAAACAAGCCGTCATTTCACTAACCCCAAACATTTGCCGCTATTACCAATAGTTTGGTGCTGGAACATTATAAAATTATTCTAATGTCATAAGATATCACAAACTGCGACCACAGAAACTGTATTTGTCAGAGATACCTGCACAGAACCTATTCCCCTCTGTCCCAACCACTGACCTATATAGTCAGTGAATAAAATTCACGTCTTACAAGTTAACGTGTTTACCGTGTCAGTGAAAACCGTATGGAATTCTGACAATGTTCCCCTTTGATAACCAGGACAGCCCGCTTATCGGAATTCTTGTTTTCTGACCAATTGTGAAATGTTTGTAAATGTGTCATCGATTTGATTTGTATCTGAAGCGTGCAAGTGGCCTCTCTGTCTTGTCGACTAGTATTCCTTCATAATCATCAATAACAAGATTCCTATTTTTCACGATATGAAATATATCTATGTGAGAATTATTAACAAGATTCCCATTTTTCACGGTGTGAATATATCTATACGAACATTACTCAAATGATGTAAATATATCTATGTGAGAATAATTAACAAGGTACCCATATTTCACGGTGTAAATATATCTAAACGAACATTACTGACAAGATTCCCATTGTTCACGATGTTAATATATCAATATCAGAATAATTAGCAAGATTACCATTTTCACGATGTGAATATTTCTATAGGATCATTACTAACAAGATTTCGATTTTCACGGTGTGAATATATCTAGATGATCATTACTAACAAGATTCCAAATATTCACGGCGTGAATGATAAACATGATTAAGAGAATCCCTATGAGCTGAGTTATTAACATTCCTGAATGATCATCATCACCAGCTTCCAGGTCCAAGGAGGAATATTCCTTTGTAATCATCATGTAATCAGTTCCCACTGACACGAAGTGTGAATATTGTAACATGATAATTAATTAACCAGCTCTTTATTGTCCGAAAGGTGTATATTCCCATGGGCGCATTAATAGCAAGATCATAGTTGAAATACTGCCACATGCAGCGTTAACCAACAAACAGACACATGTTCCGTAGTGTGAATATTCCTGTATAAGCCTATATTCCAATACAATATCATCAAATATGTAATATTGATATTTCTTAATTGGTTTTTGTGTTTTCAGAAATGTAGGTGTGTCTGTATATATGTAGATATGAATCATACTGTTTTCTCATTTTAAAAATTGCATCTGTTCCGTAATGGAAGGTTTCTGCAATTAATATTATCTTATCTTATCTAAGTATTAGTAACAATCTTCCCTTTAACCGATATCCTAGATAATCAATAATAAGCAGTGCTCAATTACCCGAAATGTGTCTCTTCTTATGTAAGTATCACCAGTAATATACAAGTTATAAAATGTAAAGTATATACATTTTTATACATAAGCATAACATAAGCATAACTAAACTCCCTATAAGCAGAGGTGTCTAATTCTTCCCCAGTGATTGTCCCCGACAGATCAGCATGTCTACCTGCCTCCCGCACACTACCATCCCGTCAGATGGCTGACACAAATGCATTTACCAGGAACAATTTACCGAAATTCAGGAACGCCGTATGTTGCATGTTTACAGGGCAAAAACCTCCATGATCACGCCTTAAACCAAGACGGGGGATTCCTTCCCTGGATAATGCCAATATGTATGGACAATCTTACAAACAGCCAAATGCCATCGGGCAGAATTGCATTCCCTTGGCCATTAAAGAATTCCGTCTCCCCATGGACAGAGTCCCCCCTCCCCCTCCCCCACCCTAATTTAGGCATCTCCCTTCTAAAGTGACAAGGTCGCTATTGGTGAGAGGTTGGCGAAGTCTGAGATTGAAGGCATCGCGCGTGATGGCTTCCATTCTCGCCTTTCTGTGGTTACAGTCTACAGCTGCCTGGAGTTGGGCCGGTTTCCAATCAGTGTAAAAACAATCGAAAGTGGGAAAAAAGCTTCGAAGAGGCTGTGAGTGTGCGACTTGTTGGGTATTCTTACAGCAAGTTGGCCTGGATTGGTTACCCTCTATCATTTCCTGTGAGGAGCTTGAGAAAGCAGTGCTGGTCATAGCTCTTGGGGCAAATAATAGATAAACGCTTGGCTTGTTGTTGGTGTAAACACAGCCTTGTGTTCATATGGAAACACATCTTGCACTTCTCCTCAGATACATACATTTCTCTTCACAAACGCTACATTACGCTATAGAAATTGGGTATTTTACCGTTTTGCGCATAGTGTGAAGCACGATACTGACAAGCAATGTATTTTGTCAGGGTCTTTTTTTGTTGTTTTCGGGCTACCCCTAGGGGCGACTTTTAGCATTCGCAGTTCTCTTATCTTTCAGAAAATTTGTGAGCTTGGAGGTGTTTTGATCTTGTGTATCGGCCTGGCTTTAGATCATCTATCTGATTACCGACTAAGAGAGTCTTTGTCAACACGACAAGGGTTAGGCCGTACATAGAGTGCCTGGTAGAACGAAAGAGGTATAGTCTCGGAGATATCCCACCTGTTGGTGTAAACTGTGGGCAAACATAGACTCACTGGAACTGTTGAGGGCACCGTGGATGCTGTACACCCTCCGGCGGGGGATGCTGCAGTGGGTAGGAACCAAATGGTGTATGTTCCCTATATGCAACATGTTTTATGCGAGTTATGGCGTTTATTGTTATGATAGTTTATTCCGGTGTTGAAGAAGTGATTGTTAGTTTATGGAAGATCATTAAATGTTTATTGTGGGCCCCGAGGTGTACTATTCAACACTGCTATATTAACATATTGCAAGTAGACGGAACATTTCAGTTAATATTGTTGTTATGACAGGTAGTATTTGCTGTTGACGTTGAGACCAGATCGAGACTCTGGTTACTATTTCTTCAAGGCGTGTTTTATAATATAATAGCCTTATGACAAGCATTGTTATCTTTTAGTTCTTTTCGAGACTGTTAAAAATGTGGGAAAATCTTATATTTGTGAATTACCTCACATTTGGAACAAAATTAGAGACAAAATAATATACAGAAATACATATAGAACATATTTTGTATCGAATGCACCGCTGGAAATGAACATAAAATCGTGATAAAAATGCGAAAATATTAAGCAAAATTATGTACAGTAGGTTTACTCTGCAGTTATGTGCCTGGGCTGTTAATATCGTGATTACATGATCGTTAATATTTCGCATATTCGTGCACATTGAAGTATTCTTTAACATATTCTCAAGATGGGCATATCTTAAATCTACGGAGAACGTTTCATTACGTTTCAAAATCTGTATGAATAATTGCCATACCCGTTTCACAATAATTGAACAATAATGTTACGCAGTATTACTAAATAATTCACCAAACCCGTTGTGAAAAAATATAATTCGTCGTCCGAATGTTGTACTGTAATATGTACTTAAATGGTGCTGAATAATCATTGCTTTATTCGGGAGTAATAGAACACGCCTTTATAGTTAGCAATATCAACCTAGCCCACCCGTAGAAGCTATAAATAATATTTAGATTTATCACGACGTATAATTACACCTATTTGTTAATAGCCTAATGAATTTAGCTAATAGATATCTGGCAAATCGCCATGATTCGTAATGCTATTTGACTGTATTTGGTATACCATTTACGTTCATATTTGATTAGCCTCGCAGTGACACTGTCCCTAATGCTATCCTTTCAAGCCCTTAAACTTCTTGAAAATCGGTTGACGCTCGCTAATATTTTCTCATAATCTTTGTAGAACGTCACACGTGCAAAGTAGAGTGTTTGGCGGTACACATCAAAGATCACAGTGTTTGCACGCGCCGAGAAATTTCACCATATCTATTTACCTACATCCAAGCAAACATGTTCATTTCATTCCAAAAGAGACGCTATATTTTTGATCTTTTGAAACACAACTGCATGAGCCGGCACGGAAATGTCCAGCGCGAGGAGCTGAAGGGCGTGGTTTACCATACCTTTCTCTTTTCCTTGAAAAATGTAATAAAAACGTTGTTCAGTATTTACTGATTGGAGGTTGAGAGCGAGTCCAGGTCGGTAATGCCGAGACACGATGTCACAACGCGCCCGGTAGAGTCTTCTGTCAATTAAACTCTATACATAAGATGTTTCTTGGGAAGTAGTACTTATATGTAGCTTCTGTAGAACGGTGTCGTGGAGTGCAGGTGCACATGTTAGTTACATTATGGAGAGCGCTCGGCATTGCTTGTTAAGGCACAGGTGTATCATGACTACATAGAATGCTATAGGCTCGCACTATGTGGGCACTAGGGATATAGATATGGGGTCTGTTCGCTTGACACTGGATCGCGCACCCACTGTATCATTATTAGACATTAGCTAGTTTTGTTTGACAATATATAATAAGGTTTAGGAAAGCATCTGCTTGATATATTTCTTATTTATTTACGTCAGGATTTGTTCTGTTGAAAGTTTCAAGACTCTTTTGAAACTTGCACAATTTGAGTTATGCAATTATTAAAGTGAGTCTCGAGGTAAATGTTTGGATGCTGATGTTAATGCTGTGATGTGACCTTAGGGAAATAGCACCGCGAATAGTTAGTTCTATTATATAATTTTAGGGTCTTTTTAATATCATAGAGTTATGGAAAAATCTTTTAAATATTTCCATATACATGTATTTCTATACAATGCAGCTGTGAATTAAAATATTTAATTGTGTAGACAAATGATTACTAATTCCACTATTAGCCCCATTCCGTAACGTCACGTCGTGAAAACACATTCCCTACATATAAAATGTTTCCTTTTCCAATCAAATGAAAGTTCTGTGATGCGGACGAGGAATTTAAATTTGCCAGAAAATTTCAGTTTATTGTGAAACGTGTGATCATTTAGTTTCCAGTCAACTTGATTCTGTTGTTTGTTTATCAGTGATCGGATGTTTGTGTTTATTCAGGAAGCATCTCTCGTGTGGCCTTTAGTCCGGGGGCAGAAAACCAATTCCATGACACCCTGATTCCTCCGTCAGCGATATGGAATTAAAGACGCGGTTTAAATCAGTGAAGCGGCTGAATCTGTTGTCATCGACGCCGGTGACAGAAGAGGCTGCTTACTGGTAAGGGGAGGTGAGCATTTTCAAATATTCACGTTTGGATAAACAAGGAGAAGTATGAAGACCCCGATGTGGTGACAAGCAGTAGTAGGCATGTCGTCACTCACGCCGTCTTTGCAAGTAGCTACGGTCATTTGATGAGTACAGCGGACATAGGAAATTTGATATCGCTTTGAGGTTTTGCCATCCATTGAAAGATGCACAGGAAGACACCATTGAAGCCAAGGTGGAAGAGAGCTATGGAGAATGCATTCATTTAAGTTCTTTATAGACATTAAGCCAGGCTACAGATGCAACCCCGGGGTCAAAAAGTAAATAATTGGTCGACTCGACCCAAATTGGTTTTAGTGGTCGTAGCTACCGGGGCGAAGTAGGGAATCAAAGGGTGTTTGTGTGTAGAAAGGAAGAGGTCGAATCTCATAAAAAGCACATCCTACGGGAGTATTGGATTTCAGTTAATCTTATCACTGGTCACTTATCAGGGTATCACGACAAGAAATCAAAGTAACAGTGGAACAATAGGTGGTAGCAATTTGAGATAAATGTTCTCTTGACAAAGGTAAGATGAAATAAGGTTAATGACAGAATAGAAATGTAAAGTTAAGCTTTCTTTGAACTGATGATATTTAAAGGTAAAGCTACCTGATTTGTAACATACACAAGTGTTGGATGAAGGTACTGGTCCATCACGGGTGTGTGGAGATTTATTATCTAAGAAATAACAGTTTTTATTGGTGAGTAGTGGACTTGAAGTCTTTGATTGGCATTTAGAAGTTGATAAAACACGAAGACACGGCACAACTTCTATACTGATTATAACAATGTCTCAGGGCTATCTCTTGCCCCTTCATTGGAAATGACGTAATGGTAAGAAGTGGCCCTGAAATGTAGCAAGAAAAAACAACAACCAAGAAGTGTCTGATGAAGGGGCACGATGTAGCCCTGAAACATCGCTACAAACGATACATGTGTTGATGAAGGCAAAAGAAAAGAAGTGGCCCTAAAACATCGCTACAAACAATAGATGTGTTGATGAAGGCGAAAGAAAAGAAGTGGCCCTGAAACATCGTTACAAACGATACATGTGTTGATGAAGGCAAAAGACAAGAAGTGGCCCTGAAACATCGCTACAAACAATAGATGTGTTGATGAAGGCAAAAGACAAGATGTAGCCCTGAAACATCGCTACAAACAATACATGTGTTGATGAAGGCAACAGACAAGAAGTGGCCCTGAAACATCGCTACAAACAATAGATGTGTTGATGAAGGCGAAAGACAAGAAGTGGCCCTGAACATCGCTACAAACAATAGATGTGTTGATGAAGGCAAAAGACAAGAAGTGGCCCCGAAACATCGCTACAAACAATAGATGTGTTGATGAAGGCGAAAGAAAAGAAGTGGCCCTGAAACATCGCTACAAACGATACATGTGTTGATGAAGGCAAAAGACAAGAAGTGGCCCTGAAACATCGCTACAAACGATACATGTGTTGATGAAGGCAAAAGACAAGAAGTGGCCCTGAAACATCGCTACAAACGATACATGTGTTGATGAAGGCAAAAGACAAGAAGTGGCCCTGAAACATCGCTACAAACGATACATGTGTTGATGAAGGCAAAAGACAAGAAGTGGCCCTGAAACATCGCTACAAACGATACATGTGTTGATGAAGGCAAAAGACAAGAAGTGGCCCTGAAACATCGCTACAAACAATAGATGTGTTGATGAAGGCGAAAGAAAAGAAGTGGCCCTGAAACATCGTTACAAACGATACATGTGTTGATGAAGGGAAAAGACAAGAAGTGGCCCTGAAACATCGCTACAAACAATAGATGTGTTGATGAAGGCAAAAGACAAGATGTAGCCCTGAAACATCGCTACAAACGATACATGTGTTGATGAAGACAAAAGACAAGAAGTGGCCCTGAAACATCGCTACAAACAATAGATGTGTTGATGAAGGCGAAAGACAAGAAGTGGCCCTGAAACATCGCTACAAACGATACATGTGTTGATGAAGGCAAAAGACAAGAAGTGGCCCTGAAACATCGCTACAAACGATACATGTGGTGATGAAGGCAAAAGACAAGAAGTGGCCCTGAAACATCGCTACAAACAATAGATGTGTTGATGAAGGCGAAAGAAAAGAAGTGGCCCTGAAACATCGCTACAAACGATACATGTGTTGATGAAGGCAAAAGAAAAGAAGTGGCCCTGAAACATCGTTACAAACAATAGATGTGTTGATGAAGGCGAAAGAAAAGAAGTGGCCCTGAAACATCGTTACAAACGATACATGTGTTGATGAAGGCAAAAGACAAGAAGTGGCCCTGAAACATCGTTACAAACGATAGATGTGTTGATGAAGGCAAAAGACAAGAAGTGGCCCTGAAACATCGCTACAAACAATAGATGTGTTGATGAAGGCAAAAGACAAGATGTAGCCCTGAAACATCGCTACAAACAATAGATGTGTTGATGAAGGCAAAAGACAAGATGTAGCCCTGAAACATCGCTACAAATGATACATGTGTTAATGAAGGCAAAATACAAGAAGTGGCCGTGAAACAGCGTTACAAACGATACAGAGGGTGTTGAAGAAGGGGGAAGACGTTGCCCTGAAACACCGTTACAGATAATAAGAAGTTGCTGATGAAGGGGCGAGACGTAGCCCTGAAACATCGTTACAAATGGTGCAGGTGTTGTCGTTACAAATGGTGCAGGTGTTGACGAAGGGGCAAGAAACAGCCTCGAGACGTCGTTACAATCAATAAAGAAGTTGCTTATCAAGGGGCAAGACGTCGCCCTGAAACATCGTTTGTTTCCAAAGACTGAAGAAGATGTAGAAATGATCAAACAGTCTCCCCGTGTTACATATGTCAAAGTAGACACTATCAACAGACACCACAATGAAATCGACCCCTTTTTCATCTTCATTTTAGCGAATTTATTTTTGTAAAACCTTTTCAGAGGAATGCTTTTAGTATCCAACCGTTTTCAAACAATGTTTTATATACATACATTCCACAAAGATCCACCACCTTTGCTAATATTGCAAAGAAATTTGATATTGCAAAGATACGTAATATCGCAATGGCGCTGAAAGTAATAAATGTGTTTCTTGTAACACTGAAATGCACTGGATGCAGTTTCCTGTAAGGTATTAATCGTACCTTAAAAACATGGAACAGTGATAAGAAAATTCGAATCCGAAACAAATACTACTCAAAAAAGGTTAAAGAACACCCTATTTCTTCATAAATGAGTTAACTGTCACGGCAGTTTTCTTTAACCTTTTTTGAATTGTATGTGTTAAAATGCGAACTGAAAATATCTAAAAATAAATGAATAATTTAAAACATATTTGCTTATTGCTCGATTGCCAGCTTGTTATTGCATTTCAAGTCCACGTAAGGACCATATACAGGCTCCAGCAACGGTACCAGACCACCAACACTACAGATGACCAAGGATCGTCAGATTGTGCGACAGCACCTTCAAGATCGCTTTGTTACCGCTACGGAAACTGCTCGAAAGACCATGGGGACACACCAGAAACGGACACCGTGCGTCGACGATTGACGAGCAGACACCTCCACTGTCACAGGCCACACCGAGGACCCATTCTGACACCACGTCATCCCTGGGACCGTCTTCAGTGGGCAACACAACACCAGCATTTGCGCCACAAGCAGTGGAGAAGAGTCCTCTTCTCAGACGAGAGCTGTTTCTGTATCTCAACAGTAGATGGCAGAGAGAGAGTCTGGCGACGCCGTGGGAAACGTTATTCGGATGCTTGTGTTGTTGAGAGAGACTTGTGGGGTTGTCCGAACATTATGTTGGGTGGAATTGGTCTTGCACAGAGGGCCAGCCCTGTGGTCTTCCAGAACATCGGTCCCGGGAGAGGCAATGGTGTCACAGCAGCTCGGTACATTGATCAAGTCTTGAGACCACACGCCATACCTCAATTGGCACGTCGCTGCAACCACGAGTTGAGCAACAAGAGACTTCCTCTAGCAGAATGGCATCAGAACTATGCAGTGGCCTGATCTCAGTCCCGATTTAAATCCCATTGAGCACCTGTGGGACGAGATTTAAAGCATCTGAATGACATCCGACCAAGGCCGACAACTGCAGCTGAACTGCGTCAGGCCTTCATCAACCGCCTCATCCATTCCATGTATCGACGTTGCGCGGCAGCCATCAATGAACATGACAGACACATGAGATACTGACTTATGATGCCATTTTCTCAGAGACTAGTGTTGTGTTTCACTTTAAGAACATTTCACACTTTAATTTCAACCTTGATGATCAGTTTTGCCAAGTTTCATCTTTTTAATATGTCTCAAAGTATTTTTACAGTGTTTGGACAAATAAGGTTTCTCATATATCTATCCATGGTGACGTTTCTTTTGCGGTTCAGTATATATGTACTGATCTATATTTCCAGACCACTGATACCCATGATGCTGATATTGTAATTCTCGTCTTTGAACAGATTCGGTAAATGGAACGAAATTCCTGCATTTGAATTTCTGCACATTTCAACCAATTTACAGCAAACACACATTTCAATTGTCTTCCGTTCACGTAAAGGTTCCCTAATTCTTGTTCTGCCATGAACACATTCATGTCAATGACATCGCATAGAAAGGTCAAATGTCACCCACCCCATAAACCGTATAGTTTAGAATTTGACGAATTAGGAATAAAAGGGAGGATTCGGTTGGCATGGTAACGGAAAACAACGAAACATCCGAAAGCTCCTGCGGGAGAAGAAAGCTGTCGACTCAGTGACTTGCAATGCTGCTTCTTACATGACAAACTATTGCCAGTTGGAGCGAACAATACAATCAAACTACACAAGACATGGAGGAAATGCGACACCGACGGCCGCGACCACTCAATACATCTGATACTACAGAGCGTGATGCAGATCGCAGTTTAACGTGTGAGTGGATTGCACTCTTTTGTTGTAATGAGAGTAACGTAATGTGGACACCCGTTAATCCAGAGAGCTCTGTTCTATTTGTGTTTTAACGAAGTGCTTATGAATAAAACGCAGGTTTTGATATACATTAATATACATTGTTATTTCGGACCCCATTAAGACCTGGATGCAATAATAAACTGAGGAGTCTCGTTATTCCAGAACCCTGTCAATACGGACAATTTTCTTCATAACCGTTCACTTTAATAAGATGGCTGTGTATGAAACCTGGATACGGTTATGTCCACACTGAAACTCTGTTTGTCCGGACCTTGTCAATCAGGATGGTTTTGCTTATGCGAGTTCGTAATACAAGGTGAGTATTATACCAAATAAATACGGTAAACATAAAGTGAAGGCCTGTTAATCCGGACCCCGTTATTTTTTCGGACAGTATTTATTAGGAATCTCTTTCAATCATTTAAACAGACATGATTCCGGAACCGTGAAGATGTCCCTGTGTCAACTGTCCGCGTCTTTCAAACACTGCCTGTCAGTGCCTGGGTAATACCCTGACTCATGGCTCCTTGTGTTAACTGCCCGCTTCTATCAAACACTGTCTATCACTGCCTGGGTAATACCCTGACTCATGGCTCCCTGTGTTAACTGCCCACGTCTATCAAACACTGCCTGTCAGTGCCTGGGTAATACCCTGACTCATGGCTCCTTGTGTTAACTGCCCGCTTCTATCAAACACTGCCTGTCAGTGCCTGGGTAATACTCTGACTCATGGCTCCCTGTGTTAACTGCCCGCGTCTTTCAAACACTGTCTATCACTGCCTGGGTAATACCCTGACTCATGGCTCCCTGTGTTAACTGTCCGCGTCTATCAAACACTGTCTATCACTGCCTGGGTAATACCCTGACTCATGGCTCCCTGTGTTAACTGCCCACGTCTATCAAACACTGCCTGTCAGTGCCTGGGTAATACTCTGACTCATGGCTCCCTGTGTTAACTGCCCGCGTCTTTCAAACACTGTCTATCACTGCCTGGGTAATACCCTGACTCATGGCTCCCTGTGTTAACTGTCCGCGTCTATCAAACACTGTCTATCACTGCCTGGGTAATACTCTGACTCATGGCTCCCTGTGTTAACTGCCCGCGTCTATCAAACACTGTCTGTCACTGCCTGGGTAATACTCTGACTCATGGCTCCCTGTGTTAACTGCCCGCGTCTTTCAAACACTGTCTATCACTGCCTGGGTAATACCCTGACTCATGGCTCCCTGTGTTAACTGCCCGCGTCTTTCAAACACTGTCTGTCACTGCCTGGGTAATACTCTGACTCATTGCTCCTTGTGTTAACTGTCCGCGTCTATCAAACACTGTCTATCACTGCCTGGGTAATACCCTGACTCATGGCTCCCTGTGTTAACTGCCCACGTCTATCAAACACTGCCTGTCAGTGCCTGGGTAATACCCTGACTCATGGCTCCCTGTGTTAACTGCCCACGTCTATCAAACACTGCCTGTCAGTGCCTGGGTAATACTCTGACTCATGGCTCCCTGTGTTAACTGCCCGCGTCTTTCAAACAC
This sequence comes from Haliotis rufescens, assembly GCF_023055435.1. Classification (NCBI taxonomy): domain Eukaryota; kingdom Metazoa; phylum Mollusca; class Gastropoda; order Lepetellida; family Haliotidae; genus Haliotis; species Haliotis rufescens. The sequence goes on from NW_025963857.1 coordinate 3,375,723, forward strand.
TGTCTATCACTGCCTGGGTAATACCCTGACTCATGGCTCCTTGTGTTAACTGCCCGCGTCTTTCAAACACTGTCTAACACTGCCTGGGTAATACCCTGACTCATGGCTCCCTGTGTTAACTGCCCGCGTCTTTCAAACACTGTCTGTCACTGCCTGGGTAATACTCTGACTCATGGCTCCTTGTGTTAACTGTCCGCGTCTATCAAACACTGTCTGTCACTGCCTGGGTAATACCCTGACTCATGGCTCCTTGTGTTAACTGCCCGCTTCTATCAAACACTGTCTGTCACTGCCTGGGTAATACCCTGACTCATGGCTCCCTGTGTTAACTGCCCGCGTCTTTCAAACACTGTCTATCACTGCCTGGGTAATACCCTGACTCATGGCTCCTTGTGTTAACTGTCCACGTCTATCAAACACTGTCTATTAATGCCTGGGTAATACCCTGACTTAAGGCTCCTTGTGTTAACTGTCCGCGTCTTTCAAACACTGTCTATCACTGCCTGGGTAATACCCTGACTCATGGCTCCTTGTGTTAACTGTCCGCGTCTTTCAAACACTGTCTATCACTGCCTGGGTAATACCCTGACTCATGGCTCCCTGTGTTAACTGCCCGCGTCTTTCAAACACTGTCTGTCAATGCCTGGGTAATACCCTGACTTAAGGCTCCTTGTGTTAACTGTCCGCGTCTTTCAAACACTGTCTATCACTGCCTGGGTAATACCCTGACTCATGGCTCCTTGTGTTAACTGTCCGCGTCTTTCAAACACTGTCTATCACTGCCTGGGTAATACCCTGACTCATGGCTCCCTGTGTTAACTGCCCGCGTCTATCAAACACTGTCTATCACTGCCTGGGTAATGCCCTGACTCATGGCTCCTTGTGTTAACTGTCCGCGTCTTTCAAACACTGTCTATTAATGCCTGGGTATTTAGGTGAAACATGGCTCCCTGTGTTAACTGTCCGCGTCTATCAAACACTGGCTGTCACTGCCTGGATGGCATGCTGACTCATGGCTCCCTGTGTTAACTGTCCGCGTCTATCAAACACTGTCTGTCACTGCCTGGGTAATACTCTGACTCATGGCTCCTTGTGTTAACTGCCCGCGTCTATCAAACACTGTCTGTCACTGCCTGGGTAATACTCTGATTCATGGCTCCCTGTGTTAACTGCCCGCGTCTTTCAAACACTGTCTATCAATGCCTGGGTAATACCCTGACTCATGACTCCCTGTGTTAACTACCCGCGTCTTTCAAACACTGTCTGTCACTGCCTGGGTAATGCCCTGACTCATGGCTCCTTGTGTTAACTGTCCGCGTCTTTCAAACACTGTCTATTATACCTGGATATTTAGCTGAAACATGGCTCTTTGTGTTAACTGTCCGCGTCTATCAAACACTGGCTGTCACTGCCTGGATGGCATGCTGACTCATGGCTCCTTGTGTTAACTGCCCGCGTCTGTCAAACACTGTCTATCAATGCCTGGATATTAAGCTGAAACATGGCTCCTTGTGTCCGCGTCTGTCAAACACTGTCTATCATTGCCTGGATATTAAGCTGAAACATGGCTCCTTGTGTCCGCGTCTGTCAAACACTGTCTATCATTGCCTGAATATTTAGCTGAAACATGGCTCCTTGTGTTAACTGTCCGCGTCTATCAAACGATGTCTATCATTGCCTGGATGGTATGCTGAAACATGTCTCCTTGTGTTAACTGTCCGCGTCTATCAAACAATGTCTATCAATGCCTGGATATTTAGCTGAAACATGGCTCCTTGTGTTAACTGTCCGCGTCTATGAAACGATGTCTATCAATGCCTGGATGGTATGCTGAAACATGGCTCCTTGTGTTAACTGTCCGCGTCTATCAAACAATGTCTATCAATGCCTGGATATTTAGCTGAAACATGGCTCCTTGCGTTAACTGTCCGCGTCTATCAAACGATGTCTATCACTGCCTGGATGGTATGCTGAAACATGGCTCCTTGTGTTAACTGTCCGCGTCTATCAAACACTGTCTATCAATGCCTGGATATTTAGCTGAAACATGGCTCCTTGTGTAAACTGTCCGCGTCTATCAAACGATTTCTATCACTGCCTGGATATTTAGCTAAAACATGGCTCCTTGTGTTAACTGTCCGCGTCTATCAAACACTGCCTGGATGGTATGCTGAAACATCGCTCCTTGTGTTAACTGTCCGCGTCTATCAAACAATGTCTATCAATGCCTGGATATTTAGCTGAAACATGGCTCCTTGTTTTAACTGTCCGCGTCTATGAAACGATGTCTATCACTGCCTGGATGGTATACTGAAACATGGCTCCTTGTGTTAACTGTCCGCGTCTATCAAACGATGTCTATCACTGTCTGGATGGTATGCTGAAACATGGCTCCCACTGTTAACTGTCCGCGTCTTTCAAACAATATCTATCAATACCTGAATATTAAGCTGAAACATGGCTCCTTGTGTTAACTCTTCGCGTCTATCAAACACTGCCTGGATGGTATGCTGAAACATGGCTCCTTGTGTTAACTGTCCGCGTCTTTAAAATACTGTCTATCAATGCCTGGATAATACGCTGAAACATGGCTCCCTGTGTTTACCGTCCGCGTCTATCAAACACTGTCTAATAATGCTTGAAAATGAAGCTGAAACATCGCTCCCTGTGTTAACTGTCCTCGCCTTTCAAATACTGTCTATCAATGCCTGGATATTTAGCTGAAAATGGCTCCTTGTGTTAACTGTCCGCGTCTGTCAAATACTGTCTATCACTGTCTGGATGATACGCTTAAACATCGCTCCCTGTGTTAACTCTCAGCGTCTTTTAACCACTGTCTATCACTGCCTGGATGATTTGCTAAAACATTGCGCCATGTGTTAACACGGTTCTGCGTCCACCAACACCGGGTAATATTCCAATTCGACCGTTTTAATCATGTCATTTAGGTATGTTATGTGGCGTGTACATGTAAGTCGATACCAGTCGATAACAATCACAATCTATTGAAGTCGTACCCAATACCAACCCTTCTCAGTAGCTTCTCCAAGGGAAGTAATACCTTACTCAGTGTAGGGGTCAGCTTTTACAAACTCATAAATAATACATGGCCTTTTCACAAATACTTGTTTATTCACCTCCGTTTAAAGACTCTTCAATAGTATTAGATGGTGTTAATTCCTTGGGAGGGGCAAGCACAGTGAGAGGGTGTTAAACTACCCGGGCTCATCCTCAATATGCCCCCCATGGCACGTTCAGCACTCTCGCAGCTCGTAATGGATCCACCTAGCACTCGACAGGGGGCGATGTCAGGGTCACGTGACCACAAGGGGCGGACTCCTTGGGATAAACTTGCTGATACTAAACCTCCTATTTACGGGCAGTTAATGACGTGTTGTAGGGAACATGAGAGACCTCGGCGTGAAACTCTCTGGAGATCGTAGATGTGACCGGGCAGCGATGTAAGAGACACAAGGGCGTTCCTTTGGTGTTGGTAAATGTGTTGAGACGCTCCCCGTCAAGAAGGCCTCGTCACTTGAGATTGTAGTATTTGGGAATAAGTTATGGCACCCGAAATTAATGTTTATTGTTATTCCCCCTCGTACGGGGAAGTCGTACTGTTGAAGATTGTAGTCTGTTACGCTTTATCAGCGATACATGTAATACAAACCAACAGAGCGACTGTTGTTTTGTTGATATATAGATTTATTCGAACACCTATTTGTATAGAAGTAAGTAATGCAGAAGTATTTTTCATATCTATATTTGATATCTTGTTTTCATATACACCCTATCTTCTCTCATAGATGAGTAATATTCAGCAATATCACGGCGGGGGACAGCAGAAAAGGGCTTTACACATTGTACCACGTGGAGAATCGAACCCAGAACTTCGGGGTGACGAGCGAACGCTTTAGCCACGATGCTACTCGAACGCCCCTCAGTTTGTTTGGGAGGGGGGGAGGTAATGAGAAATGGGTCGCAGACACTGGTGAAGCCAAAACAAGATTTTTTGTTATTTAATTATTTTGTTTAGGCCTAAACATGACTGGAATGAATACCCAATGCCATTTAGAAAGTGGTCAAATTTAACAAATGTTATATTTGGGATAACACATAACACATAAATACTAGTTCTTTTTCGGGGTTTGAGTCCTGTCCGGGGTTCGAACCCTCACGCACAAAGTGAGGCACCTAATCGCCTGCACATAGCGATCTGACCCACTCAGCCACCGAGGCGTTCACAAAAAATGAAAGTCCAACTCACGTATTCAACCCAAATAAGTACTAGAATTTGTACTTTACTAAGAAAGTGTTATCCCATAACGTTTGTTACATTATAAGATTACTTCAAAAAATAGTAGGAAAGGGTGCGCACCGGGTGCCCGGGTGCAGTGCTGAGAGAGCAGTGGGTGCCGGCTGAGGTAGAAGTCTACACAGCGAATTGCCGAGCTTTCGATGTCTACGCCATCAGCATCCCCAAATTATACAAACTGACATTGATACTGAAAGAACATTCAGTTCCAAAGACACGTCTGAAGGAGATAAGATGAGATAAGATAAGATAATATTTATTGCAGAAACGTTCCATTACGGGACAGATGCAATTTTAAAAGACAAGACATTATGATTCATATATACATATATATACAGACATACATAATTTACATTCCTGTAGACACATACAAAAACAAAACTATCAATATTACATATTTGATGATATTTTTATACATCAAATGTCAACGGTTGGGGTATTTATTGTTTGTAATTATAGATATGGAAACAAATGAAGTTGATATTGACTGCTTCATTATTTGACAGGATGTAGTGAAATAATTTGTCTTCATGACTGTGGACATTTACATTTTGTCTGGATAATTTTTCAAAGAGTATATTTCTTTCTTGAGTGTGTTTAATACAGAGAAGTAAGTAGTGTTTTTCGTCATCAGTGGTTGAACATGTAGAGCATAGCCTCTGATATAGTGGGGTTGGTGGCTTTGTATGTCTTCCAAGTTCAATATTTTATTTATGGTTACTTAATCTGAGTTTAGAAAAGTGCACTCGATATTTTTTTACTTTACAGTGACTGAGATAGGGTTCTAATTTTATTTCATTTATATGTATATGAAGCGACCCAGGAGTCCTAGTATACACTCACGCATGGGAAGGTTGCATTTGTCTTTGGTCCAATATTTCATCAGCATGCTCCGTGTTCTATTGTTTTATTGGACTAGTAATACCTCTTTTATCCAACGCTTAATAGCTGTACCATTTCCCCGACACACGTGTACAATTCCTTTGTTACACTTTTAATGTAGATGCGAATTGCTCCCAACACCGCCCAGCGATATCTCAATCCCTACTGAGAGAGAGCGAATGTGTCAGGTGCTGCAAGGGAGCCATTGTAACTGGCTCGGCAATGACAGCTTTCATGATATGCAGTCATATTTTTTTCCGAGACCTGTCCCAATGAATGTATTTTCAGCCAGTACCTCTGCCCTTTAAGATTTACACCCGATATCTGCACGGAATGAAGGCCACGAGCGTCAAAATTTGGACATGTTTAGAACTGTGACAAAAAACTGGACAAAGATTTGCTAGTCTTAAAGACGGTGTGTACTCCTATAGTATTGTACATGTGTAGAACTGAGACACTGGTTCGAGGTAATTTCAGTAATAGGTAGACTAACATTTATTCCCAGAAATAAAGTTATCTTATTTAAAAATACATTTCTACAAAATACAAATAGAATGGAGCCAAGAACAATGCTTAATTTCAGTCAATCTAGACTTGCCAAATATCTAGACTTGCCAAATCATTCTAGACTTGAATTCCTTTACCTATTCATTCTCCAGGGTCTCGGAGGCTCACTAGGCACTGCACCATGGATATAGATTATACTAAAACAAAATGAAAACGCACCAACTTTAACTCGAAATCAGAAAAGATGTGTTTTTGTGCTTAAGTCAATCTTCAAACACGTCGAATGAGATTCGAACCCGTACGATGACATAGTCGTGTTTGATTATCTCATGTCTAAATACCCAGAACACTTTAATTTGATTTTAGTGGCAATTTTGCCAAATATAGCAATACATTTAATATGCGTGTTCAAAGTGTGTCAGTGTACTTTGATATTTGAGTTACGAGGTAATGAGTTTTGAACGACTTTGTGAAGGATAAAGTTGATGAGTGTTCCAACTGGTCTGATTCTGGTCCCTTTAAACGATACCTCCTGAAGCAGTGAGTCTTTTCATAAGATGCAAAGAAACTGGTCAAGAAACTGGTGCAATAGAAGAGTTAAAAAAGTTATGTATTTCTGGATGACTACAAAACTTAATAAGGCTAGGTTCGCGAAAGCTTGGTAAAGTTGATGGTTGCTTTGACTAACACGTCTTCGTGTCCAGCTTGGTGAGCAAACCCTCATATGATCGATTCCCGTGTTTCCATGAAGTCCAACTTGGGCAGTGTCTCCCTGATTGTGTCAGTTTTCTGAACTTCAGTTTAAGAAAGAAGCCAGCCATTAAAAGAGACCAAGGTATCTCCCTACCCAGTGTGTACTCCGCTGTGCCATAGTCACATCACCACCCACAATGGACATCTTGATTCCTTGTGTCACAATTGCCAGATCCTTGTCATCACTACACCTACAGTGTATATAATTGAATCATCTCCTGTTAATCTCATAAGCCTCGTCATTACATTGTTATCCTTGTTCATTCATCCCACCTTGTGTTGTGTAAACATAGCATCATTATATCATTATATACTAGTATATTAACTCTATGCACTTACTAAGCAATCAGAGCAAGAAGTTGATCTGAAACGTCGTGACAAAAAATAAAAGAAGTTGCTTTCAATACAAAATGTCATGTATTCAGTTTAAGCTCTTTTCCTTATACCGTGTAAAGAAGCACTATGCATCGCAGTATATGCCCACTGTCAGTGTATAGGCCCATGGACGTACCTTGCATGTCTGCAATGGATGTTAATTGTTCACCATAAAGCGTTAGCAGACAACCAAACACTGCATCAAACACACTGTGGTGTTGCTTTCTTAAATTATTGGCAATATTACGTTTTGTTAAACAAAAAGAGAAACACTCGTAGTATTGTGTATCGATACCTACGCATAGTCGTCACGTGCTCAAGAACAGTTTTGAAACGTGATTTCGCGTGATGTTATTGTTTCATGTTATTCTCGCGTGATCTCATTGTTTCCCGGATTAAGATGGCCGACAGCTCAAGCATGCGTCACAGACATAGACATTAGACTGATTGTGAATGGTATGAATGCATTGATGACAAATGATTTCCGTATCATAACAGTAAATGGGTTATTTACATCATGTTGATAATCATCCCCTACGTGAATATACGGACCATTGTGGGCCTATTGAGAATGTCGTCGTCACCTCGTAGCTAATTACACGTGTAGTCCGCGACAGGCGGACAATTTGTCAAATCTTCAAGAATTCGTTACACTTGTAAAAACGCCCCAAGACGTTTTAATTCTTTGTCAACTCGGCAAATCAGTGGAAATTACAAACAAATTAATCGTATTCACCGATTATCATATTCTCACGGCACAAATCCTACTATTTTGCTCTTGATTACTGACAATTGTGCGTCTCCGATTTCCTTCTGCGCGAGTTGTTTCCCCTTTGCCCGAGGGTCTGAAAGGGACAGGTCCGGCGCTTGTCGCCCCGTCAGCTGTCAGGTGCCAATCAAATACACAAATTGAAAGCGTGAATTTCTTTAATTACGATTTCAATAGGCGTGGATACGGTGGTGCTAATAATCTAGCTGACAAACAAATACAGGGCGGAGAAACATATCGAGTGACCTTGCTGTTCAGCGCCAACTGAACGCTGTCCTGCCCTGACACAATAGGCGACAACTGTCACATGGGAAGTAACGGTAACAACAATACACCCGTAGACAGTAGACGGGGGTAGACGGATGTGTTGGACGGTCGCCACTCCTTTAGATAACCTGCTACCAAATACCGACATATGGTATTGGGAATACTCGCCGCAAGCTATGTAAATCCATTGCTTTTTCTAAAGGGACATTTAAATGGCCAACATGACCGTAGTCTTTCATATTGGTCAAGTGTTTCAATTTCACTTGTAAGAGATAAGATTAATCTGAACGCCAGCCCCCAGGCGAAGGAAGGTAACCCCAGTCTAGTATACAGGGAGGTTTGCTTAACTTTCAAGTGACGCCTATATAGTATTGGTTATGTGAGTCAGCCTACCAGGTTATACAGTAATGTGTTGAGCGCAAACAAACCTTTTTACGACACGCAAATTTACTATCTATGTACATGTATATGCATGATTCATCCATCTGTCCATCCATTCATCTTTTATCCAAGCAGTCAGGCATTTACTGGTTCATTCTGTATTTTTTTAAACCATGTCTTCCTTCCTTCATTTTCTTTTTGTATTTTGTTTTGTCATTCATTCATTCATTCTGTTTTTTAATCCATCTCTTCATTCATTCATTCATCCTATCATTCATTCATTCGGTGTTGTTTTTTAATCTATGTATTCATTCATCCTATCATTCATTTATTCATTCGGTATTTTGTTTTCTAATCCATTCCTTCCTTCCTTGCTCCATTCATTCAGTATTTTGTTTTTTCATTCATTTATTCATTCATTCTGTTTTTTTGTTTTTTAATCCATGTCTTCATTCATCCCTTCCTTCCTCCATTCATTCAGTTTCATTCAGTATTTTGTTTTTTTCATTCAGTGATTCATTCATTCTGTTTTTATTACATGTCTTCTTTCATTCTTTCATTCATTCATTCATTCTGGTTTTTTAATCCATGTCTTCTTTCATTCATTCATTCATTCTGTTTTTTATCCATGTTTTCATTCATCCCTTCATTCATTTATTTATACTGTATTTTGTAATTTAATCCATTCATGCATACAGTTCCATTCTGTATTTTGTTTTTTAATTAATTCATTCATTCGTTGTTTTTTCAGTCGTTACTGGTAGTTCACTTGATAATATTTTGTTTCTTTTTTTCTTTATTCAAATGTCTTAAATGCCTTTGTCTGTTTTACATCGTTTGCTTTGTCGAGTCGAAAAATGACCATCCACGCCCCTCACATGTCTCTTACATCACAACCACACACCCCCCTCCCCCTGTTCCCACCCCCGGGATTTGCCCTCGCTCCCACCTGTCTCTGTTCGCCCACCCTGGTCTGGGAGGCAGGGAAGCGTGTTTATTTAGGTGCGAGTCTAACTCGGAGTTGAGTAATCTCCGCCAAATTAGGAACCCCATCCTCGCTGCCACGTTGCTGAGCTGGACTGTTTATCGGACTTGGGGATTCCACGAAGGGGGGTCTTCCCCACCCCCCGGAGTCGATGTCAAGATGGCCGGTCTGATCATGTCAGACAGGGAACCTAGGTTCACATCTCACTTACAATTCCTCCATCGTTTACCGTTACAAGTCCACAATGTGTGTAGGTTTGATCTACCGCTTCGTTTTCATAATAATGTGTATTTTCATAATGTGACAAATCCACACCCAAAAGCAGGCGCAATTACCAAATTATTAGCCCGGCAATAGATGTCAACATAGTTTTGAAACAAAATCAAATGAAAAAACTATAATATTAAAAATGAAATTTACATATTTGTCAAAAGTGTGGTAATTTCGTCTCACAAAATAATATAACCATTCGGAACACAGTATGGCAATACATCACGCCAGGGATTTCATCATTTTAACGATGAATGGAACTTGATTCGATTATTGAGTGCTTAGTTTCGCATTCTCGTCGACGAAAATTCAAACAATACACATCGTTTTTTTCCCTTTTGAAATTATTGTTTTTTTAAATAACCGTAACAAAGAAATATATACCTAACCAACACGGAATTACTGTGACGTCGGACAATAGTTCCACATAGAACAGCGTAAAAATATTTTCTGAATCGCGTGACATATGTTCAAACAAAGACCATCTAATCTGAGTTCAAAGGATTAAATTGTTTGGAACGTACCTGCCCAGTCAACCTGTCAACCGCGAAGTGTGCATTACGCTAAACTTAACTAAACTAAACTAAAAAAAAATTCACATTTAAAAATATACATTCCCATCTTGCATTCTTCAAAGCATCAATGTTTTCTCGAAGCCCCTCGAGATGATCAAATTGACAAATGTAGAAAAAACATTCTAATGAATAGCGTATATTTTGATGAAGTACAAAATCTATCGCTTCATGTTGTAAGAACAACGCATCATCAACATGCAGATGAACATCACGTTATGCTAGCCTTTATAAACAAACTCAACCCTGCAATAACAAAACAGACCTGACCAAATCAAGATTCTATCATCGATTTCACCAACAAAAATCGGTTTGTGTTTTGTTAATCCGTCACTAGACTACCTCTTGAGTCGAGAGCCGGTAAACGCTCATTATTTTCAACCAAAATAACTGATACTACTGTATCAAAATTTCACACCTGTAACTTCAAAGACGTATTGCAATCAATGAATACAGGTAAGGTGAGGCAACGTGTCGCGAACGCTAAGAAATATTTCACAGGTGGTTGAGAATGGACGTGAACTCCAAGCAAAGCATAATATTATGACATTTTGTTTGAAAACATCGGGAACAATAGGTTGTTATGGAGGTCAACACGTGGGGCAGATCCACGCTTTGTTATAGTAACATACGTCCACAATAGAATATCGAGAGCCGGCCTCGTATACATTCATATAGACAAATAGATAAACAATCAGAACAAAGGTTCACAACAAAGATGGTGCACTAATAAAGATAGTTGTGAAGAGTATAGGATGTTTATTTGCAGCTCCGTAAACAACCCTGTGAACCAGCCAAATGCTCACCAACAATTTTGTATTTTGTTTTCTGAAAGAATACATTTTGTCGGGATAGTGTATCATACCACCCGCGGTACGTGGTTCACAAGCTGCGTCAACTGTACCTTACCAACTGTTCCTTCAGGTGTCCTGTTGGTCATCATATGGTGAGTGTTGGTCATCGTGTGGTCGGTGTTGGTCATCGTGTGGTCGGTGTTGGTCATCGTGTGGTCGGTGTTGGTCATCGTGTGGTCGGTGTTGGTCATCGTGTGGTCAGTTTTGGTCATCGTGTGGTCAGTGTTAGTCAGTTTTGGCCATCGTGTGGTCAGTGTTGGTCTTCAAGTGACCCGTGTTGGTCATCGTATAGTGAGTGTTGGTCATCGTGTGGTCGGTGTTGGTCATCGTGTGGTCAGTGTTGGTCATCGTATGGTGAGTGTTGGCCATCGCATGGTGAGTGTTTGTCATCGTATGGTGAGTGTTGGCCATCGCATGGTGAGTGTTTGTCATCGTATGGTGAGTGTTGGCCATCGTGTGGTGAGTGTTGGTCATCGTATGGTGAGTGTTGGCCATCGTGTGGTGAGTCTTGGTCATCGTGTGGTGAGTCTTGGTCATCGTGTGGTGAGTGATGGTCATCGTGTGGTGAGTGTTGGCCATCGTGTGGTCAGTTTTGGTTATCTCGTGGTGAGTGCTTGTCATCGTGTGGTGAGTGCTGGTCATCTCATGGTGAGTGTTGGTCATCGTGTGGTCGGTGTTGGTCATCTCGTAGTGAGTGCTTGTCATCGTGTGGTGAGTGTTGGTCATCTCGTGGTGAGTGTTGGTCGTCGTATGGTGAGTGTGGGTCATCGCATGGTGAGTGTTTGTCATCGTGTCGTGAGTGTTGGTCATCGTGTGGTGAGTGTTGGTCATCGTGTGGTGAGTGTTGGTCATCTTGCGGTGAGTGTTGGTCATCTCGTGGTGAGTGTTTGTCATCGTGTGGTGAGTGTTGGTCATCGTGTGGTCGGTGTTGGTCATCGTATGGTGAGTGTTTGTCATCGTGTGGTGAGTGTTGGTCTAGTATTGTGAGTGTTGGTCATCGTGTGGTCGGTGTTGGTCATCGTGTGGTGACTGTTGGTCATAGTATGGTGAGTGTTGGTCATCGTATGGTGAGTGTTGGTCTTCGTATGTCGAGTGTTGGTCATTGGTGGTCAGTTTAGGTCATCGTGTGGCCGATAGTATCATATGAACATGTGCTATGACAAAGTGTATCAGCTACGATGTCGGCATAAAGAAACTCGGAATACACAGACTTCTGTTAAGACAGAATACACAGTCGTCTGGATACACAATCGACGATTGAGACAGAACGTCGAGATACACAGTCGTCGGTTAAGACAGAACGTCAAGATACACAGTCGTCGGTTAAGACAGAACGTCAAGATACACAGTCGTCGGTTAAGACAGAACGTCAAGATACACAGTCGTCGGTTAAGACAGAACATCAAGATACAACGTCGTCGATTTAGACAGAACATCAAGATACACCGTCGTCGATTTAGACAGAACATCAAGGTACACAGTCGTCGGTTAAGACAGAACGTCAAGATACACCGTCGTCGATTTAGACAGAACATCAAGATACACCGTCGTCGATTTAGACAGAACGTCAAGATACACAGTCGTCGATTTAGACAGAACGTCAAGATACACCGTCGTCGATTTAGACAGAACGTCAAGATACACCGTCGTCAATTTAGACAGAACGTCAAGATACACCGTCGTCGGTTTAGACAGAACGTCAAATTACACAATCGTCGATTTAGAGAGAACGTCAAGACACACAGTCGACGATTTAGGCAGAACGTCAAGATACACAGTCGTCGGTTTAGACAGAACGTCAAGATACACCGTCGTCGATTTAGAGAGAACGTCAAGATACACCGTCGTCGATTTAGACAGAACGTCAAGATACTCAGTCGTCAGTTTAGACAGAACGTCAAGACACACAGTCGACGATTTAGGCAGAACGTCAAGATACACAGTCGTCGGTTAAGACAGAACGACAAGATACTCACTCGTCGATTAAGAAAGAACGTCAAGATACACCGTCGTCGATTTAGACAGAACGTCAAGATACACCGTCGTCGATTTAGACTGAATGTTGGAATTGACAAACGTTTGGTTTGTCCGAATTGACAGAATTCGGATTCTTCAAAATGTCTGAATTCACAGAAGCCGGTTTAGACACTATGTCAGAATACTCAGGTACCGGATAAGACATAATTTCTAAATACGTTTATGTTTTCTGAGACAGAATGACGTAATTCTTATGTGATAGATAAGACAGAATGTCCGTAAACTTGAATGTACGTATTGACTTAATGTATGAATATACATGTATCGGTGAAGACAAGATGTCCGTATACTTGAATGTACGTTTTGACTGAATGTCCGAATACACATGTATCGGTGAAGACAGGATGTCCGTATATTTGAATGTACGTATTGACTGAATGTCCGAACACATATGTATCGGTGTAGACAGGGTGTCCGTATACTTGAATGTACGTATTGACTTAATGTATGAATACACATGTATCGGTGAAGACAGGGTGTCCGTATACTTGAATGTACGTATTGACTTAATGTCCGAATACACATGTATCGGTGTAGACAGGATGTCCGAATACTAAGATGCAGGTTGAGACGGAGTCCATCTTTCAGTACATTCCTGTTAGAATAGACTTGAAATCTTACGGTCATTTTGCAGTTTGTAACACATCTTCCCACATCAAAGTAAAGGATTTAACGGTGAATTATATGTTAATAAACATAACAGTAGACAATACGTACAGTCAGTCAAACTCGTTTCTCGAAACCCCGCAAGTACTCTCTCTTAACTTAACGAAGCAAAATAATTACACTCATTTTAATTTTATAACAAGCCGCGGCCGAACGTTTCCACCCTGGCCGCTTATTACCACATACTTGGCAGATGCATGTTATTTCAAAACCTAATGCATTCATATTATTGTCAGATGTAATTACAGAGAACGAGGACGCTTTTTGTCCGCCTGTTAGTTCTGCGCTGTGAGTACCTAGGCTGGGTTACCTAAGTATACACTGCAACCCCCATCCACTCCAACAGAAGATAGTACCCCTTCCCACCACAAGAGATGCTCCGCGCTCGGTTAAGGCTTGAATGACGCTTAAAGCAAACTCCAAAGTTTAAAGGGTTCTGATCGGGAGAAGGAAGAGAAGAGCAAAGATCTCAAGTGCAAATTGAGCGCTAAAAATATGAAATAAAGATACGGTGTAGCAAACCAGCTTATTAGCGGCTCCCCTCCTGTTCGAGAATAAATGTTTACAGAGAGCAAAAAACAACATACATGTGCGCACAGACCAACACACAGACGTTTTTCTTCGGAAATTAAATCAGATTTCCCTTCTATATGATATTCTAATCTCCGCTCGGTTGTGCTGGGTCGGGCGACAGTGGTGGCTGGGGGTGGGGTGTGAGGGTGGGGGCAGCGTTCGGACGGGGTTGAGCGGGGGACGAGCATGGATATTAATATGGAAGATACTGTCTCATTTATTCAAGGAAATATAAAGAAAATACAGTTCCAATTACGTTCTCCGGTATGTGGAAAGTACTCGGTGCCAGACGAAGGAAGTTATCAAGTTATGTGTGGTGGTGCATTTCTCTTTCTGGAATAATTCTAGGGTCTGACGGATTCAGTCGGTAGCTGTGGAATTTGAATCATGGAAATTTAATCAATTTGATTTTTTGTCTTTGAGTTCAATCGTAACGTTTCTGTAGAATGTGTTCCTCAATGGATCCTTCTTTCTAACAAAATAGGCATAGTACCTTATATTGCATGTAATTCATAATTATGATTTCTGTGTTATTTGTAATATTTTAGTATTGAATAATGGTAAGCCATAACTTAGGTTGTGTAAGGTTTCGTTGCAAACATTCCAATATGTTTGATGGCACATTAACTCACCAGTAAACCAGACATGAGCGTCTTCGTTGGTGATGAATGTATTCCTGGATCGCTCCCCCACTGGCTACAAGTCACATCAGTGCGACCATGTAAATAACGGTGTCTATATGTTTTGTAACACGACGTTATTGTTACTCTTTTGTCTGCTTCGTATACATAACGAAAAATACAAATGTTGTTTTTTTAACTGTAGACAGTGCATACAGCCCTATGATGACGTATGGGAAGACATGAACCGTTGCTTCTACAACAACAACGGAGCATCGTTTACATGTTGAAATGCAGTTAAATGCCTGAGGTAACGCCGAGCTCTCCTAATGGCTTCTGAATCCCAAATACATGAGTATATATTGTTAATATTTTTATGAGTTTTTTCTGCCTCGTCCGTATAGGTTGTTGGTTACGTTACGTCTTCATATAGAAGGAGTTAATGAATGAGTTTTGACGCTGCATGAAGCAGTCTTGTATCAACATCAGAACGACAGCCACCAATAAAAGACTTCAGAACCGAGTGGGGATTCGAACCCGGCTCAACGAACCCTGACGAGTGAACGCATTAATAACATGACCACCCAGACATACGTGCATATGTAAAGTAGTTTGCATTCTTTGACTTTTAGATTATTATGTCAGATACATACAGCTCTTCGTTAATCTGGACGTATTGGATATTAATGCGTCCGCATTGACAAGGTTGTTAACATAACGTGATTATCAAATAGGATTAACGAAAAAGTTGGTATTTTAGTTTTAGGGTGACTTGGACCATTAAGGGTCTACTTGCTCCCAGTAAATGACTTTAAACCAGTGAGTGCCGTTTATTTGACGATTAACCAATCTGCTTCATATATGTTAAATATAATAATTAATATGTTAAAACCGCAAGTAAACTTTATGTAATTTCTGAAAAGTTTGTCCTCATTCCATAAAAAAACAGATCAGAAAAAAAAGGAAATCCTGGTTCCGGTTTAACGAATCCTGGAGTATAGAGTAATGTCCCTTTGTAAATATGTAGACATTCACAAGAAATAAACGCATTGAAAGAGAGGGGTTTGCATTAACGGGGTCTGTTCTAACGGGTACTCCTGTAACAGTCCTGTAACTAAGTCCTGTAACTAAACTGAACTACCAATCACAAGTCACTACAGCTTGTTTTGTTAAGTCCGACTATATAACATCCTAAATTTGACAGATGACTATCTTTACTGTTTTTATGCTAGGGCCCCAGTCGGAAACTACTCCCGATCAACTTTATAATACGTTACTGTCATGTGGTTTTACAACTTTTGGACTTGCATATGCGTCATGGCATTGTGTCGACTCACTCTATAGTGTATAATTGTAAAGATAAAGGAACGCTTTGATATACAATGTAGTAGGTATAATTGAGTGAGTGAGTGAGTTTAATTTATGTTTTATCATCAATTTTCCGGATGTGAGTGAGTATGGTTTTACGCCGCTTTTAGCAATACTCCAGCAATATCACGAAATAATAGAAATGGGCTTCACACATTGTACCCATGTGGGGAATCGAACCCGGGTCTTCGGAGTACAAGGCGACTTTCAGCTGTGACGAACTGGATCCTCCAGGAGTTGCCAGTGTCAGCCAGTTTTACGGCGCGAACTTACACTGTGACTATCGTGAGTCAGTATTGAAGTGCAGTAGTTACGACTATCGTAACACTCTGTTGAAGCTAGGGAGTTTCTATTGTCGTAGTATTGGAACTACTCTGTCGACCATTCTCGAAACAGATGTTAAAGTACGACACTTGTAAGTCTATGTTAAAGCGCGGGACTTATCATTATCGCTTTGTGAAACAGTTCGTGGTTGCAACTTGATCCCTACTTTTTTGAAAATATATATCCAGAAAAAAATCCAAATGGGACCGGGAACGGAGCTGTGGCATTCTATATTTGATTCATTTTATTATTACATATCTAGGGTATGGCCCAGGGCCCCGTTCCACAAATCGATCTTAGCGCTAAGTCGGTCGTAACTCCCATTCTTTAACACTGACCTACGACAGTCGTAGCGCTAAGATCACTTTGTGGAACGGACCCCAGGAATACATATTGTTATATGGCAGTGTAATTTGTTGTTGAACAATGATTGCAAATGTATTACATCTCACATTTCATCTGTCATTACATCAAGACCAGCGGATGTGTGAAGATCACTTTTCGCCATGGAAGGATGGCCACTGTTGTGGATAGGTGAATATTATTATCACCGAACTGGTTGACATCACCACTGCCATCATATTTTTGTATTTTATACTGATAACTGCTATCATATTATATACTGCCATTGAATATTGTACTACCACTCTATTGTGCACTGCCATTGTAATTGCTCTGCAGTAATTTGTATTGATTTGTGAACCTAGTAAACTTTGTTGATTGTACACCATTTGTTGGTTGTTTTTTGGTTTCACATTATGTTCTTTCACGTACAGATTTCTGGGTTAACATATTGTTTCAATTTGAGAATCGACACATAACAATATCGTGTTACATATCACATGTATTATGGGCGGACCACGGACTACAGAGAGATCCAGGTGAACAGTATCCGTTTGGGATGGCGTGCAATTTATCCTCTTATCCGTCAGCAGGACACACGCACGCCTCTTATCCGTCAGCAGGACACCCACATGTCTGACATCTGTCAGCAGGACACCCGCATGCCTCGTATCCTTCATCAGGACACCCACGTGTCTGATATCCGTCAGGACACCAATATGCCTCTTATCCGTCAGCAGGACACCCGCATGCCTCGTATCCTTCAGCAGGACACCCACGTGTATGATATCCGTCAGGACACCAATATGCCTCTTATCCGTCAGCAGGACACCCGCATGCCTCGTATCCTTCAGCAGGACACCCACATGTCTGATATCCGTCAGGACACCCATATGCCTCTTATCCGTCAGCAGGACACCCATGTGTCTGATATCCGTCAGCAGGACACCCACATGTCTGATATCTGTCAGGAGGACACCCACGTGTATGATATCTGTCAGCAGAACACCCACGTGTATGATATCCGTCAGCAGGACACCCACATGTCTGACATCTGTCAGCAGGACACCCAAATGCCTCATATCCGTCAGCAGGAAACCCACGTGTCTGATATCTGTCAGCAGGAAACCTACATGTCTGATATCTGTCAGCAGGACACCCACATGTCTGATATCTGTCAGCAGGACACCCACATGTCTGATATCTGTCAGCAGGACACCCACATGTCTGATATCTGTCAGCAGGACACCCACATGTCTGATATCTGTCAGCAGGACACCCGCACGCCTGATACACTTGGCGTCGTCTTTAATGGAGTAGCCTTACCCAAAACGTAACGCATACACATGGTAATTACATGTATTACCCCCATCAATGATATGTCCGCTCCACACGACAATCCAGCGATTGACTTCATGAGCATCTTATCGCACAACTGGGATAATATGACATGCTTTCAACCAAGACACCTAGCCTGACCACCAGATCCGTGTCGTCGTCTCATATGAGAAGCATAGGTTGTCGGGGAACTTATATGCTTTGCCGAACCCTCTCGGGTTGACCCGAGATCGAATAGCGTAGACAGGATGTTGTGTCGTTCAAATAAGATGTCGAATTGCGTAGATACGATGGCGTATTACTGACAAAAGTTTCGAATACCGAGTACATGATTACGTAACGATATCATCCGATTTCGAAAAACGTGGCTATGATGTCGATGATGCCAAACATTTTGAAAACGTAGACATGAGGTGAGGTATGTGGGGTGAGTGGGGTGAGTGGGGTGAGGTGAAATGGGGTTTAAGGTCGCGTGCAAGATTATTGCACTTATATTTCGACGTGAATGCACGTGTGTGTGTATATGGCTGTTTGCACTAGTCTGGAATTACGCCAGTTTTTAGTGCTAGCCAACTGAGATACCATGCCGCAGATTAACATGAATAACCCACTCAGACACATTATACTGACTCCGAGCCGACCAGTCCTTGTTTTATCCGCTCAAGGGGGCGGTCGGGTAGCCTAGTGGTTAAAGCGTTCGCTGGTCACGCTGAAGACCCGGGTTCGATTCCCGACATGGGTACAATGTGTGAAGCCCATTTCTGGTGTCCCCCCGCCGTGATATTGTTGGAATATTGCTAAAAGCGGCGTAAAACCATACTCACTCACTCACTCACTTATCCGCTCAATGCCGAACGCCAGGCGGGGTAACAACATATAACATATTTTAATATCTTCGGGTATGACGCGGAAGGGGAGCAAACCATCGACCTGCCACTCACGATTTTCTTGGGCTTCGGTTCTGCCCCACCCTGAAACGCATGTTACATGCGGCGTCGTCTTGCTCGAAATACGCCTCTGTTCACCCAGCAATGAAAGGGTAACCAGTAGGATGAGATGGTGATCGTTAACCCTCTACTGCCTCATAGGCAGCTTGGGTTGTATACTACCCAGGGTTGCTTGGTTGGTTTGTTGTTTAACGCCGCACCAGCAATATTCCAGCTATATGACGGCGGTCTGTAAATAATCGAGTCTGGACCAGACAATCCAGTGATTAATATCATGAGCATCGAACCATGCAATTGGGATCGATGACATGCATCAACCAAGTCAGCGAGCCTGACCACCCGATCCCGTTAGTCGCCTGTTACGGCAAGCATGGGTTGGAATCTTCACGGGTCACTACCCAGGGAGTTGAAAATGACATTCCAGTGCCCACTATTCCATTGAACGGGGCTAATATTATTATGTAGCGTCGCTGAGTAGCTATACAAGTTGCCTTATCATTATTATCATTATTGTTGTTGTTGTTGTTTGTGTTGTTGTTTAAACTCCCCCTTACCCTTGGAGAGAGGCCACTGTATATTATATCAAATGAATGCATAGATTTGATTGGTATTTCACTGGCGTTAATCATATGCTGCATAAAGGACGATTACCTCAGGATGGAAAATATATTTAAATGAAATTATTAATCAACAGTCAAGGTTTTGGTCAAATTTAATGAAACGCAAACACATTGAAGACTTCACAACACTACATTTATATAGGTTTTGAATAGGATACTTCAGCATTATCAACATCAAACGCGAGCTAACTAATAAATTAAACAATATATTTATATCAGGATACGTTTTATCCATGGTATAATTGTTATTCAGTTATGGTGGTCGTCGAGCTTCATGTTGGTGTATCTGGTAAGAATGCAATATTAAACTTATGGCGCAAATAAAAGTATGTTACCTATTCATGGTAAAAATATCAACTACCGAAAAGGTGAATTGTCGATATATATTATCATATTTAATGTTAGTAAATCACCAGTTATATGGTGGGTAGGACATGGTGACAGGATAAAGTGAAAAAACCATACAATTTTGTCGATTATTAATATTTGGTTTGTGCATCACGTTTCAACACCAGATCGAGAGAGAGAATGTATGTATGTGTGTGTTTGTCTGTGAATAAGTAAGTCAAATGGACAGTTCTATTCGCGGCGCATATGTTTCATGGTTTATATTTGATGCATACGTGTTATTTTTTTTAATATGTATTTTTCAATGAAAATTCAAATTTGTTTTTCAGTCTATTGAACAGTATCGACCCACAGGATAGTTGATCTGCCAGCCGTTACAGAGCTCGTGTTTTTCACCAGGGTTGTTGTCGCCGTGCCTGGACTCCACGCTAACCCTACCCACTGATAGAGACACCGTCCTTGCCTGCAGCAGTGTGGTACTGAGACTACACATCGTCAAGTGATGCTGCACCGTATGTGTTTCGGTGTGGGCGATTCTGCCCTAACCTCACCGCGCCAGTGTTTCACAAATCGACAGTTTAAAGTGAGGAATAGTACCAGATGCCGTCCCAGCTAAACCAATTAAAAATAAATCAAATAGAGTGAGTGAGTGAGTATGGTTCTACGCCTCTTTCAACAATATTCCTCTCATGTCAAGATGGGTGACGTCACACGCCGCACGACGTGGGGTATCAAACCACGTCTTCGATGAGACGAGCGACCCCTCCAACCATCGAACGAAGTGAGTAAGTGAGTGAGTGACTGAGTGAGTAAGATATAATGCTGCTTTATACATTATTTGAGTGATAATAGCGTGTTAGCTTGATGTGGGAGGGAAGTTCAAAGTGATTCCCAGACGTTTAATACTTTAGTGAAACCCACCCAGGTACTTGGTATACTGTATACCAGGGCTAAACTAGGATTTAAAGCCCACGATCATCGGATTCTGTTACGAAAAAGGGACATAACTGCACAATGAATTATGGTGCCTAAGACGACTGCCACACGTGCTCCCTACCATACACCGAACTATGTTTGATACTTCTTTAAAAGAGATGTCAAAGCGCCAGGGTTGTCGTGAAACTTATATAAATACTCCATGACAGCGCCCGAATCGATGGGTTTGTGACCAACTTGTGTGAGGAGTATTTTTAGGAAATTCATGTGTAGTGTTAAAATGCGTAGTTTTTGAGTAATGCGCGCCATTGTTTGCGGGCAGAAGGATTTGTTTAGCTATTAAATGACTGAGATAATGAACCGCAAAAAGCATCTTCATCAAGTTTACGATACATCATCCTACGTGTATTGTCGTAAATAATTGCAAATTTAACTTTTGCCAGGTGTTGTGTTTACGGCAGTTAAAATTTAGCCCAGAACACATGTGCCGTTTGCTAGATGAATTTGCAACTAATAGTATTCACACACAAATAATTGACCTGCAAACATATTTAATAAATATCAAAAATGAAATTTCCTTAACTCGTTATATGCGAAACAAAACCAACATTTTATTTATTGTGTTGATGATCTGTACACCCATACGTGTCACGTTGAGGACTGAGGAGAAACCGCGACTGCAGTCTCCGTCATTTACCCAATACATGTGTATTTACTTGTGGGGGAGCTTGTCAACTGAAGATAGGTTGAAAACGCCCTAGATTCTCACTGATATGCTCCTATGTCTCTCAGTCAGATTCTCGAATAATACCATTCCACATTTATCTAAATCAACACAACGACTCCAGAATATTCATTACTTGTCGTCACTAGGTTTTGTCAAAGTGGGGGAAGGAGAGCGATCAAGGTTTTGTCAAAGTGGGGGAAGGAGAGCGATAAAGGTTTTGTCAAAGTGGGGGAAGGAGAGCGATCAAGGTTTTGTCAAAGTGGGGGAAAATAGCGATCAAGGTTTTGTCAAAGTGGGGGAAGGAGGTCGATCAAGGTTTTGTCAAAGTGGGGGAAGGAGGTCGATCAAGGTTTTGTCAAAGTGGGGGAAGGAGAGCGATCAAGGTTTTGTCAAAGTGGGGGAAGAAGGGCGATCAAGGTTTTGTCAAAGTGGGGGAAGGAGAGCGATCAAGGTTTTGTCAAAGTGGGGGAAGGAGAGCGATCAAGGTTTTGTCAAAGTGGGGGAAAATAGCGATCAAGGTTTTGTCAAAGTGGGGGAAGGAGAGCGATCAAGGTTTTGTCAAAGTGGGGGAAGAAGGGCGATCAAGGTTTTGTCAAAGTGGGGGAAGGAGAGCGATCAAGGTTTTGTCAAAGTGGGGGAAGAAGGGCGATCAAGGTTTTGTCAAAGTGGGGGAAGGAGGTCGATCAAGGTTTTGTCAAAGTGGGGGAAGGAGGTCGATCAAGGTTTTGTCAAAGTGGGGGAAAATAGCGATCAAGGTTTTGTCAAAGTGGGGGAAGGAGAGCGATCAAGGTTTTGTCAAAGTGGGGGAAGAAGGGCGATCAAGGTTTTGTCAAAGTGGGGGAAGGAGGTCGATCAAGGTTTTGTCAAAGTGGGGGAAAATAGCGATCAAGGTTTTGTCAAAGTGGGGGAAGGAAGTCGATCAAGGTTTTGTCAAAGTGGGGGAAAATAGCGATCAAGGTTTTGTAAAAGTGGGGGAAGGAGGGCGATCAAGGTTTTGTCAAAGTGGGGGAAGAAGGGCGATCAAGGTTTTGTCAAAGTGTTGGAAGGAGGGCGATCAAGGTTTTGTCAAAGTGGGGGAAGGAGGTCGATCAAGGTTTTGTCAAAGTGGGGGAAGGAGGGCGATCAAGGTTTTGTCAAAGTGGGGGAAGAAGGGTGATCAAGGTTTTGTCAAAGTGGGGGAAGGAGATCGATCAAGGTTTTGTCAAAGTGGGGGAAGAAGGGCGATCAAGGTTTTGTCAAAGTGGGGGAAGGAGGGCGATCAAGGTTTTGTCAAAGTGGGGGAAGGAGAGCGATCAAGGTTTTGTCAAAGTGTTGGAAGGAGATCGATCAAGGTTTTGTCAAAGTGGGGGAAGGAGGGTGATCAAGGTTTTGTCAAAGTGGGGGAAGGAGGGCGATCAAGGTTTTGTCAAAGTGGGGGAAGGAGGGCGATCAAGGTTTTGTCAAAGTGGGGGAAGGAGATCGATCAAGGTTTTGTCAAAGTGGGGGAAGGAGAGCGATCAAGGTTTTGTCAAAGTGGGGGAAGGAGAGCGATCAAGGTTTTGTCAAAGTGTTGGAAGGAGATCGATCAAGGTTTTGTCAAAGTGGGGGAAGGAGGGCGATCAAGGTTTCGTCAAAGTGGGGGAAGAAGGGTGATCAAGGTTTTGTCAAAGTGGGGGAAGGAGATCGATCAAGGTTTTGTCAAAGTGGGGGAAGAAGGGCGATCAAGGTTTTGTCAAAGTGGGGGAAGGAGGGCGATCAAGGTTTTGTCAAAGTGAGAAAGGAGATCGATCAAGGTTTTGTCAAAGTGGGGGAAGGAGAGCGATCAAGGTTTTGTCAAAGTGGGGGAAGGAGAGCGATCAAGGTTTTGTCAAAGTGTTGGAAGGAGATCGATCAAGGTTTTGTCAAAGTGGGGGAAGGAGGGCGATCAAGGTTTCGTCAAAGTGGGGGAAGAAGGGTGATCAAGGTTTTGTCAAAGTGGGGGAAGGAGATCGATCAAGGTTTTGTCAAAGTGGGGGAAGAAGGGCGATCAAGGTTTTGTCAAAGTGGGGGAAGGAGGGCGATCAAGGTTTTGTCAAAGTGAGAAAGGAGATCGATCAAGGTTTTGTCAAAGTGGGGGAAGGAGAGCGATCAAGGTTTTGTCAAAGTGGGGGAAGGAGAGCGATCAAGGTTTTGTCAAAGTGTTGGAAGGAGATCGATCAAGGTTTTGTCAAAGTGGGGGAAGGAGGGTGATCAAGGTTTTGTCAAAGTGGGGGAAGGAGGGCGATCAAGGTTTTGTCAAAGTGGGGGAAGGAGGGCGATCAAGGTTTTGTCAAAGTGGGGGAAGGAGATCGATCAAGGTTTTGTCAAAGTGGGGGAAGGAGAGCGATCAAGGTTTTGTCAAAGTGGGGGAAGGAGAGCGATCAAGGTTTTGTCAAAGTGTTGGAAGGAGATCGATCAAGGTTTTGTCAAAGTGGGGGAAGGAGGGCGATCAAGGTTTCGTCAAAGTGGGGGAAGAAGGGTGATCAAGGTTTTGTCAAAGTGGGGGAAGGAGAGCGATCAAGGTTTTGTCAAAGTGAGAAAGGAGATCGATCAAGGTTTTGTCAAAGTGGGGGAAGGAGAGCGATCAAGGTTTTGTCAAAGTGGGGGAAGGAGAGCGATCAAGGTTTTGTCAAAGTGTTGGAAGGAGATCGATCAAGGTTTTGTCAAAGTGGGGGAAGAAGGGTGATCAAGGTTTTGTCAAAGTGGGGGAAGGAGGGCGATCAAGGTTTTGTCAAAGTGGGGGAAGGAGGGCGATCAAGGTTTTGTCAAAGTGGGGGAAGGAGATCGATCAAGGTTTTGTCAAAGTGGGGGAAGGAGAGCGATCAAGGTTTTGTCAAAGTGGGGGAAGGAGAGCGATCAAGGTTTTGTCAAAGTGTTGGAAGGAGATCGATCAAGGTTTTGTCAAAGTGGGGGAAGGAGGGCGATCAAGGTTTCGTCAAAGTGGGGGAAGAAGGGTGATCAAGGTTTTGTCAAAGTGGGGGAAGGAGAGCGATCAAGGTTTTGTCAAAGTGGGGGAAGGAGAGCGATCAAGGTTTTGTCAAAGTGGGGGAAGGAGAGCGATCAAGGTTTTGTCAAAGTGTTGGAAGGAGATCGATCAAGGTTTTGTCAAAGTGGGGGAAGGAGGGTGATCAAGGTTTTGTCAAAGTGGGGGAAGGAGGGCGATCAAGGTTTTGTCAAAGTGGGGGAAGGAGGGCGATCAAGGTTTTGTCAAAGTGGGGGAAGGAGATCGATCAAGGTTTTGTCAAAGTGGGGGAAGGAGAGCGATCAAGGTTTTGTCAAAGTGGGGGAAGGAGAGCGATCAAGGTTTTGTCAAAGTGTTGGAAGGAGATCGATCAAGGTTTTGTCAAAGTGGGGGAAGGAGGGCGATCAAGGTTTCGTCAAAGTGGGGGAAGAAGGGTGATCAAGGTTTTGTCAAAGTGGGGGAAGGAGAGCGATCAAGGTTTTGTCAAAGTGAGAAAGGAGATCGATCAAGGTTTTGTCAAAGTGGGGGAAGGAGAGCGATCAAGGTTTTGTCAAAGTGGGGGAAGGAGAGCGATCAAGGTTTTGTCAAAGTGTTGGAAGGAGATCGATCAAGGTTTTGTCAAAGTGGGGGAAGGAGGGTGATCAAGGTTTTGTCAAAGTGGGGGAAGGAGGGCGATCAAGGTTTTGTCAAAGTGGGGGAAGGAGGGCGATCAAGGTTTTGTCAAAGTGGGGGAAGGAGAGCGATCAAGGTTTTGTCAAAGTGGGGGAAGGAGAGCGATCAAGGTTTTGTCAAAGTGTTGGAAGGAGATCGATCAAGGTTTTGTCAAAGTGGGGGAAGGAGGGCGATCAAGGTTTCGTCAAAGTGGGGGAAGAAGGGTGATCAAGGTTTTGTCAAAGTGGGGGAAGGAGAGCGATCAAGGTTTTGTCAAAGTGGGGGAAGGAGAGCGATCAAGGTTTTGTCAAAGTGGGGGAAGGAGAGCGATCAAGGTTTTGTCAAAGTGGGGGAAGAAGGGTGATCAAGGTTTTGTCAAAGTGGGGGAAGGCGGTCGATCAAGGTGAGTGAGAAGAAGGTGGACGAACATGTTTGGGCGATAGGGAATCATGATTCCCCTCCAGTCTTGAAGTAACGTGATGTGTTCCCTCGCCAGATGGTATTGCCATACACTGACAGCACATCAATGACTGGACAGGACATTTCAAAGATGGCATGAATTGTTAAATTCTGGTGGGCCTGGGGAGAGAGAAACAATTGTCCCATTTTTTTAGTTAGACCTTCCATATATTTTTACTGCTTTCACATATTTTTCTAAGGAAATAAAATTAAATTTAAGTGGTCATATATAGTATCTGTCAGTATGTTAAAAAAGAAAAAAATAGCATCACACGTTCTTCAGCTACAGTGTTTTAAAGAAAAGAATTCTGGACCCACTCAGTAACGGACAGATACTGTGACTCTTGGGGTTGTATACGTTAGGGGCTCGACTATGGTTCTATGCCCGTGACACTATTATTAACATTGGAGTGAAATACAATTCACAGATTTAAGTAGGAAATGCCCTGAGAATGTTTATAAGCCTGTGATTTGTGAAACCTAGGGTCCTATCAACCCCGTCTAATTGAATAATTAGCAGCCACAGTAACCGTTACTATTTTCTGGACACTACAAATTTGAACCATGTAACTCAATTTGATGCGCTTTAAACAGCTCAGGTACACGTGTGTCGGTGATGAGTGTAGGGTGCCAAATGTGTATAACCGTTCTTTATTAAATTCCATTTTAACGGAAGAATCACATATGGTCAAGTGTATTGGTTTAATAGGAGATTTCGCACTTGAATTTAAATAAATATTTAAATGATAATTATTATAAAGCATTCTTCTGGCAAACGGGAAATATCAAATTTAAAAGTGCGGAAAAGTTCATAATGTTACTAAAATTATTGATCATGTTGATATGACTGATAACTTGCCTTTCCTTTCTGTCGCGTGCAAGGGGTGGACTTGATCAAGTTCAGTATGTGTAAAATGTGCCGTGAAGTCCGTACCCCGAGATGATTTCTTCACATATGTTTGTATTGTCTTTACTCCATGTCTCGAGAAAATTACTAACAATCGAATATATACAAGATGCTTCGAAATACCCTCTAAAGTCAATCTTATTGGCACATTGTATCCTCTATATTTAGTGTTGCTGAACGTGAAAAAAATGCAAATGTTGAAAATGACAAAGACAGTCCAACTCATACGAACTCTTTCACAAAAAATTCTCGGCGTTTAAATCATATGCAGATGTGCCAAAAAAAGGTCAAAGCGTTTCTCGTTCTTTCTGAAATTATTTTCACGACTTTCAGTGACATTGCAGAAGAAGTAACGCCATTAGAAGGTGGATACGAGAAGGATGGTTCACGTCATGATACCAACACATTGCAATGGGAAAGGCTTGTTCAACAGGAGTACCAATTAAAAAGAGACATGTGTCATTGTATGACCATTGTATTTATTAATATGAAGTTATCGCTTTTGTCACTCGAAGTTAAATAATCCAATCACAAATTTATAATAATTTCAACACATTCGTGATAATGCATTGGCATACACGCGGAGTAGCTCTGGTTGTGAAGACTGCAGTCAAAGGGAGACAACTTCACTTGAAAGATTGGAAGGGTGTTTTCAGATAAGTACTTGTAATAAACACAGTCCATTCTTTCATTAAAAAAAACAAAAACAAATTTCAATAACGATGCTTATGACTTGACAGCTACAGTTGGAAATGAAGACGTGACACAGTTATATAACGACGGTCACGACTTCTTGCAAGGAGTAACCATGAAACGCTACATATAACAAGGAAGTTGTTATCTCGGAGTTGCATGTGTTTCTCCTCCAACTTCTTAATGCTTATCAAAAGTTTACAGTTAGAAAGTGTCTCATAATATCTCCACCACTACACGTGAGTGAGGCTTAACCGCCTTTCAATATTCCGGTGTTATTACTGGGATACCCCGCCTACACCATCCTACCACCTGTCTCTGATGTGAGTCTCATTCTCAGCAACATCATCCTTTAATCAAACAAACCAGTGAGTTAGAGTCAGAGCATCGGTCCAAGCTCATTTGTTTGTTTGTTGTTTAACTCCGCACTCAGCAATATTCCAGCTGTATGGCGGCGGTCCGCAACGGTCGAATCTGAACCAGTGATGGACACCATGAGCATCGATCCACGCAATTGGAATACGATGACATGCATCAAAACAGGTGAGCGAGCCTGACCACCCGATCCCGTTCGTCGTCTCTTACGACAAGCATAGTCGCCTTTTGCGGCAAGCATGGGTTGCTGAAGACCTATTCTACCCCGGATCTTCACGGGTCCGGTCCAAGCTTTTTCAAGAGGTCAATCCCACGTATCCACACTATTCAGCCATTGTGGCCACCGGATCCTCAATTAGTTCACCCCTGAGATGCAGACCCATACCATCATTCTTTAATCCCTTTTTGTCTCAGCCAGAGCCTTCAAGACCATAATATTTGGAACAATTGAAGCAATGTGAAGAATATAATTAAAATCACTGTCTTTGTGCGTCAGTATATCACCATTTAAGCCACACAACGACGTCCACACGCATGTACATTGGGGAGGATTGTACAGTCTTGGAACAGCGAACAAAAGCCGCGATGGGCTTTTCAGACCACCAGTCATACGGTCTAAGGGACACAACTCGGGATGAAAGTATTTGAAGCGCGCGTATAATGTCCGTCTCAGCGATGATGATATTTCCAGAGATATTCAAAGAGTTTTATTTATTTCGTTATATACGTATCACATGTCAATGTTACGTCATACATGTATACTAGTACACGAGTTTCCCCGTTAGGTTCGCCTTTGTTGCAGCGAGTGTTTATCAAGACGGATATAACGAGCCAGAGCGAGCTAAAACGGTAGTTAAAGGAGACAGGTGCAGTTATGCATGTACCTGTATTCCACACGTAAATGTTCCGTATTATTTAGATTAAATTGACTAAAGACTTTATTCAAGAAACCATACAAATCCATTTCTGGTACAAATAATGCTGAACAGGCCTGGGACGTTGCTTCTCATAAACACAATAAATTTGATCAATATTTCTAACAATTAAGAAAATACTTCAGCAAAAGAATACGAGTTACGGAAGATCATCTGCACCTCTAAAAGTCATTGTATGTTTGTTCGTTTGTTTGTTAACGCAACACTCAGCAATATTCAAGCTATGTAACGGCGGTCTCTAAATAATCGAGTCTAGTGACTGACATCATGAGCATCGATCTGTGCTTAACCACCCGATCCCGTTAGTCGCCTCTTGCGACAAGCATGGGTTGCCCAACACCTTTTCTGACCAGGTCTTCAGGAAGGGCGTAGACTAGCGGGACACAACTCGGCTAGTTTCAGTACGGTACAGTAGACCCGTTTGTTTGTTTGTTTGTTTGTTGCCTATTCTACTGCCAAGTATGCTTGATTCTGATTGGTCAAAAGGGGATTAAAATTCCTTTTGTTACCTCAAAATTAACAAATCGTTTCACAAAAAAAGCAGAAAAAAGCGTATGGACACATCGATCTATCGATGGCCTACATATAACAACAACCTGTATACAGAACTGCATATGTTCGATAGGGTAATATTTCCGGATGTTTTCGGCGACGATTGTGACGTCCTTGACCTTAACCCTGACTTGACAACACATAACGAAGGTAAAGCGCTCGGTTCTAAACATCCTCCCGAGGCAAGGGAGTTAACTGTAAAAGTCCAGTTTCCACCCTGACTATCGATCAGATCGTCTTGACTGGGCGCCCACATTCCGTTTGAAGCAATTGTAATTATATATGAAAGGTCTGATTGGTCAATAGGAGGGACATAGAAAGGACGCTGGTAGAGCTCTGATCGAGACACGGAACTCCGGCGTAGTTCCGCAGGGGTGCGAAACTGGACTTTTACAACTACAAGAGGTATCGGAAAGGTACAAGGTACTAAAGTGGTGAGTCTACCTTAAATTTCAAAAGACGGGAGGTTTATCTCCTAACTATCCATTCATTGGATTTCCAGCATTCACAATACAGGCAAAGCTTGGGCTCATTTACTCACTTTCGTGAAGATAATCGAAGATGCTGGCTATAAGGGGCGGTAGGGTAGCCTAGTGGTTAAAGCGGTCGCTCGTCAAGATTCGATTCCCAATATGGGTATAAGGTGTGAATCCCGGTGTCCCCAGTGTCATCATCTCGCTAGCGACTCTGGCAATCGTGTGAACTCAAGAAACGGGGTGATCTGACTTCCCTTGAGTTTACTTCCCTTGACCTGACTTCATTTTACCGACGATCTGGCATCCTATTATCCCCCGTCCTGGACCTTGCTCCCGAATTCCCGTGAACAGACTATCCGTGACTTCTTTTACCTGACTACTAGTAGTAGTAGTAGTGGTAGTAGTAGAATTATGTACAGATATTAAAATAAAAAAATACAGCAACGAGGGTTTTGGTGATCCTGGCACAGTCAGGCGGGTTAGGCTCATCATCAGCTCAGGGCCCTTGCCCCCTCTACACGCAGCCCAGACAGCGAATGGGTCTTGTCCAAGGAAGCGCTGCCTGGTCGAACCCACCAAGAACTATTCGGAGAATGTGAAGACTCCCCAACACTGCAGCCTTCTGCATTACCCAGATTGTCAGACGGGCTGTATTCCTGGTAGCAAACCCGGGTACTTTCCCGATGTCAGTCAACAGATTGCGAGGTACCAAACCTAAGGCACCGAGAACAATGGGGAGTCGGACAACTCGGTACTTGGGATGCTATGATCATTTTGATGAATATGATGATTATTGTTAGCGTAAGATCTCATAAATATTGTACAATATTAGTATTATATCGTCGTCACTGCCAATAACCTTGCTGTAATACTGGAAGGGTAACACTTATTCCAGCAGTACATACAGACAGACGATGCAGCTGAGACGGCATTCACGTAGACGCTTACAACGGACCGGTGGACGGACGACACAACATGTACCTTGACTAGTCCAAGCTCTTCCTGCAATTCAACGTCCTATGCTCAAACGGATCAACACTCCACGGAAAGTAAATCATAAACAATATTGTGACTCCTGCTTTTGGTAACACATCTTTAAACGTATTTTTGTATGACGCTACCGGGCATCGAACCACCGACCTTCCGCTCTCCGGCCAGAGCCCTATACCCACAAAACCACCGAGGCGGTCGCGTCATCGTAGGTAAAGCAGGAGGTGGCAGGTGTGTTTAACGGAATTAAATCTGATAAACGGCGGGAAACTGTCAATAGATATCATCCTTCGTCTTGACTCCGTAACATACCGCCATTTATGACATGGTTTTGCAAAATATATAATTATGCATTACATTGTTTAATCACAATATGGCTGAAATATTGCCGACGTTACTCATTTAACATTTAACGCACTCACTATATGCATATGTTAGTGAATGTTAATGTGTATTCTACCATGAACTTAGATATTACTCCATTCCGATTGGCCAATCAGAGACACTGTGCTCCACGGCCTGGTGCGTGCATCCAGTCTAGCCCCAGAGGTCATTACCGCCTCCGTGGTCTACTGGTAGAACGTCCGTCCGGAGAGCGGAAGGTCCGGGGCTCGATCCCCGGCCGCTTCATACCAAAAGACGTTAAAAGATGGTTGTTGTCACCCAGTCTGGCGCTCGGCATTAAGGGGCTAAAACAAGGACTGTTCGGCTCGGAGTCAGTATACTGTGTCTGAGTGGGGTATTCATGTTAAACTGCGGCATGGTATCTCAGTGAGCTAGCACTATAAATCTGCATCAGTCCAGACTAGTACAAGCAGCCACACACACACACACACACACACACGTGCATGCACGTCGCCATATACGTGCAACAATCTTAGACGCGACGTTAAACCCAATTTCACCTCACCAGAGGTCGTAATTAGAATAAAACTGATACATTACTTCTCACTGTGTTATTAGAATATACACAAGGTAAATAATACACACCATACAATATAAATCTGAATTAACTGCAGACAAACAAAGTGGTCTTTGGGGTCTGTGCCGAACTTGCTAAAACAACGGACCTAAATAGTATTATACTTATTATTATAATTTAGGTCCTTGCTTGTCTCTTACTGAATTGGAATAATTCCTGTTTTTCTCAAATATTGGTACATGTTGAGTAATACAATATTCAGTGCAATTCTTATAAAATAACCAGATCCACGACCGTATGTTTTTGACTTAAGAGCGGTATCAAAGTTGGTGTAATAGCTTTTAGAGACTGGAGCACGGAACGTTCTGATTGAGCTAAGCGAAATGCGTATTTGTAGATGTGGTTATCTCCCTTAGACCGGTAACTGAACCCACGCAAACTGTAAGTTGTTGCTGAAATGCGCATAAGTGGTGTTCGCAACATATGAATATAATGTTTGGGTATCTAATTCCACCTATGGGTATAGTCATTGTCTTTGACGATATAAGAAAGTAATACGTCACAAATATTGTTCAATATTTTCAATGATTATGATAGGAAAACCGATTATCAAAACGTGTCACCATTTCGAGATGATGTATGAAAGTGCTTCATGAGTCGACTCCTTGTTTAGTAGGGGCCTGAATTAGGAGATAACATGCTGTGTTTGCACATTAGAGCTTTAATACCTCAGAATTAACCGCACGAAATTGAATCTGGACATTCAATCTCAACACAAACTTAATAAATACAAAAACAACATTTTAAATATTCATTTTTGTGTGGATTTATGGAAGGATAATAGTTACAAACTATATAGAATCGTGTAGCAAAATGAAATAACATTCAGTTTTGATTCAACGTCAGCCAATCAAAATCGCAGAAAATAGGAAAATAGGACACATTTTGTAATTATTTCAAAATGCCCACCGATGGTGATATTAGCTTCCGCGGTGATTCAACTGTCAAATCAGCTGTTTCAACCAGTGGTGGTTACTGTAATTTGAAACCTCTGATTGACCCATCAGAATCGAATATTTTCTAAATTCGTGGTAGAATATTATTTAACGCTAAAGGAACATATTTGCATTAATTGATATAGACCTGTCAAAACAATTAAAGAGACATTGAACTGTTAGTATCGAAATATTTTACGAGCGCTTCATTATTTGTCAATATTCCATTGTCTCCCTTTGACCTCTTCCAAAGTTACAACGTATGGTGGTGACAGGGATAACGGACGGAGCCTGAACATAGATTTGACGAACGAGATGGACACCTCCTCAAATATATTTGTGTAAAATTTAAAATGCGAATACAAATATTTGTTTTTCAACCTTTTTTACTCAGTAAAATCGACATCATTCCTGTTGTCTGAGACGCATCTCCAACACGGTATAATGATAAATCAACGTTTGATTCAGTCACGCTAACTTGCAAAGTTTTAAATCATATAACAAACTAGGCATCCTTTTGTAAACAGTGATTCCGATCAAATATGATACTGATACTGATACTCAACACTAATGCTTTTGGAAAAATAAAAACATTGACGCAAAGGATACAAATTGTATCAGTTAATGCGAGTGTTTGGTTTATTTCAGTATTTCAGTTATGTCAGCTTGATGTGGGAGTGATGCAGATCGTAGGGACCTGAACCCACTACTACTACTACTACTACTACTACTACTACTACTACTACTACCAGAAATAATAATAAGAATGAAGATAAACACTACCGCGACTATTACTCTAGATGATGATGATGATGATGATGATGATGACGACGACGACCCACGACCAACGAATCCTTGTCACAGCGACAAAGCTTATCTGGTGCTGCTGCTGATGATGATGACGACGATGACAATGATGGTGATGACGCATGACCAGCGATTCCTGGCATAGTACCACTTTCATTACCGGACCATTTCCTAAAATGATAATAATCATAAAAACCATATCCATGGAAAGAAATCCTAATGCTGAGAAGGAAACGATGTTCAACGACACAAGCCATTTTCATTTTTCCGTGTTTGAACTTCCGGAGTATTTTGTTTAAACAACATTTTTCAACTGATGGGCGGCTATGTAGCACATGCACCTCCAATGCAATTAGTCTTATTTTCTGATAAACCTTAACTGACAAATAAATGTGTAAATGTGTGGAATTTTGTCACAGGATTAAGTGTGTTTAGACGAGGGTATTTAACTTTCTTTCATGTGTGATAAGTCTTCTCGCTAAGAAAATATGTTTCTATATTTAAACAAACCAGTCGGCCACATCCTGTAATATTAATGAAATAAATGACACCCATGATCACTTCCTGACAGTCCCCACGTGCTTGCAACTCCTCGCAGGGCGTGTGTGACACGGGGGGCACGTGGATCACGCCCTGTGACGTCACCGCTGATAAGCAATATATCTCGCACATGCGTTGGTGGCACGTGATGAGTGATGTACGTCAGTGTGTGTTACAGTTGACCCATTTATTAAGCTGTTAATTAAAGATATCACTTCGGGGTAAAAAGGGGACCGGTTTAAATCTGGACTCAATTTCAACTGGTTACGAGACAAGTGATACGTACCAAAATACCCCTTGATGAGGAAGGTGAAAAAACAACGTGAGCATCCTGTGTCGGAGGTTAAATAACAAGATATTGACTGTTACCGACCTGAAAATGTATTAAAACATTTTTTTATCTTGTTCAGACTTTGATCAATTGGAAAGGCAATTGGCATATTTAATAACCAAATCTGACTGATTCACAAAAGCTGATTGTATGTCATGGTATACAAATTGCGTAGATTGATGCTCGTGATGTAAATCACTGGATCGTCTGGTAGACTCGAGTATTTCCAGACCCCCGTCATATAAGTGGAATGTGGCGTTTATATAAACAAAAAACAAACAAACACAACAACAATTTACGTGTGCTGTAATTATTTTGGAGTGATTACAGTGGTATTCCGCGAAACACTGTTTACCCAGACAGTACCCAGTGAAACTGTTGGGACCGACACACGGACGTTAAGTCTCTACTACAACTATTGGGACTTATCAACACAGTATCTACACTAAGTGTACGCTGCCAGCCACCTTATCATATATATATAAATGTTTACGTGCCGTGAATGAAAATAGTATGTAATATCTCTATATATAATGTACATTATGTATATCTACCTCTCATGTCTATAATTATATTTATTATAGTTTATATCATGCCCTACGAGGGTGGTCTGTACAATAAAAATTCTTGATTCTTGATTCTTACATACCACACATGTCCGGATTGGCGTGTTAAGTGTAGGTAGCACAAGCAGCGATTATCCGGATGCCGGTGTCTGGAATAACGGGTTCCGAGCTGGACGGGTTCACTGCAGATCACTATTTAATCGTAATCTGTTAGGGTCCAGTCACACATTCAGGAATTTTACTGCCGTCCTTGATAGGACCATTTCCGATTAAAATTTGTCAAAAGTCTGATCAAGATCATGTGAATCATGGCGGGACATTCACAAACAATCAGATATTGTTTAGGAAGCGTCCCGATTCAGCCGTTTCCAGCCGAATTTGTCCCGATTCTCCCGTTCTCAATCCGAATCCGATCCGATTTGTATCTTCCGCATGGTAAAAAACGACCGAATCTGTCTCGACAGCGCCACGATTCTCCCGAATGCGATCCGACAGAGATCAGACAGTGAACCGACAAAGACGGTTTGCATTCGGCAAGATCTGGACGCAATCTGGATTCAATCGACAAGAAACGGCAATGAACAATTCATGCCCGTTCATCACGACAGATTCCTGATCCACAGGACACCGTCCAGACAACACAGGACATTGTTACGATTTTGATCCGATACAGCAGAATCTGTCACGACATAGTCACGACTGTTTCCCCGAATGTTACGGGACGCACCAAACTGTCGGGAGTGCTTGACCGACCTCTCTAGGCCTTTCCCGATCCGTAGGACTCCGTTATGAACGTATACGACTGCGTTCAGACACTGATAGGACATTCCCGATCATTGAGGATAGTAATCCGACTTTTTCAATTTTCGTGTCGTAGCGCTGTCTGATCTCAAACGGGAGCCATAATCGGCACTGTGTGAACCTGGCGTAACCTGCTGTGACTGTGGGTCTGTATTTATGCTGATACATCAGTTTCTTTGGTCAAACGTTTTATAAAAATGTTTTTGTCAAGTACGCCCTTCCTGTCACATATACTTTTAAAATTTCAAAACCCATTTCCCAGAAATATCAATATGGACATGAACAGCCAGCGTAACCAGCGGGTCGTAAATACACGCCTCTGCATGCCGAATATGATCATCATTCAAACATTACCTCAACTCAACTCTCACTCAACTCAAATCTACTCAAAAGTATTCTGAAAAAAACACCCACGGTGGCTCAAGAGAAAAGTTATAAACGTCAGCAAATAATTAAATACGAAGCAATACGGCAAGATAAGCAAAATTACATGAGTGAGTGAGTTGGGTTTAACGCCGCTTTTAATAGTATTCCAGTTATATCAGCTTGCTGTGGGTTGAAAGTCCGAAGTGATGCAGGTCTCAGACGTTTATCACTTCGGTGAAATCCACGAGCACGGGTATGGTGCTGACAAACCTAGAAACGTAATCGGGGCGAACCAGGATTCGAACCCACAATCATAGGTTTCTGGCGTGCCCAAGGGACGCAACTCTGCATAGCGAATCGCGGCGCGTTAGACGACAACCCGTGCCCCGAAATATTACATGAATATATAAATGAAACAATGCACATTTGTATATTACATATAAATGTCCGATTATGATAATCATTCAAACATTAGCAACATTTTTTATTTGAAATAAACTATCAGGAATTGCTACAGACTTTTACTTGAATCATTTTCTGTATGTATACTGTATGTTATTGTATGATATAAAGAGGCTATCATGAGAGTGAGTTTTTTGGAGGTAAAGGTTGGTTGTTTGGTTTGTTGTTTTACGCCGCACCAGCAATATTCCAGCGATATGACGGCGGTCTGTAAATAATCGAGTCTGGACCAGACAATCCAGTGATTAATATCATGATCATCGATCCACGCAATTGGGATCGAACTAACAAAGTAGTCCCTACTACTTTTATATTTGCATATTTATCCATGAATAACCCCAATGGAAACCCGTTTTATCCGTTTACCCTGCCAAGAAACCCTGCATATGACAAAACCTACTATACGCCAACATACACGCAGGTCGTCATCAGCCTCACACACTGCAGGTTCCAGTTCGACGCCCTGCAAATCACAAGACATTTTAGCATTGTACAAATACAATGAAACCGCACAATCCGGGCGGTGCCGTTCAGAGTGAAATCTGGATTAACACATTTCTGAATCATGGAATAATAGGAACGACGTGATGCTTAAACTTACTCGAAAATCATCCGGAATGCAGAGTGTCCCGGAACACGAGGTCCTAACTAACGAGGTTCGATTGCACTGTTAGGTGACGGACACGGGCTACAGGTACATGGGTATTGTTTTATAGACACGGGGCAATGAAGAACCGGGTTAGAATAGGTCTTCAGCAACCCATGCTTGCCCTACAAGGCAACTGTGCTTGTCGTAAGAGGCGACTAACGGAATCTGGGTGGTCAGGCTTGCTGACTTATTCGATGCATGTCATCGTATCCCAGTTGAGTGGATCGATCTTCAGCAACCCATGCTTGCCGTAAGAGGCGACTATGGGATCAGGTGACTTGGTTGACGCATGTCATTGTATCCAAATTGCGTGGATCGATGCTCATGATGTCAATCACTAGATTGTCTGTTCCAGACTCGATTATTTACAAACCGCCGTCAAAAAGCTGGAATATTGCTGAGTGCGGCGTTAAACAACAAACAAACAAACATACGGACATTATTTAATGTTTTGTTTGTTTTGCCCATATATGTAAATAGCTCAGGCTCTTCTGGTAAGAATAAATCCCAAGACGGACACAAGCGACATGTCTAATTGTCTACATGAGGACCTTATTTCAAAAGAGTAGTTTCGGCACGTGTGTCTGAAAGAACCGACCAAAGACTTGTGAGTGTCTTGCTTGGTGACTCTATATCATCGTGCTCCGATGGCGTGGATCGTTGTTCAACCAGAACTAAAGCAGAGATATGGAAGTAACTAATCAATGACCGCGAGCGGGGCGAAGCGAACCCACGATGATAGGATCATTGCATGGCTAAGGAGCGAGGAATTGTGGCATCCTAGATGACTGGGTACACCAATTGTATATTTTAAAATTGTTTGTATGTTTGTTGTTTAAGCCGCATACAGCACCATTCCAGCTGTATGACGGCGGTCTGTAAATAATCGAGTCTGGACCAGACAATCCAGTGATTGACATGAGCATCGATCTATACGGGATTGGGATACGATGACATGCATTAACCAAGTCAGTGAGCCTGACCATCCGATCCCGTTAGTCGCCTCTTCTAAAACGACAAGCATGGTTTGCTGAAGATCAATTTGAACCCGAATCTCCACGGAGGCTCATACTTCAATACTTGTATTACATGTCTATAACTTAATGCTTTTATTTCAAGTATTCTGATTTGGTTAAAAACGGTGTTATATGGGATTCGAAACCCGGACTTTTTACACTGCGCGATAATTCTTGATTAAGATTCTTATCTCAGGTCCAGACATGGAAAACGTGACGAACGAGTGGTGACATGAATGACGTGTATATATTACGTTTGATTAACGTTTACAAGAACAATCTAGATGACTTGTTTCTGCATTCTACTAACCAGGCAGTTCAATTGTCATGGAAACGTATACATTCCAAACGAAAAATCAGGCCATGATGCTTATCCCTCGAACCAATCATGCATGAAGTTACAACCAGATGATCTTCCATAAAATCTACCGCCTCCGTGGTCTAGATGATAGAGTGAGTGAGTTTGGTTTTACGCCGCTTTTAGCAATATTCCAGCAATATCACGGCGGGGGACACCAGAAATGGGCTTCACACAGTGTACCCATGTCGGGATTCGAACCCGGGTCTTCGGCGTGACGAGCGAACGCTTTAACCACTAGGCCGGATGTTAGATCCCCGGCCGCGTCATACCAAAAGACGTTAAAATGTGATACTTGCTGTTGCCCTCCAGGCGCTCGGCATTAGGGGATAAAACAAGGACTGGTCGGCACGAGGTCACTGGTACAAGCACACACGCACGCACGCGCGTGCAATTATCTTAAACTAGACCTCATCTCCATAAATTCTGCTGAGTAAATATTTTCAAAGGACGATGTTACGAAGAACTTTCCTCATATCTGTGATTGGCCACACTTGTTTCATTTAATGTTTTATTTATTCCAGCTTTTCCACACAAGGTAGGTCGAAATACAAAAAAAACAACCAAATATATAGTGTATGCAAGTCATTCTGCCGTGGAGTTAAAACTGCGACTGGCTTCTTGAATCACTGAGAGTGATGTAGACACGGAATTTATTTGTAACATTTTATATTGTAGAAGAGGGTCTATATTACTGGCGGGGGACTTAATAAAAATAAATAGCTTTATGTATAATTTATTTCTTTTTCAGCTTCTGTTCAGTAGTACGGCGAAAAAATGAC
This sequence comes from Haliotis rufescens, assembly GCF_023055435.1. Classification (NCBI taxonomy): domain Eukaryota; kingdom Metazoa; phylum Mollusca; class Gastropoda; order Lepetellida; family Haliotidae; genus Haliotis; species Haliotis rufescens. The sequence continues at coordinate 3,415,091 of NW_025963857.1, forward strand.
ATGTGGCCGTATTAGCGAGAATCTTTACTGTTGAATACATAATTATAGAATACTCGACATCTGTAATTACATACAGTTACTTAGTTTCACTCTTTCAGTGACAGGTTCTACGCTATCTTCATGGTTAAATCAAAATTGTTTATTTGTAATTAGACCATCAGCTTATACGCAGCTGAAAGCCGAAAAACACTTTCCTTCATCCACTGCACGATTCTGACTATAAGCATGTATGTGTTAATGAGTCGCTATCAAATTGTCATGATACCTGGTGTTCGCGAAAATGTGAGGATCCTGCCCACCGATGGCAGCAGACACAAACGCATGCCAAGGCAAGTCAATTGGTCCCCTAAAGAACACGGGAATTTATGGAATAAGTCAAAATAAGGGACGTTATTTTTGTCACTGAGGCGTCGATTTGGAAATGCCCTCCTCGTGTCTTCCATAATTTATTTTGTAAGCTTTACTCAGTCCTTGAATGTTGTACCCCTGATCAAACAACTTTTGAGCGACAGTCGCGTGACTCTTTTTGAAATCTTGGTAGAAAGAGCATGCTCGATTGTACCTCAATCTTGTGAAATGTAGACACCAAAGGCTGGAGCTGCGGGGATATTGCTCGATAAAAAGGGAAAGTTGACTATTCTTGTGAATATACCTCTGTCGCTATAAATCTTTATGCATGTGTCTAAATATGAAATAGATGAAGCGGTCTCACTGGTCTCCTTTATTTCTACTTCAGGTGGGTAAATAAGTGGAAGGGAATTGGCTAGTTGACAATTATTGAATGATATAAGGTTATCGATATTCCTGAAGCTTATCAATATGTAAAACGAATTGGCCAAATTCCCATGTATAAATTTTGCCAAGCCGAAAAGAAATTCTTACTCGTATACATAAAGAAACCGATCAGCGAGGAGGGGATCACAATTGGTGTCCATGGTGATGCCAACTTCTTGCCGAAATATTCTATTTCCAGATCCACGAGGAAGTCCAGCATTTCACATCGGTTTTTTTCTCTGTAAACCTGAGACGACATTTGCTTTCATCATGTTCAAGAGTTTCAAGTGTTCTCTAACTTTGAACATCGTGATGTAACTGTCTCTATTGTCACCAAGTTTAGTGACAAATGTCCCATACACCATCGAATGAAGTGAGTTAAGTAATATGGGACAGTGGTGTTGAAAAACATTGAAAAATAAAATTCTTTTGGGATAATTGAACTTAGTTCTTTTCTGAGATTGTACACATTCAAGCAAATCCATGTAGATTTTTAGAATCCACATGGCATTGATACCACTTGTTTCAAACGCTTTCTGTGAAAATACAGAAAGACCTTCCTTCATTGTATTAAGGGCTATCGTTAACCGGGATTGGTCTATTCGCTGGACTTGGTGCATTGGCTGGACGTAGTAATATCTCTTTTTGTACGGATTAAAAACACATCAATTAATATCAATAATCATTACCCCGAGAGACAATATCATATGCAGTTTTGACCACATCGCATAGTGATATATGCTTAGAACAGAACAGAACGGAATTTTATTGTGTAAAACACCTATGGGTCAAGGTACAACCATCCTACAAGTATTATATATTTGGCACAGTACAATAGCATATAATACAATAAAAACATAAAAACAGAGATAAGAAATGCACACGGTTATACGAAATAGGATTGTTAACAGTACTTCAGATGGACATAATCAGCATTTCATATATAATTCATGCAGTTGGACTTCATAATTCATTTTATGAGGACATTTTTGACATATAATACTAGGTTATGAATTTCTAGTATTGATAACATTATGGTTTGTATATCATTATTATTAAGTAGACACAATATATGGATAACAACCTGTTTATATTTTAATGGAATGGCGATGTTTCGGTATAGATCCTTATTCCGTTGTCAAGCAAGGCTGAAGTTGTTATCCATAAATCGTGTCAACTTTGTCATCTTCTAAGAAATGCCTATCAAGTTATTATTACAATGATGTTAAATACAATGTCTCATTCTCCACCCTGTTCGAATTACATCAGGTACGGCCCGTGAAGATCCGGGGTAGAATAGGTCTTCAGCAACCCATGCTTGCCGTAAAAAGCGATTATGCTTGTCTGGTGTTCAGGCTTGCTGACTTGGTTGATGCATGTAATCGATCCATATTGCATAAATCGATGCTCATGTTGTCAATCACTGGATTGTATGGCCCAGACTCGATTACTTACAGACCGCCGTCACATAGCTGGAATATTGCTGGGTGCGGCGTTGAACAAGAAACAAACAAACAAACAAACAAAACATCAGGTACAATATATTTTAGCAGCGGGCACATTCACATATCCCCCCCCCCCCCCCCCCCCCTTTCTCTTGCAAGGTTGTGAGTACTTAGACGAAGTTTTGTCAAAGTGGTTTTGTTGGTCTTGTTCTTTACTGTTGAGAGATACTCAATTGGATTGGTGATTTGTCAGTCCTAGAGGGCAACTTCTGCGACTGTTTCCTCAGACTACTTGATCAGTTTCTATCGGGAATAATTCTTCAAAGTGTCTTTTCAAAGCATGAAATTGAAAAGACGATGGGCTTGGATTAACAGAGAAGAGAATTTGAGTTATACATTTGATATGATTGATCCAGGACACTCTTATGATATAGTCGGAATAGTACAACGGATTCTTTTCCAAGATTTCTTACATATGCACATTGTGTGAATGGCGAGAGCTACCGGTGGGACAGGAAATGCTTACTCATTTTGAGAATCCTGTTGTCATAACGGATTTTCAATTATCCATTCATATTATTTTCACCTATTTTGCCTTTTACGACGAATGGAATCTGTTTCAGCGGATAATCGAGTACGGTTGTTCTCTGGCGGTGACGTTTTATATCATGAGTGAAATGGGCGTGTCCCTTTCATTGTATAAAAAAAACTTGAAAAGTGCACCTATATATTTTGTTATGGCCTTCTTACACGTAGCTTCATAGCCATGTTATAACGGCTCTGTTCTGAAGGCTCCACATGAAGGGTTTAAGATAAGATAAGATAAGATATTTATCCACGAAGAAACAATGGCAAAATTCTTCAAATTATATGCATAGTGAATAAAAAAGAGAAATATTATAGATACGAAGCAAGTCCTTCCTAACAATGTATTTACAAAACAAGTGTAATGTTATACAATGATATAGAAACAGTATCAGAATTGAGAAAAAAATGTGGTAATGTACGTTCTGAACTTCTGAACTTTCTGACATTGTAGACATGATAACAGATCTTTGAAATTGTTTCTTGGTAACTGTTGGTAAAAGATATTAAGACTTGTTCCTTTTTACAAAGTGTACCAAAGTCTTTATCATGATTGAAGATAATTGATTCTCTGATTGTATTTGATACAAGACACGATACATTGTGTTGTTCGCCCTCTGAGACATTACATGTGGTACAAAGACGTACTTGTAGTACTTGTAGTATTTGTTGTTGTTGTTGTTGTTGTTGTTGTATATCTGACAGTTTCAATTTTTACGTTGAAAGAAAGGTGACAAATGAACAGTATTTTACAATTATTAAGACAATTTTCAATATCTAATTAAAATATCGAAGCAAATATTCACAGCTGATAATTGTGTCTAATTCCCTATATTTGAAACACAAGAATTAAAAAGTAACCGTTTTTTTCCAAAAGGTACTTAAGCTTCACCCTTTATTGTCGTTCCACAAAGACGCCACAGTTAAATTCTATCAAGCGGCTATTTGGAGGGCGTATTCGGTGATATATGCTTATGAGTTGACCTTCAAACAGCTTGCCGGTCTCACGCGATCACGTTAGCGCCATGTGTGTATGTAGTACATGCCATTCCCATCGACTGCCAACATCGAGATACCTTTATACATGTTATCTTGTCCAATCACTTCTCCAAATGGCAATGAAAGTCTCTTTTGGCGAGTCGCAGGGAAGATATAACACAGAGAGGCTCCGAGCCACGGCCCCTTACGAGCAGGCTCTATGTCATTACGGTGGCATTAAATTAATTGTTCGTTTAAATGAACTGACAATTAATGACAGGCTGTCTTTGAAGTTGCCGCCCCACGCAGGACGGCCGTATCACACATCACGTGTTTTGTGTCCGTCCGCTGTGTGTAGTCCGCGGGGTAAAGTGCAGATTTCTCAGTGCCTACAGGGCCGACTCTGAGATTCTCCAGACCCTAGTGTGGTAAACTGACATCGGCTTCTGGCAGACGTCCCCGTGTCAGCTAAACGCCGTGCTGTTCGAAGGCAATAGCTTGTTGTTCTATGGAAACACAGCCCTGCTATGACGTTACACAGAGAAACACCTCCCGATGAATGGATATATTTAGAGAATAATTATAATCTACGATCTACCAGGAATTACGGATTTTCTGCCTCGAGTGAATTAATTTTGTAACTTTCAACATAGTTCACAAAGGATAGCTAATCTGTAATTCCAAGTTGCATTGAGGTATTTATATAACATACAATTTCTGAGACTATGTCCTTTTATCTGAAATGACGTGGCGTCACAAACAATGGTGGATGTCGTGAACGGTCTATTACGCCATCTTCAATTCGCAACAATCCGTTCATACTTTGCATGAAAAGTTCAATTCATATACCACGGAGAAACTAACCAGGCCCAATCCACTAGACCACATACGCCCAGACGCCTCGGGAAAATGGGAGACAAATTCGAAGTTAAACCATATTTGAAAGTAACACCGCAAGGTTACAAGGCTAAGAATCAGAGCTCCCAACCTTCAAATTGTGACAGGAAGATACGTAAAACTCAAGCGGCAGAAAGAATATGTACCTTCTGTAATATTAACGAAATGGAAGATGAGGAACACTTTCTGTTGCAATGCCTGAGACAGGAACTAAAATCATCCCCCGCCTTAGCTATGCACCCAATATCACTAAAATACTACTTAATCCACCAGCTCCTTCTGCAAAAAATATCTCATATGTCATTTACAAAATGTTCATGCAAAGAAAATCTGCATCTCCTCTCTAGACCTTGATAATATTTGTTTTCCATTGTGTATATCAATGTTAATCACTGGTCATCATAACTGCTTTGTACTTTGCCCCCTGTAGGTGTTTATGTGCAATAAAATCTTCTTCTATGACGTCTTCTATGACGCCTTCTTCTTCTTCTATGACGTCTTCTTCTTCTTCTTCTATGAAGCCTAGTTGTTAAAGCATTCGCTCGTCACGCCGAAGACCCGGGTTCGATTCCCGACATGGGTACAATATGTGTGAAGCCCATTTCTAGTGTTCCCCGCCGTGATACTGCTTGAATATTGCTAAAAGCGGCGTAAACCCATACTCACTCACTCACTCACACACTCGGGGGTAGAAATAGAGAATCTCACCCGAGTGTCTTTTGATATCAAATATATCAACACGAGTTGATAAAAGTGGGAAAACTCATCCAACAACATTCTTCCAACTTTTTCAGTTTGTAGACAGTAATAATCAGTGTCTTAAGTGTAAAAAGTACTGCTAACAGCTTCAGTAGTAGAGCCATTAGTGATGTCATTTGATTGTGACGTCATGGTAAACAATGACGTCCCAATGGTCTGCAAAGCATTGTGATGCAATTTCATTGCAGCGATATCTACAGTGTAGATATCGATTGATCTCACCCAAGCGATATCTCCTGTGAAAGCCAGTTTGGGATGATAATAGGTCTTCAGCAACAAATGCTTGCCGTAAAAGGCGACTATGCTTGTCGTGAAAGGCGACTAACGGGATCGGGTGGCCAGGCTCGCTGGATCGATGCTCATGATATTAATCACTGGATTGTCTGACCCAGACTCGATTATTTACAGACCGCCGTCTTATAGCTGGAATATTGCTGAGTGCGGCGTAAAACAACAAACCATCCAACCAACCACTCACACACTCACACACTCACTCACTCTTCTATGACGTCTTCTTCTTCTCCTTCTTCAAATGGACTCTCCGCAAATAATGAAAACAAGGCTAACACAAGGACTGGACAGTATACTGTGTCTGTGTCTAGGGGTCTAACTATATTTCTATGAAACTATATTGATCCTATAAAAGTATATTGATTCTAATTTTGGTTTTGAGCGAGTTTAGCACTATTCCAGCAATGTCACAGCGGGTAACATTAGAAATGGGCTTCACACATAGTACCCGTGTCGGAATCGAACCCGGGTCTTCGGCGTGACGAGCGAACGCTTTGACGACAAGGCTACGAGACCGCCCCTAATTTTTGGATTTGAAGCAAATACTCTGTGGGTATGTAGATGTTAGCCAGTGGCTGGAGGGGTTGAACAAAATTCTCCTTGAAACTTAAGTGGGGAAAAGGGGGTTATACTTTTTATTACTCTGAAAACGCCTAAAACATACCACGGACATCGCCATCTTAAATATTTCTCTGCCTGCTTGCCGTACTGTTGATCTCGATAGCTGGTACCACAACTTGCAAAGCGGTGATATACTCTCGCTGAATTCTCGCAATATCTCGGGTTACCACACTGCTGTAACCACCGCAGCTTGATAATCCACGCGGACATAAATCTCCTCCTGACAGGCGGCACGGAGGGGTTGGGGGAGGGGCTGGGGGTGGTGCGAGGCGCCAGGGAGGGTCGCTATTCAGATGTAAGACGGAATGGAAACGAAAGTTACAGTTCGTCTGTGAAAGATATGCTACTTATGTCCCTGTGAAAGTCCGGGTTAGAATAGGTCTTCATCAACCAATGCTTGTCGTAAGAGGCGACTAAGAGTGAGTGAGTGAGTTGGGTTTAACGCCGCTTTTAACAGTATTCCAGTTATATCACGGCGTGTCAGCTTAATGTGGGAGGAAAGCCCGAAGTGATATAGGTCTTAGACGTTTACCACTTTGGTGAAACCCACGAGCACGGGTATGGTGCTGACAAACCTAGAAACATAATTGGGGCGAGCCGACTAACGGGATCGGGTGGTCAGGCTCGCTGACTTGGTTGATGCATGTCATCGTATCCCAGTCGCGAAGGTCGATGGTCATGATGTCAATCACTGGCTTGTCTGGTGCGGATTAGATTATTTACAATCCGCCGTCATATAGCTGGAGTGCTAACGAAATACTTTACTTATGACTATGTTCTTAAGCACTGAACTTGCCTTTTGTTATTTTTTTTAAAAAAATCATAAAAAAGTAGTATATCATTGATGGAAATATTGAACAAATTCGAGCTCTCTTGAAGCGGACTACCATATTGTTTAGTCTATCACTGGATTGTCTGGTCAAGAACCGGTTGATCACTGATCACTGGTCATTTTCATATACGTTTCACCACGGTTCTGTTTTTTGCACCCAGTGGAATGTTTCGGCAGATGATCGGGACAAATTGTTCTTCTGCGTTGACGTTTAAAAGTTACAAAGCAAAGAGGCTATCGATTTTAAAATAGTAATATAGTCCCAAACAAAACAACGATGATGACAGATGCGTACAAGTACTGAACAGTGAATAATAGTAAAGGTCCGACGCATCGAGATCCGGGGTAGAATAGGTCATTAGCAACCCATGCTTGTCAGAAGAGGTGACTACGGGATCACGTGGTCAGGCTCGCTGACTTGGTTGACGCATGTCATTGTATCCAAATTGCGTGGATCGATGCTCATGATATCAATCGCTTGATTGTCTGGTCCAGACTCGATTATTTACAGACCGCCGTCATATAGCTGGAATATTGCTGAGTGCGGCGTTAAACAACAAACAAACAACAGTATAAGCCCAGATTAGGAGAGTTGGCGAGTTGCAGCAAGGATCGATATATTGGTAAGTGAGTGAGTGAGTATGGTTTTACGCCGCTTTTAGCAATATTCCAGCAATATCACGGCGGGGGGGGACACCAGAAATGGGCTTCACACATTGTACCCATGTCGGGAATCGAACCCGGGTATTCAGCGTGACGAGCGAACGCTTTAACCACTAGGCTACCCGACCGCCCCTGATATATTGGTAAGCATAAGCACCGTATATCAATGAAGGAAAATACCGCTATGCGAAAACCGTTATTGTCGTTTTGTTGAAGGTGTGTTGTGGCGGCGAACTCAACACTGATTGTGCATCGTGAAATGGTTTGTATCATACAGACGTTGCCATATATCAGTAAATGGTTAAAAACGGACCATTTTTTGCAAGTTCTAGGGTCACCATAGATCAATGCCATTGGCGTACGATCAGACACAAATACAACTATGCATGAAAAAACTAGCTCATTTAGTCCTGTTAACCTCGGGTATCTGAGAACATATCCTATTCTGGGTTCCTTGGAGGCGTCAATGCGAACACTCCGCGAACACTCCGCGAACACGATCCATTAACCAACGTTTCTTCATCATCATCCACACTTAGCAGACCCCCTTTATTTACAGAAGATCCTTAGGCTCCTACTCTGTATACACCCATTCCAAACACTGCCTTCTACCCATACTAACACATACACAAGTAATGCCACCGCTATTAGTGTCACAATCATGGTATTAAACCGCTATGCTATTTGATGTTTATCCGACGCCTCTCACTATATCAGAGATCGTGAGATCGGTGAGTTGGAACGAGATATTCCCCTATCTCACACAGTACATCAGTGTAAGTACACCACTTAGCAGTCAAAATATGACTGAAGGCTCCCATCCACATGTAAAATCCTGTATGGTAGATAAATTGCCCAAATTGACAAGACTTTTACGTGCCATAACTAAATTGGCTATTAGAAATAGGGATATCTAAGTCTATTACACAGAGGAAGCGCTAGGCTTGAGGCACAGCGGGTCTTTCAAAAATGATAAGCGTATGATTGGAGAGCCTGATGTTTTGCCGTATAATTCATAGAGTAATTGACAAGCACGTGCCAGAAACAGGCTTTCAAAATTAAGAATGACGGCGTGTCTTTTTAAACGTTTTTCTAACCATGCGTAGGGCAAAATCCCACATGGTATTGGCATTGGTCGGCATTTTTACGCAATGTGGAAATGTAGGTTATGACGCTCGTACTGCGCTGTGGTACTGCCATCCAAACTGGCTCTTTCAAACTGGCTAGAAGACGTTTATTTACAAGTTTATCTTATATAAAGATACGATATTTCATTGCCCATATACACCAGCTAAGGGCCGATACAAACAGTTAATAAACAACAACAACAACAACAACAACAAAACACAAAATAAAAAAGATCATGTTCATATGAGGGGGGCAACATCGGTGAAGAACTCTCATTGTCTCCTATCTTCGCCAGGTCTGACATTATTTTAGCGACATGTTATGCATGAGTAAGTGAGTTGGGCTTAACGCTCCCTTTAACGGTATTCCAGTTATATCATGGCGTGTCAGCGTAATGCTGGAAGGCCCGGAGTGATGCAGGTCTCAGACGTTTACCACTTTTGTGAAATTCATGAGCATGGTATGGTGCTGACAAACCTAGAAACATAATCGGGACGAACCGGGATTCAAACCAACAATTATAGTGAGTGAGTGAGTTGGGTTTAACGCCGCTTTTAACAGTATTCCAGTTATATCACGGCGTGTCAGCTTAATGTGGGAGGAAAGCCCGAAGTGATGCAGGTCTCAGACGTTTACCACTTCGGTGAAACCCAGAAACACGGGTATGGTGCTGACAAACCAAGAAACATAATCGAGGCGAACCGGGATTCGAACCCACAATCATAGGGTTCTGGCGTGCCCAAGGGACGCAACTCTGCACAGCGAATTGCGTCGCCATAAACGACAGGGGCACCCGTTCCCTCTGTAATACATGAACATTTTCATCTTCATATTACGATCAGCTGGTCGAGACCTCGAATTTCAGAATCACTTCTTTAATGATCCTTGGTATGTCAGCACCATTCCCGTAGTTGTTGGTTTCAACGTTAGTGAATACATTCACTGTGACAAGATTAACAGAGTGTTACACGAAATTATACTGAACTCATGTCACGTTACAGTTTAGCGCACAGCTTTCTGGGTGTACAAGCAATGGAACCGGTTCATTGTGACGTCACTTTGGTAGAAGTCACAACCGAAATACCCGGCCTAACAAAGGTCATCTACTCATAGTCCCATCCATCACTGAGCTTGTTCCGGTAAGACCAACACAGAGTCTTTATCCTATGTAAAAGGCATGCTGAAGAAATATTTGGAACTGTATTCTCAACAAATACCCAAGCACGGAATCTAATATATATATGAGCAGCTCTTGGGAAAATACCAGATTCTGTGAAGAAAGGATGAATAATGAACCGGAAGTGACGTATCTTATAAAAATACGACCTCCCCTTTCTCCCCGTCAGTCCAACCGCGTGAGTACACACCACCCCTGGTCGCAGACACGGAGTGTCGGTAGGAAAACAGTACACTTTCACCGTCAGAAGTAAAAGATGTCGTGAGGAAAACAGTTTAGTGGCGGCCATGTCAGACATGTGTTTGTGAGAATATGCTAGTGACCCGTGAGAATACAAGACTGTTTATTTGTTCTCGCTCCCTGTCCCTTCCACCAGCACATGCCTGCACACGTCCATGTCGTTGTGACTGATTTAAAAGCCCATACCTTTGTGTTAATGCCCCCTTCCCTCCTCTGAAGCATCCCCCTACATCTGGCACATTATATCCCTCGGTACTGGGATAAATGGGATAAATAAGTAGGGTACTCAAGTACCAGCGGGAGCAACTCTCTGCCTCATTTCACGAAATTTGTTTGAAGATAATGTGCGAAAAACTCAATTTCAGATCTGAAAATTAAACTTGGTGTTTTTTGCTATACAGAAAGTAAATTAATCGTGACGTGGTTTCATATTTGAAGTTGTTCTGTATTTGTCTCCATTCGCAGATTTCATCATGCTTGCCGTAAAAGGCTTCTAGGAGACGACTAACGGGATCGAGTGGTGAAGCTCGCTGACTTAGTTGATGCATATCAACGTAATCCAATTGCGTGGATCGATGCTCATGATGTCAATCACTAGATTGTCTGATCCAGGCTCGATTTTTACAAACCGACATCCTTTAGTTGGAATATTGCCGAGTGCGACGTTAAACAACAAACAAACAAACAAACAAAACAAACACAGATCACATTATTCGTACACCTACTACATTGCAATCAACGATGTTTTACTTTTTAGGATGGAAATCAACACCCAGTTTATTTTATAATAATCTTTCGTGTGCACAATAACCCACTGGTATATTTGTTACTATATATTGCTATATTTTCTTACCCTTTTCTCTAACACCTGGTGGGCAGTCGGGTAGCCTAGTGGTTAAAGCGTTCGCTCGTCACGCCGAAGACCCGGGTTCGATTCCCGACATGGGTACAATGTGTGAAGCCCATTTCTGGTGTCCCCCGCCGTGATATTGCTGGAATATTGCTAAAAGCGGCGTAAAACCATACTCACTCTCTCTCTCTCTCTAACACCTGGTGTCATCCCAGATTTTCAGTGATCCATTCATACAATTTTCAGGACTCTTTTTCGTTTTGTACCCAATGAATGTTTCGGCAGATGATGGAGACTGATTCTCTCGCGTTGACGTGCTCGTGTATCGTGTTGTATACAAATTCCTCCATTGGTTGATTGTGTTAATATACATAGGCGTGCCAAGCGGTTACATTGGCTACACTTGTTCTTGTGTGCAGTCAGCATTGTTTGATTTTGATTTTTGCGGATGCACTCATTTTTTGTTGATTTTCCTCTACAATCCCGTTCATGTACGGTATTTGTTGATATTGGTGTAAGTATGTTAAGCATCATTTAACGTTGAGACTGGTAACTTGCACAACTCGGTCATGACGTATTTCGGAAGATAACTTCCTGATTAGAATCATGACGTGCAAGTTCGTATAAAACATTGACAAAGCGGACTTAACACACACCAGAATTAATTACAGGATTGGCAAGAATTTTGGTGTGGGTGGTGATAAAAAACTTAATTATTTACTATTTTATAGGACCAATGACAGTTGCACTGGATGTCACAACAGCTACAAATTTGTTCTCAACTTATGTTCTCCTCCCGACGTTTTATTTAATCCAAATATTATTCAAGGATGGAGTACTTCTGGCGTATCTCCTATCGTACGGTTTATCTATAACACACCATATGAAACCCTTCTATCTTCGCGGAGTTGAATTCCATTCAGCATTCACTCACTGGACACAGGGCTACTCTTCTGGTCTCGGAGCTGCTGTACCGGGTGCAGCTCATCACTCCATACCTCGAGCTGCCATGCAAGAGCTGACATCTGTCTGTCGTCCGTATGTCGACAACTTCCCTTCTTCCTCCCGCCCGCCATACCCAGGCAGGTGAAGGCTTGCGTCGATACACGTCAGCTTTGTTAATTCTGTATCGGACGTGAGCTACAACGTCGTTCCTGTGGTAATCAATAGCAGCTTCATCTTTCATATCAAATCATTATTGAACTTTGATATGCCACGTCAAGGTCGTAAATATATAAACACAACGCCAGAGAACAGCCAATCTAGACCACCGACCGAAAAAGACTCAACTGGGCGTAAAACGCCAAACAGCGGTGAACAATAAATGAATGGACCACTGAAAATTGGTAATGACACCAGGTACCCGCGTCAAGGGCCAGCATGACCTGCTCCACCAGTAGCACCCTCCAAAACCTGCACCGGTGATCGGGCGACCAGGCTCTCTGACTTTGCTTGATAGCGAACCACCGCGCACCGTGAACTGTTCTCCATGCTTATGGGTAGCAAAGTGGGTGAAGCGTTCCCGAAGTTATGGGTACGATTCCCCTCATGGGCACAAAGTGTGATGAAGCCCATTTCTGGTGTTCCCCGCCCTGATATTGCTGGAATATTGCGAAAAGCGGCGTAAAACCATACTCACTCACTCACTCACTCTCCATGCTTAAAGCCACTGGTGTGATAGGCCCAAGCTCCATTATTAACAAAACCTCGCACCTGGGCGTAACCCCGGGATACAATTGGCCCCCAGCAACCTTTGCTTGTCGTTTGAGTTCGAGGCATGGATACGGAAATCAGGATCGATGACTTGTTTGATTGCGTTGCATCGTACCCCGACGGCGTGGGACGTTGCTCATAATATCAACCACTGGTTTGTCTTGACCAGATTCGGGAATGTACAGACCGCCGTCATACAGCTGGAATAATAAATGTTGGGATGAAATGTCTGATGAGCGATGAACGTTCTTCTCACTGCTTGTTACTGATAGGCATTACTGTACTCGGGGCGGTCAGGTAGCCTAGTGGCTAAAGCGTTCGCCCGTCACGCCGAAGACCCGGGTTCGATTCCTCACACTGGTTCAACGTGTGTAGCCCATTTCTTGTGTCCCCCGCCGTGATATTGCTGGAATATTGTTAAAAGCGGCGTAAAACCATACTCACTCACTCACTCATTACTGTACCCACGGTAGACAGTTTCAGGCAGCTCATTTATATTATTTATATGAATATCTCTTCATTTCATCGTCAGGTTGCAATCAGGGAAATGCCCCAGCTTGACGGTTGCATATTAATGAGGGTTGGGGTATGTGGAGTATAACGGTAGAGAGACGTGAGACAAGAGATAAATAAGTGAGATGGGAGGTGTAGACAGGCAGAGTTAGGGGAGGGGGATAGAGAGAGATAGGGTAGAGGCGGGAGGGCAGTGTGACTGACTGCAGTGTAAGCTGGATTGTTGTAGTGCGGCGGTGGAGGTAAAGCGGGAGGGTGGGGTAGAGATTCAGGAAGGGTGGGGCGGTGGTGCGGGTAGGGAGTCAGGATGGGGATGGGGGTGGGGGTGGGGGTGGGGGGGGGGGGGGGGGGTGGGCGTTACAGATAGGGACAGAGGGTCAGGAGAGCAGAGCTGACTGACAGGATCTACTTCAGTGAAGCAGGACTGCTGAAGAGCAGAAGCAGAAAGATGAGTGGTGAGGTGAGGATGTTGACGAGAGGAAACTTCCATAGATAGCCACTGGTGCTAATGGCCTCAACAATCACTTCTCACTCACGCGACGTGTACTATGATATACCCGTGAGAAAAAAACTCACGCCACGTAAATATAGTATGATATGCCCGTGAGAAAAAAGCTCACGCCACGTATATATAGTAAACTATGATATACCCGTGAGAAAACACTCACGCCACGTATATATAGTATGATATACCCGTGAGAAAACACTCACGCCACGTATATAGAGTATGATATACCTGTGAGAAAACACTCACGCCACGTATATATAGTATGATATACCCCGTGAGAAAACACTCACGCCACGTACATATAGAGTATGATATACCCGTGAGAAAACACTCACGCCACGTATATATAGTATGATATACCCGTGAGAAAACACTCACGTCACGTAAATATAGTATGATATACCTGTGAGAAACACTCACGCCACGTATATATAGTATGATATACCCGTGAGAAAACACTCACGCCACGTATATAGAGTATGATATACCTGTGAGAAAACACTCACGCCACGTACATATAGTATGATATACCCCGTGAGAAAACAATCACGCCACGTACATATAGTATGATATACCCGTGAGAAAACACTCACGCCACGTATATATAGTATGATATACCCGTGAGAAAACACTCACGCCACGTACATATAGTATGATATACCTGTGAGAAAACACTAACGCCACGTACATATAGTATGATATACCCGTGAGAAAACAATCACGCCACGTACATATAGTATGATATACCCGTAAGAAAACACTCAGGCCACGCATATATAGTATAATATACCCCGTGAGAAAACAATCACGCCACGTACATATAGTATGATATACCCGTGAGAAAACACTCACGCCACGTATATATAGTATGACATACCTGTGAGAAAACACTCACGCCACGTACATATAGTATGATATACCTGTGAGAAAACACTAACGCCACGTACATATAGTATGATATACCCGTGAGAAAACAATCACGCCACGTACATATAGTATGATATACCCGTAAGAAAACACTCAGGCCACGCATATATAGTATAATATACCCCGTGAGAAAACAATCACGCCACGTACATATAGTATGATATACCCGTGAGAAAACACTCACGCCACGTATATATAGTATGACATACCTGTGAGAAAACACTAACGCCACGTACATATAGTATGATATACCTGTGAGAAAACACTCACGCCACGTATATATAGTATGATATACCTGTGAGAAAACACTCACGCCACGTATATATAGTATGATATACCTGTGAGAAAACACTCACGCCACGTATATATAGTATGACATACCTGTCAGAAAACACTCACGCCACGTATATATAGTATGATATACCCGTGAGAAAACACTCACGCCACGTACATATAGTATGATATACCTGTGAGAAAACACTAACGCCACGTACATATAGTATGATATACCTGTGAGAAAACACTCACGCCACGTACATATAGTATGATATACCCGTGAGAAAACACTCACGCCACGTATATATAGTATGACATACCTGTGAGAAAACACTCACGCCACGGCCATATAGTATGATATACCCCTTGAGAAAACACTCACGCCACGTACAAATAGTATGATATACCTGTGAGAAAACACTCACGCCACGTACATATAGTATGATATACCCCGTGAGAAAACACTCACGCCACGTACATATAGTATGATATACCTGTGAGAAAACACTCACGCCACGTACATATAGTATGACATACCTGTGACAAAACACTCACGCCACGTACATATAGTATGATATACCCCGTGAGAAAACACTCACGCCACGTACATATAGTATGATATACCTGTGAGAAAACACGCCACGTATATATATTATGATATACCTGTGAGAAAACACTAACGCCACGTATATATAGTATGACATACCTGTCAGAAAACACTCACGCCACGTATATATAGTATGATATACCTGTGAGAAAACACTAACGCCACGTATATATAGTATGATATACCTGTGAGAAAACACTCACGCCACGTATATATAGTATGACATACCTGTCAGAAAACACTAACGCCACGTATATATAGTATGACATACCCGTGAGAAAACACTCACGCCACGTATATATAGTATGATATACCTGTGAGAAAACACTAACGCCACGTACATATAGTATGATATACCCGTGAGAAAACACTAACGCCACGTATATATAATATGATATACCTGTCAGAAAACACTCACGCCACGTATACTATGATAAACCTGTGAAATGACATACACGCCTCATGCGTTCTAAATATGACAGGACTGTTATGGTGGGTTACAAAAACAAACCCATGAAATTATAAGTCACACAAAAATACATTAAGAAGTGTAGTCTTGTTGTAAAGCAGTAATTAAACAGGCGACAACGTGTGTGTGTGTGTGTGTAAGCCCGAAGTGATGCGGTTCGTTGACGTTACCACGTTGGTGAAACGGGTACGGATATGGGGTATGGGGTATGGGGTATGGCGTATGGCGTATGGCGTATGGCGTATGGGGTATTGGGACCAACGAACATGGGACGCAACTCTGCGAAAAGGCTGTGGAAACAAAACAACTGCCTAGTAGTTTTAAAGAATGTTGACAAAAACAAGGTTTAATGTGGAATGAATGTTCAAAGAGAAATCATAGTTTCCCCAATTACGCCGAATAGCTTTACACCAAGAGTACAGGACATCTTTGACGAACGGAATGAAAGGTCCATCTTGAAACAAATATTCACGATCTTTGAACACTGTTTTTTATTCGCGTCTTCATCAACACGTTTTGGTATCATTGGTATATCTTGTTCCCCGTGTAATTACTTCCATAGGGATTTAAAAACATTACAATGTGAACCAAAATTACATCTGACACTGAACATAAGAGCCGCTTTTGAAAGCGATCTGACTAAAACCTTACGTAAACAGTGTTTAATTAACGTGACATAAATCAGAAACTATCTTTGATATTTTTTGCCTGAAACAAGAGAAGCCATTTATCCAGATTTCCCTCAGTCGCCTTGAGACATCCAGCTTATATACGAGCAACCACTTTGAGAAAAGTTGGATTTTACCACCGTTCAGCTCTCCCTCCAACGCCTATTAGCTAGCTGTAGTTTCTTTTCCTTCCATTATCCACGTGTGTGGTCTCGCCATGAAATAGGGGGAATAAGTTGGAGATTTACTACTGGACACATTCTTCAAGTAAGACACTTCCAAGTCAGACCCCTCCCTGACCAATGATTGCTGACTTGTGATTATTTCAATAATTCAAAGAGTGGAACCGATATGTTCGCATGCAGCTATAGTCCGTGTGTTGCTGGCTTCTATTCGAGCTTCCAAGGTAAACAAACTTGGCAATAATGAAAATTGGAGTGGCACCATTGGCGCACTTAAAACTCAGACCTTGATCGCTTGCACCCGTGTTTGAACAACAGATCATTGACTGTAATGGCTGCCACGTGAGGTAACGTCAGCGATCTATCTCTCTGGTAGTTGTCATTGGCCTGGCTTCCTCGTCAGTTAATCCCTTTATTTCCCTGTTCATTTTATGATGTCGTCAAAAGAAGTATTTGTATATATTCCCCTACAGAAAAAAGTGTTATACGACACACATTTATTACGTGTTCGACGTTGACGTCTGACGTGATAAGATGCGTGTGCGCATGCGCAGACATTTACGCCATTCGACCCTATCCAAATAACCTTTGAAGGATGAACGAGCTGATGACGTGACTCAAACTCCTGTTCTTTGACAATTTCCGTCCGTGTGTCATGACCAGTTGACCCACGGTCTCTTCAATGGCCGGAGCACCGATGTCCGTCATCAACGGGGTCAGCCCAGGCGGACAGACGTGCGTGAGACGCTGCAGATGCGGGAGTGGCGACGACGACATACTCCATCTGGCTGGCAACATCGTAAACAACAGCTGAAGCACACAGATGTGCTTATAGTGAGGAATACACGGTCATGTGCAGCGCTAATGATGTTTGAGTGTGATATTGGTATTTACACTCCTGGAGTCAATATCGCCGTGTCTTGCTTTTCCCGTTTTATCAGCTTTATATAATATGATGCATGTTCTTTTATATTACCCGAGTGCTGTAGTTACTTTGATTTCTACATATGGTCAAGGATGGGGCTTATTTGGGTGACACGTGGTGTAGTGTGTCCTTCCAGCAAGGCTGTCATGCTCCATGTTCCGTCACTTTGGGTCCATATTTTATTCTGAATGACCAAAATGTTCACCGATAAATGAAAGCCAACCATCATACAATTGCAACAGGGAACCTCTACATAGCCTCTACATAGCCGCTACACAGCCCCTCTATATAAATACATCCAACCAATGATACAGACCTATGAAGCATTATTACCGAACTCCCACGATCATCGTTAGAATTGGTCTTCAGCAACCCATGGATTTCGAATCCCATATAACACCGTTTTTAACCAAATCAGAATACTTGAAATAAAAGCATTACGTTATAGACATGTAATACAAGTATTGAAGTATGAGCTTCCGTAGAGATTCGGGTTAAAATTGATCTTCAGCAAACATGCTTGTCGTTTTAAAAGAGGCGACTAACAGGATCGGTTGGTCAGACTCGCTGACTAAGTTAATGCATGTCATCGTATCCAAATTGCGTAGATGGATGCTCTGGATGTCAATCACTGCATTGCCTGTTCCAGAATCGATTATTTACAGATCTCCGCCATATAGATGGAAAACTGTGGCGTTAAACAACAAACTATCAACCTATAACAAATAACATTATTCCGGAAGGTTAGCTATCCTGATTTCACTGAGAACTGAATCGTTTGGATTAATGAGGTTTCCGTTCTGAACTTAACACACGCCTATTTCAAATTGGAGCATGTTTGTTTACTTGTGTGAGGATTTAATATTTTCATAGCTGTGGATATACCTTTTAATTTAGCTTTTCCACTCATATATAAATACTGTAATCGAGAAATTGATCCATGGGCATAGCGAAAACCCGAAACGAATTAATTGCTCAACCTCTGTCTCTTTCTCATTCTGTCTCTCCCTCCCTTCCGCCTCTCTTTCTGTCCTCGATCCCAGATAATACATAAATGGAATGCCGTGATACCAAAAAATGTGCTAACTCGCTGTTCGCATTATTAGCGTAAGTAAGCAAGAAACAGCTGATATGAGGGGTGGTGGTAAATCGGTACAGGATAATTCCCATTGGAAGTCGTTTGAATTGAAGAAAATAATGTCCGTTCTCGTACCGCTAACACTATATGCATGTGCTACAGTAAGTTAAACCAATAACATAGTGTTATCTCTGTTGAGGTTTTTTTCCGTAACATTTCTATCATACATGTTTAATAACCAACGTGGGTGGTACCCAGGTGTGAATGAACAAAACGTCGGATGATTGATGATTGGCGTCAAGGACACCTTGTCACCGTTATGCCTTCTTGCAGTAATGCTTGTTTCGTCATCCGAGATGAGTTTTCAGTTTCGTAAGCTTGCATTGATTGTCTTTGATTTTTAAATACTAAATGAGATTCCATAACAAGCAGTTAAATACATCATTTGCACGTGCATCATGACAGGTAAGTCGTCTTGCAGTGATGCCCTTAATGCAGGTTGTCAGTGTGCGTTCCATCATCTCTACAAGACACGAAGCCCACACGTCAATTGGTAAACACAATGTTAACTGACAAGATTCCACAAAGACCCCTGATAAATGGTTTCCCAAACAATCTTCTCAATTGTGAGTAGTTTGTTTGTATCTTCAAAAAAGGCAATTCAACAAAGGTACTCTTACCACTGAAATTAAAGTTGATATTAAATTAGATGTATCTGTGTTCATATACTACTCAAAAGAAGTTAAAGAATGACATGACAGATTAACGATAGTAATATAAAAGGATCTGGTGTTCTTTAACTTCTTTTGAGTTGTATATATGGTCTCTAGATGTATCTCATTGTGAATATCTTGATTCCATTTAATGATTCTAAAAGAATTATACATTCAATATAAGGTCATGTATTATTGTACAATTAGGTAAACCTGAATTCAAATATAATACACCTAGGTATAAAAATATTCTTGCACGCAAACCTTGTCTCTGTGGAATCAAAGTTATGATACGTATATTATGTAAATTAAGTGAGTTAAGTTATTATTAATTTGAGTGTATATATTATCACAGGATAGAGTATGTAAACTGGCAGTCCACAGAGCAATTGAAAACGTCACGTATAAGGCATACATGTACTCGTGGCCATATACCCGTTGTCTTATCTGCAGCTGAAATAGTTCATGTATAAGCTTGAGAGTTTTGATCCCGTGTTGAACATGAAGAAGAAGAATATTTATTGTACAAAACACCCACAGGGGGCAGGGTACAAAACATGAACAGACTAATTAAAACATTTACATACAAAACAGAATACAAATATTGCTATGATTATATTGTTAGGGGGGAGATGCAGATTTTCTTGGCCTGAACATTTTATGAATGAAATTAGATATAATTTTTGCAAAGGGCTCTGGTGGAATTAATAGTATTTTTGGCGATAGTAGGTGCATAGCAAAGCCGGGTGATGAATTTAGTTCCCCTCTCAGATCTTTGTAGAGAGGGCATCGCAACAGTAAGTGTTCCTCATCTTCTGTTTCATCAAAATCACAGAAGGTACATAATCTTTCTTCTGTTGGAGTGTTGAAGTATCTTCCTCTCTCAGTTTGAAGGTCGTGAGCACTGAGTCTTAGCCTTGTTACTACTTTGCGGTGTTCTAATGTGGTGGTTACTTTTAGATATGGTTTAATTCCGAATTTGTCCCGAATATGACGACATGTCGGTATGTGGGAGGAGGGCCCAAAGTGAGGCTGATATTTGACACCACTGAGGTGAAACACACGAGAACAGATATGGTACTTACAAACCAAGGGCCCAAAATCAGGGCGAAGCGAACCCACGATCATAGGATCATGGCACGGCAAGGGGACGCAACTCGGCATAGGGAATTGCCGCACCTCAGATGATTGGGTCACCAAGGTGTTACAAAAAGGTTGTCCTCAAAGGAAGGCGCAGTGATATGTCAACAATGTTATGAACATTACATATACTCTTTGTGAAGAAAATGTTATATTTGTTTGGTGAGCTAACCGCCAGAGGGAGCTGTTTCAACTGGACAAGGGTCCATCGCACACAGCTCGTGTCACGGCAGACTACCTTAATAATGCCAACATCAACGGCTTGCCCTGGCCACCAACCACCTTTGAGATGAACTCGATCGACGAGCACGTCAACGTCAGAACACGCCGCAGACACTCCCACAAATGGCCAACGCGTTACGAGCAGAATACGCAAAATTCGTAAACTTATCCAGTCAGTGCCGAGGACATGCAGAGCTGTGATTGCTACCCGGGGAAGACACACGATATACTGAGTTCAGCCCAACCGTGTGGCCTTATGTGACATGACAATGAACAGTTTTCAATGCCTTTGTACGACAACGACGTCTGACTATCGAGCTCGAAAATTTCATATTTGTATCTATGATATTAAATTAAATATATCGACTTTATTAGGTACAACAAATTTACTCAAAATCTGCCTGTGCGTTTCTTTTGTTTTGAAGAGTGTGTATACATATTTATATTCAAAACGTCAACGCAAGAGAACAATGAATCTCGATTTTCTATGGAAACAGATTCCATATGGCGTAAAAGGCAAATTAGTGACGAATGTTATGAATGGATTACTAAAAGTCATTGATGACACCAGTCTTCGCGGTACTCAACGGGGATGAATTCCTCAGTAGTGTGCGAGTTTAGTTCAACACCACTTTGAACTGTATTTCAGTTCTATCAAGGCGTGTCAGCTTAATGTGGGGGAAAAGAGCGGGATATGATCGCTTTTGTTTAAATTACTATATTCGGAAAGTCAAAGAGGACCATAATATGTTATGTAAATTTAAGTCACGGAAATTAAATTGACATTAATCTGAAACTTTCACAATTTAATCTATGCAGCAACATTGCTGACTGAAAGGATAAACAGGAAAAGGGATGCAGTGATGCGACTCTACTGTGTACAGGCTTAACATACACAATCAGATATCATTAACAGCTTATATATAACATACTTGATTATTAATCAATAATGATAATAAACATTGACCTGCGTTTAATTTATAACAGGATTTGGAAAAAAACCAACAGTTAAATTATCCTGATCAAAGTCATGATTGGGTTCGAATTTGTCTTTCAAGCCAATTTCAATAAATGTACATATAGCTTTTAAATTGATGCAAGTATCATCGAAAAGAATTCTGGATATATATTTACATATATTCCAGAATTCTATTTTAGTGCATAGGCAGTGATATATATTCACATATGTTGCAGAATTCTTTTTTGATGATACTTGCATCAATTTAAAAGCTTGGTAGTAAGATAAAATGCCATACATGGTTAATTGTCTCCGTGTCAGCTTTTTAAACTGTCTCTCATTTCTCCCAGCAAAACATCCACCTCTTTCTCATGTGCCTTACCATTTAACATTTCATCTGAGGCACATTTTCTAATATTGAGTGCACACGTGCATATCAGAATCGAGTGCACATCCTCAAATAGGCCCTGCGTTCCCACATGGTACCCTGAGGGCTCATTATACCCCCCTCCCCCACCTTCCCCAGCCACACAACGCCGGGTAATGCCCCCCAGATGGAAGCACCAGAACCAGCGGGATGATAACAGACCCTGGCATAGGCTGGATGCTGAGTCTGGAGACGATATGAAATAATATTTAGCATCCAGCAAATGTACCCACAACTACGTGAGAAGCATCGCTGGCTGGACTGGCGATATGGCAGTGATTTGCATAGAATTTTCCCGTGTTTACTTACGAATCAGTCTCGGGCAATATTTTGATAATACTGTATCTCTTCATGGGGATACGGACAACCATGGTTGTACTATTGGTTTTAAGTTTTGGAATGCATACTTATTGATACATGGAATCGATTCTGTATCATTTTGATATTAATCGATATTACTAGTATATACAACGAAAAATATTACAATTTGAGAATGCAATTTCATTACATCATCATAATGAGAAAATTTGTGTGTGTTTGTTTTGTGTTTGTTCTTTTGTGTTGACAATTATCTAATAAAATATCTTTACTGACAAAGTTTTCTGAGACTGTATGACAGAAAAATGGAACCGCCGAATAATGTGATGAGAAAAGAATACAAACACTATCAGTATCTCTGTTCGAGTATTGTCTATTTTTTATGTTGAAAAACACCAATAAGTGACTCACAAAAAAACAACAAAAAAACGTCGTGGAGTTGTTACCTGCAACATAAATATTCAATTCACCTTTGGGAACATTGTATCATATTCAGCTGAATGTTTAATTCAAAAAGAATATTCATTCATTCATTCATTCATTCATTCATTCATTCATTCATTCATTCATTAAAAAAACGATACTGCGGATAAGTGACCATTTATTTCTCATATATTGTCCCTTCTGTTACAACTGTCCCTGTCTGTGACGACACCTCGATGGATATATCCGTGTTTATAGAGTTACGTGTGATTCAACACTACCACTGGCACCAGTACTTCCACGTCGATGTATGCTACAGTACGGGTCATGATGGATGTCAGCCAGACACTTTCGTATATAGATGTTGGTTCACCGGCTTACTATTCTCAGCACTCGCCTGGATAATTATAGGCGAACTATCAAAAATGAGAACTTTCAACTCGCCCAAAGGATGCCTGTAATATAGAGTAGATTACATCTATTTCCATTAAGCTAATATAACTTTTTGACTCACACAAAAGATAAATTTAACATGGAGAATATTGTTTCGGGTAAGTGGGTGATTGGTATATATTTCCTGATTCAATATAATGCGTGTGTATCTCCATAATGTATAATATACTGAAGATCCGTTTCTTTGAAACTATGCCCAAAGGTAATAGTACTTGTGAATATATGGATTTATTAATAACTGAAAATTCATAATAATCATGATGATATAGAACATGTGGCTGTACATATTTGCCAATCTTTTATCAAACCATTTGTGAAGACCCTTGATGCCGTTTTGGGGGCAGTTGGGGAAAACGGAAGTCACACCTTAATTTTTTTCTAAACAAACAATAACAATAAAAAACATAATACTAAAATCTTGCCAGGCCAAATGTGAACTTGATAGTTTAAATTAAAATGTAAAAATATATATCTTAAAAGGTTGAAAACTTCCAAGAAAACCTTCAGATCCTTCTTCTATTAAATATACACTTAAATGCGTCAGAGAAAGGAGAAGAATTTAGAGTTACGCGTTTCTAAAACCACACTTTGATAAATATTAGCTTAGTCACAGTTACTTCTGGTTATACGTATATGGTCCAGAGGCAACCACACTTGACCACACAAATACTAAAAGGTACTTGCATGCAAATAAAAACTAAAGATGCCCAATCTGTTAAAATCGACGTATAAATAGAGGTTGCGTGGTCGCCGCTCCTGATGACCACGTGTGTAGATCGTACCTAACAGTACAAATACATCCCATATTGCGGTATTTTACCCCATTAATCACCCCCTCCCTCTTCTCCGTCAAAGACAGCGTTACCGTCAGAGATCACAGACCCTGACACCCTAACCTGTCAGAACCTAATGTGGAAGCAATGTGAGACAAGCCAGTCATTTGACCGACTCCCAGTTAACCGCTGACGGAGGGGCCTGAAGTCTCCCTCACCCACACTGTCGTAAGTAAACATTGTCACTTCACCAAAGAAATAAATCTGAGGCCAACGCAAGCGCAACGAGCTGTTAAAATCATTAAAATACTCGCCCGCCCCCTGCACTGGCACCGGAGCAAAACGTAATGAAGCTATGCGCAATTGCACTTGTATGATTAAAACATTTTTTTGTGCCTTGTGATTGGACGGTCCTAGTAGTTGCAGGCTTTACAAGGGAACATACACAACCGTCTCGGAGTCCCACACGTTGGGTTGCAGTTGGTGAACTAGTCAATATTTATGTAAGGTTTAAAACTGAAATGAACGGTGAAGTCAGTGTTTTTGCCATCAAGGTCTTAATACAAGAGTGAACGTAGAATAATTTTAATAAACATAAACTCAACTTTCTGGTTGAAAACGAAAAGTATTTTTTAACAGTATTTTGTTTTACGATTATGTATCGTTATATTTTATTGAAATCATATTTTGGATGTTATTTGATGTAAAGTTAGAGTAATACTGTTACCAACATCAGAGTTTATAACCACACGCGAAGCAATGTCCTGTTTTATACTGAAATGAAAACGTTCCTTCTTGGAAGATGACATTGAGGCCATAAAGCTTTATTGTACATATACACCCGCTTGGGTCGGTTACAACCAGTTAAGACATTGTAAATAATATCATTTAGAATAAATTATAATCATAAACATATTACACTATATAAGTATATGTTGTAATATCCGCGTATTGGAATCTACACAGAGACATTTCGAATATGCTAAACGTCCTATAATACATATAAGGTTTGAATATAGTAGTAAGTAAGGGGAGCATCACCCCTGACTACAATTGTGTGGAGAAGAGCGTGGGATGAAATGAGGTTCTTCATCTTATGGGTACAGACATATATGGATACGTTAAGACTTAGACGAGACATGTTCCGCCACTACGGTTGAGTAAGAATTTCGTATATGAATTATATTTATAAAACGAAAACTATCCTCTGAATTTAAAGTTGTTTAATTAAGGAATATGACAAATACACTAAATATATGGATTTACTTGATTGGTTGTGTATAGATTCTTTATTCCTTCGTCAATTAAAATATTTTTTAAAGTTATATTTATCCACTCTGTAACAGTTTTTCATTCTCATATTCGTGTGTTCTTCTGCACAGTTAGAAGAACTGAAAGGTAAAGGTTCTATGACTCATATTCATCAAGTACAGTACACCGGTTCAAATTCAGAGTCTTGTTAATATCAGTAAAGATGTCTCAGGAAACTGAATTTAAACTTTCCCTGTTACCGCATTGGAAGTTTATCCGAACACTTTGACCGCATAAATTAAAATAACCTCCAATTCAGATTTGGAAAACATTTTAACTATTAACAATATCCTCAAGAAACCAAAAGCCCTGTCCATACAGGTATATATTTATCGATATATTTCTGAAGTATATAGAAGAAGAAGAAGAAGAAGAAGATTATATATATAATGAAATATTGATCCCACATACAACCCACGCCATACTACTAGTGTGCCGAGCCAGCTAAATGTAAGCATAAAGTTTACCATTCTGTCTCTTCTGAAACCCCTAAGAAAATCCGAATTTTACCGGTGATAGTGAAACAGGGTTAACAAAAACTGAAATAAATAATGATCTTTAGGGAATAACCCTTTCTATATATGGACATATATATAATGCCCGGAAAGTGGAGTTTTCGGATTAACGGGGTTAGACTTAGGAGGTTCACAGACAAATGATTCCTATTGTATAGCGTTGTGATGATTTTGCATCATCTTTTGATTTTGAAACAATGACTTTATAACGGTGCCCTTGTAGCCACGATTTTAATACAAAAACGAATGTAGTGCTAGCGTTTAAGTACATGTGTATACAAAGCTTACACTGCGTGAACTTGCGGAACATACTTTTGTCATTCTCCGTCAAATGGCATCTCTTAATAACAGGGTGAGGCGAGCACTTGAGTGCAATTTCGTAATATGACGGATCCTATTATTTCGACGAATTAAACACGATGTCGTACACGCCATCAGACGCTACGCCAAACACTTGTTGTCAAGAAGAAAAAAGCCAGCAACTTCCGGGTTGGCAATGTTGTTCTCCTCTTTCGATATCATCAAAGTACTGGCTGGAGTTAGAGCGTTCAGAAGTGACAGTTGCAAGATTGACACAACCTTCTCGCACAAATTACCCCCTCCTTTGGGCGCGGCAAGATCCCCTGATCTGAAGTCAGCTTGATGCTGATGAATTTCATATAAATCTACCTCTGCGAGCTATTAGGCAGTTTTATCAAAATGCTATTGGCGATGCTGTGATAATACGGGCTCCAGTTTGGGGGCCGTGACTCCGTGTCTGCCTATCAATCCGCCGTTTGTGGTTTGCATGAGCGGTGAGTCGGTGCTCAATTATTGGTGGCAAGCGGTGCATCGTGGGTTGGAGCTATTAACATACCATGGTAATGGGGGGACACGGACGCGTTATTCTTCCACAAGATGGGGGTGTATGGGTTCTCGCCTCTTCTCCCCACCTCTTATCTTCCCCGTGCCGTTTCCCGCCCCGGTGTCTTGAAACGCAAGAAGGAAGCCGCACGAATTTGGCGATTAACGCAGAGATTACTCCGCGATAACAAATATCGCTCGCCATTTGATAGCCGATCTCGTCAATGCCCGAAGAAAAATAATTTGTAATGAACACATAAGAAGTTGGTCCCGTCTGCCTTATCATAATCGTCTGATTGGGACGTCTGTTTGTGATTTCCGGTAATGCGCGCGATGCTATCTGCTGTGGCGTTTACCGCGCGATAGGTTGTAGAACATGGCGGTAGACAAATTGTAATGAATTGAAGAAGCATTAATCCGTGCTAGGATTCTTGGCTTTCACTGAGGTAGTGGCAGCTGGCAAATTGTCTGACATGTTTGAGTGTCAGCTACTGCCCCACGAGCATGGGAGGAATGCGAGAAGAGAGCGCCCCCTGTCGACGAGACTGTACAAGGGAATTAAACAGAAATAACATTGTCTTCACGTTATTGCAATGACAGAAATAACTGGAGCGTTAATTGCATTGCACATAGCTGAAGGTGGCAGAATCGGAGTCGTGTTATCGCTGACGGGCTGTCGTCAGTTGGGAGCTCGACTCTGTGGAGTCATTGTGCTCCTCAACAGCTGGGAAGTCAATCCTTGAGTCAATGCTGGAGTCAATCTTTGAGTAATATGGCCTCGTTGAGTGAGTGAGTGATTTGTGTTTACGCTGGTTTTAGAAAATATTACATCTGTACCAAAATGTGGACACCACGAACTAGTATACCAATCGAACTGAGCGGTGCTTGACTACAGAGTGTATACATACATTGCATGGTGAAGATGTACCTTCAACCGAACTTATTAACAAATCAACATAAGTATTTGAACGTCATATAATCTGCCGGGAAAAACAAGGTACACACCCATGCTTGATGGCGGCTAAAAATGAAACAAAAAAAATGGTTATTCGATGGTGATGTATTTGATACGTATTTGATCAAAGTTGTGTTTTGGACATCAAGATTGTAGAGTCTCGGCGACTGTTTCAAGCCTTGTATCGTAGTCAGTTTGGCAGGGTATAGGTTTTAACAGGCCCAAACTGCCTACGATACTTGTGATTTTTAGGTCAAATCCAATTTTCAAGTGTATACTCTTCTGCCCTACAATATAATTGACATATGAAAAAGGTATTCATATTTGCACGATGCATACAAGATATATATATATATTGCTGACTCTGATTTACGTTGTTTTAAAGGCGCGTGAAGATCCGGGGTAGAGTAGGTCTTCAGCAACCCAAGCTTGCCGTAAAAGGCGACTATGCTTGTCGTAAGAGGCGACTAACGGGATCGGGTGGTCAGGCTCGCTGACTTGGTTGATACATGTCATTGTATTCCAATTGCGTGGATCGATGCTCATGATGTCAATCACCTGATCGTCTGGTCCAGACTCGAGTATATACAGACCACCGTCATGTAGCAGGAATATTGCTGAGTATAGCGTTAAACAACAATAAAAAAACCGTTGTTTTAAACATGTTGTGTACTTTCTTAACTGTGTTATTGGCTATACTGATGTACCCCTTCTTGTTGCGACCCCCAGACCTCCACACACACACACACACACCCACGCACGCACGCACGCACGCACGCACGCACGCACGCACGCACGCACGCACGCGCGCGCGCGCACCAGGGACAATTCTAACAGCGGCGTAAAATCCACTTCATTCACTTTTAAACTATTCCTACGTGATGACATTTTTCAATAAAGTTTCACTCCCAACAAACGGAAACTATGCATGATGACACACCTAACTGGAATCTTGAAAAGTGTTGAGCTGGGTCCTATTTTTTTAAATTCTGTTACTCAGACGTACGTGATATTGTGGGCATGGCTTACTTCACTACAAAAGGGTGAAGCACAAAGCTGCAAACATCGACATCCAAGTAGACAAGGTATCAAACGCACGGGTGTGTTCTTTCAATAAGTATATGGAAAGTACCATTTCCTCGGTTTCATGTTTCTGGGTCGGCCGAACAGCCAGTACCTTCCCCAACCGGCTGGTCTTCCGTAGACACGGAGTCGGGCAGCGACTCGCTAATGTCCGTGATGGATCACGAGATGAAAGGGCCTCTGGTCCTAATAGTATATTCATAATCTCGTTTCCTGTCCTTAAGATTCTCTTCTCGTACATTGTAAGGATGCATGGACATAATTAATTATTTTCAGAGAATTTCTTTTCAAACTGATGAGGAATCGGGGACATTTTAATTATTTATTTTATTGAGAACAAAAGGGAGGTGTTTTTTATATGTTTTTCTTAACTGAAATCAAACAAGTTGACTCAGAGTTGGGGATTGAATGCTCGGTTTTATAAGTGACGCTGCAATTCCCTCGAGTTATTGTCTTTCTAAATGTTCTTAGCGGACTTAGTAATATAGTCATCTATATATTACACTACTCGCAGGAAGCTATAGTTAATCTGGCAAGCCATCACGGATTAACTCTAGCAATATGAAAGAATCGGGTGTGCTTTAATATTTCTTAAGTTGTTTATATGAAGATTACGTGAAAGATGAAGTAAAATGAGGTTCGTATGGCGTTCAAGATTATTGCACTTATACAGCTTATACTTTATAATATATATAATTAAAGTTAACATGAGATGGTCATCCCATAATGACATCCACACCCACTTTCTCTACTGGGAAGAATTTAAAACTGGAACATAAAACTGTGTAAAAACACAAAATTGTCAAGGTTACCCCTGCTGGTCTATATTTATGCCTGTATCGTGGAGGCACGGGTGGCTTAATCGTCTAAGAAGTTGCGTGCCTTAGCCCTCCTGAAACCAATGATTATTGGTTCGAATCCAGATTTACCCTGTTTTTATACTCGACAGCACCATACCGGTGCTCATGGGTTTTGCCAAAGCGGTACACGTCTAAGACCTGCATCACGTTCTGTCAGGGATGCTGACATGCTGTGATCTAACTGGTTCATCTGTTCTGTTCGAAACGGCTGTATACGTAACGCCCAACTGTATTGTATAATACATTCCCCACAGGAGTCATCCTGAATCAAGGGGTTTCCGGATTAACTGGGTTTCATTGTGTCGAGTTTACTGAAACAAACGCTAATACCAAACACTAATACACTACTAACAGATACGTTTGTATTTCTTATGAATTATTCGCTCGTCACGCCGAAGACCCGGGTTCGATTCCCGACATGGGTACAATGTGTGAAGCCCATTTTCTGGTGTTCCCCGCCGTGGTATTGCTGGAATATGGCTAAAAGCGGCGTAAAACCACTCACTCTTATGAATTATATCAAAAATAACAATCCTTGAGCTTCAAGGGGTATTTCTTTATATACATTTTAGTGCCTCATAAGCAAATTAATGGCTGGTCGCACGGTAGATAAGATAAGATAAGATAATATTTATTGCAGAAACATTCCATTACGGGATAGATGCTATTTTGTAAAATGACAAAACATTTAGATTCATATATACATATATACATACATTCATGTAGATACAAAAACCAATCAATATTACATATTTGATGATATCATATAGAAAATGTCATCGGTTGATTAAGATGAAGGGGTATTTATTGTTTGAAATGATAGACATGGAAACAAATGCAATTGATATTGATGGCTTCATTATTTGATAGGATGTAGTGAAATAATTTGTTTTAATGACATTTACATTTACATTTTGTGTGGATAATTTTCCAAAGAGTCTATTTATTTCTTGAGTGTGTCTGGTACAATGAAGTAGGTATGTTTTTTCATCATCAATGGTTGAACATGTAGAGCATAGCTGGTGGCTGTGTATGTCTTCCAAGTTCAATATTTCATTTATGGTTACTTATTCTGAGTTTAGAAACGTGCACTCGATATTTTCTTACTTTACAGTTACAGAGATAGGGTTCTAGTTCTATTTCATATTTAACTATCCTGTATGTCCTAAGTTTGTTTCCTGTGCTTCTTGTTGCATTTACATCTTGGAGAGATTCCTTGAGGAAAATGAATTTATATTTGATTGTCTCTTTGAATATTAGTGATAGGAAATCTGAAGTACTCAAATTGTGTTTTCCTAAGAATAGATTGAGCTGGTAAACCCATCCTAATCGTTTATTCACCAAATATGTACTTTCAGCAAAAGCGTTCTGAAGTATTATGTTTTTGTAAGAACCAACATGGTGATAGGAATTTGCTATTTTTATTAGTACAGTGTAGATAAGAGGGTAGAGTCCTAGTTCTGCTCAGCTTACCCTGTTGTGTGTTGTTTTTCTGACACCTAAATCATAAAATCTAAGCTGCAGTTTCTCGGGGATAAATAAAGTTATTAAGGGGGATTGATTCTATACCCCATATATGACATGTATATTTTATGTTTATTTAACAACTCGCTGACTTGGTTAATGCATGTCATCGATCCCAATTGTGTGGATCGACGCTCATGATGTCAATCACTGGATTGTCTGGTCAAGACTCGTTTACTTACAGACCGCCGTCATATATCTGGAATATTGCTGAGTGCGGCGTTAAACAACAAACAAATGCTAAAACTACTACCACTACTACTACTACTACTACCACTACTACTACTACAACTACTACTACTACAACTACTACTACTACCACTACTATCACTACTATCACTACTACGACTACTACTACCACTACTATCACTACGACTACTACTACTACTACTACTACTATTACTACTATCGATCCCAACTGCGTGGATCGATGCTCATCATATTAATCACTGGATTGTCTGGTCCAGACTTGATTATTTACAAACCACCGTCATATAGCTGGAATATTGCTGAGTGCGGTGTTAAACAACAAACCAACCAACTACTACCACTACCACTACTACTACTACCACATAATGAGCAGCAGTCGGTGTGGCCTACATATAATTTGTAACGTGACACAGTTACTTATTTTCCGAAAATCTAAGTTGACGAAACATCATAATTACTGATATCACATACATCTGGAGTTGATGAAAGTACCTAATTGACTACTTCATTAAACCCAGACAAAGTTCATTTTATGAAAAGATACCAGGGTTAACTCTTTCAGCTCATCTCAGCCAAATCTGACCACCCGAGTGACATTCCGCTCCCAAGTTAGAAAAAACCTTCTATAATTTTCGACAATTTTTTTTTTTTATCCTGAGTCGTGTTTTTTCTCCAATATAAAATATACGGGTGTTGTAGTGTGAGATACGTGGCGTGAGATAACATTCGTCCTCTTCATCATCACCTTCCAAGATGGCGGAGATTGCATCATGCCATATGTCCAGTTTTATAAACAAGCCTCGCTTTCATGTTGCCCGCGTCCACACGGCCCTCGGTACTTTCAGCTGCAACCCATGACGAGTGTGGGAAATCTTTTCTCGCATGGATTTCCTAATGGCGTTATCAGCCGTTGGGGTGGACCTTTATTGATGCTGACAAATTGGTGCAGAGATACGTGTTGGGGATAATTGACTTGTCATTAGTCAGTGTGTCGGATTGTCAGATTTGCAAACAACAAACAACGACTTATAGATCAGCAAAAGCATGTTTTTTTGTGTGTGAAGAACAGGATGTCGCTCTGGAAGATGCAGTGCCAGTCAGTCATCGAGACGGATCAAGCACTCTATATGTAGATGCAGGCTTTAGCTAACGATTAGTCTCTTGTCGAGGATTGGCAGTACATATCTTACTCTTTCCTTGTAGTATAAACACTATTATCGTGGAAACTATTTCTCGTGTGCCATGTGATTACGTTCTATTATCATGTTCTTTCACAAACATTTAAAAGCCTATTTGTCAATTTATTTTGTGTGCAGTTTTCATCGTTATGTGAAATCCAAATAGTGACCCGTGTTTTCCAGAGACTTTATCAATTTTAAAATTGCATCTGTCCCGTAATGGAACGTTTCTGCAATAAATATTATCCTATCCTATCAAGAGTACACGAGTCATTCTCCAGACTATGATCTTTGGTCAGAACAAAATTCGCTGTATTGGGTTTCAACAAAGAGGTAACTTATACTTTGTCTTTCCTAACCCAGCTCCATTGTAAATGTAATACGTTAACGCAAGAGAAAAACCAGGCAAAATTATATAAATGAATCACTGAAAATCAGTGATGACACAAGTAAGTAGCTAGGTAAATAAGTGTCAGATTAATATAGAAGGAAATCCAAACAGATCCGAAACCCACGGATACACGGTTGCACAAGTCTCTAAGTCAATAATTATTAGTTTAAATAATAAATTCTAGATTATGTACATAATAAGAACAAGTTGTCCCCAGAAGGAGGATATAATTACTACACACCCATGGACCGTTCTTACAGTAAAACCTTCGAGCAAGGACTAGGATCGTGCTGACAATACGAGGTTCATCATGGGGGCGGATCTGGGACCAAACCCACAACTATCGGGCCTTCGTATAATAGGAGCAAGTCTCCGGAATGAGTAGTCCTGCACCATGACTGGAATATATTTATTTGATGACAAAAAAAAATCTAGAAACGTATCATAAGCAAGTTTAGCCAGCTCTAGCTAGCTCTATTCCGCATAAGAAATCAGCATGGGGAAAATTATTTTTTTTATTTTTAGAGTCGAGAAGGGTATTGTGTAATATAAGAATTCATAGACTAAATGTTAGTATACACAGTGAGTTGTCGCGCCTGAGACCGCCCCTTTAGTTCCCCCATCTGCCCTTGGAGTCCTACCGCGTTGGAATTGGCCCCTACGACTTCTGGTTGTCGTAAATGGCGACTGCACTGGATCGCGTGGTCAATCAGAGTGTCATCGTACATCGAAGGAATGGAACGTAGCTCATAATTAATCACTGTTTTTTGTGGCACAGATTTTATTTTTTATAAATCTGGAATAAAGCTGATTGAGGCGTGAAAGAATTGGTATGTCTTTGTACATATTTGGGCGGTCGGGTAGCCTAGTTCGATTCCCGACATGGGTACAATGTGTGAAGCCCATTTCTGGTGTCCCCGCCGTGATATTGCTGGAATATGGCTAAAAGCGGCGTAAAACCATACTCACTCACTCACTGTACATATTTACAATCAGTTTGGACTTCTCAGCAATGTTGCCATTTACATCTTCTTAATATACTGCGGCGGTGTGCCTACTGGTTTAAGTGTTCGCTCGTCACGCCGAAGATCCGTGTTCGATTCCCCGCATAGGTACAACGTGTGAGCCTATTTCTGTAGACTAACATTTAGTCTCTGAAATCTAATATTACACAATATCCTTCTTGACTCTAAAAATATAATAAAAATTCCTTATGCTGATTTACACTTGCTTTTGTATGCGTTTCTAGATTTAAATTATTTTCATAAAATAAATATATTCCACGGTTATGGTGCGGGACTACTATTTCTGGTGCCCCCCGCGGTGGTATTGCTATAACATTGTAAGATCGGCGTAAAACCATACTCACTCACTCTTAATATACTGATGTAAATACGATGGCTACAAAGGTCAACAGTCTGGAAATAGACATCGTCGATTATCAGTTCACCGGGGTAAATCTTAATCCATTATCATGACTGAGACTCAAAGTATTGTAATTCATTAATCACGAATCCGTCCTCTCATCAGAATTGAAATATGATAATTTTAGTCTTAACCCCTCATAAATAATGCGTATGTACACATCCTACTTCCATTAACGGAATCCTAATGACTGCACCTGGAACACTGACATGTGTGCCTGTCATATCTGATTCATAGCACTGGGCCTATATCGTGTAACAGGACGTTAATGTGAGATCGGCGTTCATATATGTTGTCAATTACGCTTATGTCCGTATAGACAATCACGTGGTGTCAGCAGTTGGGACAGTGTCATCCATGGGAATCAATTTAGGGATGAAATTGTAATTCAAGGTATTTCATTGCCGACAGCTGTCAAATTAATGTATTGGAACCAAATTTTATTGACCAAAAATGATTTCTTACTTTTTCACACTGAAAATGCATATTGATATGCATATTTGATTGGTTAATGCGGAAATGTATAGAATATTTTGTAAACACTGTATTTTGTACATAAAACTCCAGATGTATTACCATCAATAGTCTTCAATAGACTATATGATTGTATAGGAAGGGTAGACTGTCACAAACACCTTGGTGTTTTGTTATCGCAACACAAAATGGAACGATCACATAAACAATATTCTTTCAAGTGCTTCAAAAATGGTATCATCAATGCGGACATTTAAATAGATAAGTGGATCTAAACTGGCAAGAAAATATCGTCCGACATTAGCTAGAATATGCCTCAGTTGCCTGGCACAGTTGCTCTTCTTACAATGCTAATATATTCGAATTATTACAGCTTGAGGCAGCTAGAATAGAAACAGGATTAACCACATTTTGCTCCTGTGGCAACCTATATCACGAAATCGTTCCCAGTAAACGCGTCGAATAAAGTAATGTTCATAAGTAAAATCTGTTCTGATTAACAAATGTTCGGATAAACTAATGTTCCAGTTAACGAATTTTGTAGTGGAATGTCCCTTTGTATTTGTCCGAAATGCAGGGTTTCCCGACTCATATGTTTTTTAAGTAATTGATATACATCTAATTAAAACTCGGGGGGGGGGGGGGGGGGGGGGGGGGGGGGGAGAGAGAGGCACATTCGTATTTCGCTTATGGGGGTTTCACCAATGTGTTAAACGTCTGAGACCTCCATCACTTCGGGCTTTCCTCCTACATTAAGCTGACACGTCGTGATATAACTGGAATGCTTTCACGCTAAACCACAACTTAATATACTGATGGGCCAATATACTATATCTCTCAGTTGACTTTATTGTATGTTTGATCTTCAGTTGAAAGTATCTTAAGCGATATTATTCTAAAAGAAATAAATGTACGAACGCTTTGTCAGCCTCAAAGAATTCTCCTACATGTTTTTTTTATTTTAAATATATCTTGATTTGAAACTTTTGCAAATTTAAAAAGGCGGATTATAAACAACAGGTGATGGGTATCTTTGACATGTTATCTTTGAAAATCAATATATTTCAAACATGGGGTTGCGTGGTTTATTTCTTACCCCAGTTTTCATTGAACCAGTATGTGTACACGAAAAAGATCACTTTTACAAACTGTTGCAGGATTGAATAATAGTTAAACAGACATAACCAAATTCAACATTTCTTTCAATTTTCAATTACATAAAAAACACACTCGTGTTTTTTCCCCACAGTTTATATTCCCATTTTTCACCTATGTTTTAATTCCGATGGTTGTACAGAAATTATCTGTGTTTGAATTTAATGATACTTACTCATGCAGAACTTGAGGTTTGTACCATCTTCCGCAGGCCTTGTTCGGCAAGGGTGGAAACTGGACTTTTATAGTCAGTATAACTACCTTGCCCAGGGAAGATGGATCTTTACCTGTACATCAAAGTAGCGTTTGAGGGGTAATCAGAATGTAACATGTTAATTACAAAATAAGCCTAGCAGGGAGAGCTGACGAAGGTTTTTTATATTTATAGTTCATACAGACAAATATACATAGCCTGCAGATAAGTCCAGTATAACCTGATGTGCTTTGATGTTTTGTTCATGAGTTGATGTACATTACATTGTTAAGGATTACCCTAGACTAACATGTAGTCTCTGAAATGAAATATCTCACAGAAAAAAACAGTTGTTAAGTTACCTTAATAAAATATAATGAAAAGGAACCCAGAGACTCTCTTCATTTTCATATACTGCAGTACTCTAGACTTGCCCACTGATATAGACTTGTATGGGCTGTTTTGGATATATTTTTTTCAGGGTCTGTATAACAGACTAGGTTAACCCCAGGGGCAGGAGTTGTGTCGTCCCTGCACGATGAGTTGCGACACCTGCTGGCCTGGTAATAGTATACTTGTGGCCGCATGGCTCATATCACTTTTGAAATTTCACAAACTACCGCAAACTAAACCCTTATAATCAGATTTTTAGAGATATAACTAATCGTAGTGCCTTGTCATACACTCGTTGATTCTTGAAAAGGATCACTTGCAATTGTTTTGAGTATCTGGTACTTATGAATGCAATGGCAGAGCAGAAACATTAACTCCCGTTCGTTGATACACTAGGTGTCATGCCGCTGCGATTCTGCAAAGGAAGAGGGGATAGAACATAGTCATATCCCCTTGTCCGAGATCCGTATCAACATCTTTTTGAATAACGGTAAGTCATTGTTTATTATCCATATCGTTCGAAAGAAACAACTCAATAAACATTAATAATAATGCCACGAGTTACACGACATTGTTGACGTACTGCATACAACATGTGTTACGTAAGACAGACATTTGTGATGACGTGAGATTCAGTGTCGTCATTGAAGAGAAGGACGGCATACTTTAGCACGTGAAGGTTCCCTCTTATGAAGACGCCCAATCTACTCTCTACGAAAACAGCTGCGACAGCACTGCAAGGTCCAAAACACGAATATGATACCCGTATCCAATACCCACCATCAAATAACCATTTCTTGTTTGTTACATTTTTAGCCACCATCACAACATGGGTGTAAACTTTCCTTAACCAAGCAGTTGATATTGTTATACATGCGTGTGTGTATCATACTGCTTTTAAGAAATGTGTTCAGTAATTCATGAATCTCCCTTTCTCATGCAAGGTAAAATACAAAATCCACTGTTCCATATTTTAGAATGACATATTTCGCGTGTAACTTCCATTGTTACAAGTAACAGCGAACCTAATATCATATATTCTACTCGATTCGTGAAGATCCGGGGTAGAACAGGTCTTCAGCAACCCATGCTTGTCGTAAAAGGCGACTATGCTTGTAGTAAGAGGGTACTCACGGGATCGGGTGGTCAGGCTGACTGACTAGGTTGATGCATGTCATTGTATCCCAATTGTGTAGATCGATGCTCATAATGTCAATCAATGGATTGTCTGGTCTAGACTCGATTATCTACAGACCGCCGTCATATAGCTGGAATATTGCGTTAAACAAAGAAAATAACACACGCACGCACGCACGCACGCACGCACGCACGCACGCACGCACGCACGCACACACACACACACACACACACACACACACACACTACTCACATCTTCACCAATATTAATGGTAATTAAATTACCGCAATAATTCATGTTTTATCCTATTATAATAATTCACGATGTCTACCAATCCTTCATCTCTGTTTGAAGTGGGAAACATTTCACACTGAGCGTCATCACATTTGTTCAAACTCAAAAACCGGCCTCTTGAGAATCGTCTCAACTGTTAGCATTTCCACGTGGGTGTGTTGTTCGATGTCAGGCATTGTTACGTTAATATGCACATATATATTACTGAAATATGTACTGGTGTGGAATAAAGTTTGAAATTCATACCAACAAAGCATATGCGCTGTCGGCTTCCTCCAATCGGATCGTTAAACGGTGTAACACTAGTCCCGTATTACGGAGAGAAAAATACTCATTGTTTTGTCCCGGGGATACAGAATATTATGTCCCATCCAGTATAAGGCCTAAGTGCAAAGAGCTGAGGCTGTGTGTGTGTACGACTATCAGTTATGGCAATGTGGGGGAGAACTCTCAGACTCAAAGGCACCATCCCCATCACTCCTGCAGCTATGTTCATCTCCACATCTCCACAATGGGGGATCGTTTTCCCCCTCTCGTATCAGTTCTGGCTTACTTATGAAATATCCTTCCACATGAAATGTGTAAAGTTGAAGTGCATAGTCTAAAGATGCGTCTGTGAGGTAGGTCGGAGCGCTGGGGGTATCCCTGCCTGCCCCTGGCCCACGCGGCCGGGGGACCCCCATAACGGCCAGATTGGGGGGCCAGACACGCCGCATTAACTGCCTGGACTCTGTGTTTATTCTATGACATGTGGAATTCCGTGTTTCAGTGGTGTCCCCCGGCTAACAATTGTAAGTTAAATCTGGAATTCAAGTGAAGATATTACCACTGCAAACCATTTGCCAGACACAGACACAATTTAGAACAGATAATGCCAATTGGTTTATTGTTCTTCTTAACTAGCCTCTGAAAGCGAGGGTAGGGCCCCCAAAACGGTGAACCCCTGTTAATCCCGACGTTAGGGTACTCTGTGAAATAAAAAATCCACGCCATCGATTCACGTAACTGTAAAAAGGATCTCTTTTGTTTCAGAGACACACATAGACACGCATACAAAGACACACATACAGACACACACCGAGACACAGACACAGAGAGACAGACATAAATACCCAAACACAGACACACCCACACACGCACGCACCCACAGACACACCCTAACAGAGAGACGCACACGCTGACACACACTGACACACACACAGGCACACACTGACAAGCACACATACACACACCCAACCACACCACATACACCCACAACACACATACACACACACCACAGCCACACACACACACATACGCACGCACACACACACACACACACGCACACATCCAAACAGAGAGACGCACACGCTGACACACATTGACACACACACAGGCACACAGTGACAAGCACACATACACTCACACCCAACCACACCACATACACCCACAACACACATACACACACACACCACAGCCACACACACATATATACATACATACGCACGCACGCACGCACGCACGCACGCACGCACACACACACACACACGTACGCACGCACGCACGCACACACAGACACACCCAAACAGAGAGACGAACACGCTGACACACACTGACACATACACAGGCACACACTGACAAGCACACTTACACACACACCCAACCACACCACATACACCCACAACACACATACACCCACAGCCACACACACACATACGCGCCAGCACACACACACAAACGCGCGCGCACGCACGCACGCACACACACACACACACACGCACGCACACGCACGCACGCACGCACGCACGCACGCACGCACACACACACACACACACGCACACACACACGCACACACACACGCACACACACATATCAAACAGTAGGCAAGTTGTTTTAGGATTAGTGGGGGTACAACTGAGATGGTGTCACTGTATTGTACAAAACAGATTTAGTAACCATTTATCAACTCAAAGAAATCTGTGAGTTTTCCTCACTGGAATTATTCCAAAACACTTTGCAGTGACACGCGTTTTTATAGCTATTTGAGCGTCAATAAAGCATATCATTCCAGCTTTAGGAATACTCACTTCCCAAGTTGTTGACAGAGATTGTCTGACTTCATATCAGGTGTCAGGAACTGGCCACCCATACAGAAGAAGGATGTCATGTAACGTTTGCTGCAATCTGCTTGCTTTTAAAAGGTGGTTATATGGGATTTGAAACCCTAAGGTAGCTGCATTTATTACGAAGTATATATGCTTTTCCAGTGTTGTATATTTTAGATAAACTTTAAATTCTGTTTCGTCGAAAAAGAAAGAATGTTCTTCACAATCTGATTAGAAATTAACGGGAAACGTTGTCTGTGGTGGGATTGTCTCAATACAATGGGTCATTCGAGGACGTTCTTGGAGATAACGACATCCTTTGCTGGCGTAATTGCATTTTAGATTAAATCACTTGTATTTCAAAATATTCTATACACGCAAATGAAGAGAGCGGCTCCGATTAAATTGTGTTCATAATGTCGATAAACAATGTGGACTTATTTATGTGGTGAAATATTTAACACTTGAGGAATAGTGGGATGTTATTTAACAATTGATATGTGGTTATTTAATGGGTGTTATTGAACACCTGTTCTGTGGGAATATGCAGTGTGTTCTGGAATATGATGATCTCGGCTCCAAGTATCAATGGTGTTTTGAATATTTGATATGTGGGTGTTTACAGGTTGCATATAAATATTTGATATGTGTGAATTTGAATGATGTTATTGGATATTTGATCACTCACTGTAAATACGGAAAACCTGCAAATGTGAAAAGCACATACTGATTATATCCTGACTTAACATCCGTGACACCAGAGACTTTTATACATGTCCTAGTCCTGCACCATGACCGTGGAATATATTTATTTTATGAAAAAATAATAATCTAGAAATGCATACAAAAGCAAGTCTAGCCAGCTCAAGCTAGCTCTATTCCACATCAGCATAGGGAATTTTTTTAATATTTTTAGAGTCAAGAAGGATATTGTGTAATATAAGATTTCAGAGACTAAATGTTAGTCTATACATGTCCCTTCAGCCTAACTAATAAAACCAACATTAGATTCAAAAGTTCAACGCCAGAGATATAATCAGTTTCGATTATCTGCGAAACAGGTTCCATAGGTCGTAAAAGGCAAAATAGTAATAAAGTTACATATGTGGATCACTGAAAATAAGTGATGACACCAAGTGTTATAACCATTAGATATGTTAAAGCCAATGTGTAAATTGAAATTTTCTCTTTGGCAATTTACAAAATGCCAAAATATTTCAGTCATTTTTCAATTATTACATTATGATAACGAATTCCAAACATCTTTATGCTCTATATCATCACCCAGTGACTGACAATGATTAAAAGAAAACGAAACTCTATGTATATTTTCAAAAAACAAATTGGCTTCTAATCCTAGCATTATTAATCCACAGTGATGCCTTCAATCCCTTTTGAACTTCTGATAATGTTTAGTCAATCTGACAGGAAAATAATTGTGAAATGGCTGAACTATTTTGGCATCTTTTAAAGTGTCTAAGTAAAAATTAGTCATTTTATGCATTTACTGTAACATATATACCGGGACAGCATGACACCAGGTGTTGAAGTTATTGATGTTCGTCTCCCGTTTTGAGCTCTCATATCAGTCTCTACATATTCAGTTGTTCGTGGAACAATACACACCCACCAAGTTTAGAAACCCAATAATTGTTTGTGGTAAGTACAACAACCCCCATTTACGAAGAATGCCAATATTGCACATGAAGATCGTTATCATGGTTTTCTAGCTGGGTTCAAATATCTCAATCACACGTTTTCGTTGCCTTTGTTTTCGCCATTTCATAATTCGTTTTCCTTCAGCGTCAATATTCGTGGGATTTTCAACCAAATTATCTTCGATACCCACTCAACGTTCCCTCAGCGCCTTATCCTAACTTGTGTTTTTTGAGGGCGGTATCTTTGAGATCTTCCAGTAACTGGCGAGAGACGGAGACCAAGAGTCTGTCTGATAGGGGGTTCAGTAATTTCATATCGCGATGTAGTATTTTCATTCATCTTTTTCTACCACTTATCTTAGTCTATCACACTGAGACAAATGTAGAAAAATAAAATCAATATAGTAGATATGGGGGAAAGCGGGGAAACAGAACTTTCAGAAAGGGTGGTACTTTTTTCTGAGTTTGAGCTGTTATTCCTGATATACAAGTCTCCGGCTCCCCAGCAGGGACCCC
The DNA here is from genome assembly GCF_023055435.1 of Haliotis rufescens. Taxonomy (NCBI): domain Eukaryota; kingdom Metazoa; phylum Mollusca; class Gastropoda; order Lepetellida; family Haliotidae; genus Haliotis; species Haliotis rufescens. The sequence goes on from NW_025963857.1 coordinate 3,457,824, forward strand.
CAGCTAATATTGGATAAGCACCAAATTCTGTGTTGTGCCTTCTCCCGCAGGACGTTTGCATTAGATGGCTAATAGTTTGATAGATCCTGATTAAATCTGTGCAGATAACGGAATTAAACTGCATAGCGGAGTCACGTGAGAGGTTCCATCAGATTTTGGTTCCTTGTTCAAAGACCGGAAGTTGGAAGAATGTTTGATCGTAAGTTTATCTGACTGCGACGGTCAACCATATCGCTCTGTGGTGTACTATACGTACACTGGACATGATATTGCCCAGGCGGTAGAGGTCCTTCAGATATTGAGTGAGTGAGGTGGCAGGTGAATAGTATTTCGGTTTTTGTATTATATCGTGCCAGTGGAAGGAAAGATGTTACACATAGAATAGGTTTTCGGCGAATGCTTCATAATATAAAACTTTAGTATCTGAAAAGAAGTGTTACCAAACATTGTTTGTGTAAAACCTATAAGGCAAACCTATTTCCTGTATTTCCTGGAAACACAACAATAACAACAACAACAACGACAACAACAACTACGAAAACAAAACAACACTCTGAGATTTGTTTGTTTGTTTGTTATTTTACGCCGCACTCAGCAATATTCCAGCTATATGACGGCGGTCTGTAAAAAATCGAGTCTGGATCAGACAATCCAGTGATTGATATCTTGATCATCGATCCACGCAATTGGGATCGATGACATGCATCAAACAAGTCAGCGAGCCTGACCAACCGATCCCGTTAGTTGCCTTTTACGACAAGCATAGTCACCTTTTACGGCAAGCATGGGTTGCTGAAGACCCATTCTACCCCGGATCTTCACGGGTCAACACTCTGAGAATATTGCATGATGGCTCCGTTAAATCACTTCGGACAGAAGATTGTTCTTCCGTTCCTAAATAAACAACACAAAGCCATTTCCATAATTATAAGAAATCTATGAAAAAGCAGAGTCCGTTGTACGATTTCGACTATATCGTTGACAAAACCATTTCCATAATCATACGAAATGACCGCAAAAAGCCGCTTCTCGTTTCATTAGAACCATTATCTTCAACCCAAAACCGATTAAAATGAACTTTCACGTTTCAAAATGGCATCATTTATACGGTTGACCCTATAGATGCAGTTTATCACGTTCCACGACATGTTGTGAATACTTAAGCCAGACTGTATATTGACTGCAGATTGAGGTGGAAACACACCTTCGCCACGTTATAAACACTATCAGTAGCGAGAGTAGTTTCAAGGGGTACACATTTTTCTGCAATTAAGATCTCATCAATCTTTCGTTGGTCAATTACATCCCATTAATAATGACCTGTCATCACTATTTCATTCTACAGAAATCAGACATTGAAAACCCAGGTTGATTATCGAGATGTCACACCTAGTTTCGTAACGAGGGACATCAATCATGTTACACACGGTGCAATCTCCTAGTATCTCCCAGTCGGCTCTGCATGGGAAGACGTGTGTACAGGATGGTGCTGGGTGACGTAAAACACTGTGTACCAATATAGCAGACGCTCATCGGGGCATAAACGATCACGTCCTACAAGATTGATGCCATGAACGCTCGTCAATCAGACAGGATTAATGGACACTTAAATAGTTCTTATTCAGGGGCATCCGGATAAGAGAGCCCAGTTGTAATAATAATAATAATAATAATAATAATAATAATAATTTTCTGTCCCCTTTGACATTAATATGATTGACAAGATTGAGGAAAAACATGGCAAATATGCGGACCTCGCTTTCGAAATGTCACGCTTGCATCCCAAGTACCAAGTTGTCCGATTCCCCATTGTTCTCGGTGCCTTAGGTTTGTTACCTCCCAATCTGTTGACTGACATCGGGAGAGTATCCGGGTTTGCTACCAGGAATACAACCCTTCTGACAATCTGGGTATTGTGCCAGGATCACCCAAACCCTCTTTGCTGCATTTTGTATTTTAATCTGATAATAATAATAATAATAATAATAATAATAATAATAATAATAATAAAAACAAAAACAAATTCTGCTTGTCGGATCATTTTCTAATGATATCGGCATGTCCTTTAGACTCGACAAATGCAACATTCTTCATTTGAAACGTGGCAAGGTAGAAGAGGGAGGATCAGTCAGTTTACTTGGAGGAGGAGTTACTGACCATCCTGTGGCCTATACGTACTTAGGGATGCAGATTAGGGACAAACGCCAGAATGCCCATATCAAGGGCAAACTTCGAGCAGAGTACAAATGTAGACTAAAGAAAATCTGGAGTTCAGACCTGAACGCTCGCAATAAAGTCAAAGCCACAAATACTTATGCTGTGCTCGTCTTTTCGTATTCTTTTGGTGTTGTTAATTGGACGAATCAAGAAATTCAGGGTATTGACACCCTCACACGAAGAATCATGTCAGACAATAGATCCCACCACCCTCGCTCTTCCCTCAATCGCTAAAATTTACCAATTATGATGGGAGGGCGTGGTTTGATTAATGTGGAGGCTATTCATGATAGAATTGTTTTGTGCACTATGCACACATTTATTTGTCTGTTGACCCTCTTGTGAAGCATGTCAGGACTCATGATGAAAACAAGGCATTCCACAGTTTTCTATAACGAGCCAAGGATGTGGGACATAATCACAATGTCGGTGTTGATTTTGTTGATGGTTCTGTACTGCTGGACGGTACAGAAATGAGTGTCAACGAAACGAAGTGCCATATCAAATCGGCCCAGACTCAGTTTTTCAAGGAGAGGCTTTCTGAGCGACCATTGTATCGAGTTTATATATGTGCAGTGTGTTGAGAAGTTCAGCAACCCCACAGAGTCCTTCGCTTGGATGAGGTCGGCTGGAGTGAAAAGTGAAACGGAAGGCCTTCTCTTTGCTGCTCAGGACCAATTTATAACTTCCAACTCGAAACTGTCAATGTGTGATTTTGATTGCATCAAAATGTAAATATGAAATGTAGATTATGTAATGAATTTAATGAGACTGTCCAACACATTGTCAGTGGATGTCCAGCTTTGGCAAACACAGTATCTTAAGCGACATGATGGAGTGGCACGATCATGTTCTTACCGTCTTCGCCATGCTTGTGGTTTTGACACAGAGGTCCACAGAGGTCCATCCATGGTACGACCCAGAATATGTGTCTAATTTTCTGTTTGTTCGTTTATTGTTTAACGCTGCACTCAGCAATATTCCGGCCATATGGGTTTAACGCTGCACTCAGCAATATTCCGGCCATATGGCGGCGGTCTATAAATAATCGAGTCTGGACCAGACAATCCAGTGATTGACATCTTGAACATCGATCCACGCAATTGGGATGCGATGACATGCATCAACCAAGTCAGCGAGCCTGGCCACCCGATCCCGTTAGTCGCCTCTTACGATAAGGATAGTCGCCTATTAGGGCAAGCATGGGTTGCTGAAGACCTATTCTATCTATTCTTCCAGACTATTATTATATTGATTAATTAACAAGATTAATGCGTGTTTGGGACGGACCTGCAGATATCTGATTCGCACTGATTACGATCCTCGGTTTGACCCGTGACTATTTCTGTAACATACATCAATGACCAATTTAATATTGTTTTATAAAGAAACAATCAAGTTGACCGATTACTTTTGTTTTCCAAATTCATTCACCAAGGAGATGCTTAGGTATCTTGTTCCCACATTGGATGGATGTCGCCCAAACGCAGTCGGGATGAGAGGTCTGGTCCTCGTAAACCCTGTCATAGGGGTTGTAATGAGGGATTTATGACCTTGTTTGGCCCATACTGAAACCCTTTTTCTGGCCATGAACCGGCGGCGTCTTTGATGTGCTAGAACAAGAAGGAGAAACAGACTTATTGCAAACCTACTTTAAATAAAATACCCTTACATTACTGCCGGGCAGCGATTTTAGTTCACAGAATATCTGGATTCGGTTTCTGGACTGTCGTGAGTTATGTAACATTTGGTTTCCACACGTGGCGTAAGTTTAAATAATCGTTTTACATATATCTACTATAATGGCAAGTTTGTAGTGTTATTAACTAAACATCTTCCAAAATCACCCATAAACAGACTAAAAAAACCCTATTTATGCTATCTGCAGAAAGTATCTGTTTTAAGTCTGCACAAAGGACGAGGAATGAGCATCCAATATCAAAGATGCGGAAAACATGAAGCCTACACAACCAAGCACTTGTCATAATCATAAGAAATATATGCTTAAAGCATAAATCCATTGCACGATTCCCATTATATCACAAGTATGCGTTTATTTAACACTATCAAATAGAGATGGCACCAGGCGTTCGTGAAAAGGTCGCGCCCGTCACAAAGTGTAAAAGGCATTCTTCATGCTTAAATATCAGAAAAAAACATTTACTGAGCTTGTTTGACATAGTTATGGCTTACATTTGTTATACCTCGTCCTTTCTTTATGACTGTTACCCGCAGATAGCTTCAAAATTGCTGATGCGAGATTTATGCAATAATAACTCACTCACTCACTTATGACTGAATTACAACGACATGAAAAAACAGGATAGATCAAGCAGAATATATATATCAATCTACATAGTCATATATGTATATATCATACATTTCAAAACTATCAAAAAGTAAATAGCGTGCCTCTGGCGCATTGAAGTATAGCATAGTTGATTCTCGGGTAAATCTTTTGAATCCTGAAAACTCGTTTGAAACATATAACGCCTTTTTTTGTTTAATGCTGATATTATCCACATGCTGAAAGTATGTTCAGTCTTAAAAGATAGAGCTTATGTAAGAGATGTGTCATTATCATACTATGTAAAGTAAATACTAAGAGTAAAATATAGAAAATATACACTATATTGTAAGTATCAGTGCCTCTAACGCATCATCATATTAAACAAGAGGGAAACGCGATACCAAATATAGCATTGTCAAACTGCCGAATATTCCCGCCACATAACACGCTTAAATATTAATATCACAGAGCACAATTCCTTTGAAAAAAAATCTTTTGTAAAATAAAAACTTCGCTTTGAAATATCCTATTTTGTATGGAAGGGTGCTTTGAAATATTCCAGAGTTGCCTCGTTCCCTTGTTCAGAACCACATTGTCAGAAAAGAGTAGTTCTTTGATGTTGGCGAATACCACGTGGCAATATCCCCCGTTTCCAGCTCTCTGCCCCCGTACAACACCCCGACACCACCAGCCTCATACTACACTCCCTCATCTTGTATATTTTGCAAGAAAATGTTTATAAGCTAACCCTGATGATTTCGCAAACATCTCTCCTCAATGCGAGTTTGACTAGCAATGATTCTTATGGTGTATAACAACACTCTGAGCAGGTATAAACCATGTAATCGTGGTTACGTTAACAAGTTGTTGAACATTGTGATTAGAGCATTTGTGAAATAAACTTACATTATTTATTAAATCATGTTCGTAATAAACATACACCCCTAAGAAGTCGTATGGATAAACGAGCCAAGTAGATCGTGTTATTTGTAGAACGTGTCGATTTGATATAATATTTATGTTGTTATAACAACGTTTATACAGTAGATTTTCATGCATTGAATTTCCTCACATATTTATTAAGCGTTTTAACTCACCGAGTCTCAATAATTCTTGATAACTTTTATTACTGATTATTAATATCAGCACAACTTTTAAACTAAATATGGTCATATTTAAATGTTAATTAACACTAACGTTTAATAATTTTTCAGTTCTTAAAATACTTGAAATGGCGAATGGGAGAATATAAAATTGGATGTATATATATTTAATCATGTAAGACATACAGAAGGATATTAAATCGTGCATGGTTGTAATTTAGAACATTTAATATCCGTAAATCAAGCTTGTACGAATAACGGAACATTTTAATATCCACTTTGATTCATGATCTCGTCATGAGAACTGGGCGTTTCTTCCTCCCATCCTTCCTCCTCCCATAAACCCCCTTTAACCCCAATAACCCCAGTCGTTTCTGTCAAGGGGCAACAGTAAAGTGAGTGAGAATTCTCGAGACATTTACAGTCGTAATACACGTGGTTTTATATCCCTCTGCATATGAAATTGCAGTATAAAATTAAGAGCCTACAAACATTTCTTTTACGATTAAGCATGTGGGGAAAGTTGATCTCCCATAACGTTACTTCGCTTTCATAAATAATGTGGGTGGTCCCTCAATTATTGTGCAAATCGCCTGCCATAGCCTGATATAGTAGACTTTCATATGGCTCCTTTTTAACCGATGAAACTTTCATTACAGAAAGATAGCTCTAGCTGTAAAAAGGGAAGGCAAAAAGTTAAAAAAGACCACGATGCACGCTTGAAACATGTAATCTTGAGGAACACATGTTTGGTATACTTGCTCGGAGAGATGGAACATTTGGTCACCGGACACAGCTTACCGAGTGGGTGGGAGCACTCGTGTTTGTTTGGAATTGAATTCATGTGAACTCAGTCAGAAACGATAACATAGTTGCTAGTTTGTAATGTTTCGGGCCAAAAACTCTAACATTGATCAATAACGGATTATTCATTACTTTACCTTCACGTTTATCTAATTGTGTAATTAGTGTGAGTTGTATTCTGTGTGTGTGTGTGAAAGTTTAGACAACATCACACACATAGGGGACCGCGGTAATGTATGGCATGGCAACAATGACAGTTTGAAGAGTGGTTGTACTGGTGTGAGAAATTGAAAAAAAATAATTTCATTTTCTATAAACCACTTACAAAGTTGGGTCCTCGAATCAATCATTCGGTTTTAGTTGGTAGTGATGTGTTCCACAACGTTGCATAGCAACAGAATAAAAATATAATGCCTTCCATAAAATTATTAGGTATCATATCATGTGGAGTGACTGAATATTAAAGTCTTTACTAGTAATGTTTCATTGGTCCAACATACATACAAACAAACAAACAAACAAACAAACAAACAAATAAACAAATAAATAAATAAATAAATTATACTTGCAGCAAAGCACTCATTTCCCCCTGCAAACGTTTTTCCTGAAATTCTGGCATACAGTGAATGGAAAACAATAGTATTTTTATAAGAGCCAAAAGAGAAAAACTTGAGTGTAGATTTTCCGTCTCCCCAAGGCGTCGATATAGTTGGTTTCAACTTGTGGGATTCGATCCACCTACCGCAAACCAGTGTTGACATGGTAAACATCGAGACAGAGATGCCGATCAGTAGTTTGCCGGATCGAATGACGGTAGATGTCGCAAATTCCTCCTCTGTCAAGTTTTCGTTTGGTTAGGGTTGTTATTAAAATACGGATTCATCCGATATACGACTCTGAAACAAGAATTCGGCTTCACAGTTTGTGTTTTCCCTATCCAGAAAAAAGAATGACACATCATCTGTGCCGTAAACTTTTGTCTCAGCGAGTTAGTTTAGACGTTCCGCTGGTTCGCCGTGAGACGCGGTCGTGCAGTCTGGGGGTTTTCAACATGGAAAATTCACATACGAAGAAGGCTCATGGTTGTAACGGTACTTCGCCAATTAACAGGATACGTGCTCAAATCCAGAACATGAAATAAGACTTAGTTATCATTAGATGCATTAATGTGATAAAATTTGGTGCAGCTTAAAAGCAACATGCAGTTGTTGTGATTGCTGAGCTGTCCTTCTCGTATATAGATCGTGGCCGTGATTGACGTGGAGATGAACTTTTTATCAGTTGCTATATTGTTACATAGAGCTAAGAATGAACCTGCATCTGAACCAGTTTGTGGTATTGAATTGAACGTCGATATGAATTGTAGGGAATTCAAATTGGGATATGCACAAAAATTCAAATAAGAGAGCTGTATGATATGAAACTCAAGATGCGGTATTTAGGATTGAAACTGAGACATTTATGTGACTTGGGCTCTAGGTGTGGATGAATATTGTTATACACTCACAAATGGATTTCTTGAACGTTCAAATGTGCATTGTTTCATTGGATGGGGCATTTAACGCAGGGTGTGATATGCATTTGTTATACGAGATTTAGTATTAAGATGAGTGCCGTTTTTCTTTGGGGTAGGGGCGGTCGGGTAGCCTCGTGGTTAAAGCGCTCGCTCGTCACGCCGAAGAGCCGGGTTCGATTCCCGACATTGGTACAGTGTGTGAAGCCCATTTCTGGTGTCCCCCACCGTGATATTGCTGGAATATTGCTAAAAGCGGCGTAAAACATACTCACTCACTTCTTGGGGAGTAACGTCATCCTACACAACGTTACAAGAGATTTAACTTTGATCGTAACATCTTTGATGTAACTCTAAGATATGCACTGTTTCAATTGGGAATTAACAATAGCATTGTTTCATATTTGATTTGTCATCGTTACTTTCATCTATTATGCTCATTAGCAAATCTGTTTCTTTATGCACACGAGTCGGAAATACTGCTCGGATTGGCAAATTCAAAACAAGGGAATGTGACCATTTGTTTAACTTATGCTTAATGTATATCGCATATCGATGAACTGATATATCGATAATCGTCCGTTCCTCCTTTGTCCAGCAAATGTACCAACAAATCCTTGTCTCAAGGAAGAACTTTCGTTTTATTTACTGAAAGTATTTGAGATAAGTGGAAATAATTCTCAAAAACTCAAAGGATTTTCTTAGTTTTTTTGCAATCTCCGAAAGCCAGAACATAGATATATATAGTTACAAATCTAAGGTTCAGGACAATTTGTCAACATTGAAAGCAAGTGTATTCTGAAGTTTACTGAGGAAACAGAATGTGAAATTTGTGGTTGGGATATGTGTTTCCCTCCATGCTGATCTGTTTCGTTATGCATATGCACCGGAATTTTTTAAGAAGCCTTAGGGTATTTTGACAAGAAAATTAACTTAAGCTTCAGGCATATCCATGATCTGATATTATTCAGTAATGGTCTAATAATGGATTTACCCACCTGAGCTAGAAATAACAGAGACCAGCGAGACCGCCTCAACTGTTTCATATTTAGATGTAGGCATAGAGAAACCCATGAGTGACGAAAGTCTATCCATAAGACAAGATGGGGTGATTTCAACTTTCCCTTTTTGCCGTGCAATATTCCAGCAGCTCCAGTCTTTGGTGTCTACATGTCAAGACTATCGAGGTGCAAATCAAGCATGCTCTTTCTATGAAGATTTCAAAGAGCGTCATACGACTCTTGCTCAAAAGTGATTACAACATTCAAGGCCTTAGTAAAGCTTTTTAAACGTTTCATGGCAGTTTCATGTGGAGTGTATTTTCAAAAATGACGCAGCAGTGACAAAAAATATGACCGATGCAATTCCCTATTTTGACTTGTACCATAATATTATGTTCCCATGTTTGTTCAGGTGAACAATTGACTTGCCTTTGCATGCGTTTGTTACGAGTGCCACAGATGGGGGCTGAATATGCTCACCTTTCGCGAACACCTGGTATCATCACTATTTGAAAGTGATTCATAAAGATATACTTATGATACAGTCAGTGGACTGTACATATAGCAGAGATTTATTATGATTGTGGAAGTGGAATTCACTCTTCGGAGTTGCGCCCCTTAGGCATGCAAGGATCCGGGATTCGTCCTTATTATTTTTCTTGGTGTAAACAGCACCATACCCGTGCTCGTGGTTTTCACCAAACCTTTAGGGTCTAAGACCTGCATCACTTCGGGCTTTCCTCCCACATTAAGCTTCCACGTCATGATATAACTGGAATACTGTTCAAAGTGGCGTTCCTAAAACCATATTTACTCACGTGTTCACACAGTTTTATAGTTTATAGTTTATATAATATTATCACAATAAATATCCTGTATCTTTTTCTATCGTATGGGAGTTAAGAAATTTGTATGAATATTTAGTAATGAAATATGTCTCTGTCATATGGAATCTAGGGTAATAGTTACATCATTTCATATTGCATTGATTGTCTTGCACAGCGATTCATTCATATTAGTTTCATCAGTATTGGACCTGTTTTCCACTCATTATACTCTGGCATTGAATTTTCATGGGATTCTATTGTTGCGGTATCCATTTTTGGACTTAACGTTGATGTATGTCTGTATATATGTATATATAAATCATAATGTCTTGTCTTTTAAAATTGCATCTGTCCCGTAATGGAACGTTTCTGCAATAAATATTATCTTATCTTATATGCATAATTTAATGAGATTTAACGTTAATATATGCATACTTTAATGATATTTAACGTTAATATATGCATAATTTAATGAGATTTAACATTGACATATGAATCATATATGTTTGAGATTTAAGTTGATATTATGTCTTTTTTCACATGGGATTTAACGTTGATAGTATTGATGTAACTAAATCCATGTACCGCTTGTGATTCAATATTGGCTGTTTTAAACTAGATTCAATAGTGACACATAATTTAGATAGTAGAAGTCGGTTGAAACATTCTCCCTACGGTCATGTGACCCCCCAGAACGACAATCGTGGCTGCCTTTTCCTGTCATAGGAAAATGTATCGATAGGCAACCAACCATTGTTTATTTGAAGATATGTCTAACCTTCAGTTATAAAGAGATTTCTTCTATTTCCACTGGAGCCTACTGTGTACCCTTTGTCCGTGTTCTTTAATGACGAAGTGTCATGGGGAAACCTTAGCTATGACAGCTCCAGCCCTAGAGCACAGTAGACCTTTTCCCCTATTATTTTGTACCGTGTGGCCCGAATATGAATCTATGCTAACCACAATCCACATACTTTTAACCCATGGAAGCAAGTGCAAAAGAAAATCCATACATGAATGCACGTGTTGAGATTTTTGTGTGTGCGAGAAGAAGGATCCTGAAGGTGCACATAAGTAGGAGAAGTGGTCAGTACTTCATAACCCGTGTAACCAGAGCCTATTATCTCTCTCAGCCCTTGAGACCGAGAACTGCAACCACCTGGGCCGCGCCACACAAATAGAACCCCATGACAAAAGTTCCGACCTCTTCTCTCCCACCGCATAGGACCTTTTTGTTCTAAGGCGTTTCCTGTCTTTGGAAACACCCGATCCTGTGACGTCAGTGTAAAGGTGATGCATTCCTAATCCAACCAATTTTTTCTATAAGACTTCAAGAAGCATGCCGTAGAGATGTAGCAATGACGGCTCTCTTAGAGAAGACGATGAAGAAATTGATTTTGCATGCCCAAATTACTGTTTTTACCACATGCTAAACGATGACGGCCAATTTGCCGAGCCTATCAAATAACAGATGTAATTAGGCTTCAAGTAGTTTCTAAGAACAGCATTCAACTTTTAAAAGGCAGGCAACGTGAAATCTTTAAATGTCATTACAGGAGGAGAGAATGACTTACAGGCTGAAGTAAGACGCGCGCCACATGGCGAAGGGGGGAGAAGGGGGAACGGGAGAGAACGCTGGGTCTGAGAACATAAGGGAGGACAGGGCCTGTGCAACCACAATGCCACCATCGAAGATTTGTGGAGGTTCGCGAGTTCACTGCCACTCCACTCGGCAAGGCGCGCTATGCTTGTTTCAAGAGTAGTCAGGTGGTAGAAAACATTAAACTGTCGTGTGTGAAATACTCAGATATACTACAGAGTCAGGTTGTGAAAAGAAAAGGTTGGATCAAAAGATATTTGGGATACGCCAAAGCGATGCATGCAAATACTTCATTGGAATTTGGTCACTGATAGTGTAAACTGCTGGGCAGAAGAAAGTATACACCCATGTTTGATGGTGGCTAAAATTAAACAAACAAGAAATGGTTATTCGATGATGATGTATTTGATATGGATTGTGTTTTGGAACTTAAGTTTGCCGTGTTTCAATGACTGGTAATGTGTTCATAACGTTTGTCAATCTTTAGTCAAATCAAGTGTTCAAGGGTATATGTTCTTTTGCCAGACAGATTATAAAACCACAATGGTATCAAACGAAAACGATAATTACGATATATATAAAGATGCGCGGTAATCATAAATGGGATAGATTATTGAGTGAGTGAGTGAGTTTGGTTTAAACGCCGCTTTTAACAGTATTCCAGTTATATCACCGCGTGTCAGTTTATTGTGGGAGGAAAGCCCGAAGTAATGCAGGTCTCAGACGTTTACCGCTTCGGTGAAACCCACGACCACGGCATGGTGCTGACAAACCTAGAAACATAACCTGTGAAGAATACAAGTCACAGAAGCGCCCTTACCAAGCTCCGACTGAGTCTTCACAGCCTGGAAATTGAGAGGGGGAGATACTCCAACACCCCAGTTGAAAATAGGTTCTGTCCGCACTGTGACTGCCATTCCGTGGAGGATGAAGAACACTTCCTGCTCTCATGCCCACTATATACAGACCTTAGGAGAAATCTGATGGCACTTGTAGAAATAGGCGACCCTTCCCAGACCGATAAAACCAACCTCTTAAAAAACTTTATGAATCCACCAAAAGAATGGTCAAGTCTTGTTGCCCGGACTATATACCACATGTTCAAGCTGAGGCCATGAGAAAATTCTATTATATTCAATTCAACTAAGTGTACGCTGCCAGCAATATCCTAATATACATAAATGTTTATATGATGTAAATGAAATAACATGTAATGCCTCTATACATAATGTACATCATATATATATACCTGTCATATCTATAATTATATACAAGTTCATATGTAGATAGTCTGTACCCTGCCCTACGAGGGTGTTCAGTACAATAAAAATTCTTGATTCTTGATTCTTCTAATCGGGGTGAACCTGGAATGGAACCCACAATCATAGGTTTCCTTTGTCCCCTTATGGACGCACCTCTGCACAGCGAATTGCGATGCCTGGGTCGACCAACCCCGATAGATTTTTTAACCATTTCCATGTACACTATATATCTACTAACATATCAGAAATAGCAATGGTTACATTGCACCAGCAGGGAATTTCTCAGTAATCGATCTCAATTGCAGATTTTGTATCATCTAGATTGGAGATGCCAACGACGAACGAGTGAGTGAGTGAGTGAGTGAGTGAGTGAGTGAGTGAGTGAGTGAGTGAGTGCGTGAGTGCTGTCAGTAACAAGTGCCATAATTCCAGAAATGGACTTTACGCATTTCATTAATGTGGGAATCCGAAACCGGAACTCCGGTGTGACGAGCCAACGTTTTTACCACTTGGCTACCCCACAGCACCTTAAAATTGTAGAATTACCCTAGACTAACATCTAGTCTCTGAATCAACATATCGTACAGAAAAAACAGTTGTTCAGTTATCTAAATGAAAATATAATAAAAGGGAGCCCAGTGACTCCTCTTCATTTTCTGCAGTAACCTAGACTTGCCAAACAATATAGACTTGCATGGGCTGTATTTGATATATATTTGTATCAGGGTCTGTAAGACAGACTAGAATTACCCCTCTAAAGCATGTTATTCTTGTCGTACAGCAGGTACAATTCCCATTCTGTAATGTGTCAATGAATATTGATTTCCGACATGGGCGATAACATAAATATACAGATAGAAGAAGAATTGTACAGTTATCAAAGTGTCGTTACCGATCACAATGTTGAAAAATGTTTTCTATCTTTTAAGGTGTTGCGTGTAACGCTTGATATAAACTAAATGACTGCGAGACAGTGCATGTAGCGCAATAACAGTACGTGACAATGGCCCGGATGAAGCCATTCCAAGCATAAGTTCTCACCCCCTCGCACATCATCACCTCATTTCGGGAACAAATAAATAAATACATTTGCACTTATTGACTTGTTCAAAATAGCATGATATCATTTTCACCTCCGCATGCTCCACAGCCAGAAATATGTGTAGGGACGATTTGCAATTACCCGAATTTTGACCTGAACGTAGGCTCCGTGCCCCATGATGGCACGGCCTTGCAATATGAAGCCCATCTAAACACCCAACACCCCGTCCAAGACTCCGGCGCTATTATTCCATCACTTTGTCTGTCAGCGTCCAACTGCGCTGCTCGTCAGAGGTCTGGGTGACTCTAGAATAGTGATGTTTGTGTGGGGAGTGACGAAGGGGCGTGGACACCCAGGGGGGACTTCCCCGGGGACACGTCGTATCCCTCCTCGATCTCCAGCTATGCAGTGCCAAGCACGTGGCAACTACGGCAATGTTTTCTTTTCAGGAACAACTATTGTGTCAATTTCGTCGTGTCGACTGACGTTAATTCCAGCAGTAACTGATAGCATAGAACACCCTTAACGACAACGTCCGGGGAAGGAATGGCAGCAACAGATGCCGAAATACAATTTCTTACTTTCTACTTATATTTCTAGTACAGAGTAGTTCATTTTTTCCACAGGAATTGGCACCAATAATATGGTCCATATATCATCATACTGTTTTTATAGCTATTCTTTGTATCATAGCTCTTTCAGTAATGTTTCATCAATACTGCAATTGTTCTTTTAATGAATGTTAATGCAATAATCTGTTCTTAAGCTTGGTAAGCATGCCAAATACAAATGTGTAATTTTGTTTTTTGAATGACAATAAACATTAATCACAAAAGTACACTAAAGGCAATTAAGACTTATTTATTATGATTGCTGTTTATAGACAACGTAATTACACATTGTCACTTTAAGGACCGCAGATTTAATCTTTACGGCTCTATATGGTTACATGTCAAGATGTCAAACGCCAGGTGGGACTATCCACCCAACGTCTTAAGCTCCCAGGGGAGGCTACTCTTATGTGTCACTATGCCTCCCACAGACGGCGCTGATGAGGTCCCATTAGGCAGGTAATGAGAGACCGCGGCCGGAGACGTTACTGTTGTGAAAATATCCAATGGCAGTTTATCACCCAGCGCTATCCTGGCAGCGAAAAGGTCAATTAGTCTCGAAGTAATTGCAGCAGAGAAAAGAAAACACCGGGGTGTTGGTTGCCCGCACGTGTTCACTGATATTGAAACATTTACAGAAGGTCGATCTTGTATACTTCTACACGGTGTGATGGCTATATCAATGAGCTTGATGAGTCGAGGCAAGTGGTTACTAAATGGAAACTGTTGTATTAACCACAATGGCATCAAATAAAGAAATCGACACAGAATTAGAATATTGATACAACCCCGATCTAAGGCGACCTTTTATAATGGAAAGTACTGATCACACGTTAGACTTCTCAGTGTATTGCCAACCGTATCGGTTTTTTATAACTTGGTGTTTGAGTTACAGCCTATTTTGGGTGTAGGATACAGGCTAAGTAACTGTAAATGTCATTTCTCATTCGAAATTGGCGATCTTTTCGTCCCAATGAGCCATCATGATTTTCTTTTGTAGCTTCGGACGCTGGTTCCCGGCACAATGTACGTTGCTTCATCTTTCAAAAAGTGATGGTTGGTACCAAATAGCTGACACAAGCACAGACACCGCCGGGCAAAGAAAGTATACACGATTTCTGATGGTGATTAAAAATGAAACAAAAAGGGAAATGGTTATTCGATGGTGATGTATGAAGTATGCAGTGTTTCGGCGAATGTTTCCTGTCCAGTAACATTTTGATAACGTTTGTAATTTTTTGGTCAAATCCAATTTTCAAGTATATATTATATTTTTCACGACAGTTATTTTGTAGTGATGTTCTAATAAAACCTTTTAAAAGTCTAAAACAAGATCTATAGAACATCATCAAAAGGCGTGTTCTACGTCAGATAACTGGCGTTCACAGGTACCATCGAATCAATGAAATAACACAGACTCTCTTCATTTATCAACCTGTGTTATTTATAACAACTTACAATATTCACATATGTTCATGCTCACCATTTTCTCGAATACCTGGTGTCATGACTGATTTTCAGTGATCCATTCATAAGATTTTCATCACTATTTTGCCTTGTACGTCCAACGGAGTCGGCAGATAATCCAGACTGATTATTGTCTGGCATTGACGTTTTGAATACAATACTTTTCTTACTACCCTGGACTTCAAAGCGATGAAGATATAAAGATATCAATAAAATATTTGCAATGCAGAAGTTGCTTGAGTACATTGAAATCTTTTTTTAAAATTTCTTTATATGGGGATTTGCAAAATGATCCTCATGTAGAAAATGGAAAACAAAATCGCTAAGATTGTAATCATCTAATTATTGTCAAAGCAAACCGGGTGTGATTACTAGAAAGCAGTGAAATGTAAATCACTTTTAATATCACTATTTTGAGTGAAAATTGATATGAATTTTGTTTGATTTTTTTCAGTTTACTGGATACGATTATTTACTTGGTATGTGTTATTTAATTTAATTTG
The DNA here is from genome assembly GCF_023055435.1 of Haliotis rufescens. Lineage (NCBI taxonomy): Eukaryota > Metazoa > Mollusca > Gastropoda > Lepetellida > Haliotidae > Haliotis > Haliotis rufescens. The sequence goes on from NW_025963857.1 coordinate 3,474,064, forward strand.
AACAACAAATTTCCAATATTAAATCTAGAACTTTGCCACCCTAATGTAATATTTTCCACATCATAGTTGATAATAGTTACTGATAAACAGCCGCCCAACCTTCGTACTATAAAATAATTTATGCGCCAACCATATTAGAAATGCCAATCTAGATATCAATGATTTCAAGCTCTTTTAAGATAAACTATATAGTACACAAGATCTATAGTATATAGTTGTTCTTGCATTCAGTAGTGAATTAATTTGTCAGTACCTATTTCTTTCACAATAGCATTAGTCATAGAATACAAACGCTGATGAATAATTGTTAATGTTTAAAGGAGGGTACATATTGGTCGTAATCATTGCCATCAGTGAGGGTTGGTTTAAATGGCTGATTGTAACATCCAGGGAGTGTGTTTGGGGTTTGGGGAGGTGTGAAATACACTTTACAATATACAGAAGTAGGACAATAACATGATCACCCCCACCCTTTCAAACACGCTCTCCCTGAATGTGCAACTACCCCACCCCCATTAACTGACTGAAACCATTGTCTGTTGCATATTTACTATACTACTAACGTTTGATAGGTTTAATAATCAGTAATGTGAGATATTTTTAAATATACAATTGGCATATTGTGAAAATCAGTTATGTGTATCATGAAAAAAAACCATATCATTAACAAAAGCGTATTAGTATACATTTTGTAATTTTGTATCATCACATTTCAGACCAGCTGTTAAAAAATGATTGATTTCAAGTACCCATACCTGACGTTCATGTATAACATTAGACGAGTGTGCACTCGTGGTCATACCTGATGTAGTACTTCGCGGTGGAACATTTATAGCACGATATTATAAGTCATATACATACCCAGAACATAATTATCAGGTTATTGTGTATTGACTTCTTATCACTGTTTCAAAATGTGGAAAATCCATCGTGGAGATTTTGCAAATATTCTCAGGCTCAATGAAAGAATAATACTTTTTTTAGGTTATGCATATCAAATGCGAAAAAACGTTTTGAATAGTTGCTGACCAAGACCAGTAACACGTGTGCGCCTGAACGCAGCATCAGTATCTAATGATCACGTCATATGTTCTGCGAGTGTCATGTGGACTAATTGCTTTTACGATTCCCATCAGCGCTGCATCAGTCTTGGATGGTTTTCTGTTGGTTCCGTTTCTGATCAGTTCTTGTTACTGTTTACATTTGACAGAGCTTCGATCTCTATGGCATTTGTATTTCAATACCTGATGCAGTTCCTTTGAGATTTCCGTATTGACCAGGCAATGGCTGGGCAACATTACTTCAAAGTATTGATTAATGATTGATGACAAATAGCTTAAAGATGTTAGGCTAAATGTCACACGTCAACAGTCTAAATTAAAATCCGAATGATACTGAAGCGTATATTTGAGGAACGCATGTACTCAGGCCATGCATTAACTAGTATGTTCCCGTTTTAAAAGGGGTAGCGGGTGGGGTGAGTTTGGGGAGACTACGGTTTCTCCATTTAGCGGTCCGGGATTTTTTTTATCCAATCTCCCAAACACCTCTTTATTCTGAATTGATTAATATTAAATTTTGACGCTAAGTTCCCAAAATGATGTCCGATGCAATTCCCTATTTTGACTTGTTCCATGTATGCCCGTGTTCTATTTTCAGTGAATACTTGACTTGACTTTGCGTGTGTTTGTGATGGGTGTCACCGGTGGGCAGGATTCGTTCACCTTTTCGCGACTACCTGGTATCATCACTATTTGATACTGATTCATAAACACATGCTGATGATATAGTCGGAATCGTAAAATGGACTCTGCATTTATATGATATGTCTCCCTTTAAACATGTCACCAAATTGAAATATATATCTGAAATCAATGGTAATATTGTTAGGAACGACCATAAATACGATCTCTCAATTGTGTCAATTTGTGTCCCATTGCAAGATCACACGGTGTCCTTCTTGCCTGTGATTCGCCCCGTTGGGGTTCTGGGTCAGAATAGGTCCCGAGCAACAATGTTTCTTCCATGTTTCTGTTTTAAATGTAGCATTGGAGCAATATTTCACAACTGGGCTTATTGATATGACGGCTTTCCCCATGATACACTGACAATTGGAATACAATAAAGTCTATGCATATGAGTGCAAATGGTGGTTAGAAAAGCATGTAAATATGGTTTCAATAGAAATGAATATATATTGTATCATTCTGTTGTTTTTATTCAGCAAATGTACATAATCAAATCGTATTAAGCTTCGAATTTGTGATTAGATAAAGAAAATATTTTGTGAAATAATGTTTAGTCAAGAAAATTGTTGGACCCGTTCACGAATTTAAGGATAATACTATTGTAAGAGTATGTTAAAGTATCATTTTAACGCTTTGATGGACGTGTAAAGTGTTAACCTTTTGTTTGGATTATTATTATTACATATCATTATTATTCATTATCAGTGGGTGTCGACATACAATAAAAACGATAACTTTGCTTCATCATCATTGATATTTCTATGTAAAGAACACCAAATTATGACACACTAAGAAATGGAAATTATAAAATAATTTTAATTTCAGTGACAAAATTCAAAATGTACATATCATGTGAAAATATATATATATATATAATTCAAGATAATAATGACAAACAATAACGGTGTATTTATAAAAATGACATCTGATGAAAATGACAACATTGATTCTTTTCATTGACAGTGAAACATTTGAGTGTGTGAGTGAGTTGGGATTTACGCCGCATTGAACACTATTTCAGATATACAACGGCGGGTCAGCTTGATGTGGGATGAAAGCCCAAAGTGACGCACTTTGTTCAAACCAACGAGCACTGGTATAGTGCTGACAAATCAAGGATCATTATCAGACGAAGAACACTTGAGGGAGCATAGAGATATAGTCATTTATAGACATTGTATATTCACATATCTACACTTCTAAGATTCTCATTTGGCGCTCAGAGTAAAATAGGGAACTAAAGCACCACCTGAGCAAAAAGGTTTATACACGATTTGGCACGCTGTGAAACTTTGGCTTAAAAATAATAAGTATCATCAAATTAACGTTCATGAAAAAAATGGTATTTGTAAAATCATCGCATAGTCCATTTTCCCCATGTTGACGCATGAAATCCTAATTAATGTGTATATTATTGTGTAATCGAGATTACCAATTTATCTTCTTCTGGAAGTGTCAATATGAAATTGTCCACGATGGAGAAGATATCATTATTTACACGGCACTGTGACATCAGATGGAGAACAATACCGATGACGTCATAATGTGGCTGCGCACACAATGTGTGCATAGCACTGGTACCTGAGTGCGTGGTCGTTGTAGTTGTCGGCGTCACGGCTGGACGGCGGCGTCATGTGGAGTAGTTGGCATGGACGGCTTAGACGTGAATCCTTGAGATTTCAAATAAATATGCGAGATCTATGTACATATTGCAAGTCCCCGCCATTATGTCAGATGATTCTCACATTGCGCATTTCTCATAATACGACGTCGGATGCATTGGTGCCATACTTCCAGTTCCGTATGGGAAATAGGCCTTCCGGTCACATGACGATGGTTGTTGAAAGGATTGGGACGGCAGTCTCATGCCTGAAACAGGAAAGAAACAAAAACTGAAGCTCTGGTATCAAGGAAAATAATGAACAATTTGGTTCTATCATTTACTTTTAAGTACTTATAAAGACTTAAAATAATTTTCTCGTCTTTTCAATCAACAGTTACAGTCGTTTGGAAATGTAGTGTACGACAGAGGGGTTTCACGAAAACCTGTTATAATGTTTGTTCACTATAACTTTTGTCGCTTTCAGTTTGTTTGAAATCTATTTTCGTTCATATTTTGGTTTTGTGGTGTGGAAACGAATAACATGTTTTAGAATTATGGTTATAACCCGGATATTTTACCTTTAGACATGTGAGAGAGCAAATAACTCATTTCAAAATATCGAAATAATCAGATAATGCAGCATATGTGTACAGGGTATACAATTTATGGTATGCTCTGGGTGCATGTAATTCCTCGGAAATCATTCGTTTGTAATCGAGTACTGTCAGGTCAATATCAACAATATAAACATCAATATGTAAATAACATACATGTGTTCGGTTTTTTAAAAGAGTTTGAGTCTTGTTAGTTTAAATTCACTATCATAATGTTTCATTATCTATATCTGTCGATTGATACAACTCTTACAAATGACTTTACGTTCACTCAGATAATTATGAATATGTAACGGTGCAATTATAGAATATATGTAACTTATACTGTGTCATTTACATTACAGAATACTAAAGATGTACAAGTTGTATCACATAGAAATTACATTGCATGTGCAAGTAACAATGATAAACTAACTCAACGCACATTAAGTTTAAGTCGAAATGTGGCAGACAATTGAACGTCACAGGTTACAGAGATATACAGTGAGCTTTAGTGTTGAGAATGAACTGTATGTGCTGTGCTGTGCTGTGCTGTGCTGTGCTGTGCTTTGATGTAACCATGATGTGGTATACAATGGTCATCAGGATATGTCTTTTTAAATCCTTTCTCAAGAACACACCTTTACTACACATGCTTATGATATTGTCAGAATCGTACAATGGACTCTGCTTTTGGCAGATATTTCTTATGACTATGGAAATGGGTTTGGTCCTTTTATTCAAATAATTGGTTGTGTAAAATAGCATCAGGCACATGAAAGGAAGTGTGACATTATTGCAGTTCACAGCTTAGATGGCTGCATTTCACTCACGTCTCTGTATGTGTGAATATGAATATGAAGATACTGAAATGCTTGCTAAAATGCTGGATATGATTTTCCTGGATCAGTCTGGATTTAGGATGTATTTCGCCATTCAGATATTGCAAATAAAAGCGACAAAACCCTTTCATATTCCTAAGAAATCATGCTAAAAGCGGACTCTGTTGTAAAATTCCGACTATATTAGCATGTGTTTATGAATCAGTATCAAACAGTGAGAATAGCTAAACGGCAGTGGTGATGATAAGAAACTATTAACCATACACGATTCTCCCAAATGTGTATACTTTACAGTAACTTATTCTCTTTTAGATGTTTAAATGTATTTATATTTTTAACATCCTAATACCCGAAACTGTTAACTAAAATATCAGATTGGACTTAAATGTGACAAATAAGGATTTTCATAACCGATGTTCATGCATAGGTTACTCTCGGTTTGAGAGTAAATAGCGCATGGATCCTATTGTGGTATATGAAATTATTGGCTGAAAACATGTTTTAGCGACACCACATATGAATTCGAATGTTGCAGAACTAAAAAATGTTATCATTGAGAATGTTAGTTTATTCCAGTATCATGTTGATATATTGATACGTAAAGGAACATCTTGATGCGCATTCAGTCAGATTGTTTGTTTATACATGCTTGTGTTTTTGGTTAGCCGATTTATATGAAATAAACCTGTCTGCAACTACATGATTTCTTTCAGGATAACATATCTTTGTTTCTGCAATCTGTTCTTTGTTGTGTTCATTTTTTTGTTATTTCGTTATACATATTCAAAACGGCATATATGTTTCTATTAACTGCAATAAGAAAAAGGGTAGGAACTTATGTGGTATGAAAATTGTAGATTAACATAAATCTATAAACTATTTCCTGTATAGTTATTTTCTACTCAAATGATATCTTTGAAGTATAGGGTTATTGTTATGGAGTTATTCTCGTTGTTAGACGGTACGCAGAGGCTGTCTATAAACTAACGAGATTTCATATATTTGGCATTGATTTATACACAGCAACTTGTCCTTATTGAACACTAAAAAAGACGATATTTCACTGACATTGAAGTTAATTATTCTTCACCAGGGCATGTTATGTATCACTGTTTGTAAAGTCAACCAGAGAGATTTATATACATATACTTTGTGCACATGTTCTTACTATGATTGGATCAACTACAACTGATATCATGGTACCACGGGAACGATCAATGGCAACGTCATCACTGTTTAGCCGTTTACGCTCATTGGAATACGTTTCAGCAGTTACCCGAGAATTATTATTTTCTGGCGTTGACGTTTTAAATTTCGAAGACATATTGTTTATCACAGACCATTGTACATATCATCTTGATTAAATTTATAATGATTTGACTTCCTACTTTGGTGTTGGTTAAATAACGTAGGAAGGCGTGGTCTTGTAGATAGAACGTATGCTCAGAGAGTGGAAGGTCAGGAGTTCGCCATTCCTCATCTCGTGCACATTAGAGCTAATTGTAAAATATTATCTTAATTAATGTCACAATGCCTGTGGTGTCTTACTTGATCTTTGGTAAAATACGACAGTATGTTGTGTGTTTTTTAAATATACATTGTCATAGATTTTGATATAACTGCTTCATTACAATTGAAAAATGCTGAACGTCTTGCCGGTGTGAGCTTGGTTTGATTTTCAGATGGTTTTACTTTGTAAATTAGGATAATTGATAGCTTCAAACATAATATGCTTCAATTAAACCTTTAAACATATCTGACACATTTTGCAAATTATATAATAACTATTTCATGTCCATTCATTCAGTTTTAAATGTTGTATTGCATTTAGGCATCAATTCGCATGGAAACATCTATAAACCAGACTACGTTCGTCTCCCCTGGTGTGGTAGATCCCGTGTCTTCAACATAGTGTTTTTAAAGGCTTTCATGGTTGTACAAGCACGGCTCCACACTTAGTCAGAAATGCATGGGATCGTAGAGAGATCTACACACGTCCTCTCAAATGGTGAACAAACATGTTCGCTCGTTATCTTCACGGGGGACTGTTTTGCTCGTCAATTTGCCCAGAACAAACCGCGCTGATCTACATAGCAAAATACAGTGAACGGCAAGAGGTAGGACTTCACTCAGTATACATGAGAAGTGAAATGATGGAATAGAATTTCTCTGCCAATGTGAGCTGTATGCAAGCTCAACATGTGTTGCCGTACCCATGGACCACCTAGTGTAGAGGGAAACACTCCGTGCCTAGCCACGAACCTGCTGGAGGCACCCCGACACGCCGAGACGGAAGGGACCCCGCCAATATATGAAATAAAATGTTCTGCTGTGCCTTTTAGCGTTTGTTCTTCGTGTAATATTGGAGAAATCAGGAAAAATATGAAAGCTCTCTTTAAAAACGCCACTGGGCTTATACAACAGATGAAGTCATTAAACGTAAGAAAAATAGGCGTGACTGCCACAACAGATCATTGGACTGGCCACAAAAGAGGTTTTATACACTGCTGCTATTTTATGCCTAAAGTCATATATTTAGGTAGTGTTTGTTCATGTCTGAAGCAATTATGACTGGTTTGGGAGCACAATAACACGTCTTCTATTGAAACAAAGGGGGTTCTATACAACAGGGATCGTTATGAAGCGAAATAATTCCAAAGACTTGTTAAGTCAGGTTTATGCCCAAGTCAATGAACATCAATGAACAAAATAACAGCAACAAAACCCATTTCATAATCATACGAGGTCTGTGATAAAGCAGAATTCATTGCACGGTTCCAACTATATCTTAAGCCTAGGTTTATCATTAATTACTATTAAATAGTGATGATACCAGCTGTTCGCGAAAAGGTCAGCGAATCCTGCCCCATCGGTGGCTTTTGTCACAAATACTGCAAAGGCAAGTCAATTGTTTCCAAGGGGGACATATGGTATAAGTCAAAATAGTGAATGGCATCAGACATCCTTTTTGTCTCTAATGTGTCAACTTTGAAAATGTCCTCCATAGGTCCATCTTGAAATTTGTAACCCTGAACTATTAAGCAAGAATCGTATGACGCTCTTTGAAATCTTCGAAGAAAGAACATTGTACCTCAAACGTTGTGAAATGTAGACACCAAAGGCTGGGGCTGCCGGACTATTGCTCGACATAAACAGAAAGTTGACTATTGGAAAATTGAAGTCATTCTCAAACAGTCTTCTGAATCTTTATCAACAGATCTAATTAGGAAACAGCTGAGGGAGTAAAATTCTGCTTACATTTTACACGAATCAGAAACAGTAACATGCAGTATCTTTCAGTTGTGAATACCTTTATATTATAAAGTTTCCATTATTTTTATGAATTTATCCCGTTTGCAAAAGTGGTGCCACTGCCTCATACGTATGCTAGTTTTATCTCCGTTCACAATCCCTTATTCACGATTAACGTCAGTATAATGTTCATTTGTGTACTGTAAAACACAACATCCTGTATATTGGTGACATTTTCTTGCGCAACTTTAAAATGAAAAAAAGGGAGTTTTGTACAGAGACTTCACCCATTCACACCTAATGGCATCATATCCTGCCATCCCAGTGCACAAGGGTCGCGTATTAATGTATTTATTATGATCCCTCGCTGCTCGCCTCCACCAACATTTAAATAGACAATCAAATGTCAAAGCAACACAACTGAAGACAGGACTTTAGTTAAAACAATTGATTTTGAGTAAAAATATTAGTGCTGTATATGAACTTGAAGGTTTGTCGACAGATATGAGTGAGGTGTGGCGTGTCACAATAAAACAGGCCACAGAAGACCAACTGGCTTCACGTGTCTCACACCTGTATGCTACTGCCATGGTTCAAAGTCGACCTCACCTGCCTTACACGTGCGAATAGCTGCCGAGAACCGCGCATTCCCATTACACGTGCATTCAAGGAAAAGCAGATTGATATCTAGGGGCAAGCACACGGCTGCCAGCTTAGGTACATGATTAATTTGAAACAGACATTCATATATGTCCTGGGTTACAGTTGGACGGATGAAGGCAACCTCGTATTGACAGACTGCTATTGCAGGTGGAGCAAGAATTGTATGAGTCACTTGGGACTTCTAAGAAATGTATCTAATATTAAGGTGATTATTTCTCTACTCGGGTAGGAACACAGAAAAGGGTAGTGTTCTCCAGCATTTCTCTAATTGATGAAAGGCCTGGCGAGCCTTGATATAGAGAAGATTGGAAAGAGATAGGTTTGTTTGTGGACCGTTACTGTATCGGAAAAGATTGGTCGGAACACTTGTCCGCGAGGCGAAGTGGTGCAAGTGAAACCCTGCCATTGGTTTATCAGGTCCGTCTTCTCAAGATATACCTAGCCTGACAGCAGACAAAATGCCAAGACGCCATGTATATTATCATGTGCTTGAATAATAGCTGGTCTGTGTATATGATTGTGGAAGGATTGTCGACTAACTGTCTACTTGTCATCGGCCACAATTCTGACATGTATCGTTGCACTTTCTCCTTTTCTCCAGTGATGCTAATTCCAACATGCTTTTCGGGATAGATTGGGTTGAAGGCACAAGTATCATTAACAAACACATATTACTATCTCGATAACACATTAAACTTGAGCATGTGACGCCAAGATAGAGACGTAAAATGGAAACTTTGCAGGATACCATGGTAGAGAGTGATGACACTATAACCCATGGATGAGAACCAAACATAAATCACCCGTGTGTATTACATGCGGTAGAAATATGATTATTAGACACATATTTCCATGTTGATAACACACAACTGAAGCAGGTGACGCCACGATAGAAACGTAACTTTGAAACTTGAAAGAACACAATGATAGAAATGATGACACCACACAAATCTGCACTAGCAAGGACTCAACAAATCACTCGTGCTTATCAGTTGTCATGAAAACAATTATATTGATAAAGAAAGGTGAACGTGGTGCGTTTCAAATCGTAAGGTGTGACAATCTATTTCAATTAAATTGACTAAACTTTAAACAAGAAATCTTGATTGAGAAACAACCGAGACATAACGGGAAAACTGGTTGTTGTAGTAACTGTACTGTTTGCAGCACTTTGATTGACCTTCAGAAAAAGACCATTCCCAAAGATGAATGGATTTCAACTACTTCATTGTTTCAATGTTTCAAATCTACTTTGTTGCTCCCTTGAAGAGTGAATCAACATTATAGAATTTGCAGTCATCTGTTCCTATATTAACTTCCGACTTTGAAATGCAAGACAAAAACTAATGAGCCAATGTAACGTTCATTATCTAAGGTTTGAAACATTTTGTCCAATGACTTTGGCCCTTATTATGAACGAGGTTACCTCTATTATGCTGATTATTAGCTCTGTCGTTATCAGTCATGAAGTTACCATGTATTGAGCTCATGTATGTGATATTTTGTGCATCACTGTACATTTGTTTTATTTCCTAGGTTTGATATAGGATTCATACAAGTATTCGCTAGACCGAATACGTACATCGTCAACGTTTGAAATCAAAATGAATCTTATTTGCTTATCAATTATATATTTTTATAAAAGATGATATATGACACATTCATAAATTCCAAAACAAAAAAGACATTCATAATCTTCGTAATGTAGATTTACAATATATATAAATAACACAGGAAACTCCTTCCCGTATCTACATCTATGACCAAAAGAAATGCAGCTTCAATTCCGGATATTGAAAAAAAACCAAACTAAGTAATTGATAAACATGAACAAATAAACGAAGTGACATTTTGGACAGTGGAGATGGCATGAGCGTGTGATGTAATGTTGTTCGTGTTTCTTCATCACTCCGGCTCTATTCACACCCTCGCGCCCTGTCGAGAGAGTTTTGGTTCTCATTAGGTCCCCTCACTTCCCCGTCTCTGCCCAGCTCCCTGCTGTCAATCACCCACGGCGCCCCCTCTCTCCCCCTTCATCACCCCTTATTAGCAGTGTCGCTGCCTCGCCCCATGTGCTTGTCCTGGTTGGTTTACATCACAACACATTGGACTAGGACTTCGCTCGTGATACTTCCTCGCCTAAATTGAAAACAGTTCCATACGCTATTCACGGCATTTGATAGCGATTAACTGTTTAGCTTAATTCGCAGGATCATGGCAGCAAATTGGTACGATATGGTTTAATAAGCTGGAAGTGAGGGCTGTCGTGTTCCACATACAAACCAATTTGTCGGACAGCTTGGCTGGCGTATGGGCGGTTACGTGATGAGTACAGTTGGAGGAAAGCTGTGCCATGTCTGTTCAATGATTGAAAAAGTCCTGCATCGGAAATCACATACCGACTGCAAAGGTCATTGCAAATACCAGCTTCATTAGTGGTGATGAACAGGTGCCCGCACAAACTAAGACAACGTATTATTTTAATATGTTCGCACATGTATGCGAGTAATAAGCTCCCCATAACGCCCAGGATATTTTACATGCAATAACATGCGCTCGGGAAACACCTCTCTTGAGTTACGTTTGAACATTTTAACAAAAACAACTTTTTTAAGTCGGGAAAAATGATTTTATAAAGATTTGTTATGAAAACGGTCTTAAATTGTAATATCCTTACCCTGAGCGGAGGGTAAATCTATCAATTTTAATGAAATACACCGAGAGTCCATGTATACATTTCAAATATATGGTATCCGACCATTATGTTTTGGTAATTACTTTTAAGAAAAAAATCATTTACCGAATGCTTAACATTAACATTACAACGATTAAACTTTACTGTTTTAATAAAAAAAAAAGCCACAAAAGGTTATAAAAAATCTCTGCCAATTTCAGTTAGGTTGTCTCTTAACTTATCATGAATATATTCTTGCAGTTTGTAGATTCTTATCAGTGGGCGTTTGTGCCACAGAAATATCACGTTACTCATGATAATGCTATATTAAAAGCATTAGCTAAATGGCCATAAACGTTTGGAATCCGAAATTCCCATTTAAATAATTATATTCTTTTTAACAGTCAAACACTCCCATTTTATGCACCATTGAGAGGGATGTGTGATGGAAAAAATCCCATAAAGTTTAAGTTTTTAAATGAGAGTTTCGGATTCCTGTTACTGAAGAGTCGCTAGTGCAAACAATGCCAGTTATAATGCGACGTTGCAGTGTAGGGAACAGTAATATTTTCATCGAGTTCTAGATGCAAAAACTTTATTCATCTACAAATTCATACAGGTGATGGATAATCAAAAAGTGACAGAAAAAAAGTTTTCCAAGTCCATCTTATTCTCGGTGGTCTTAACACATATGTACAGATTTACCTTTAAGAGTTATAAAGATTACCTATACATAAGGCCTTTTCGGAACGTGGAAACTTTCATTCCGTCTTTTTATACCACCTTACTTCAGTTACCCTCTGTCTTTGGTATCCTTTACACGCCAGTTTTTATTCCTTGAATCCTGACACAACAGACATACACGAGATTTGTCTAACAATGCTTTCCGTATAGCCGCGTCGTCCGATTTGTCGGACACCCTACTGCCGCGGTAAACATTAGCTTCGCATTAGTGTCACCCAACCTCCCAGGTTGCGTCAAATCACAAAATCTTGTTAAAACGAACAGGGAATGGAATTTGCTGTTATTGTTGCCTGCCGGGTAAGGAACAGACACATAAGTGAACGGGTTCGGAAAATATGAAGACCATTTACAACCCTAGTCTCTGTGCATTCTACGTTGTTGGAAGACTTTAACAGAGTAGTCTGTCGAGAGTGCTTGTGGCAATTTCATTGCGAAAACAGTGATTCTTTAATAGGAAGTATCCTGTGAAGCTCTTCTGGTCTGTGAAATAGTTTAGAGGGTGATTTTATCGTTAGTGCAATCTGGCTTTGGATTTACACACATTTCAGCTGCATTACATTGTCAGAAATACCATCAGCGGGAGAAAATATTCACTTCAACGAGAGGTATAGAAAAGGCACGCATAACATTTTGAAATAGATATCAATTTTGAAAGTAATTTGAAGAAAATTCCAAAGAGACAAAAATAAATGAACAGACAACCTAGCACATTAACGCTGAAACGAAGCTAAACGTTCTTTTTTACTTGTCACAAAAATAACGAAAAAACCAAGAGGAAGCGTCTTTCTTTCAGAGGATCCACCTATTTTCTCTTCCAGGTTTAATCTACCAAGACAAGTCGGCATAACTTTTTGTACATAGACAAAGTCCGTTCTTTTATTATTGCAATTTCTTTATTGCCCCAGACACAAAACCAATTTCCGAATCTTGTTCCTAGTCTAAATGCATTCAGACTAATGTATAATGTTTGTGTTCCATAAATTCTTTGTGAAAAGCTCGCAGTGAACATTATTATATTTTATCTTTTCCGCAGCATTTCCTCCTTTGGTCACTTCACTTTAACAAATTCATAAATAATGACTATTTTTAAAATTTAAATAATTAATGACCCGATATGGATACGTGTTTATTAAAAATAATAGTTCAACAATTGATAACCTTGACTTCAATATAAATAAATTGTGAATTTTAATCAAGAAATGTGCAGACTACAAAGAAGCAACTTTTACGATATAAGTATGTCCATATATGTACAGTGTGTCTGGAAAAGTTCACAAATTCAAGATGAATTTAATTTCTCAGAACCTTTGTCTTCAAGTGTTTGTTTACAAATTGCTTTCCATGAACAAAGAACAATGAACCAACACAACTTACATTAAGGTGGGTTATGTAAATGACTGTTCACACCCCAGTTGTGAAAATATTTCTAAGAACAACGTCTCCCCATGACGTTACCTATCACTTTCGCAGCGTATGACAAAAATCCAGAGTAATTAAGTTTTAATTTATCCAAGCAACAGAAACCCGATTTGCTGAGTCAGAAGGCATGTTACTACAGGCGCCATTAGCGGTATGCACAATCTGAAGCAACAAGAGTTACATAACCTAATGTGGCCGCCGTGGGGCGCCACCGGACACCTGCTGGTCAGGGAAAACACTTAGTATGTAGATAAAGGTCCTACTGTCAGGAGGCGATGAGAGATGGACAGTGCTAACTGACCATATCATCTCCGATTACAAGTTCTTGTTATCGTGCAAGTCTAAATGTGCCCTTGTTGTTGGAGGCTCTGGTCTATTAACAAACGAGGTGTTTATTACTGGCAAATTTGACTTAATCTTATCTTTGCCCATTATCGCCAATCGTTTTAATTTGTTCAGTGTCAAAAGATGATAAGAAAGTGTGACATTTTGATGAAGGATACAGGTTAAAGTTTTTAAAAGCTTTGAGATAATGATATTCTAATAACGTACAAACTGACACACGAACAATACTATGATTACAAATCTTCAACCTCTTTCAATTTGTTGGACCACAAACATATGCCAGGTTTCCTTGCTGTATCAAAAATTATTATTATTATTTGTTATCGGTTTTGTCTAAGTAATTCAGCAAGTTTCTCTCCTCTCTTATCTTACCTTATTTTGACTGAAAGTTGGAAATAAATTAATGTTTGTCCCCTAGCCTAAAATATATTTATATTTTCATTTTTATAAAGGGATACCAACTACTATCCTCGAACAAGGATAGAAAAATACTCCTGGTTACACGAAGATGGATCTCCGTCAAGACATTATCATATCATTTGTGCACATCCAAATCTACATTGGATGGTACTCATATTTTGAAAAAGAATAGTCATAAACTGTTCAGGAAAAGAAAATCTGCATCTTCTCTCTAGCAATATAATCATAGCAATATTTGTATTCTAATGTGTATGTCAATGTTTTTAACTAGTCATGTTCGTGTTTTGTACCCTGCCCCCTGTGGGTGTTTATGTACAACAAATCTTCTTCTTCATATACTAAATTATCAAGTATCAATAACATGAATACATGAATCGTAAATATATAAATATCAGAACAAGCGTCAGCATGACTATAATATTCTGGCTCATTTCACTCTCTACTCTACACTGGTAAAAGAAATCATGTTCACGTTGTCTTGTAGAAATATTTGCATTCTACCAAAGCTTTGCGGTGTTTTATTGCCACTTGACGTATAAACTGCCTCTTCCCATGCCGCTTTTAAACAAACTACTGCTTAACACTTTTTTGTGTGAATTTACCCTAAAAAAGACAGATGATGTGACTAATTGAGCCCTGTCATCAAAGGTTTAAAGCACGAAAAGCTGTTCCCTCCGTCAATGTGGATGTTTTCGTAATAGGGCTAGTTTGTGTCAGGGATTCAGTAACTAATTTGACACGACAGGCTACGTGATATACCGACTCCCAGTGTAAAAATACCTCTGTCTTACTTTCTCCGCTTAGACATTCAATATGGGCGTGCAGTGAGCGGGGGATACCTTTTATTTTTCCTCTCCACTCCGTCGTTTGTTATTGAGATCAATCGCTCTGTGCTTTTTTTCATGTCAACATTATTATGAAACAAGTTGAACAGAATACTTCTGCTGTTGTATTTTTGTTTCAGATGGCAAAACCCCTCGTAAATGTTTCCCACGTCATGAAAATGAAAAGTGTATAAAGTGCATAAAGTGTATAAATGCGGAAATGTATAAAATGATAGAATTGCTTTATATAGATATGCTTTCTTTAAAGCATTTAAATATAAACAAACATTCAAACCCCATTCACGCAGTTATCCAATAAATGTCTATTAATAAAACATCGCAAATACCTATCCAATAAATATCTACACAACCTTCATAGCCATGACATTAAATATGGCTGATGTAATATTAATGCAACTTTAAAATAAATACTTAAAACGTATGAATAAACATAATAATTCAAATGTAATGTAAGAATTTTGTCTTGAGATTCAGTCAAAACAGATATAAAAAGCAAGCAAAACTTGTTTATTATTGTTTAACACTACTTCAAGAAGCACGCGATGGTTAAATAACCAAGAATGTATACGTTTTCTAGCTCCTTATGCATATGTATATACGACATCTCACATCCGACATGATTCGCACAGCTTTTACCTCAGTCGTTTATTTCTGTTCCCCTATTTACAATAAATGCAGGCGATCCGTGGAAGATAATACTAAACAATGATCACTTCTTTGCCAAAGTCCGCCTCACGCATGAAAATAAACTACCGCTGTTAATTTGTAAACTGTCGACCGAGGAGTTTTGTAAACCATGTTCGTCTGAAATGTAAGAGAAATGTAACCTCTCACTCTTATTACTAATATTTACCTCTATAACATATACCGAGACATATGGGGGATTCTTGCACGAGAACCACGGTCTGGGGAACAAGGGAGATATGGGGTATTTTTCAACCTCTGCTCCCCTGGGATTGAGATGCATATTAGGGGAAGACAAATTCATAAACACGTACAAAACGTGTAACACAACATCAGGGTTTATTTTAACATATACAATGCGTGGAAGATTATTTCTGGATAATCAGTTTGAAACAATAACAGCAGATATTTTTAATGTATATAATTTCTTACAGTTAGTAAATGGTTCAGGATTATTTTTTGCGTTAATAAAAAAATGGGACAGGACTATCCAATATTTATTATTTCTTGTAGTTTCTGTACGCTTGATGTTCATTCTGTCAATTCACTGCGACAGGATGGTGTTGACATTTGCTGTGTTTACTATTAGGATTATTGCTGAATGAGTTAAATCATTATATGTTAATAATTATAAATAAAAGCGACAAAACCATTTCTATAATCTTAAAAATATATCGGCTAAATGCAGTTCATTGTCCGACTATATCATAAGCATGTGTTTGTGAATAACTATCAAATAGTGATGATACCAGGTGTTCGCGAAAAGAACACAATCATCAAAGTATTTTGATACATATAAAGCAACGTTACGAATTAAACCAATTCATTATACACCCTTATAGCGAGGAAATAACCGCACCAATAAATACCATGAATGTAACAGTGTTTCTAAAATGTTACAGATAACAATTAACTTGTATTTCTTCATAACCCACCAGTTATAATCTTCATATATCGCTGAATAGTTAAAGAATATAGTCAGTACAGCGTGTAAACTAGTTCGAAAATGTCTGACATAAACTCACAGGAAAAGATAGATACCATCCAGGTTGTAATGATAGATAAATCCTGGCATGAAAGATAAGAACGCACGACGCTCAGAAATGTGGGAATCAAGGGTGGGGTGCAAACTGAGCCATAATTCACAGCAGTCATTAATTCTCTGGACTGTGGAACTCTTTAAAACACGAAAATCGGCTGTTAATAAAGCTGGTAGTCGTCCGAAATACGAGATAATGGTAAAACGGAACTGTTATATCTTCAGTATAAGGGTTATATTATCCCGACAAGAAGACCTCTGACAGGTTCACAACGCTTTTTATAGCCATCCAAGACGCTCTCAAGTATCAACCTAGCTTCTTTTGGGTGGTTTTCAACACGTTTTCTGACGTCGCCACACAATACGGAACACTTGTACATACGGAACATACGAGTCGAGCTAACAAAACCGAGAAGATCTGACAGCGAAAGCCCCGAATCAGTTTGTCTTTCTTTGCTGTGGATTGTAGCCATCCAAGGCATGTACGATCTCCGAATCGTTATGTGACTGGTATTATTTCAGTTGCCGTGACAACACGTGCTTATAACACCCCCCTCCTCTGCCTTGATCCCCTGCTGTGAACGCCTTGGTAGTCTTATCAACCTCAGAGACTTTTAATGAAGCTAAATTTTGAGAATTTCTCAATTACCGACAAATGCACCGAGTACCAGCTTGTCAGACTGGTAATGACTAATTATGGAAAAAAACGACCGCACTTAAACTGTTTTAAGTTATCTTGATAAACAGGGAAAATGTTCTTGTTCCCGGTAAAGACAAATTGTTGTCGTAAACTGTAATGGTTTCAACGAATCTCCCTGTTCCCAGAATGGTTTGGTATTATATTCTTCCCAATGGTAACTTTAAATGTTTCTTGACCGTCAGTTGCAGCTTAAACATAACACTTTGCATATATCCAAAGTCTTATAAATCAAGTTAATGCCAAATAATACAATTGGTGACAAGATACTTTCAGTGTTTTAGAACAAAATATACAATTGCTGTTCACACATGGCCTGTTTGATTCGTCAAACATTAACAAGGAAATAAACGAAGACTTAGATAATTAAATCGGAAAGAAATACAAAAAATAATCATTTTGGAGAATACAGGTTGGGAAACTGCATGAATACACATTCCACGTTACTTATATGATACAGTTTAAACAGTATAGAAGAAACACCTTACCTGCTAGGGCCAGGTCTACTGGTTCAGTCCCGGCCGTGATGGCAGCGTAGGGGCTGGGGTCATTGCTTGATGGTGGGGACATGCTCTGCATGGACCCCGTGCTACCTGTTGGGGACAGGGGCTGTTGTTTCAGGTATCTCTGGGTGGTAGGCCACTGTGCCGCTGTCTGCTGCATGGTGTGATCCCTGTCGTACATGGAGGGGGGTATGGAGGACGAGGGGGTGTTCTGAAGATTGGTCAGGTGGGTATAGTCAGCATTGACACCCGTCACGCCTGCCATGGCACAGCTCTGAGCATACCTGTTGTTGAAGCTGCAGCTAGCGTTGACGTGTTGTTGCATGCTGTTGACTGGCATCATCATGTTGTTGTTGTCAACGTACCCTTGAGACGTGCTGACCGCGCACGACATGTTCATGGGTGACATGCCAGTGTTCTGCGAGTGCAAAAAGTCATAATGAGATTGAATCATGGAGGGAGCGGCTCCCATCCCATTTAACATCCCAAAGGGTTTCAAAGCCTGGCATTTCCTTCTGAATCCTCTAGGCCGCCTCCTGAAAGATCCCTCCTCGAACATGAATTCAGCGGCAGGGTCAATTGTCCAGTAGTGTCCCTTACCTGGCCGTCCAATACCTTTGGGTAGTTTGATAAAACACTCATTAAGAGACAAATTGTGTCTGACAGAGTTCTTCCATCCCTGATATGAACCCCTGAAGAATGGAAACCTCTGCTGCAGAAACTGATATATTTCACTGAGTGTACATCTCTTGGTTGGTGCTGCCTGTATGGCCATGACAATGAGAGCTATATAAGAGTAGGGTGGCTTCTCAGATCGCCGCACCCCTACCCCCGATTTCTTGGCGTTTTTCTGACAGGAAGGAGACTCCGGCATGTTGGACGTCGTCGACGGCGTCTCCTCGCCGCTGTCCGAGACGTTACTGTCCACCTTCATGTCCAGCTTCTCCTCGAAGTCCTCCATGTTCTCAAGCTCTGTCACTTGAGGTATAACTGTATTATCCATGATAGGTTTCCTATCAATCTCACAATCCATTCCGTACTGCTGCATTTGTCCTTACACACTGTACTGTATCACAACACGAACCTTCACTGACAGGATCTACCTTGATAAAGATTGCTGGAGTCGTGAAACTAGCAGATAAACACGAGGTGACCAGCGATATGGGTGATCCTCATTACATACTCAACTCTTATACGCATCATTTCAGGGAAATTAGGCCTGAAACTCACATCCCCTCGCGCTGAGCAAATCAAAGTCAGGAATGGGCGGAGTCAAGCGGTGCCAGTCTCAGCCATTGGTGCCTTGATCGCCCGGACGGTTCCCGCACTGTATACCCCGTGTGTAGATCTGACAGCCTGCACATGTACGTTCTCCTCGCGTTCAGGCTGGCATCTATACTAGGGTAACGCCCACCGATACATTCATCCTCTCCCTCGGGATGACGGGAGGCTGTCAGGGGTATGGTGTAGGCCCCCTTTTCTTACTTCATAACTCTGTAACAAGCATCTCTATTCCCCCTGCCTGACTATGGCAAAGTCAGTATTACAAAATCAGCATTTGTATTGTCATTATGATTCTTCATCATCATCATCACCATCATCATCATCATCATACAATGTCTTTATTCACATAAATGTAACTATACAGTTTGTTATCAATGATACAATGATATGTGAGTATATACAATGTATGTATACCTATGACCTCATATTTCTGATTTACTATTATTAATAAATTTCTGTCATTTGTGTTAACATGTATATTTTTGGTATATTAATGCAACTCAAGAAAAGAATATTACGAAATGTCGTTACCAAATCTTAAAGTTGATGACAGTAGGGTATCAATATTTCTAAAAATTTGTTAGTGATGTTTTGGGAGGCATGTATTATATTAATGTTCTCACATGCAGTTTGGTTTCATGATTTGTGTGAAAACCATATGGTTTACATAATATAAGTAAAAATTGTTTAATATTGTTAATAATGTGACGTGGTTGACGTTGAAATAGATACATTGGACATAATGGACCATATTTCGATAAAGCATCATTCATTTAAATGTATTCACTACATGTACATGCGATTCATATACGTACATGCGTATGAAGTGTTCAGTTGCTGACGTTAAACACCAACACAAACACCCTCGGGATTGGATGACATATGTTTCCCAGTTGCAAATATTTCCTTGTTTTCTGCGACAAGTTCTACACAAATAAAAGATAATATTCAATGCAGAAATTTGTCTTAACAGGTAATATTTGATTTGCTAAAATTCGTAGATTGGTAGAAAAATAACAACTGTTGTAATCATGAATCGAATAGAGAAGAAAACATATTTATTAGAAAGTAACAAAATAATATATCTGCTGATCTATTATACAGTTTATAGATAATTAAGTTAGAGTTGATAATCATCTATCCACTGTGTTAGTAGTATTCGAAGGTACTAAAACTAATGAAATTAAAAATGTGAAATTTGAAACGACGTCTATAAAGTAAAGGAATGTTTACTTATCTCTCAACAGATGATAAAACATTTTTTAGAGTCCAAAACACTATTTGCTAGAAACTGTTTCCCCATACGTCTTTTAACAACAATAAAAGCAATAAAGTTATTACCTTTGTAATGAGTAACGATTACACATTGTGCAACTTCTATATAACTGTAGATTAATCTTGTCATGGAAATGAAAAGGAGTGCAGATACATTTGGAGAAAATAAGGAGGCAAGTATTATTTTTGAAGAGCAATAATTAGACACACAAACATTTGATAAATAACTCTGGTTATCTGCTTTTGAACTTTATGAATATCTTCTCATGTTTATGAACGGCGCGAGAAAATCAGCTGAAAACCTATAGCTAATGCATTTGTATGAACAACAATTACAAACAGAAACTCTGATAAATGAAATCTTGACAAATACACTTTTATCTTCGATTGAACTTTATAAGTCCCTGCTCATGACAATGATAAGGCGTTATTTCCAGGACTTGTGCAGGAACCTTGGCCTATCCCTACTTGAGATGAAGACTGGTTTGCCTTGCCTCCAGTGTACTACCTCCCACCACGAAGGAGCCTGGTAAACGCTGAAACACGATTCCATGCAGTCGACAGATTGTCCAAGGTGTTTATTTATCTTGTGGTCGATCGCACAAATAATTTCATATCCTCGATATTTGTGCATACAAAAGCAATTGTCAGTTTTCGTTCTTTTCATATTCGGTTGCAGGATTTATTGTTCTATATACATTGTGTTTGTGCATCGTTTATCTGTTTCGAGGTTCTTGCTGGCGATGTATATACTCGTCCTTTGATGACAGACAACGTTCATCAAAACTAATTACTTCTGATATCATCAGTTCCAAATATGCTTTATATACCAGTTTATGTCGAATGCGTATATTGTCTTATATTGAATTACAAATTCGCTCTCTTATGATTTAATTACAATATGTCAGTGTTGTAGGTTGGTACTCCATTGGCATGGCCATAATATAAAATATATAAAACGAAAATAGTTTAATGAGATTCAATATGCTTTAAGTATCACGTAAGATCAATGACATAGGATTTCATTGAATTTACACAAAAATAATGGAATAATAGTGCATATGTAAAAGGTTAGGTTTGTTAATGTTTAAATATACAACAGATCAGTGGATAAGTTCAATGAACAAAAGTAGCCTTACATCCATAAAGTGAAAAGAGAACTACTTGTATTCAATCGAGCAATGTACATTCGGAGTTCTTTATTTCCCTTGACCAAGAGGACCATGTATTTCAGCGTATGGTGTTTGACATATCAACTAACAATCCAATGTAAAGAAAACAGTACGGCTTCACTTATAATATATTCTCCGACCGTTTTTTAAGAATACGTGTTACGAATGTTTTTTATCTGTTTTAATTACAACATTAATTGATATGCAAGACGGAACTCTTTTCAGTTTCTTTTGGAATATTATACTAAACGGCGGGCAAAAGAAAATATAAAATGAAACAAACAAGAAATCTTTATTCGATGTTGATGGTTATTCGTTGGTATCATGGTTCAGTTTTGGACCTCAAGTCTCAGTGTTTCGGCGACTGTGTTCAGTCTTGTATCGTTGTGACAGCATTTGATATATTTTGGTCAAATCCAATTGTCAAGTGTATGCTTTCTTTTGCCCGGCAGTTCATGTCAACATCCGACATAATTCCAACACATTTTTGTTATAGCCTTTTAATACATATTTTGCCAAGCGTTTTGGGCACGGTAGGTAATACAGAACGTATGTACAGTAAACTACGTTTATAACGAACACGCTTATAACGAACTGACGGATATAACGAACTTATTTGTAGTCCCGACCATTTGTTGTATATATCCTGTATGTATGCTTATAACGAACTACGGTTATTACGAACTAAAATTAGTGGTCCCCTCGAGTTCGTTATAACCGTCGTCTACTGTAAATAAAATAGATAAACAAAAAGACTATACTAATCTATGAAAATATGGTGATACGCCAAAAAATAAAATGATTATATTTGTTGTTGGGGCGAAAATGTTTCTTTTCAGCAGTTGTCGATATTAAGACGAAAAACAAATACATGTTATTCTCATTCTCACTTGTATTGACAGTGGACATCTTCAAAAATAACCTTTCATTAAAAAAAACATCAGTTCAACCGTGCTGCAACTTGAAGAGAAACATCCTTCTTTACTCAGTTTGATCGTATCATGAAACTAAGAAATAGAAATAGTATATTAGCATATGAAACTTGTTTATTGTTATTGACTGTAACTGCCAACAAACACTATCAGGTCAACTGTGAGGGTTAAATGCCCTGAAGATTCGTCCCCTGCATCAACCTTTCTAGTGTAGATGAACGTTTAACAGATTTTGTCTTTTGTTGGCTCAAAGTTTCTATATATAAGAAGACATATATACTACTAAAAATGACATGACAGATTAACTATAGTCATATGAAAACAATCGGGGGTACTTAACTTCTACTGTGTATGCCTATCTTATGTCTGTGTTGACTTAATATATTAATAATACAGAACTGTTATGCCTTTTTAGGATCAACCACAACATTATTTGGTGACAACAGATCTACTATCCTTTACATTAAATATGTTTTTTTTGGTACAAGTCCTTTATCCCAAAGTCTCGATCTCACCTTCATACATTTAAGGACGAAGAATGTGGTTTAGTCGTGTCCCTGTTCGAGTACAATGAGCAAGGAAAGATAAACACAAATACACATTGCATGGATTTTACAAACACAAATCACAGTACCATTGCATGGATTTTATATACACAAATCACAGTACCCCTGCATGGATTTTACAAACACATATCACAGTACCACTGCATGGATTTTACAAACACAAATCATAGTACCATTGCATGGATTTTACAAACACAAATCACAATTGCCATTGCATGGATTTCACAAACACAAATCACAGTACCACTGCATGGATTTTACAAACACATATCACAGTACCACTGCATGGATTTTACAAACACAAATCACATTGCCATTGCATGGATTTCACAAACACAAATTACAGTACCACTGCATGGATTTTACAAACACAAATCACAGTACAACTGCATGGATTTTACAAACACATATTACAGTACCACTGCATGGATTTTACAAACACAAATCACAGTGCCATTGCATGGATTTCACAAACACAAATCACAGTACCACTGCATGGATTTTACAAACACAAATCACATTGCCATTGCATTGATTTACAAACAAAAATCGCAAAACCCCTGCATGGATTTTACAAACACATATCACAGTACCACTGCATGGATTTTACAAACACAAATCACAGTACCACTGCATAGATTTTACAAACACATATCACAGTACCACTGCAAGGATTAAACAAACACAAATCACAGTACCACTGCATAGATTTTACAAACACAAATCACAGTACCACTGCATGGATTTTACAAACACATATCACAGTACCACTGCATGGTTTTACAAACACATATCACAGTACCACTGCATGGATTTTACAAACACAAATCACAGTGCCATTGCATGGATTTCACAAACACAAATCACATTGCATTCATGTTATAGACATGTTAATGACAAGTTTAAGAGCAACACACCAAGTAAGCTTTTCTTTCTTGGTGAAACCCCAGTCTTGCACTAATCTCTAAGACAATAATTATTAGCTTAAATCATAATTTCTGGATTTTTTAAATAATAAGAACAAATTGTCCCTGTAAGAGACTGGAGTCCTCAGAGGGAGACTTGCCTATTAGGAGGATAGAATTACTACACATCCATGGACTTTTCTTTCAGTACAGCCTTGGAGTAAGGCTAGTGAAACCCACGAGAATGGGTATGGTACTGACAAACCTAGAAACATAATCAACGCGAATGTGGGATTCGAATCCACTATGTCACGACGTGAACATTTCTATAATGGTGAAAAAACACATTCACGCAATCTCATTTATTTAACTTATCGTGATTACATGATCGGTTATTGTCAGAGAAGATAACATGCAGGTTCCTACAACCTCGTAATGAATAACCTGATAAAATGTTATAACTTTTGAAATCTATTTATCCAGTTATTGAACGCGGGCGACTTTCCTCCCATTAAATGGGACCTTATGAAATAATAGAGACACATGTGAGTAACGAAAGACACCTTTTGGTGGCACTAGAGCATGAGTGAGTGAATGTTGGGTAACATCGAATCATGTTGACCTAATATTATCCGAAAACCCCTCATAGGGAGTAGTATGGGACACATGTGAATAACATGAGATATTGTTTAGTTGAATGAGATATCTACGAGTTCACACATGAACAAAACAAAATCAAAACGGCAACGTGAGAGAATTATCAGTCAAGATTATCTGCCGAAGCAGATTCGATTGGGCGTAAAAGGCAAATTAGTTGTGGCAATTTGTGATGACACCAAGTGTTCTCGAAAAGGGAAAGCATGTTTTGCTCCGCTGTTAGCTCCCGCCTCTCAGAAAAATATAACAAAGTCGTAAGTGTTTCTTTGTTACCTAACGCCGCACCCAGCAATACTCAATTTAAGTATAAGAAGAGATGCGAAAGTTAAGAGTGACAAAAGACACCAGTACTTTAGTAGAGACACAGATGAGTAACCTTGTATGTAAATTTTAAGTTTTCTTTCAATAAGACTCAAGAAACGCGTAATATGTTCAAATGTTAGGGACAACCAACACGTCTAGGCTATCACTTCCTTTTATTTATATATTGTTTGGGGGACAAAGAAGTTTAAAATATATATACACAGAGTAACCGTTCATTGTGGGGTAAGAAAGAAAATCATCTAAATTGTAAGTATAGCACAAAACACGTCTTGCCATCTACCACTAAGTCCTGACAACCAACAGGTCTCACAATATTATAAGCCCTGTCAATTAACATGTCTCACAAATCATGACCTTGTCCCACAAGACATTCACAATACATGGCCCTGACTACCAACAGGTCTCACAATACTATAAGCCATGTCAATTAACATTTCTCACAATACATGGCCCTGACTACCAACATGTCTCACGATACTATAAGCCACGTCAATTAACATGTCTCACAAATCATGACATTGTCCCACAAGACATTCACAATACATGAACCTGACTACCAACATGTCTCACAATACATGGCCCTGACTACCAACAGACCTAACTACCAACATGTCTCACAATATATGACCCTGACTACCAACATGTCTCACAATACATGACCCTGACTACCAACAGGTCTCACAATACATGATCCTGACTACCAACATGTCTCACAATACATGGCCCTGACTACCAACATGTCTCACAATACATGGCCCTGACTACCAACATGTCTCACAATACATGATCCTGACTACCAACATGTCTCACAATACATGAACCTGACTACCAACAGGTCTCACAATACATGATCCTGACTACCAACAGGTCTCACAATACATGATCCTGACTACCAACATGTCTCACAATACATGATCCTGACTACCAACAGGTCTCACAATACATGATCCTGACTACCAACATGTCTCACAATACATGGCCCTGACTACCAACATGTCTCACAATACATGATCCTGACTACCAACATGTCTCACAATACATGATCCTGACTACCAACATGTCTCACAATACATGAACCTGACTCCCAACATGTCTCACAATACATGACCCTGACTACAACATGTCTCACAATACATGACCCTGACTACAACATCTCTCACAATACATGATCCTGACTACCAACATGTCTCACAATACATGACCCTGACTACCAACATGTCTCACAATACATGACCCTGACTACAACATGTCTCACAATACATGACCCTGACTACCAACATGTCTCATTATACATGACCCTGACTACCAACATGTCTCATTATACATGGCCCTGACTACCAACAGGCCTAACTACCAACATGTCTCACAATACATGACCCTGACTACCATCATGTCTCACAATACATGATCCTGACTACCAACATGTCTCACAGTACATGGCCCTGACTACCAACATGTCTCACAATACATGATCCTGACTACCAACATGTCTCACAATACATGGCCCTGACTACCAACATGTCTCACAATACATGATCCTGACTACCACCATGTCTCACAATACATGACCCTGACTACCAACATGTCTCACAATATATGACACTGACTACCAACATGTCTCACAATACATGACCCTGACTACCAACATGTCTCACAATATATGACCCTGACTACCACCATGTCTCACAATACATGACCCTGACTACCAACATGTCTCACAATACATGACCCTGACTACCAACAGACCTGAAAAGATATGTCCTGTCGTCTACCACTATGTCCTGAAACTATGTCTCACAGTACCATAAGACCCGACATCCAACATGTCTCACAAATCATGACCTGGCCACCTACCACTTGGCCCTGACTACCAACAGGTCCCAAAAGATATGACCCGACTATCCTCCTCCCTGCCCTGACTAATACCAGGTCCCTCAAGAGATGACCTGTCATCTACCACCATGTCCTGGCTGCCCTATCTTGTATCTGGCTCGGGGAGCAGACTGAGGCGGCCTCACATCTGGTTTGTCAATGTCGTGTCGATAGCAAAGGAAATAGGGCCAGGAAATGTGTTCTTTATAGCTGTGATTGACACCAGGTAGCAGCATTGCCTCTGCTATTTTTTCACGTGTGTCAAAGAAGTCTCCAATTTCAGCAGCAGTAGCATAACAATAGCTTGGGCCAAATTACTTACAAGTGAAGTTAGCTCCGCCGCGGAGGCATGTCAGTTCGCACATGCCGAAATTTAGCAAAACATTGAAAACTTTGACAAATTCTTCAGACTTTCCCCAACATCTGCAATTTCCCGTTTAATTCTAGAGTACTGGAATATGCACCGAAGTCGGTCACATCTAATAGAGCTCTTGTGTAGAAAGGCATTCGTAAAATTTTCATTCAACGGTTAACATCTTGGGGCACCGAAAAATTACATATTTCGGCGTAGTGTCCATTGTAAAAAACGCTTTATCATCGTTCATGCCCGCTTAGATATTTCTAGGGACAAAATTATTGTTAGGACAAAGTAGTGTTATATTGTTCAGCTTTTCAAATATAAAGTCAACCGACAATGAGGAAACAGTTATATCAGCGACATCATACAGATGGCCTGTGCAACATGCATAATACATTTAGCAATGCTTCGTAAGAAGACCTCGTTTAGCGCTGCATCCGTCACATGGCATCAAAGGTTCATCTCCAGGCCATTTCCGCATAAATTTCCACCAAAGTCATTTCAGTTCTCTTCCCATCTCGCTTACTCATGAAACCGAAAACATGAAGTGCCTACCCTGACTCTTTTCATGTTATTTCCGAAAGTAAAGGAATTTTTCCTTTTTTAAAATTCTGATATTACATTATGTGCATTTAGATGTCGGGACATAGATCACAGGCTAGCGTCGTCAGTAGAGACGTGGAACTAGCGGGAGACGAGGGTCTATCTGAGGATCAACAGTTTGTTTATCGTGTTAAGCAATATCGGTGGTGAAACCAGTCTGATTGTGATAGGGCCCTACTACAGTATCAGGTTCCTCAGAATGGAGCCATCACTTATTTCGTTATCTGACATCCCACCGGGGAGCCCCCATACTCCATGCCAGTTGGTGCAAGTGTAAACCGAGAACGACTCACAAAAAATATATATATAACGATGGCTTCTGAGAAACGTGTCATCATTTGAATCTTTCTGACAATTTCATGAGTTATAAAGTTGGACAATCAGCAGCAGTGCATTTGCGTCAAGTATCCAATCCGAATAATAAAGGGCATCAGGTTATCTGCAGCTACTCAACGTGGTGTGTAAGATGTATTGTTGGGCGTAATTACTCCTGACACCAGCGTTAGACCCCAACTGCATCCAACACCTCATTGAGGCCCGCCACCCACAGCTAACGGCCATCTTGCTCGCGACTCACTTGCGCTCACGTGAGAAAACACGAGAAATGCGTAAGGGACGTGGCTCGGATCAGTAAAGCAAACAACGGGGTATGTGATCCATACGGCAATTATGGCAGGCAAGTCCTACACCTTGAAATCACAGGTCACGTGACGTACCCATCACCACAGTCAGGATGATACGCATTAATCAGAAACGTGTTTTTCAACGTGTCCTTTGTACTAGCGTTTCAACAATTCCAGAAAAGACTAACTATATTCTGATTTTGTAAATCGAACTTTTTTTACTGCACCAATCTTAATAGTATATTACATAATGCTTCATGAAATATTGTCATTTCATTTCCAATATAGGATAGGTACCTGTAAATAAACATTTCACATTTTCTTTCGTTTAATCGTATATTTAAATAACAATTAGGTAAACTCGTTAATCCGCATGGTAATGTTCCAAGCGACATTGTCCGGATTAACGAGGTATGGGTATGTATGAATGACACTTTAGTGAAGTATAAACTCTTACCAACAGTAACCTGTCGGACTGTGCGGACTAACGGGGTTTCAAGGTACTTTTACAAACAACTCATACTTCCAGAACGCTTCCAGACTTAAATTCTGGTGTCCCCCGCCGTGATATTGCTGGAATATTGCTAAAAGCGGCGTAAAACCATACTCACTCACTCACTCCAGACTTAAAAGCGACAAAGCCTTTCAAAAATCATTAATATTGTCTGATAAAAATCAGGATTCCGACTATGTCATGAGTATGTGTTAATGAACCACTATCAAATAGTGATTATTCATGGTGTTCGCGAAAAGGTGAGAGTATCTTGCCCCACCGGTGGCATCCATCACAAACACATGCAAAGGCAAGTCAACTGTTCTCTTGACAAAACACGAAACATACTGTACAAGTCAAAATAAGAAATTGCATCGGTTGTAATCTTTGTCACGACTGCGTCGGATTTGGAAATTTCATCCACGTCTACAATAAATCTTCTCGAAGGCTTTACTGAGGCCTTGAATGCTGTAACCCTGGTCAAACAACTTTTGAGCCAGAGTCATATGAGGCTCTGTCATATGACCAACGGATTGTTGGTAAATTGTGACCCGCACAACAACGTTTAGATCTTTTATCAAGAAGGCCTGTCCATCAACTGTCCCCATTCACCCAGCATGATCCGAAGGTTCCCATGGCCGGGGCTCTCCACATATGTGGCCAATAATAGGCTGGAATGTAGATAGCAAGTTTACCAACAATATCATGCCAAGGAAAATATGGATTGTTCTCATACCAGTGCCAGCTCGAGCTGTCTGCTTCAGGTGCATCTCAATCTTATTCTGGATGTGATTAGTTGCCAGGAAGATAGTGTTTTCCGTCTGTCGTTATATTCAATTCAACAGGCGACACATTAATCCCATGCTCTGGCGTGATGCATATGATACAGATGTTGTCTTATAAGTAACTATATAACGTAAACGCCAGAGAATATTCAGTCTCGATTATCTGCCGAAACATAGGGCGTATAAAAGGCAACACAGTGGTGAAAATTATATGAATGGATCACTGAAAACCAGTGATAAGACCGGGTGTTAATGGGCAAGCATGTCCTGCTCTACAGGTAGAACCGCCACTCATTCAATTTTCATGAACAACTTTGTAACGCCGCACCGCAAATTTGAAAGCGTTTTATAGGTCGTAAAATGCTAGACAAACGAAAGGCTACACCAATGTTGGATGGTGGCTAGGGATGAAACAAACAAAAATGATTTGTCGAGTGTGATGTATTTCATATGGGTATCATAGAGTTGTGTTTTGCTTCTTGTGTTTCAGTGACTGTTTTCAGCCTAGTAACGTTTTCATAACGGTGTAATGTTCTGGTCAAATCCAAAATTTTCAAGTATATCTTTTCTTGTGTCCGGCAGTTGACTTTATACGGACGTATCTTGTGTGGACGTGGTTTCAAAAAGGTTTAAGGTGGAATCCTTATGATTACACTGACATGTCTCACCGACAGAATCAGAAACACAAAACATCAAAGAATGTCATACGCTTACAGTTTTCATTTCTATGAAGAAGTGTTGTCTTTGTTATTAAGGGGTGTTGTCATAGTAATGAAGGAGAAGTGTCATGTTTATAAAGGAGTGAATTACAAAAGCTAATTTAACTTGCATTTCAATCACATTCTGGCCAGATTGTTAGGAGGGTGTCACGCTTTGGTAGTACCAACGATCACGGGAAGGTTGCCAATTGACAATGATTCTTATAAGCGGATCCTGTCAGGCTAAGAAACCAAACTTGCATCGTGAATTGCAAAGCCTTATCCCACTGGGCCACCATGTAAGTAT
Organism: Haliotis rufescens; assembly: GCF_023055435.1. Taxonomy (NCBI): domain Eukaryota; kingdom Metazoa; phylum Mollusca; class Gastropoda; order Lepetellida; family Haliotidae; genus Haliotis; species Haliotis rufescens. Next base: position 3,504,989 of record NW_025963857.1, read on the forward strand.
GCTTTTTACAGAGTAGAGGATCAGAGCACGTTCCATTTCATAAATGGTGTCATTTTGTGTTGCTAAGTGACCAAAACATAATTGAGTACAACACATCCTTTGTATTTTGGCACAAACACAAAGCTAGTTGATTGACTCCGAAAAAAAATATAGCGACAAAAACATTTTCATATTCAGAGTGAGTGAGTGAGTATGGTTTTACGCCGCTTTCAGCAATATTCCTGCAATATCACGGCGGGGGACACCAGAAATGGACTTCACACATTGTACCCATGTCGGGAATCGAACCCGGGTCTTCGGCGTGACGAGCGAACGCTTTAACCACCAGGCTACCCGACCGCCCCTTCATATTCAGAAGAAATCTCTGCTAAAAGCAGAGCCGATTGCACGATTCCGATTATATTATGAGTATGCGTTTATGAATCACTATGAAATGATGATGATACTAGGTTTTCACGAAAAGGTGAGACTGTCCTGCGCCACCGATGCGTTCCATCACAAATACATGCAAAGGCAGGTCAATTGTTCACTCGAAAAAATATAGTACAAGTCAAAATAGGGAATTGCATGCGACATAATTGTAATTGCATTACTGATTTGTCAAATTTTGAAATGTCCTCTACATGTCTAACATAACACTTTTTGAAAGCTTTACTGAGGACTTGAATGTTGTAACCTTGATCAAACAATTTCTGAGCAAGAGTCGAATGACGCTCTTTGAAATCCTGGTAGAAAGAGCATGCTCTATTGTACCTCACAATGTGTGAAATGTAAACACCAAAGGTTGGAGCTGCAGGATATTGCTCGAAAATGAATGGAAAGTTGACCATTGGATAGCTAAAGTCATCCCTCTTGTCGCTTTTTTGTCACTTGGATCTTTATGCATAGATATAAATATGGATTAGACATGATGCAGTCTCACGGGTCTTCTTTATTTCTAGTTGGGGTTGGTAATTCGGTGGACGGAAATTGGTTTTTTAACGATATCAGATCATCGATAAACTTAAATTACACCTATTGGCCAAATTACCTTCTTTTGACTATGCCAATCTGAGGAAAACTTCCCATTCACAGTTGGTGCCCATGGTCTGAATGCCTTTCCCCAAATTTCACATTAGATGTTATCATTGAGGAAATACAACATTTCATAATGTTTTGAAAAAAATAGCCCCATGGATAAAGGAATGAAGTTTTCCTTAAGTTTGTCACGTGGGATAGTGGTGTACAAAGTTGAAAACTCAAACAGTTTGACAGGATTGAACTTGGTTCTTTATCGAGGTTGTAAAAAGTCAAGCAAATCCTTTGACTTTTTGAGATTCCACATTGTATTAATCACACAATATATCTCATATCACTAATACACTAATAAATTCGAGCCTAAAGGTTGATGGTACTTGCAGGTTTCCTCCTCAGTTAACATATGGCCTAACAGGTGGCTTTATTTGATAAGTCACTTTTACCAAGTTCTTTGATAAAACAATTAATTTAGTGATGCTTACATATAGTGGCTATGTTAGTCTAGTCCTTGTGAGTGGGAACAACTACAAACGTTTCATGTAGGGCAGCCAGGCTTTGGGTGACAGCTGTCCGGGACATTCGAGTTCATTCGAATTCTGTTTTCCAGTTTTCAGTTTGTGCAATCTACCAATGACAACATCACGCACCGACTTCACCTTATCTGCCAGACATTCAACAGGTTCGCCTTCTCTTTTGGCCCATGTTTTGGCGTATGCCTCGACAGCAACCATAATGAATTTGAAGTTGCGATCCCAATTGGTAGGAGGCAGTTCACGATATTTTGGTCCATATTTGAATAACTGACGATGGTTGTTATTGTCAACAATGGAGAAGTCACCTGTGATTAAATGACCTACAGGTTGGAAGCAGAATGATGAGTCTTGGCAGCCACAAGTAGTGGAATTGACATCATGAGCTGCGAAGTCCACGTTCTGCAACATGTTCTATAACTGAACAACCTGGATGAAATGGTGTTCTAATAGGAACATGAATTCGAAATTGTTAGTGGTTCCTGAAATATTAGGGTGACGAATTTGAAATATTGTGGCATCTTTTAGGGAACTCATTTTAGCCTGAAAATGTTATTTATATTTAAGGCATCAATTCCCTTATTTGCAAGCAATTAGCAATATGTGACAGTGGTTATGCTATATCATGCTATATATCATATTACAAGCACAACATTTAAATAGTACATATCTCTTCATGGATAACTTGCCGTCTTGAGGTATTTAACGATTAGTGATTAAAAACGCATTAATCTTTTTATTCTATCATCGGTCAAATGACCCCACGATAATGGCAAGGGTGGGTATCTCTGCACGTGTCATGCTGATGAGCGATGACCAGTAACAACGTCACCAGGGAGCAGTTGCATCTCAAACTACACTAAGCCGTCGACAATCCGGACGTCAGCGTTCTGTGTATAACACGCCGGATTATAAAGAAAACCCCGGATAAACGAAGTATTGGCACGGAGTATGGTCCTTTGTACTTCGTGTCTGTTTGCTTGTTTGTTTATTGTTTAACGCCGCAGTGATATGACGGAAGTCTATAAATACTAGTAATCGAGTTTGGACCCGACAATCCTGTGATTTACACTATGAGCATCTATATTCGAAATTGTGATATGATGACGTGCATCAACTAAGGCAGCGAGACTAACCACCCGATCCTGTGAGACACCTCTTAAGACAAGCGTAGTCGCCTCTTAAGACAATCATGGATTGCTGAAGACGGAAAGTAGAGGGTCCGGAATAGCGGTGTCCGTACCAATGAAGTTGTATTGTGGAAAGAATATACTTTATTGAAGGCAACTTTCTGTTTCGTTGTCGTGGAAGTTTACAGGAAATTATCTTCTCCTTATCAAAAGAACGAGTACATATTCACTATGAATAAAGTTTTTGTGTTAATGTTTTTAGTATTTACTATTTAAATATGAAATAATGTAGACATGTGGAGAACATTTCCAAAGTTGACGCATCATTGACAAAAATGCTGCCCGATGTAATTCCCTATTTAGTATTTACTATTTAAATATGAAATAATGTAGACATGTGGAGGACATTTCCAAATTTGACGCATCATTGACAAAAATGCTGCCCTATTTAGACTTGTACCATATGTTCCCATGTTTCTTCAGGTGAACAATTGACTTGCCTTTGCAAGTATTTGTGACAGTCATTTTCGCGAACACCTGGTTTTATCACTATTTGACAGTGATTTATAAACACATGCTCATGATCCTGTCAGAATCGGACAATCGACTCTGCTTTTGTCAGATATTTCTTATGAATTTGGAAAGGTTTTTTATTGCTTACACGTACTGAAGCGAGCGGACACTGTTCCAGTGATATGTATCACGGCAGTCTGTAAGTAATCGAGCCTTGGGCAGATAAACACATGTAGCCGAATAAACAGTGATCCACAACAGTTGATCTTGTTTGAGTTCAAGTCCTATACATATACAGTTGTCATTGTGACCACCCAATCCACAATATACTCATTATTACCATCACAGGAAATGTTGGTGGATCCACTGCGACACTACGCCTCCGCAACTTCTTGTTTGACGCACAATAACCCAACAAAACAATACGTGTTGTTTCTTTATTCAATCCCTTTCGAAAAATATCTAAGATGATAAATTTCTATTGCTTTACCTTGTTCACATGTGGCGTATGTAGAACATATACTTTTAAACATTTGTCATACTTTTATACCTATTATGTATATATCCTTCTGAGTGAACGTCTATTGCTGTTGTATGCATACACGATTACAATTGAAGAAAGACAGATATGAACTTATTTGCTCCTGATCAGGGAATAATTGTAGCAGTTGATCCTGTTGTGCGTATGATAAATAGTGTGTTCTTTAAATAACACAAGTTGAACACAAGAATATGAATTGTTTAGAGATATGTTTAAATTAAGTTCCCATCCTGCTGCTCCTTTTCAACAAATATCATGGTATAGAATTAATTACATAATTAAATCTAAATCTTAATTCAGACATAGTGCTGTACAGCCGAAAGGACTTTAGTAATTTCTAAAGAGGCATCGTTATGTTTTTTTTATGAATATGACATTTCTTAATCTTGTTGTCGCCCCGAACCGCGGCACTATTACTGATGTGGTGTCAAGCAATATTCACTCACTCACTCTTCTTAAAAGTGGTTCACGTTTCTCCCCAACAATGGAATTTTATCCGATACCCATTTACTGTTTCTGAGTAAATATATATATTTGTTTGTTGTCTTAATATGCTGTGGTTTGCCCAAGGCTTTGATACCTGTGGCAATGAACTGTGTATTTTTAACTTGTTCCTACTCGTAAATTATCCATAATTTTTGAAAGCCTCAAATGTTATATGTACTACACAAAATAAATAAAGGGACCCCACGGCGTAACAGATTAACAATAGTAATATGAAAGAATCTGGGGTTCTTTAACCTATTTTGAGTGTATATCATTACTCATTCCTATTCAATGATGTATTCGTTGACACATGTGGTTGAAGTAACAAACATGCTTTATTCTCACCTTTCTGAACATCACTTTTGCTGTTATTGTCACAAACAAGACGACGGTTGGACGTATTCAAGTAGGTAGTTCAACGGCCTTATCAATACATTTGCATGAAGATAATTTGAATTGCCAGTTCTAATGATGATCTAACCATAAAAATACAGATCCAACAACTTTGACGTTACGCAGACTGTTTTTCATTCCTGATTCGTGGCATAAAAGATATGCCCTTCTTTGAATGATAAAAAGGGGTGTGATAACAGAATTGGTGTCGAGCAATAAAGGCGATTTCTCGTTCACTCATAACCATAAAATGAGGTTAAAAATTCCTTTTACGCAATTTGCAGGTCAACACAACCAGAGATAAAATTCCTTGCCTTGCTTAAAGTCTATTCATGCCTCGACCAATATGTCTGTCATGTACATCTGATGACAAAAAACAATCTTTACAGCATGTAAGGGCGATGAAAGCAGAAACTCCCATCTACTGTAACAGAGTACCATTGTCCGCTGTAAATGCTCCAATTAAACCGACCACAGGTGCCAAATGAAGAAACCATCCAGGGTCCTCAACCTTCAACCAAGGACGATAACTCATGTCGCGACAAGATCCAGATGGACTTGATGATTGTGGCAACTCAAGTAGCTGGGATCGAGTCTCGTATTTCAGACTAATTTGACGTAGGGGCAGAGAACACGAGCACACTTGGTAGAGAGATAGCTTCAGTAATTCTTGGCTTGAGGGTGTAGCTATGGCCACACACATAATGCAATATCGGTGAGTTACGAGAGAGGCTAAGTCCCGAACATCTATTAATACATCTCGTTAAGGTGTTGCGGTTATTTACCATTATCTAAATAGCGAGCGCGGTGCAGCAGAATTAGTTTCTTTGGGGCTTTTATGTAATTAATGTTCCGGGCATATGGACACTTTCCAGCACCATATATGTTTCCCCCAAGGCACCTCACATCGGCAGCAAGTCTTGCAATAGTTTTTTTTAATGTTCTGTTTAGATTTAACATTTTATCGTGGCTTTGCGCAGTACATATGTCACGGTACCCTTTATTAGATATTTTAAGTAAAAAACATTGTATTTGTCTGAGGATGAGTAAGTAAGAGGAAATATCGCTAAGTGGAATTTCAGGAGCTGTAGAATAAGTAAAGACTGAACTGACATGGATTTCATTATTATTCTTAAAATACGACGTTTCGGTACAAGTGCTGGTACCTTTATCAAGCAAGTGTAAAGTGATAGTTTATTTGAATAAATTATATGCGTTCGGAACTGGTGTTATACAAGAACCTTGTCATATTTTAAATCACTAACCAAAAGGATTATATGTGATAGCATGTTGAGTGCACAGCATGATATCCCAGGGCATAATAATTTCTTTTGTGGTATTAAGAAATAAATGTAGACCATAAGTATCAATGTGAGAAATGTGTATTTTTTTCTTAAAATGTTTTACCTCCAGAACATTTTTCAATTTTCAAATCACGCAATGCACAATGGATTATATTGGTGTAATCCGCCAGAAAACACCAGTGTGTGGAATAACAAAAGCTCGGATCCTGTGTGTGTACTTGAAGAAAAATATCCCACTGCGGATCTAAAGGTGTGCCTATTGTAGGTGGAGACTTTAACGCAAGAACTAAACACTTGACTGATCTGCTAGAAAAGGATACATCCAAGAGATCACCTTTACCACCAGCAGACAGGGTGAAAAACGCACCTCCACATAGGAATAGTACTGACAACACCACTAATGGATTTGGGAGGGAACTTATACAAGTGTGCAAGAATACACATGTGTGTATATTGAACGGTCGATAACTGGGTGACATTTATGGAAACTACACTAGCTACCAATATAATGGATGTATTACTGGAGATTTTGTGTTAACAAAATGTGAAGATTATCACATGGTAGACTGTTTCAGAGTACATCCTCTCACTACCATGTCGGGCCACTGTTCTATAAATGTGGACAAGTTGATTCCAAAACCAGTATCCAACATAAAATACCAAAGACCAAGGATGAGAGACAAAAGAAAACTGTGTGGAAAGTATTTGGAAAGAACAATCGAAAATACTTAGGAAATCTCTGTAACAATAGCCTAACATGCAAAAGTAAGTCTTTCCTGATGACACCACTGGATATGGCACAAGAAGGAGTAGATGCAGCGACAGCAGAGCGATCAAACATTTTCATGGATGCTACCCAAAGTGCTGTCAAACTGGTGAAAGTTAAGCATAAGCCATCCAAAAGGAAGAAATGGTTAAACTCCAACTGCAATGTAATCAAACAACATATGGAACAGAATTGGCTGACGCATACTAAAAACCCTACTGACAATAGCATTTAATTGAAGTTTTACAAATCTAAAAGTGTAAAAGAGCCGTTAAACGGACATCCAAGAAACACGCCGAAGACATACTTAGAAAAGTGGAAGTACTATTCACACAGAATCAAAAGGAATATTTGAAACTGGTACAAGATCCAACAGAAAAAATGATGTGGACCAAAATAATGAAATACCTTTAAAAGACTGGGAAAAACACTTCATCGATCTGAACACAGACTCTCCTAAGGCTTCTCCTTCCATGTGTCCTCACTGGTCAATTCATCAACATCATCAACCATGACCGCAGAGCATGACAAAAATGTAAATAAATTAATCACCGTTGAAGAGCTATGGTCAGCTGCAAGAAAGCTGGAACACGAAAAGTCCGTTGCCCGACCTAATCTTAAAGACATGATACGTGTTTCAACCAGTTTTTATACAGATCACTACCTAATTATTTAATCTTATTTTGGACAGTGGAAAATATCCAACCCAGTGGCACTCCAATTTCTAAGACAGGCAACAAAGGGGACTGAAATAACCATAGAGGAATTGCCCTAGGTAGCTGCCTCTCCAAACTGTTATTATCCATAATTTACTCACGGATTATATCATCCATCGAACTAAACAAAGGATTTGACAAAGCACGAGCAGGATTGAGATCAGATCACAGAACTACTGACAATATCAATCTAAAATCCATCACATGTCTTCAAGAGATATGAAAAATATGTTAATTGGGTATTGAAAAAAGAAACGTTTGACTATCTCTGATTGGCATCGTCCAACGGAATTTAGTGGTATTTACTGTTTGGGTGTGGGTTGTGTCGTTCTTCGACGAATATTCTCACACGTGTCACGTGACACCATAACGAGATTTGACAAGCTGTCCGTGTGTGGGTGAGAGAGGGTATGCCTTGGAATGTTGACAGTGAGAGATCAGCAATAGTTTAATGATCGGAAAATTCTTTCTGAATTAGTTAACAAGTATAAACAGAGCTGTCAGCCTTGAAGTAGAAATGTGTCATACCATATAAATACTCCGTTTTTGTACCAGGTCCCAAGTGGGCGTTTATGTACAATAAAATGGTCTTAAATTCTAAAATTCTAAAATTCTTCGCCAACCTCAAGGTATGGGATAAGGGCCAGTTTTGGCCCACTAGACTCGTCAAAGATACGGAATACATTGTAAAAGAGTTATCAAGTTATCGGACATGTTTTATTAATGTATGCAAATTTTCAATACAACTTTCTCAGGTTCGATAATAACTTAAATAGCTCTTATATACATTGACACTTTCAGCCTGACCTCTGCATTCGGTGTGGTATCAAAGCATTCAAAATATTATTCATGAGATCATATCTGACAACTTTCGTAACAGTTTTTCAGTGTTTTGCTGATTCTTAAACTATGCATGTCTTGTGTGCCAAAAAAGTTCCTTATCATGCCGTGTCCATTATCATCCACACCAACGGCATGTGTGAGAGCGGTTCTGGCACTGTTTTCAATCAGAACATACCAGTATACGGCCAAAGCATATACGGGAAGATAGTCTCTGATTCAGCATCCTACACACTTATATTCACTGTTGATTGTCCAAGGACATATAGTATACAATCACACATCTGAATAGCAACGGCACAGAATATTCGTTTCTGTCAGATAGCGTACGCTGAACGCACTACATGAATTCGCTTTCCCAACAATGAAGCCTGTTTTCCCATCGCACCACCCCAGGACAAGCCTCTCTCACAGAGCTGTAGTATGAGAATGGTATGTTACGGAAACAGAATGAGAAATGTGTCCTGAAAAGTGAAATTCTTTGCAGTGTTTCTGTGAGAAGAAATCGTCACCACTTATCACCAATATGCCTCTAAAGAATTCCACCGTTGTTTAATTCGGGACAAATTAGTTGACGGGCGCTGTGGCACTTAGGCCTATTAACAACGTGTTCCCCCATGGCGTCTCTACAGCTCACACATTTGTCTTCAATTTGTCGAGCGTCTGATACGGCCGTTACACCAATACATCAACCCAGCGAGTGTGCCGGATGAACAACACTGCGCATGTCAGATCTCAGCCCCCCTGCATGGTGATATCACATCGAGGCTTCTTGTCCTTTTTTATCATCCGATTTGATTATACCAATTTGAGAAAAAGTTTTATTTTCCGCATATGCTATCTGACGTTATTAGTAGTATCTGATGCTAATTTCTCTGCTATTAATCATCCTCATTGAGATTTGACGTTTCATTGGCCCTGTGTTCAGATAATAAAAAGTCATGTTTAAGACACTGTGAGCAAGTTTAATGCAATTTTGAGCAATATTTAATCTTGGCCAATAGGATTATTTATCAAAACTGACATGGTAGACTGCTAGCATTTTATTTGTCTTTTATTTTTTCAATTTCTAGGGACCGCCTCCGTGGTCTAGTGGTAGAGCGTCCGCCCGGAGAGCGGAAGGTCCGGGGTTCGATCCCCGGCCGCGTCATACCAAAAGACGTTAAAAGATGGTACTTGTTGTTACCCTGTCTGGCAGTCGGCATTAAGGGGCTAAATCAAGGACTGGTCGGCTCGGAGTCAGTATACTGTGTCTGAGTGGGGTATTCATGTTAAACTGCGGCATGGTATCTCAGTGAGCTAGCACTATAAATCGGCATCAGTCCGGACTAGTACAAGCAGCCACACAAACACACACACGTACATGCACGTCGCTATATAAGTGCACTAATCTTGGACGCGACGTTAAACCCCATTTCACCTCAACTTCAATTTCTAGGGCAGAACATGCTTACCATTTTCGTAAACTCCCGGTGTCATCACTGATTTTCGTTTATTTTTCACCATTATGCCATAAAGACACATTGGAATCTGTTTCGGTGGATAATTGAGACTGATTACTCTCTGGCGTTGACGTTATATATTTAGTAGGTTACCAATGCATAAACAGTACACTTGGTATACCACGCGACCTCTTTAATATGGACATTTGACCACGCCCCTTGTGGCTCCAAGTATGAAGAGGAGGCTCCAGGCCATTGTGACCACAGCAAGATTCTTCTGCAATTCTGACACACTTCGAATGACACTGTGTTTACTAAAAGTCAAAATCCTGTCCAAAACCGACATTTGATTTGAAACGTCGTGTCATAGTAGTGCTTGAAAATGACAGAAATCATCTAAAGAGCTGGGACAATTTAAGGGATGGGGAGGTCATGAAAAATAGGAAACTTAATTTAACAAGCTTTTAAGCTATGTTATCTTGTGTTCTGTTGGTGACAGAACCTATCCGATTATTCAGTCGAGTCCGAGAATTGTGCGATCAAACAAAGGACTATATGATCGGGGAGAATTTGGGAGTCATGACGTGCGTATCCTGTAATGGCTAAAAGCCACATTGCTTTTTATGCCGTTAATAGATCATTTGAGCGTGCGTGTGTTCTGGTAAAAGACACTAAGTTAGTTTTTTAAGATGCTATCAAATTACAAACGTTATATTTTATCCTTATGTGTAATAATTACATTCTGTTTGTAACAATTATAAATCGGCAGAGTTTTTTAAAACGTAAATATACGTAATATACTACAGACTGGTAATGTAAACATTCAAATAAACGTGATACATTGATAATTCATTATCTGAACCGTGAGAAGCCATCATTTTCTTTGGTCCATGGGATAGAGATACGAGTATATTTGTTTTTGTTTGTTTGTTGTTTAACGCCGCACTCAGCAATATTCCAACCACATGACGGCAGTCTGTAATCGAGTCTGTTCCAGACAATCCAGTCATTGAAATCACGAGCATCGATCCATGCAATTGGGATACGATGACATCTATCAACCAAGTCAGCGAGTCTGACCACCCGATCCCGTTAGTCGACCCTTAAGACAAGCATAGTCGCCTTTTACGGCAATCATGGGTTGCTGAAGCCCTTTTTTAACCCGGACCTTCAGAGGGCCCGTCTCAAATCAATCGATTAACCATTTCTTGTTTGTTTCATTTTTGGCCACCATATAAAATGTTGCATACTTTTGCCCGGTAGTGTATGTCGTCGGTTTTAACATTGAGGCAGTAAGGATGTAACATGCATGGTAAAACTTTGACATTAGGCTATGTGACTTGTCTGGTTGACTGTCTAACAGTCTCTGAACCATACCATTATCCTTTCCCAGACCAGTGTAATGCTATAGTTCTATTTGAAGCAAGTCTAGATTTGCCACAGGCTCTCTATGTCCCAGGTCACTGAGGCTCTTTTCAACGTAAATGCAGTTGCTTGTTTCTATCAAAATCATTTATTTAATATATTATTAATCATTGACTTTAGTCGCCTCTTACAACAAGCATAGTTTGCTGAAGCCCAAATCTTACCCGGTTCTTCACCGGAGGGTTATACATGTACCCGTTATACGTTTGGTAATATTGATTAAGAGAATCAAGAATCAAGAATTTTTATTGTACTGAACACCCTCGTAGGGCAGGGTACAGACTATCTACATATGAACATGTATATAATTATAGATATGACAGGTATATATATATATGATGTACATTATGTATAGAGGCATTACATGTTATTTCATTTACATCATATAAACATTTATGTATATTAGGATATTGCTGGCAGCGTACACTTAGTTGAATTGAATATAATAGAATTTTCTCATGGCCTCAGCTTGAACATGTGGTATATAGTCCGGGCAACAAGACTTGACCATTCTTTTGGTGGATTCATAAAGTGCTTTAAGAGGTTGGTTTTATCAGTCTGGGAAGGGTCGCCTATTTCTACCAGTGCCATCAGATTTCTCCTAAGGTCTGTATATAGTGGGCATGAGAGCAGGAAGTGTTCTTCATCCTCCACGGAATGGCAGTCACAGTGCGGACAGAACCTATTTTCAACTGGGGTGTTGGAGTATCTCCCCCTCTCAATTTCCAGGCTGTGAAGACTCAGTCGGAGCTTGGTAAGGGCCCTTCTGTGACTTGTATTCTTCACAGTTGTGAGGTAATCTTTTAATCCATATTTGTCATTTATAATGTCAACATAATGTCGCAGTTACTTTTGAGTTTCATTATCCTACCAAACTGCCGAAAAGGAAATGGCCTTGTGAGGAAATTATTTTCAATTTTGTAGCTCTGTGCTGCATGAAACACATACTTCCCCCTGTATGGGGGATCATGCATACTTCAAGCATATCATGGATCTTGAGCTAGCGGTCCCCGGATGTCGACACTACACGAAGATGGCTGAAGGTCATACGAATTGGCCATACGTGCCCTGGGACAGAAAAGATTAATATGACCACTTGGAGAACAGCGGAAGGACCTGGTGATAGCTTTCATCTTGAGTTCAAGATGGTAGCTCTCAACTGGTCGTGTATTCGTGGACATTGGTGGTCCTTTCCCCATCGTTGTCGGCTTTCACAGAGGTGTGACCTAGATAACGCGTAACAAGAGACACGGAGAGACAGGGAGAGAGGTATAGAGAGTGAGATAGTGAGAGAGACGAAGAGACTGAGAGAGAGAAAACAGTCAGAGAGATACACAGAGAGAAAAATAGTGAGAAAAGAAAATAGAGAGAGAGAGTGAAAGAGAGAGGGGGTAAGGAGAAAAAGTGAGAGAGGAGGTTGAGAGAGAGAGAGAGAGAGAGAGAGAGAGAGAGAGAGAGAGAGAGAGAGAGAGAGAGAGAGGGAGAGAGAAACTGATGATAAATCGTGAAATTCAAACACATTATTGAAGACATAAATTGCCACATTCAAACTCACATGGATGTTATCAGTACCGTTTTGATTGTATGCTGAAAGTTGCAGGTGACAAGAGACAGGCGGTATAGGAATTTGCACTACGACTTATGAGATAGTCTTGGAATTTCGTTACGCGGTTTTGGAGTACCCGGAATCTCAACGACAAGTTCAAATGGGAGTAAATTCACTTCTGTAAATGATGCCACGACCCCAGAGAACAAGATCTGGAGTTACCGCTGATCTTTGGTAGCGATCAAACAAAATGATATTTAGCGTAATGGAAACAATGTATACATGGCAGTAAAACATAAAGACATATCGGAACGGTGAAAAGAAAGGGACAAATTATTTTAATTTGATGTACAGTAAACTTTGTTTATAACGAACACGTTTATAACGAACTGACGGATATAACGAACTGGTTTTTCCCCGGTCATTTGCTGTGTATATGCTGTATATGTGCTTATAACGATTTACGGTTATAACGAACTGAAATTAGTTGTCCTTTTGAGTTCGTTATAACCGTAGTTTAATGTACTTGAATTGTTAATTATAATTTCTAGCTACCATTTCAATAGCTTCTATTAACGGCAAATATTCAGAAGAGTTAGATCAGTCGCCTCTTACTCAATAACTCAGTGTAACTGTCAGTGTAACTAGAACAAACACATCCTGATATTGATTTATGAATTACATTCCTCACACAACACGAGTTCAGCACCACAAGGGTTAAACAACAGATCCTGTAATAGAGTGGGTATCCGTAATTAGCGCTGGGTCGGAAGGTAACGCTCCAGCACACGGTGATGACTCCCCGCCAGGCAACTATAGGTGTTAGTGTCATAATTAATTAGAACTTGCGCAATGTACACTAACCATTGGTGCCTGTGTTGTAAGAAGGAAGCGAGTAATAATCACTGACATCTACAAGCCGTTTAAGCCGTGTTCACACAACAAGTCTACTAGTCTACCTAAGGAGACGCTGTGATATATGTGTTGTCCCGCTACAGCTTCCTTGAAAAGAAAACATGCCACTCCCGACCCCCCATACTTTACCAATTCCACTATTCCCCCGACTGCATGGGGAACAAGGCTGCCAGGGCGATGCAGGTGGATATGACACGGTATCGAATATCACAGGGAACAGTTTGGCCCCGGTCCGGTAAGCCCCATCTGCCGTGTCTTAAAGGAGGGCCATTTTTCTCCCCTCGCCCCGATGACAGACATGGAGGGGGAAGGAATTAGCTGATGATTAGGTGCTGATACGAGAGAAAACTTGGAGGAGATTTCACGAGTTGCTGCAGATGGATGGAGATGGTCACGTGGTGTGTGAGTGTGACCTTTGACACGCAAGAGTTTGACACGTGGCCTTTGACATGATACATTGCTCCCATTACAAAAAGGTTTTTTAATGAAGATATCAATAAAAACGCCATGGTTTAGAGGATATAGCCAGTTAAGTAGACTGACGCTTAGTCCCTGGACATAATTAATTCTGATAGAAACAAATAACTGCATTTAAGTTGAAAAGAGCCCCAGTGAGATATAGAACCAGTGGCAAATCTAGACTTGCTTCAATTAGAACCATAGCATTACTCTGGTCTGGGAAAGGATAATGGTATGGTTTAGATACTGTGAGGCAGTCAACCAGACAAGTCACATAGCCTAATGTCAAAGTTTTACCATGCATGTTACATCCTAACTGCCAGGTTAACACTGACGACATACACTGCCGGGCAAAAGAAAGTATGCAAAATAGTTCATGGTGGCCAAAAATGAAACAAACAAGAAATGGTTAATCGATTTATTTGAGACGGGCCCCCTGAAGGTCTGGGTTAGAATAGATCTTCAGCAACCCATGCTTACCGTAAGCTTGGCGACTTACGGGATCGGGTGGTCAGACTCGCTGACTTGGTTGATAGATGTCATTGTATCCCAATTGTGTGGATCGATGCTCAAGATGTCAATCACTAGATTGTCTGGTCCAGATTCAATTTTTTTACAGACTGCCGTCATATGACTGAACTATTACTGAGTGCGGCGTTAAAAAACATACAAACATATATTTGATATCATAATTTCAGACGTTAAGTTTGCAGAGTTTCAACGATTGTTTTCAACTTAGTCACGTTTTGATAACTTTTGTATTTATTTGGTCAAATCCAATTTTTATAATCTTGTTGTCTCCACTCTCCTTGTTATCTTTCCTGAGCCTTCAGGACAGCAGATGGGGCACGGGTCGTCTGAGGTGCCATGCTGTCCTGAGTCGTGCCGTGATCCACCGATCGTGGTAGTGATTGAGTGAGTATGGTTTTACACCGCTTTTAGCAATATTCCAGCAATATTACGGCGGGGGACCCCAGAAATGGGCTTCACACATTGTACCCATGTCGGGATTCGAACCCGGGTCTTCGGCGTGACGAGCGAACGCTTTAACCACTAGACTACCCGACAGCCCCCGATCGTGGTAGGGTAACCAAGATTTGATTATGATCCTTGGTTAATTGTTACGTGTCGATTCCCATATTGAAATAATATGTTAACCCAGAAATCTGTACGTAGATGAACTTAGCGTGAAACCAACAAACAACCAATAAATGGTATACAATCTACAACGTATTACGCCCGTGCTGATTGATTCACACAAATGTAAAAACGTTAACGTCTCAGAATCCTCTTATCCAGAAAACCAAGATTCGCCCTGAGTTTGTTTCTTGGTTTGTCAGCACCAACCCGTGGTGAGGTTTCCCCAAAGTTGTCAACGTCGAAGACCTGTATCACTTCGGGATTTACTCCCTCACTAAGCTGACACGCCGTGATGTAACTGGAATAATGTTCACAGCGACATTAAACCAGACTCACTCACTCCAAGGTCATAGAGTGATTTTAGCAAGACAGTTCAAAGATATGTACGACTTTTCAAGCAAAGATTTTTAACGCGAACTCCAATGTACGTCGTGCACCGACATCAAAGACTACATGTTTTCAAACTCGGCCCTTAAAAGACAGCTGTGAATGTTCTCTGGTCCCAACTTGTTACACCCTTAGTGTTTTCGTCTAATTTTCCATGTTTTAAAAAGCACGCCTGTTGTTTGAACGATCTCACACATCCTTCGTAACCAACCATTCCACTGAATCCCACCGAGTACATCCCCTCCTGCGAGAGTTTACTGGAAGCTTATGGTGGCTGAAACTCCTTTATTTAGTTGGACGAGGAATATTGGCACTTATTTTGTCTTTCACTTCTGAGAGGAATGATGTTTATCTTTTACGTGAATCTGGAGTTTACAAAAGTATAGATTTTGTTTTTACTTCGAAAAAAGATCTCAATGTTGAATGTGTTTGTTTGTTTTAACTCTGTATAATTGGGTAAGGGACTGCCAACTTAATATATTCCTGGTCAGTGTTTTAGAACTTACAATTGTTTACGCTGAAAGGAGGAGTTATACAGTATGTTGACACTCACGTTAACAGGACATCCATGAAAGATTCAATTCTTTTTGCAAAACCTGAGACAAGATTACTTCGCTCACTTTTTCCTGGAACAAATATTTTATCAAATTTATACGATCCCTCAACCGCCCCTGCCCCTCCCACCACGTATATCAAGTGGTCCGCTACACTCACTAGTAAAGGAAAGTATCGCTTACTATCTTGCCTGCGGTTTGTGTGTTTTATGTATGTGTGTATAAGAGTGAGCGAATCAGTTAAAATTCACGCCGCTTTCAAAATATTCTAACCACTTGGCTTCACACAATCTGCTTATGTTGGGAATGGAATCCATGCGTTGGGTTGGGAACTTATGGACTTCGACACTGCACATTACTTTATAAAGGTTATAGTTACTTTGAAGATGTGTTAACTAGACACACACCAGTACTGTTCAAAAAAGAAAAACCCTGTTAATCAGGGCGGAACTGTTCTTAGTGAAATGTTCGGGATTGAGGATTCCTGTGTACGTCGTAATATCCGTTCAAACTGATACGACTATTCCCATAAAACTTGCGGGTTTCAATGTGCTTGTCAAACTTTTTGTCGTCAGCGTGAAGGATATTTCCAAGTGAAGTTTACAACCTACACACTGATCGTAATGTATGATCTACATTTACAGAAAAAATATTATCAGTCTAAAATTCTAAATTCACAGGAAAATATGAAGCGGATCAACAGATTTTCGGATTAACGAATAAAGGTACTGAGACATATGTATACACAGTATATCGCCCCGAAAGCGAGGTTTCCAGACAAACAGAGTCCGCATTTATGAGGTTATACGGTACTAGCAATGAGTCATTTTCTTTCAAGGACATCATAGACCACATCGCTTGTTCATCTGTGTTCATCACATCAATTATATGTAGTGTGAGAAGTTCCTCATACAATTATCAGTGAGTGACTGAGTGAACTGGTTTACTTTGAATAGTATTTCAATATTGTTCAACATACTCGAGTTCACATTTTTGGGGCGGTCGGGTAGCCTAGTGGTTAAAGCGTTCCCTTGTCACGCCGAAGACCCGGGTTCGATTCCCGACGTGGGTACAATGTGTGAAGCCCATTTCTGGTGTCCCCCGCGGTGATATTGCTGGTATATCGTAAAACCATACTCACTCACTCATACGATTCATACCAGCCATATGTTTTTATAATGACGTTCCTCACCTTACCACATTGATGACGTAATTCTCACGTAATGTTTAGTGACGTCACAGTGCATGATGACGCCATAGCATATCATTGTTGACGTCATGTTGTCACTATTAGCTTTGCGATAGAGTTCCATATAAAAATATGCTTTTTGTCAACAAACAAGCTTAATGTATATATACAGTTTCACATTTTGTTGCACTGTCGTGATAGGAGCGGCACCCCCGTGCCTAAAGTTCACCCGTGCACGTTAATCCTGAGTTTCTAGACCGCCTCCGTGGTCTTGTGGTAGAGCGTCCGCCCGGAGAGCGGAAGGTCCGGGGTTCGATCCCGGGCCGCGTCATACAAAAAGACGTTAAAAGATTGTACTTGTTGTTACCCTGTCTGGCGCTCGGCATAAAGGGGCTAAAACAAGGACTGGTCGGCTCGGAGTCAGTATACTGTGTCTGAGTGGGGTATTCATGTTAAACTGCGGCATGGTATCTCAGTGAGCTAGCACTATAAATCGGCATCAGTCCGGACTAGTACAAGCAGCCACACACACACATACACGTGCATGCACGTCGCTATATAAGTGCAATAATCTTGGACGCGACGTTAAACCCAATTTCACCTCACCTCACCTGAGTTTCTATGATCAAACTCCAGATTGTTCCTGATCATAATCCTTTGAATAATGTTAAGTACTAACTCACTAACCCACTGTTTTGTTTCGAAACTCCTGTTGTTATATTGAGGAAGCTGAGAAAATCGGGGGAAGATGCCGAGTGGAAAAGTGTAAAACCCTTCACTCATTCCATATCAAAACGTATTTACATTCCTTCGTCGGCATGTAGAACGTTCAGTTTCAAACAACATTGTGTGATATCACATGATGAACGGCCGTGTCAGTGGCGACCTCTGCAACTGAATCAATATTGCTTCAAATAACCCGATAGGTAATGTTATCCTGTCAACTACCCCAGTCACTGAAGTGGCAGCGACCTTCACACGGCAAGCGTAGCGGCAACGTCAGTGAAGAATAACACGGACGGTATGATAGTAGATAGTCATCACACCACTATCAGAATATCATCAAAACATCATCACACGATATTCAAATTTCTGTTGGATCACCAACAGCTTGAGGAATGCATCCACTGCCATCAATGTAAAACTAGACCCTTAAAAAGTGTTTGACCTTGAAATTCCTGCCAACACTTGTTTGTATATTGTTTGTTGATTATCGTGCTAATTTCGAATAAAAAAGCTATTTTTATTACGCTCCATTACGTTCTTAACCGAACTATTTTGTTGATGGCGATGAGCGGAAGGTTACAATGTGTGACCTGGTTGTGTCTTTGTCAACGTACTCCGACGCGCAAAGATCGTTGTTTTTTTAGTGATCCACTCACAGGCATTTGCATGCTTATCAGTCCCCACTTTTTCTTTTAAGGTTAAAACTGTACTTGTGTTAAACTGGGCCGAACCTTTTTGGCTTTCGAAAGAGAACTTTCTAAAGCGATATTCGATATGTTCTATTCTCTGAGATTGACGTTTTATATTGTACTACCAACCACTGATTGACATGGCCCAGACTGGATGTTTCACAGGCTTATATATCTGGAATGCGTTTTCACAACGGCGTAAAACAACTTTCATTCACGTTTTTCATTACAAAACCTATAGAACAGGCCCTTTATTTAACATAAACACACGAAAGCAGTTTCAATATTTTTTCAAATGCATTAAATTAAAAAATCAGACGTGTAAAATACGATACGGTACATCAGTACATATATCACAAATTTTAAAAGTTGGAAAACAGTAAAGCCCAAACAGATACCGTTCGTTAATAATAACATGATAATCTATGGCCCAGATAATAATACCATGACAATCTATAGCCCAGATAACAATACCATGACAATCTATCAGCAAATAATTTCTGACAAACTAAGCCAGTACTGGTAATTATATGTTTAAATACGTTGCATATTCGAAAGACCACCTGAATAAATATTTATTCATGAAACAAAATCGAAAAGAATGTGTTTTTCTGTTACTTATATATTATTTCGATCAATTAACATATTGAGGTGGTCATGGTTTTCTATGAATATTCCGATGCTGGCTGTAACCCATTATCGATACATTTGAAAAGATGCATCAAATGTATTGCATTGTACATGTACGTGCAAAACATATGTTATTCTGGAAGATATTTATCATCATAAACTATTTGGATTTATCTACCAGAAAAATCTTGAATATAATCCTTCTGAAGTACAAACAATATGATCAAATTATATATATATATACTACTGACATAAAATCCTGTCCTTCAGAATAGATTCTAATGAACCATGATGCCTTAGATTTCCTGCCATCATAGCATACATCCAACATAAGCTGAAATTACGGTGAAGGTGAAAGAATTATTTTCGGAGGCAACAGAGGAAAGTTACGTTGTCCGTGCATCTATAAAATGAATGACATAAACATCAGGTCGAGTTTCCTAGGGTAATAGCAGCATGTCACGTACTTTTCGTGAGGTCGTGTCGGGTTTACTCGGATCATATGACACAACATCATGACTTTCTGTCGAGTTTCCTATGACGATATATAGTAAAATGACGCGTATTTATCATGAAGTTGTGTCGACTTTACTCGGCTCATATGACACAACATCACGACGTTCTGTCGAGTTTCCTTGGGCAATAGCAACATGACACGTATTCATCATGAAGTTGTGTCGACTTTACTCGGCTCATATGACACAACATCACGACGTTCTGTCGAGTTTCCTTGGGCAATAGCAACATGACACGTATTCATCATGAAGTTGTGTCGAGTTTACTCGGAACATATGACACATCATCTGTCGAGTTTCCTGGGTCAATAGAAACATGACGCATATTCATCGTGACGTTTTGCCGAGTTTGCTTATGTTGTAGGGTCACATGATTATGTATAATGATTGTTGATCAGAAACTGTTAATCATCAAAATACGTGAGCCTTTTTCTGAGACAACAGAGGAAGGTTAAGTTGTCTATGCACCTATAATATAAATGACAACTGACTATTCGTGTGTGTTTTTTGCAGATGAAATTTTACTTTATTTGTAGTCTTAAAACGAAAATAAGTACTATAAACTAACTGCAGTACCTATTGGGCTCACGGCATGGGTAGTTGTATGACATCCGTGGCGGAATAAAATGACTACTGATAGTCTACTGTCAACAACATTAGATCAGAAGATATCTGCCATCCTTTCATCATGTAACACTCCGTCACGTGGATTCTTAAGAGGACGCATATTTATAACACATCTTACATTGTTTGGCAGGTTACAATGGACAATGTAAGATGCGTGTCTTTTTGGTCTCACTGAAACATCCACAATGTCTTCAACTGCATCTCTTTGAAAAGTCCTCTTGAACCAAAGACTTGCTAACGCTCTAAAATCAGCATTTTTTAAACATGGTTAGGGTTAGGGTTCATCCTTACCCCTACATTTAGAGCTTGTTATAATTTTAAAAACATGCAAATTGCTGAAAAGACACTTGTCTAATTCCTATTCATATGGACAAATGAGATAACTTTTATAGCAATTTAAAATATTTCGCTTATACGAAATCCGATTCCATAAGCTATTAGATTTGATATTTATTCTTCCATGAATTTCGAAAATACTCGATTTTGAAAAACCTTTTTGAAAAAAACCTCTGGTGGTAACAGTCGATTTGACGCCCACATCACCGCGGAAGCTAATATTTTTACAAATAGTACTTCTTTTACAGTCATTGTTGGTAGGCATCTTTAAGTAATTATATGTAACCACGATAAATTTACCAATTGAAACTTCACGCTGCACGTTCGGTTCCAAATTCAATTTAGCGCCGTTTAACCTATAGCTACAGGTAACCCGGCTGTACATTGAAACACAGTATGTTATCTCCTAAAGATAATTGTTCATATACAACACATTATCTGTTGGTTCATTAGCAAATAATACCAGTTATGACAACAACAAAATATTTAATGGTCTTTACCCTTTTCGCGAACACCTTGTCATCACTGATATTCATATATAGTTCTTTTCATATAGTTTTCATCGCTAATTAGAATTTGCGCAGAATTGGAATCTGTTACTTCAGATAATCGAGAAGGATTATTCTCTGGCGTTGACATTTTGCATTCACTTAAAAATTAATTACATAACAGTTAATTTGAAAATGGTGTGATTAATATAACCCCGTCTTCTGATCTTAAGGTAGCTTGGTGTTACAAAATCATGTTTATTTTCAAATACTTCTCTCGTGGTTGAATTCCCGCTTCTTACTTTGTTTTCCCAACAAACAAATACGTTCTTCAGAGGCAAAGTTCAACAAACCTGAAACCATAGTATTGTTTAACATAAATACGGAACAATAACTTCATTGTCTTAATTTATACAAATCTCGCATTACAAAACAGACTTAATTCCCCCATTAACACTGCACACTTCAGACGCCTCACCTCTTCAGATGTGGGACTTTAAATTTGATGTCAAATAAACATATTGCACCAACAAGTCTGATTATTTTCTCCAAATAAGCAGCGAATGAAATCCAACCATATTCACTTAGAGGTCTGGCCAGCGTAATGGTACTGTTGGCTACCTGTAGATCGGGTTATTGAGCTAAATTGACCATACGGGATTAATATGCAGAGAGAAAACAAACATTGCTCTAGTCATGGTGAGAACCATTGACCGAGACCGGACATCAATGACGCTAGAGTGGTCACTTGCTGACCCACGTGGTTTGAGTTTGACCACGGTCACGCGGCTCGGAGACGCCATGTTGTTTTCTCTGCGGGGGAACTGGTGTGTGGTCAAGCGTCCACTACGATAGTGGATGACTATGGCAGGACAAATAAAAATAATAAAAAACGGAATTCCGACACTGAAAATGAAATTTGATGAAGATGCTGGAATTAATCTAAATACGCCCGTGTTTTCACAGAGATTTGGTCCGGGTTTATCATTCCAATAACTGTGCGAATGCTTGAGACACCACGTGATATGCGAAGCACCACGTGGTAGTATGAAATGGCACGTGACATTAGTGAGACGTCAAGCAATACACTATCTCGGCTCTGGAAAGTGTCACTCTGTATAAAGGTTTATGGTAATCGTTCGTATAAATAAATATGATTCATGTAGGACTATAGTTTACAGTGCTGGTCCGAATATCCAGACAAAGGTTTAACGTCAAAAACGTCTTCAATCAATATCCAAAGCCAACCCGCCAACATACGTCATTAAGCGTGCATTGTATAATCACGGACTATATATCCTTGTTATATGGGTCCGTGGTAAAATTTAGGAACATCAGTGAGCCGGACATTTTGCTCAGGACATGGATTCTATACCTTTGATTCTTTTCAAATGTGAAACCTCACGCTATTGGTTCGAAAGAAATTTAACTATATCGAATACTCATTTGAGACCTCTGCATTGAAAACCTAGAAGCTGTATATACTTAATTGACCTTGACATTTTTGAAGTATTCATTCTGATTGGTCCAACCGTGATATCAAGTCGTATCAATGCGAAAGAAACTATTCTTTTGAAACCACTATTTCAAAACTGACCCTAAGGCAATTTCAAGCACTAAATCGACATTATGAATAAACAAGCTGTGTTTCCTAGAATATTGCAAGAGAGTGAGATAATAACCTGCCAATAAACTACGAAATGATTCTTATGGAAACTGTCGTTAAATCGTAGATCTAGACATTTGGCGATATAATCAGATTCGAACTCTGTAAAGTATAAACAACGGACTCACAAGTAGATATCCTCTAAACAGAAGCAGTTTCTGGAAGTGCGTACTTAATATTGTTTTGCACCACTATCAGAAACATTCCAGCTATAAAACGACTACATCCTGCACATAGTCGACTCTGCGCCAGGCAAACCAGTGGTTGATAGCATGAGCACGGCATACGGGCCTTAAGTCAAGACACAGTGTTAGCATCCTATACTTACCTATGTCTGCTCCTACGACAAACAAGGGAAGCCGTTTTGACCAAGAAACCGAAACCAGCTTAATGTAGGAGGAAAGCCCGAAGTAATGCAGGTCTCAGACGTTTACCACTTCGGTGAAACCCACGAGCACAAACCCACAAACATAATCGGGGCGAACCGGGATTCCAACCCACAATCATAGGTTTCTGGCGCCAAAGGGAAGCAACTCTGCCCCCCACCCCCCCCCCCCCCCCCCCCCACCCCCCAACCCCACCCCCGCCCCACCCCCCACCCCATCATCATAAGGAATCTCTATGGTACGACAATTGAGTAAGAGTGTTACGAATCACTATCAAATAGTGATGATACCAGGTGTTTGCTAAAAGGTGGTCATATGCTGCCCCACCAGTGGCAACATATGCAAAGGCAAGTCAATTGTTCACCTGAACAAACACGGCAACATATGGTGAAAGTCAAAAAAGGGAATTGCATCAGACATAATTTGGGTAGTGATACGTCAAACTTGTAAATGTCCTCTGCATGTCTACCATAAAATGTTTTGAAAGCTTTAGTGAGACCTTACACATGTTGTAACCCTGATCAAACAACCTTTGAGCAAGTGTCGTATGCTTCATTGTACCTCAAAGGTTGATAGATGTAGACACCACAGGCTGGAGCTGCTGGAATATTGCTCGACAGGAAGGGAAAGTTGACTATTGGAAAGTTGGAGTCATCCCTCTTGTCATACAGTCTTGTGGAGAGTGTATTGTCACTATGAATCTTTATGCACAAGTGGAACAGACGAGGCGGTATCACTGGTCTCTTTTAGTTCCAGCTCAAGTTGGTAAATAAGGGAATCAGGTAAATCAAGGGAATTGGGTAAATCAAGGGAATAGGGTAAATCAAGGGAATTGGGTAAATCAAGGGAATAGGGTATTGAGAAATGGAATTGGGACTTTCTGCACATGCGTCTACAATATTTGTACTTAAATTGATGCCCTGTGCAGAACGTGAAGTCCATTGTGATGTAGTTAGGTCACGTGTTCCTTGAGGTCTTCTAGTCTTTGGGTGTCGATTGATAGCTTCCTTTACCTATACATATGACTTCCATGTGCTATTTTTCATACTAGAGAAAATTCGGTTATTCATCGAAATTGTAATATTGCTTTTCCATATCCATCTGTGTCTGAAGAGTGTCACTTCATAATGCGGGGACACGGGTGGGTCTGCAGTCCCAGATGCCACACCTCGCTATACGTATTTGCTACCAGTAGTTGTAGAAGCTCTGGGTCTGGGTTCGAATCCATGGTTCAACCTGATTTTGATGCTTGGTCTGACAGCACAATGTCGATCCTTGTTACTTGAACGTTGTCCGTAAGGATCTTAAGTCTAAGTAAGGATGATCACATCACTTGCTTGATAACTGTGTTAGAACCTACACCGAAACGTCGCTCTTAATTGTAATAAAGAAGTTGTTCATCCATAAATTCGCATCCTTACTTAGTACTCCAACTGGCCTATCAAAGAAGATCCTTACGTCTGCAATGTTAAACTATTCTTTTAAGCTCATTGATATGATAAAGAAACGCCTCCTTGGTCTTGATAGAGCTTCGGGCGGAGAGCGGAAGGTTGGTGGTTCGAACCCCGTGCGCGTCGTACCAAGAAACGCTAAAAGGTGCACATGGTATCTGTCGTTACCCTGCCTGGCGCTCGGCATTGAGGGGATAGACAAAACAAGGACAGGTCGGCCCCGAGTCAGTATACTGTGTCACTTATGTGGGTATCCTTTTTAAACAACGGCATAGTATATCACCTCAACACACATGATAAAGAAAGCTAACTGATAAAAACCGCTATCTGGAAGTAGCTCAACCATCGGTGATTACTCCCGCCTTGAAGGCAACTAAATTGTTGGCAACGGTGATTTTAAGACACTTCCCATGGTTGACAAATGAGGACAGAAATGTTTCTGACATGCCAAACGGTGATGCCCTCGGTTAACATCAACCAATTACAAGGCGTGTTGATATAAACTCGTATCAATGACTTCACATGTTTATTATTGTATAAAGCCGAAATGAAATCAGTAAAACCCATTGGTAAATTTCTTGACCTAAACGTACAAGGTTTAAGAGAAATTTCCAAAAAAATATTTTTATTAATATTCGGGTTTTGCAAAATAATTTGCCCACGTGTATCACATGACTGTCACGTGATACAGCCTCACGTAGAACTCAAGTCCACAAACCCTACACCCAAATCAAACTGCCAATCTGAAACAAGGTATCCGAACACTGACATTAATTCATGGCAACCACCAGTACATAAAACACGTCAGGGGACGCTAGACGCTGGCGATAAGCGGCACAAAAAGGCAATTTCATGATTGCGACAATTTCAGAAATTCGTCTAGCGTAAAATTATCGTCTAAATCGGAGAAGTGGAATTGTTGAAATCAGTAAGAGCAGACCGATGGAAATGATTCATGTGATGGAAGCTGGGGTTCGTGTACCGTCCTGGCTGCGATAAGACGTATCCTTCGTCTTTGTAGACCCGTCCTGTCACACGCGTTGTTTATTGCTGTTTGTTATTGATGAAGGCAGCGATAGACATGCACCTTGGTCTCGTGAGATTACACGAGAATCTGAATTCGGAGAAAGTTGCGGGTGTGGTGGGGCAGTCATTGTCCACGTTCACATAAGATACGTCCTTGATTTTTAGTAAGACAACAATTTATATATAACATTTCTTGTAAATTATGTGTAGACTTCTTGTTTAATTCTGACTGTTCAGTAAGTACAAAAAGCATTGTGTGCGTGCTTGCGTGTGCGTATGTATATTTACGTCACATGCAATACACGGGAATCTTTATATACACGTGTGTGTGTGTGTGTGTGTGTGTGTGTGTGTCTGTGTACTCTGAAGATAAAACTTCGTGTCTTGTCCTTATTGCTTAAATTTCTGTGCATATGTTCTACTGTACACCAGTGAATCTCACCTCTTTAATCTGTAAATATTATATTATAATTATTCACGTCATTTTCATTGGTGTTTGGGCATGAACAATGACAACAAAATCGAGTTTTATCTCCTTGACTACGGACGCTATTCTTGTAATGGCGAATATTTCACTTTCAATCTCAGTGTTTTATATTACAGTAAATTAGTACTGGTGACTTTAAAGAATAAGCTCCTGTTCTGTTCGTATATGTACCGTTACAATGACAAGATATGTAACATTTGAGAAACATGCGTTTTAGAAGTGCGTATTACGGATGTGATGTATAACTTAAACAAGGAAAACGTTTTATACGACGACTTCTACCACTACTACCACTACTACTACTACTACTACTACTACTACTACTACTACTACTACTACTTCTACTACTATTACTATTACTACTACTACTACTACTACTACTACTTCTACTACTACTACTAACAATAATAATAATGATCTGTGCCATGCTTGTGGTATTGGCACAGATGTCCATCCATGGTACGAGCTTTCTCCATAGCTGGGATGGAGCAATCCTTCAGAGTTTTTTACATTTGTAGGTTTAGTTGGAAACTCATGCATAAATTTTGAAACGTAAAATTGTAGTAAAGGTTATTGTTATCACACAATATACTTATATGATCGTAAACATGGCAACATCATGATGGATCTTGTTTCTAATTTAACGTTTTCAATTGGGTTTTCTTCCTTTTCGTGTGACGGAGGTAGGAATAATCCTGAGGGCTTCATCTTTCTGTATGCCGTTTCCTAGAACCCCCAGCCTTGTATGACAACTCCTATACCTTATTTCATCACACTAAGTGCAAAAACAGGAACTCTATCTTACCATTTCTGCAATGCAGTTTAAATGCATGTACACATTAAAACTACCCTGTACGTTTTTAATTGCTTTATTAATTTCTCGCAGGATACATCCTCCTTTTCGCTAGCCCTGATATCATCACTATTAGATAGTGATTCACAAACACATGTTTATCATATCATACAATGGATTCTACTTTAGCAGACATTTCTTATTATTCAGGAAATGGATTTTTCCATTTTTGTGTGTGTAACAGTAGAGGCAATGTGAATAAAACATACATGTAGCTTGATTATTGTAATCTTATTCTATTTTCAGATAAATAAATATTAGGACAAACGATTGATTCGTGATAAAATCGCTTGTAAATATTAGAGATTCTTTTTTTTCCTCAGATGAATTTGAAAACTTCTTCAAGATCATGATAAATTTGTCCTAATGCTTGTTTCGAACACACACTTTACACATTTACATGAGACTAATCCAGAAACAAAGTATTATTTTTATTTTGTGGCTCTATGTCTTATCAGCCCCCGATTTTGAATAAAACAAAAATAAACATCTTAAAATTTTACGAGCAATAAATTGTCGGACACTCGAGTGAATGTGATAATCTGCCATATCGACTATACATGTTTATAGCCGAAGTACAGAGTAAGGAGGATCCGAAAACAATCATAGTGGAGGTTTATTTTCGTTGATAAATTGTAGATGAGCAAGCAAATTAATGGCTATATATAAAGTATAGCCCAGATGTCTTATTGAACTCTGCATGCTCGCCTACAAACCATTATACAGGCGGAAGTTTTATATAAACCTTCTTCTAGTTTGGCTGTATTCTGGCGAATGAGAAGCCAGATAGTTTGACGTAGTGCGCAGAGACGATATGGGGGGTCTACAAATGAGGACGGGAGATAAACACCTTTTTCTTCTCTTGCCTGGCTTTTTCACCAACCCCAAGCAAAACGATTTTTGATAGAAAATTACCGAAATCGCCGTGAGTACGTGTCAGCTCCACGCAGGGCCAGAGGGATCGCTAGCTGTGTATATTTTATCAGATTTTGGTTAACTTTGTTTACTTTAGAGGCAATACCCTCTCGTATTGTCAGATGAACTGGATAGTGGATTGGGACCAGTTTGTACGTTATCTGTGAGAATCGCCCCTCAGGCAAACCCACCATCTCCATTAACACCGTCGCTCTAATCTCGCTTACCCTAACTGTGCAGTGGGCGTGGCTTACTGATCGCCCACGTGACGAGCGCATTAATTGCACAAATGGTAAGATTGTCATAACAAATGGAGAATAGCATGGTCAAATGAAAAATGTTAACAATGTATACAAAATTTATTTTGTAAATTTGTACATGTACGCGTTTCTTTGTTCTTGCAAATTATGTAATATCATGTATCAAATATACGGGGTTCACATTTTTCTGTAAATCCTCAATGTGTGCTTAGTCATCAGTGTAAAACAAAGTTTTATTTTATTTTAAAGAAATCATACAAATTTACAAAACAAACATGTACACAAATTGACCAATTACTATCTGTCCTCATAGCCGCGTCAGATAAGCGACCATGGACGTTGCAATCATTTTTTTAGTTCATATATTTATACCGTGCTCCCTTCAAATTATATTAATATTTGTCAGTGGAACGCATTCATGTTCCCTCCCCTTCGTTACCCAAACGATGTTTTCTTCCAGACCCCACCACTATGTATATGGAATATTCACATGCGTGTATCTATTTTGACACCATTGAGTGTATTTTCTCTCATCCCGCGTGAAATGCAAATAACACATGTTCCAAATCATATCCGCTCTATCTGTAAGAATCAAGACAGTGATGGTTTATGGACATGGGCACAAAGGTCGTAAGGTTCGCATTCTCCGCATCATTCTCCGCATCATTCTCCGCATCATTATGAAGCCGGTGTTGTTTTGGTTTAAGGACTTTGTTTGTATTGAAATAAATTAGTAGGTCTCAATGAAATTAAAATAAACGAACCATGTTTTCTCGGAATTAACATGACGCCTAAACATTTCCTTTTGTTACCATATGTATATTTAAAGAAATGTTTCAGTAAGTGTTTTAATACAAAATAACTTAAAATTTTCCAGTTTGCTTACATATATGAAACGAATGATGGCGAATTCTTCTGTCGCATTATCTAAAGTCGACAGATCCAGAAATTAACAAAAAGTGCGACTGAGAGTTGAAAACCTATGCTGAAATGTTCTACACATATGACATTGCCATCTATTGAATAGGTTAATTAGTTACTTCTACTGATTGCTGTACACAACTCTTAATGGTAATGAACATATCTTGACATTCGCAAAAGGCACAGCGAATCCTTAAATAAGAACTTAAATTATACGAGAAATTAATTTTAGAAATAAAAATTTACAAACCAAAGCGACTCGACCCAATTAAACACCAGTACATATTGAACCTTTAAAGAGAAAGAGGGGCGTTTGAGTGATATGCATCTGAACAATCACAATAAGAATCAAGAATCAAGAATTTATATTGTACATAACACCCTCGTAGGGCAGGGTACAAACTATCTACATATGGAATAAATATAACTATACCAATGAAAGGTAGATATACATAATGTACCTTATATTTATAAATATCACATATTATTTTCATTCATAGTGTATAAACACACACACACACACACACACACACACACACACACACACACACACACACACACACACACACACACACACACACATATATATGGTAGCGTATACTTTAATGATGCAGATACTGTATAGATAAGACATAATATTCATAAAGTCATGACGATGATCGCGGTTCCTTGTGCGTGTATAGAAACTTGAGAAAATGATGACGTAATTTGATTAAATTAAGCTCAGATTAGACTTAATTAAACAGAAAGATCATACCTGCATAGCATAAAGCCATTAGATATTATAATACCAAGTTAGAACGGAACGAGCATCTTCATTGAACATACTGTGAAGACCAGGAGATTCTATTTGCGATAAAGTAGTATCATCAATCTGGTAGTCCTGTCTAAGATAAACACAATGCCAACGAAATCTTAGAAGTGAGGTGTTCATGGTACTCTTCTAGTGCTCCGCGGGGTGAAGTCCAGCCCCTAGCCTGTTCCTGGCTATCAACATGCCAAGTCCGTGATCATCGCTCTGTTTACATATGAAATTGCTCCTTAATAAGTGGCAGACTTAATGGAACTAGTGGTCTTGGGAGGGAGGGGGAGGGGGGGGGTGGGAGGGGGTGGGTTCCGCCCTCAAGCCCAGGGTCCCTCTGACCGACAGCTTGCTCGTTTAAAGAGATATGTGCCGCATGATAAAAAATATCAATATTTAGATTTTTATTTGTTTTTCACGATCACCAGAGGTTAGTTGATTTTTGTGATTCTTCAACGTAATCAGATGATCGGATGATAGACTTTCGTTGTTCCTACAAAATGTGAATATTATGCTAACTAAAATTAACAGCTGCGCATGTAGATTTGTTATATAAGACGAACGCAAGAAATAAAAAATGAAAAATGCGTTGTTTGTAAATATTCTTTCACAACCTTAATTCAACACTATTACATTTATGTAGAGAAAATGACAAACATACTGTACATTGTCATTACAGATATATATATATATATATATATATATATATATATATATATATATATATATATATATATATATGTTTAATAAGTCCATTTAGTCATTTGGAATTAATAGTCTTCATATTTCTAAATTGATTATAATGATCTATCTACCAAAGTCTTCACTCGCATATGACTGGTCAGGCCGAATGTCTCTGTGGTTGTGATATATAAAAATACACATGGCATGAGTATGGAGTGGGAATGTGTGTTTCGCGAACACCTTGTCTCGTCACTGTAAATGCACAATGCTTTGTGCGACTAGGTCTCCGTAGTAAAGCAAAACTTGCGTACACCGGACGACAGCGTTCCCACTGAAATCGCACGGATTAACAAATTTCCAGATTAACCAATCATGGTTACGGATTACGGAGTCTTTGTTGTAATCAAGTAAGCATTTTCATAATAATCTTCTGGAAGGTGCGGTTTCTGGATTAACGGGGCTTGGATTAACGTAGTTAACACACACATACCCTATCTTCTGGCCATCCAATCCAACACTGTCACCCCGAAGGGCGTCTGAAGCTATAACAACCAGACAACATTCCTGATATAGGGGTTGCATGTGAACAAAATCTTGCTAATATAACAGAAATCATGTGTGTATTATTTTATCGCTTCACTCCAAACATATTTAACATGCGCAGGTTCTATTTTCTATAACGTATATTATAATATCGTACTGTTAAGAAAACTCACTTATACCAACACAACGACATCATAGCATGCTGCTGCGACAGCCGGTGCCTCATCACCATCTTATCCCTATACGTGCACCTCGACACTTACGACACAAAGATGCACGGTTCTGAACTACGTCTCATGCATTTTTTCAATGTCTATTGCAGCATCTTTTTACATTATCCAGCAACTCATTTCATAATTCAGCTTATATCTTCTTTTTAGTGTCAGCATATTTCATCATTGAGGTAACATGTTATTGTTCAGCCAATGCTTTCTGTTAGCCTAACTAATATATATATATCCAACATCGTCATGTTTTAGCAAATTCTCTTATAATCTTCATAAATTTCAGTCTTAAGTGGGAAAGATATTTTGAGCATATATGTTCATGGAGGAACCACAACTCCAGCTTTCAACTTGCAATAAATAGGTCTGTATGTTGATTTTTAAATGTAGACAGTCAACGCTCTATTATCCGACGAAGCAGATGCCATTGGGCGTTAAAGGCAAAATAAAGGTAAATATCATATGAATAGATCACTAAAATTCAGTAATGACACCAGGTGTTCGCGAACTGATTAATAGACAAACCCTGGCGCCGTTTGTGGACTGTACATAATTATACAAGTCGACTGTCACATAAATGTATTTCCCTTCTCTATCAAGCTTAATACAGATTATTATGAAGAACCATGCTTGTCACTCACGTGAGGAATTTGACATTTCCAAAGTTTTCACATTGCCGATAGCTAGATAGAATTTTACTGCATGATTTTAAAGATCATTTGTTCCGTGTTTAATAGGTTTGCATTATAATTCGATAAATGCACTTGTTTCATATTATGCTGGCTTATCACTACTGACATAAACCGCCAACCACTTCACCATGTTGAATTTATCTCACGTCTTACTGAGAACGTACATGATATCACGAGTACCAATAAGCATTTACACGAAATGCTGAAGCGTCTTGGAAAAGAGGGATATCTAAAACGTTATCTGTTGCATTTTCTGGAAGGGGAATTTGAACGGGCTTCAGAACTGTTTATCATTTTGAGGACATCTACGCCGATCTGGGAAATCATATTTTCTAAATGTAAATCTTTTGTTTATGTAATTTACAATAAAAAACAATGTTTCCATCGTCATTTTAAGACTTTTTTTCAAATATACTAGTCTAGAAATCTGAATAAACGTTTTTCAATCTAATGGTTTAAATGTGTATGGGTATTGGACAACACAACAGAAAGAAACAAGCATTAAATACTTTTTATCTATTAAATGATGTTTGCACATGCTTCGACAATACCCATTTGGACTCCCGCTGTCGTATATAAACGTTTGGATTCGGAGTCACCATATACTAGTATATTATGGTATGTCCACACATCCGACAAACCATCCAACCATAATAATGGATCGTGTGCTGTTAAAATGGTAAACCTTACAAGGTAAAAAAACTGTTTCTTGTTCGCCGTGTTTCGCGTTAGCATCAACTCTGAGAGAAACAGGTTCGTGATGTACAGAAACACTGAGACAAATATTTTACAGCAGAAACTATGTTTTTCATTCACCTGGCTACTTTGAAATGTAATTGCCGGATTGCTAGGTAATGAAAGGAGCGCTACCCCCTGCGTCGCTGTAATGTATAGTGGCTCTATGACACTTTTATGAAGACTAAGTTCCAAAGAGAGATCTGGTACGCCATTTGTTCAAGGAAATCGAGGTATCCCCCTTCCTCTGCCTCGTCTAATGCCCCATCCTTCAATACAGCATAAACACTGTCAGCTCATTTATTTGGTTTTGAGAGTCTTTTTCTCGCCGTGGCACAGTTTCCTTTTCTCTTGGATAGAAAACCTTCCCGTGGAGCCAAGGATGCAATTGAGGCATTTTTGATGTCTGGATTTGGGATGAATGGTTTTGGCTTGACAGCTATCTGGCTTTTATCAAGCAGGAATTCGATGTCTGTTTTGTGGCTGGTGTTTGGAGAAAGGGTCGCTGTTACGAAACAATCATACTATGAAAAAATGGAAACACATTTTGAACAACCGGGTGCCTTGCGACCAAATTCTCACGAATATTTTATTCCGAATAATTACTCTGTGTTTAATGATAAAACCAACGATGCAATAGCGATTGGGATGTGATGTCTGTGTATATTAACAATATACTGGAAAACATACAACCCATCTATATGCATGTGTACATATTCAGGGGAATACTCATTTGCGATAATAACTGTTATAGCATGTTGAATAAAATATCCACCACATAACAACTACGTTAGGATCCAGTGTATGCTTTAAGACAGATGTGCATGCAGGTGATGCAAAAGTTCACCAATAGTGCAATGGTGCAAGGGAGACAACTCAGCCACTTTGCCTGTACAGAATCTTAAACATTCAACCATGTTGATCTTCTGCTATTTTATTGAACGAGTATTGCAGATTTCAGAAATGAAAGTGTTTGCTTGAGGTTTTAATCCATATCATGAAGCAGAGGTTGTTCTTCTGTCTTTTCTTTTCGTTATTCCATCATTCATTATCATGTGCAATTTATACGTGTATCCAAATGAATACTAGTATTAATTATGCTGTCTCCTTCATGTCACCTAAACGATTTCGTGTTGTTTTTTGCAACATAACTTTTGATTCTTAATAGTTTAGTTGTTGTGTTGGGCGCACATAGGCCTATAACCACCACCGGTATTGAATCATCTAGTCTCAACGATGTTATTTGGTCGGATAAAAAGTTTGTCAAGATATAAGTCAGGCATTGACGTATGTTAATTGTACTGGTAAACCAAAGTAAGATGATTCATTTTCGTGAATCTAAACTTTTACTAAAAACATATCAAAGTGTTTCAAATATTGCATATGTAGTCTCTTAGCCATTTGAATAATTACTGATAAAGATAAACTGGATGTCATTTTCCCTACCATCTTCAAAGGATGTTTAAGCTATGAATTTTAGCTTTTGCATACTAATTTTCCGTATGTTGAGTTGTTTCAATTATAACGTGAATAAACTACAAAAACACACTTAAGACGTACAGAGCATTATCTTTGTTTATCTTCACAGTTTCATCACACAGTCCCATGCAAGATAATTATACTGTGACAAATGGTAAAAAACACACAGTGGATTATCTCTTAACATTTTGTTCTCAATTCTGTCCACCCATCTATTTTGTTCGTATGATATCACACAATTATGAAACGGTGTGTGTACAATTGTTGTGAGGGGTGCATTGTTCCTCGTCATGTTTATATCTCTGTTAATGTTTTTCAAGGTATCCTGCGTACTATTACAACTGATATCATGATGTGTTTATAAATCACTATCAAACAGTGATTATACCAGGTGTTAATAGTGCGCAAACCAGCCATGAAATTCTATATTTGTGATATGGCCTGAAGGTAAACGACAGCGTGAAGGTAGACTTCGTGTACATCCGCACGTTAGCATGACTCGTGGGCCTTGTTCAGTTCCTTGTCTGTACCCAGAGACCATATACCGATCGGTGTATAGTCTCTCCTATACCATAGCAGTGAAATATCTATTTGAGACATGTTACATAGCTTGTACTTTAAAATGTAAGTATTGTGTACAAACATGTAAGTTACAATTTAAACACAAACTACCAACAGTTTTAGTCAAACACTCCGAGCAGATCAACATGACAAAAGCAGAATGTAGGACATTAACGATACAAAATACGTGCTTACTTATGTTTGTACTGAGTATTTTGTACAAACTATAACATATTTAAATTTAGTAAACCATACAATTATTTTCAAACATTTCAAACATAGCATATGTTATATCATGTTTTACAATATTAAATTTAAAACACAAAAATCATGTCGAATTCTACATGACTTTTGCGGACTAAATATATTTAGTAAACAATAGAGGGATTTTTACACTCACACACACACACACACTCACACACACACACACACACACACACACACACACACACACACACACACACACACACACACACACACACACACATACATATATATATATATATATATTGTACAATGTCAACAATGCGACAATATATATATATATTGTCGCATTGTTGACTGAAAATATGTTTTTTTTTGCTGTATATATGCATATATTACATAATTGAAAAACACAAAGGTATATGTAATTCGAGTGTACATATATGAAAACTTAATTTTTTAATGTATGTGTTTGTGTTTTGGGTGTGTTTGCGTGCGTGTGCGTGTATATATGTGTGTGTGTACATTGCATTAAACAGGGAAATCGTCTTGCCTTTACAGTATATGCATATAAGCGACACAACCATTTTACAATATAAGAAACCTATAAATCTATCAGAGTCCATATTTAAAACACGCATAGATTATCAAAAAGTCAAGTAGGCTCAACTGATCCGTCTGAAAGGTCGCCATGTCGTTTGTTTAGTACCTGATACCTGACATACAAAGCGTTATAATGTTCATGTTCCAATTAGATCAATGACTTCACCTAGAGAGGCCACAGGATGCTGGCCAGGTCACGATGTAGGTGTTAGCTTAACAGGTGACCGACCTACTGCGACATATAAGCCCGGGCTGAATCCCTCCGGGTGGTTTGAGCAGTCAACTTGGAGGTTCAAACAGGTTAGCACATACCAAACATGCACTGGATGAAAGTACTCATTTCCCACACGCGCAGGTAGACTTGTCACCTGATTTATACACGTATAGGTTAAGTCATCGGTAATTATGGAAATAATGAGTGCAATGATGTTGTATAACATTTGATGAGCTCGATATCATGAACAACGTCCCACGCCGTCGGTGACGCGCAATCAATCAAGTCAACGAGCCTGACCACTCATTCCTATTTAATCTCCTCTCCACCACAGGTAATGGTGCAAGGGGACATTTACTGGTGTGATTTATTGTTGGGATCGTCTTTAATCGTATTGTAGCATTACACTGTGTTTAGGATTGGCTGTAAATATAGTCTGAATGTTATTTGTTTGATTTATTGTTTTACATTTTTATCATTTGCTATACTTAAGCATCATGATAGTTTATTCAATTGTTCAATTAAGCATCAACCACACTGACGAAATTTATTTATTTATTTATTTATTTATTTATTTATTTATTTATTTATTTATTTATTTATTTATTTATTTATTTATTTATTTATTTATTTATTTATTTATTTATTTATTTATTTATTTATTTATTTATTGCACCAGTTTGACTTGAACACCATCCCTTTCAGACACATTATTTTGAATTGGTTTTGTTACATATAATTACATTGAAGACCAGATATGTCGCGCAAAAGCAGATATTAATGCCCTCGTGCTATCTCTCACACACTCACGCACGCACGCACGCACGCACGCACACACACAAACACATTCACACACACACACGCCTAATTTAAAGCGACAAAACCATTTCCACAATCACAAGAAATGTCTACTGAAAGCAGAATCAATTATACGATTTTGACTAAATCATTTGCTTAAAAATCACCATCTACTATTGATGATACCAGAAACAAAAGTGAGTGATCGGCTACTCCAAGGCAGCAACCAAATCTGACAATGCAAGAAATTGACACCCCGACGAATCAGTCACAAACGACACTGGAGACGACTTCCTTTATCTTGTCCAGCTTTTTAAACAGAAAATATCTCTCACCCGACGATTATAAAACTACACGTATGTCTAAAAGGTGTAACATCTTCAGCACGGCTAACATCGTAATGATAAGAAAGCTCTAAAATGTGTCCGCTCTAATATTATATGTACTAAGTAATTATATATCCTACCCAACCTATGAATACTTAGTGCGTTTTACTGCTTACATCTGCATCTTCCCGAAAACCATATTTAATATATGTTTACATATTGTACATATCCATCTGTGCGTTGGTGAATACTATTTGTATATGAATTAAATCCGTGTATCTCTTATACCGCTGATCGCCGTCGAAGTGAAATAGAGTTCAGTTAACGTTATCATTATCTGTTGGCTTCCCTTGTTAGTTTCCACCTTTTGTTATCTAATTAATTTTTGTTGTCATTAAATACATATATATATGCTCTCTGCCTCATGGAATTCATTCACCTGATAAAGGAGTAAGTATATACTCCGAAACGCTGTGTTCCTCATAATAAAGAAGTTCACATCCATAAATTCTCTTCCTTGTGTGTATCACATCTAAAAGCCTTTCAAAGACTTGAGTTCAGTTCTGTTCTGATCATTCGTCCACATCCCGGTGTCTATACATCAATGACACACGAAGCAGGAACTAACTCCACGTTCCGGTGTTCGAGTCAGCCAAGGTCCAGACGAAGTAATTAGTAATTGTGTGACACTGAGACACTTTCTCTGTTTAATTACGGTAATTAGAGTGATCATTAACTCTTACATAATAATTGATAGACATAATGTGATTTCAGCTAGCAGGTGCTTTCAACCGCCTTGAATCAAGCAGGGCTGTCAATTGGCCTGAGGTTAATCGCTCATGACATGGAAACCCGCCAGACTACCGATGCAAGTTCACCAGGAGTATTTCTGAAAAGCAACACATCACGTTAGCACTTTACCATTTACTGTTAGAAAAACACACATCGTTTAAAGATGGGTGTGCAGTGAGGACACATTTATATCTTTCTATCAGACCCAAATCAGATAAATAAAGACGACAAAATCATTTCCATTACCATTAGGCGTATCTGCTGAAACCAATGCCCGTTGTACGATTCCGACTTTACCATAATGTATATTGATGGTGTTATGTTTTTATCGTGTTATGCGTATCGATAAACATAACATAATAAAACAAAACACCATCAATCCTCCACCCCCGAATATTACATGGTTGGTCCTTAAATGCTTCCAGTATGACAGTACCAGTATCCATATCAAACATTTTCTTGATCTATAAACTCTTCATTGGGTTCGATCCTCAAGGCTCAAGTCTGGTTCAAAGGGAGATATTTTCACCACACTGTGATGAGACTTAAAGTTATAATTTGTAA
This sequence comes from Haliotis rufescens, assembly GCF_023055435.1. Classification (NCBI taxonomy): domain Eukaryota; kingdom Metazoa; phylum Mollusca; class Gastropoda; order Lepetellida; family Haliotidae; genus Haliotis; species Haliotis rufescens. Next base: position 3,543,479 of record NW_025963857.1, read on the forward strand.
TTGCATCATACCAAATCTGAGTGTACATATCTGTTAATCGTGGAATATTCAACTGTTAATCATTAAATAAGAATTGTTTATCCTCACCGACGTCTTGTGCAATCCATACATGTGAACTCCGGAAGAGAATATAAAATATTTCTGATATTCAATCATTTTTTTCGATTTCATCTAATTTCCTTTGCATAAGGTAGTATCTGTCTGGAATGTTCATAGTACCTGGGCAGAAACATGTTACGCCTGACACATGCGATGATCTACAAGTAAAGAATAACTCACATTTCATCACTGTACTTTCGACATGCTGAAGTTAGATGCTACGTTAGAAGAGGGAAAGCATTAAAATTACATGGCCTTTTAAACAGTGTAAACAGTAGTGAGTTAAGGTTTATAGTCACATCGGCAATATTTCAGCCATATCATGACTAAGTGTAAACAGTAACAAGCATTTCAATACAAACGCCTATAGATGGATCAAACTTCTGTATCTTCTCCAAACGATATGCATGCAGTAATCTATTTCATTATAAAAGTCAATCAAAGGATCAACCATTCTATTTATTCTTCAAACGACTTAACATCATGATTATAAAGTATATAAATGGATCAAACACCACATTTCGTCTTCAAACGACGTAATACCATGATTATAAAAGTCAATCAATGGATCAAACATCATGATTCTTCTTTAAGCCAGATAACAGTAAATCTATTTTATTATACACGTCCATCACAAATCACACTGGTCATACCACAAAGGGAGTAGTGAGTGAGTGAGTATGGTTTTACGCCGCTTTTAGCAATATTCCTGCAATATCACGGCGGGGGACACCAGAAATAGGCTTCTCACATTGTACCCATGTCCAGAATCGAACCCGGGTCTTCGCCGTGACGAGCGAACGCTTTAACCACTAGGCTACCCGACCGCCCCTCTCAAAGGGAGTAATAAGTGACCCCATATCCTGGACAAATGTCTATTTATAATCAAAGTATTGATCAAACATCAGGTTTCTTTTCCAAATGAAGTAATCTGTCAAACTATTTCATTATTAATGTCTATCAGTGAATCAAAATTGCTTCATCTTCAAGGACGTATGATCATAAACTCTATCAAAGGACGAAACATTCAGTTTCATCTTCAAAGGGCGTTATCAGTAATCATATTTTATCATGAATGTAAATCAATCGATTTAAACTCCCGTTTGTTCTCGAAACGATTTAAACAGTAGCCATAGTTCATACTAAATCTGGGCGGTCGGGTAGCCCAGTGGTTAAAGCGTTCGCTCGTCACGCCGAGGACCCGGGTTCGAATCCCGACATGGGTACAATGTGTGAAGCACATTTCTGGTGTCCCCCGCCGTGATGTTGCGGGAATATTGCGAAAAGCGGCGTAAAATCAAACTCACTCTCTCATAATACATCTCTATTAATGAATTAAAGATACGACAACCCACGAATCAAACTTTCTTTCTTCTTCAAAAGACGTTAACTGCAAAACTAGTTCATTATAAATTACTATCCACGACTATCCACGTTACCAGTAAAACTAGTTCATTTAAACGACTATCCACGAATCAAACTCCTTCTCAACAAACTTCCCAGATTCCCAATCACGTCAATTAAATTCTTATATTCTTAATTGATCTTATATTGAATGTACTTCTATTGAAAGATGATAATATGTGACACGTTCGTTAGTCACGTGATCGCTAATTAGTTATGACCCCAAGGGAAAAGGGATCGTATCGAATACATTAGGCGCACCTTGCAGTCTCTCACGTGAGAAGGCCCAATACAGGTAGGGTGTTTGGGGTTTAAAAGTAAAGAGTCCCTAAGAGTCCACCCTTTCAATTCCTGGTTTCAAGGACATTATATCTGGTCAGACGAGGGAGGTGTCGCCAGGCCAAGATCAAGGTAAGTTTCATACTTGACACATGCAAACACGTCTTGAGACAAATCATACATCTTAAACATATATATACACATTCAAATTATACATCTCATACTATACTCATGTATACTTAGTTTTAGACATGTAGACATGTGTTTATATCCCTGAAGATAAAGCTGAAACATGAAGGAGAACACTTCGTGCCGTATAATTATTTTGTGAATTTCTTTCCATATTTCCATATGTGCTACTGTACAACAGTGAATTTTTATATATTATATATATATATATATGTATGTATGTATGTATGTATGTATGTATGTATGTATGTATGTATGTAACCGTGTATACGTCTTATACACATGTATACATATTATTTTATACTTCTTATACACACGTATACATATTATTTTTTACTTCTTATACACACGTATACATATTATTTTTTACTTCTTATACACATGTATACATAATATTTTATACTTCTTATACACATGTATACATATTATCCATTTTATTCACATGTTTACATATTTTACATCTTATTCACATGTTTACATATTTTACATCTTATTCACATGTTTACATATCTACATCTTATTCACATAAACATTGAGTGTATGTTTCTGGATTTTCACATGTAAGGTCGTTAATGGCAAATGTTTGAGTACATACATTTAATTTCGTGGTCGGCTTATTCGTAAAGGGATGGGTACATGAAGCACTTTCAGCATTTACATTGCTACACGTTCATATTAAACATGACAATCATTTAGTAATACATAGTTTATATTTTGTGGTCCACGAAAGGCAATCATATTTGGTTTGTGTGATGTTATGCTTCCTGAAAGGTTTTTGATTCACACTTTCAGAATCAGTGCAAGACACAAACATTACGACAGTATACTTTATTTAAACAATCATTGCTTATGCTTTTCTCTTTGATGGCGTTGGGTAGCCTACTGGTTAATGCGTTCGCCGGTCGCGTTGAACCGGGTTCGATTCCTTAACATGGATTCAAATTGTATTTGAAGTGTGAATAATGCTCCCGCCAACCTTCATATGTTGTCGCAAAACCGAAATCACAGGAAACTGAAACTGAATTTTAACATCGCTTCCGTATTCTTAAAAGATATTCTTGTGTCAAATTTTAAATCTCGTGTAGCACCATTTGTGTCTTTCAATTTCGTTTTGTACTTATGTTACAGATATATTGAGTATAAATACAACAAGAATATGTTTTAATTCTACATATTCAAGTACATGCAATATGAAGAACACAATCGTATATATTTGTAATTATGCAAAGTGTAGGCTATTTACAAAATAGCCTTTTGTAAAATTACTAAAGACATTTGAGACGATCCAATTATATTTTCTACCTGCCGTCATCTTTGCTGACCCCGGTGCCTCACCCACTTCCTACATGGTGGCTGCTCAGAGGCGGAAGCAGCTGGCACAGTGATTGATCGGAGACCCAGTATGATGTAGCCTTTGGTTAAATCTACAGGATTAGATAACTTAAATATGCAATATGTAGGTTTATCGCGTAGAGGAGTGAGTGACCACTTAACATCGAACTGGGAAAAGGTCAAACATGTGAAAAGTTTATTCTTATCTTCAGAGGAGTAATGTCATAAAAACTATTGTGACAAAATACGAGTCCTTTAATTTTGTCCAGACATGCTTTTAAAACGAGAAGTGAAGACACAGTGGCACACGAAATAGGTCTTACCAGCAAGCTGATGAAATAGGATTTCGAATTATGTATATGTTTTGGTTTATGGATTATTTCGAAAGGATCAATAACTGGGAGCAGAAAATTTAACTTAACATGTTCATCAGGAAGTTCATGAAAAAGAAACAAACAAATCAAATCTGATACAGTTGAATGAAAAACTAATTATCGTGTTTAATATTTCCCAAAAAAACCCGTTAAGGTAGTATGGTCATTAAGGCATCAGACATTAAAAAAACCACTATTTTCAGTGATGTATAACTATGTTATCCCCGTGAGGTACAAATCCACTGACTTCATTTTGCGTGTGATCAGTGACACGCGGTAAACCATGCGGCAAGATCATCATCTGTACCTCAGGGTTTCCGGGAAGGGGTAATTGATTGTTGTTTAATTATCATACAAGGATGGAAAGTGGAACGCGTGTTACAATTATTTCGTCGTAATGTTGTCTGGTATGAACATGCACTTGGTCTCTTGACTGATGGTTTTAATTTAATCTCTGTTTTAGTTTTAAAAAAAATTAATTTTGAATTTTTTTCTCCGTTTTAGTTTTAAAAATTTTAATTTTGATTATTTTCTCCGTATATTTCATTAAGGCCCAGGAAATAGTTGCGTAATCTTCATCCCAAATTAGCATAAACCATTGTGTGGTAGATATACCGAGTTAAACCTGTATTAGACACTGAAGAAAAGTTCGTGACATGCGATTGAAGTTAAATGACACTTCAAGTCAGTGTCACAGGATCTCGCACTTTGACTTATTTTTAGGCATGTTGTCATGATAGTTCTTATGTGAGGCTTTTGAAAGATTATAACATCATGGTTCATATTAATCACGGTCTATATTTAGCATCATGACGTCACGTATAACGGTATACTTCATCACATCACATTTAATAATCGTGACCGGTCCTCGCTTCCTGTCATGTATACAGATGAGCGCCTGAATTTCACTCTGGGCTTGAATTACACAGAAGCCTTGCACTGAGAATGTGATCATATGTGCATTACCTGCAAACCTCTGGAGTAGTTTTCTTAATTTAAACTTTAATGAATACAAATAACAAATATATAAAAATCAACGCCTGAGTATAATCAGTCTCAAGTATCTTACGAAACAGATTCCATTGTGTAAAAGCCAAAATAGTGATGAAAATTATATGAATGGATATCAGTGATGACACCATGTGTTCGTGAAAAGGAAAGGCATGTCCTGCTCAACCGGCAGCACCCGTCACTCACACGATGTGCCATGGCCAGTTGTAACGCACTCACAACACGTGCTACCTGTAAGGCAGATGCTCACTAGTTAAGTAAACGCGACAAAGCCCTTACCGTTGTACGATTCCGAAGTAAGTATGAGTTCATGCATCACAAACAAATAATGTTGACACCAGGTGTTCACGAAACGGAAAGCGTATTCTGCCCTAAGGTGGCACTCGTGACAAACACATGCAAAGGCAAATCAAGTGTTCACCTTAAAAAACACGGGAACATATGGTACAAGTTTAAATAGGAAATTGCATTGGATATCACTGTTCACTGATGCTCCAAATAATACTTTTGACCACCATAAAACGCTATGAATGCTACAACCCCGATCAAACAACTTTTGAAAACAAAATTATCAGTGATGAACAGTGTTTGACATTGCTGACACTAGTATCGGTCTCCGTTGTATTTTTTAGGATAAAGAAGGAGCATTAAGAACACTGTAAGTGATGTTTGGTACTGACACATGCTCAGACTCAGTTATTTAGCAATTCTTCAATATCAGCTTTCGAACACATGACTCGTTTCACGGACTTTGTCGTGCCAAATCTAACTCCCGTGTTAACCCAGTTCCGACATAGACTTTCACTGTCTGAATGTCTTTGATAACGACTTTTAATTAAACATGTAATGATTTTAATGTCCTCGAATACGAAGCTGCGACCAATTTATTACACCTATGGGTTTGTGTTTATACACTAGTTTAGCGCTCCTTGTTGTGCTGTGTTATCAAGATTTATGTTATCATTAACACAAATCAGACTCCGTTATTAATAGTTTATTTTAAAATTTTCGATTTTGATAAACTCTGTATACTCAGTTTAAATTTGAAAGTGGCAGTCATGAGAAACGTCGATGGTGGTCTCTTTCGAGTGGCAATCAAACCTGTCAAATCTGACCAAAAAACATTCCCGAACGTGGTCGCTAACTCGTTCCAAGGCAGAAACAATCTGTTAGTGCTTCTTCCTTGGCAGCCATTTTGATTTCCCTATAAGGGACATCACTCCAGACAACTGAGACGGCTCTTCAACCGATTATTGCATGGGATGACAAGTTTAATCCCCGATCCCAGAATCTTCATAATTTAAAGCGATTTTTGTGAAATAAAAATGTCGTGAACTTCTCTCCATTTTGCCTTTGAAAGTAAATTCAAAACAAAAATACTTCCACTCTGAATTTCTTTAAATGACGATTTGCATTCTTATGTAGATAACTTATTATTGTTATTATTATTAATGTTATTGTTGTTATTATTACATATATATATAAATAAATAACTGCATCAAAGAGGTTTGGGTGATCCTGGCACAGTCAGGCTGGTTAGGCTCATCATCAGCTCAGGGCCCTTCCCCCTCCACACGCAGCCCAGACAGCGAATGGGACTTCTTCCAGGAATACCAATAGAACAGTTTCAGAAAATATATCTTCAGTAAAGATATCATTTAAGTGAGGAGATATATCTTTTCATATATTATTCTTCTGCAAAACATTTTTCAGATTTCCATGTAGATGTTAACTGTACAACATGTAATTCCCGTGGTATAATTAATCCAGACAGTGTCAGGATCCTGTCGTGGTTGGCAGTCTCGGGGACCCAACTCCTGACAACCACATTCTTTAATGTAGGACCTTCACATTTCAGGCCATAGGTATGTGCTTGACACGGGCCTATCTACATGGTTGGCCTATGTTGTGGTGATAGTGCTGTTAGTTAGACAAATGGCCAGTGATTACCCTCTCCAGTGACCACACAGCCTAGACATTTTTATTTCTAAGACATTTCAGTTTAATGGACTTAAACATATAAGGCGTCACATCAGTTGACAAATGACATGGTACGCTGTGACGAAATACACACGTCAGTGAAATCACGTCACACATTTCTCCCGGCTAATCCTGTCCAATCAGTAAGCTTCGCAGAAACTTTATTTTCAAATTCAAAGAAACTATATTAGCATTAATTTCAATCAATTAGGAATACTCGTAACATCGCCGCAACGTTGGGCTGTCATAAACCTGTACGCCTCGAGGCATGTCTTCGCTGTCAGGAGTTCTCTCAATGCGAGTGTATGACACGAGTAATGCGCACCCCTCTCACCTTTCATCACTGAAATGACTGGTAATTTTGTCCGCTAGGTGGAGTTTTAACCAGGCTGGAACATATGACGTGAAACGTAAGTCTATAACTTTGAATACTATATGTCAAACTTATTGTAGCGCTTGTAACTTTTTCGGCCTATATTCTTCGTGTCTATTGCTTATGACATCAGCCATACAAGTAAGCCATATATGATCCTGTCGATCATACTGACTTTTGACATCTTTTATGATACTATTTTTTTCTAGTTGATAGGATATTTTGGTCATGTGACATTTGGCCTTTTGCACTTAAAGACCTTAGTTTGTAAGTTTTTGATCAAACTCTAATATTTACTTTACAGAGAAAGTAAGCGTTCCGGAGTCTATTTTCGAGAAATGAATTAAATTTGTTAACAGATTTACGCATGCTACCGTTTTTACAAATACGGAAACAACGCATGTACCTGATCCGTATATCGAAAACCATGAATCTTTATACCGCAATTTCGTGAAGTTTTACAAAGTTGCTGATGCTTTCAAATTGACTTGAACAAAATTTAAATAACCGAAATTTAATTTTCTATACATTAATTTGTAGACACGGGGTTTATAAGATGTAAAAATATACAGTACAAACCTTTCTTTACATTAATCATAGTTTTATCCGAAATATAATATGTGCGTGCAAAATGCACGTTTACCACCTGCGTAATAACAGTGCCTAGTTGCCAATGCAAGCCCGAGAGTTGAAAGGACACCATAAAACTGCCACAAAGTGCCCGGAACGCCCATCGTGAGTGATACAGCACAGTTGAGCATGTAGACGTGCAATGGGAAGATGCATAAAAACATCGATGAGTGAAGCATTGAAGGACACAAACACACAAACACTTGGAAGGGCGTATATTCTGTGGTTCTGATCATGATTCAACTGATATGGGACCGAGGCTTCATTTCTTTTAGGTTTAGGTTCTGAATATAACGTCGATGTTTCGGTTTTAGTCATCCCCAAGACGTCGATCTTAGTCGTAGGGTGTCCCAGTCCAGTATCTGCTGAATCTTGAAACGTCGATATTTTGGTCGTCGAATTTCAATTGTAGCTACCCGGGCGTCGTTTTATAGTTGTAGCTATCGCAATGCGTCGATTGTTTAGTTATAGCTATTTCTGCCTTTTTAGGAGCCTGAATACGCTGCGCATAGTTGCGTCCCTTGGGCTTGTCAGAACGCTATAATCGAAGTTTCGAATCCCAGATTCGCCATTATTAGGTTTCTAGGTTTGTCAACACCATAACCGTGCTCGTGGGTTTCACCAAAATGGTAATCGTCCTAAGACCTGCATCACTTCGCTTTTTCCCACATCAAACTGACACTCCGTGATGTATCTGAAATATTGTTCAAGGCGGCGTCAAACCCACCACACTCACCCATACAGTGTCAAACTAAACACTATTCCAAGACAGGGGTTTTAGTCTATAGAGGTCGAATTCTTATGCATGGCAGTCGTCCGGTAGAAACGTGCTTTTAACATCTTTATTTGCAAAATGCAAAGAACAAACAAGACATTAAATATTTGAAAACCTCCCAATATAATCCATTCATATACATAGGAGTTATTTGTCATATTATCATACTCAGATGTAGAAGATTTCAGACGTGACTGACATTGGTTTGCATACCCATTGTGATACACAATTCATAACTGAAAAAAACCAGTCAAGATTCTTTAGATATGTTGAATTCATTTTTCACCCGCGGTCGTTGACACCATTCTCACGCCATAATTGCACATGATCTCAATACGTATGTCTGCAGGAGGACGCCCTGTTCTAAATAGTGTTAGAGAAAAGCTTTTTATGTTCAAGAAATGCATTAAGGCCTCCACAGGTCGATATTCAAGGATCTCATTAACATAACGGAAATCCCCAACATGAAAAATAACATTATTATAATAATGCCATTGAGTTAATCGGCGTTGTTAATCATGTGTGCGTGACTGTGACGTTTCTGTCAGTTGACATGGTGTCACAAACAGTTCGTATAAGGATGTTCGTTTTTATAAGTTACACGTTAACTACTACATAGGACATAGATACAGTATGACATCAGACACATACAATATGGCATGAGTCATATACAACAAGGCACTGATGCCACACGACATAGGACACATGCAATACGACGTAAGTACTATATTGCATAGGACATTACAATAAGGCATGAATACACCATGGCATAGGGTATACAATATTAGATAAGGCATGCATGGCTACAGTAAGACTTAAGTACAGTATGGCATAACACGTATTCGATAAGGCATATATACAATACGAATGACGCAAAGATACAATATGGTATTGGACATGGATACAATATGACATAAGGCATAGATACGATGAGACTTAAGAACGATATGGCTTAAGACATATACAATAAGGCATAAATACAATACGACATGACACAAAGATACAATAAGACTTACATGCAACATTACATAAGACATATACAATATGACACACGACATGCACACAATAAAGTTCCATACTTGCCAGAGATGGACGTTGACGATTTACTTGTATTCCAGATGAAGCCGCTATTACAGACGTTGCTCTTCACGCTGTTGCTGTCAGTGCTAGTTGACCCCCAGGCCCCCGACTTCCAGCTCCCAACCCCCAGGGTGAGGCAGGCGTTGGCGCTCGCCAACTACCTGATGAGGAGGCCCGTGGGTGCCAGGAGTGTCAGGAGGGACTGCCGCCTCATCCCCCAGTCAGATCTTGACACCATATTTAATGCCATCAGACGCGCCAAGAGAGACACAGTGAGTAGCATACAAATCTCTACTAAAACAGCTTTTGGGGTAAAAGGTCAGATCATGTGTTATTGATACCAAAATGTTTAAACATATATTTTAATCTCATGAAAAGGTTAGGGCACAAGTTATCACAACTTAGAACCCCACCTCCTATGGATTTACATGTATGCTTATTTACAATTAATAAATTACAAGACAGAAGGAAAGAAAATAAATAGAGAAACGTGTGTACATTAACATTGCTCACTCAAACATTTTTGTTTTCTTTATATATGTATGTACATTCCTAAACATGTTTAAAATGTTACGGGTATTGTCGAATTACTGTAGTCTCCCTCTGAATGTCAATGTCTACATACATATCATTTAACGGATAGTGTTATCGACCCAATACACTTGATATCACGATCCAGTAAATATGCAATTCAGATCTCCCAGTAGGTACTACTGTTAAGCCATATGCATAGATGCGTCGTTGTAAAACATTTGGCACTATAAGACAAATGGGTCGATTCATTCAAACCTGCTATTCACATTGTATTCACATTGTATTCACATTGTATTCGAGTTCAAATTTACTAAATTAGTCTTAAACATGAATGACATCATATGATGAACAGAGTATTGTCCTCGTGTGCTTCCCTATTGTAAATACCATATGTAAGGTATACAAAAAATTGTATTATACTCGCCATAGGCTCGTATAATACAATTCATATTCCTAACATATGATATTTAGGATACGGAAACACATTTAACTAATTATCTCTTTTTTGAGAAATCTTAGTCTTTAATACTGGAGATTCTTTGTGACAACGACGACGTCATGTGTTTCAGCGTCTCCGCCCCAACGTCCACGACTGCTTCGCCTTCCTTCACTCCCACCCTCAAGTCAACGCCGGCGCACACGGTGGGCCTGGATTCTTGCCCTGGCACCGAGTCTTCGTGTTCCTGTAAGTAGCGGTGAAACTCTGACTTTGTCATCATATATGTTTGGACATGTTGATTGTGTCCAGGCACCAAGCGTGTGTACGTTCTCCGGAACCTATGTTGTGTCGGCTACCACCTTTCTAGTTACAGCGAGAAAGCTGATTTTTCATATTTTGAAAGATCTAAAAGAAATCCTTTGTCTCTAACCAATTTTCAGACAAGATCTAGACTTGGTAATTAGCGGCGTGTGTGGAACAATTCCTTTAAGTATAAATTAAGGTTATCATTAATTGTAAGATCAATATTATTATATTTGAGTTTGAATACGAGTGAGTGAGTGAGTATGGTTTTACGCCGCTTTGCAATATTCCAGCAATATCACAGCGGGGGGAACCAGACATGGGCTTCACACATTGTACCCATATCAGGGTTTGAATGCGAATAATTGGTGTTTGATGGCCGGGAATTGATGTTTGCAATAACTGTCGGTGCCTAGTCCCCTTTAAACCTTAACAGATAGAACACAAGAATATGACTAGTTTATGAAATCAATAGAGCTTGCCATGAATTTGAAATAAATTATTTAGTAAGACGAGGCCTCAAGGACTACTAGAGACCCCATTCGTGTTTTCATATGGTATTCTATATGTTCCATACCATGTTTTAATAAACAAAGACGTGCAGCAATAAAAATGTCGTTTATTCTATTCTCAGGTACGAGAAGATGCTACGAATGTACGAGCCGACTGCCAGCATGTGTTTCTGGGACAGCACCCTTGAACCCGACAACTCCGCGGAATCATCAACTTGGACAGAAGGTCTCTTCGGTAACGGTAACGGCCCGGTCACCACCGGCCCGGGTGCAGGATGGACGACACCTGTTGGACGCCTGACCCGAAACGCAGGTCAGCGAGGAAGGCCAATGAACATGGCCGACATCGAGAACATCCTGTCGCAAGGAACCCTGGGAGAAGTCTCATTCCCTAACGGCCATGTCTCATCCAACGTAGAAGAAGTCCACAACCACGTCCATGTCCACGTTGGCGGCCACATGGGTCAGATTGAGACGGCTGCATACGACCCCGTCTTCTGGTTTCACCATACTTTCGTTGACTGTATCTACGAGTGGTTCAGAGACGAACAGAAGAGCCGGGGTACCGTCAACATTCAACGGGACTGGCCAAGAGACTGGGGCGAGAACTCCCATGGTCCCTTCAGGCCAATGAGATTGGGATCCCTGAGAAACATCGACGGCCAGAACGACTTCTTTAGCACAAGAGTACTTGAGTGTCACCGTGTTCCTCGTTGCAGGACGAACGCTGACTGTGGACGTCACATGACCTGCGAGCGTCGATCTAGTAGATGCACGAGCACAACGCGGGTAACTCAGAGCAACAACTTTTTCAATGGCCTGATGGGAATGCTAGGTAATATTGGCAACGTCGGAAACTTGGGTAACCTTGGAAACGCGTTCGGCGGAAATATAGGAGGATTTAACCAGAACAACGGCGCAGGTGCAATGAATGGATTCAATACCTTCAGAAACCCAAATCAGTTTGGGGGTCCGCAACAGGGGAATTTTGGGGGTCCGCAACAGGGGAATTTTGGGGGTCCACAACAGGGGAATTTCGGTGGCCCACTTGGCGGTCAGCGTAACTTTGGCGGACCACCCGGAGGTCCTCAATTCGGTCTCCAAGGCAACGCTCAGTTCGGACCCCAAGGCAATCAGTTCGGACGCCCTCAAGGCGGTAATGGTTTCGGCGGAATGGGCCCTGGGGGTCCCATGCCTGGGGGTCCCATGCCCGGGGGTCAGGGAGGAAACTTCGGTCGAGGTGGAGGTGGTGGATTCGGCTTTGGTCAATTTGGGAAATAATCTATTGCTTCGTGGTCTCATCTCTGTCATATTCGGCCTACTTTTATTATTACGACAGTTAAAATTGACAATACTAACCTTGAAAACAATAAGCTGTGCGCAAAGAGTCATTTTCGTGTTATTTCGTAGTAAATGTGTGAATGTACAGTACCTTGGAAATAAATGCTCTCTGTTTTGACATGTTCTAGTTATCAGATACCTTTCAAGTACCGCTATCTTCACATGTACATCTGCAATTATGAACACATAGTCCAGATATTGAAAAGTAGGATCATCTTATCCAAGGCCAAGGGAAAAACGTTTTTGGAATTGGGTGCTTAGAAATTCACGATTTATTTTATGAAGACAGACCATATATATTTTATAGACAATGTCCCCAAAAAACCGTCGGAGATGTAAATAGATATTTATTGTTCTTGCTCGTTCCAAAGATTGGTGGTTTCACGTAGATTTAAGTTGTTGATTTTTTGCAAATATATATTATATATGTATATACCTAATAAATGATGTTTGAGTGAAGCTTTGTTTGTTGGAAGAATGATAAATATGTAACAGGGAAATTGAAAGAGAAGAACATGAAATGATGAAATGAATAGGATATATTTCTGGCCGCAGTAATAACGTTACGTAATGTCTATATGATTATATATGGATGCCTTCCAACCACATAGTATTCAAGTACACTCACCGGATGGATTGTTAGAACTGGCAACCAAATAATCAAAACCTTTAAACACTGTACATGTATATCATGTCCGAAGAGCACCTCCAATTAATTATTTCTTAGGGCGAGGGATTAAAGGTAGTCGTCGAGCCGTCGTTCCAAGCGGTGATTAATACCAGAATGTGGCTTACATGTTTACACATACGTTTCAACTGGTATTTATAACACTAGTTTCGTGTGAAGAAGATTTATATCACTTGTTACTTAAGGTCTTCCAGTGCTACCCCGTACGTACTATTAAACTTACGCCGTAATCAAACATAAACATAAACCTACAGGGGACGTACAAACCCGTATCCACACCTCTATACAGTTATCACTCATAAACCTGCAGTGTCGACCTTCACACCTGCATATGTATACACCAATTCACAGTTATCACACACAAACTTTGTAGGGTCGACCTTTAAACCTATGAATTCTTTACACCATCTTTATGGAATGCGAATGTATACACTCTGGCACCGGAGACAAGCACTGTCTTAGTAGACACGTTAACGCCAATGGCGTTCCGCAGGTCATTTCTGAGTATGATGGCAGTCACAATGTGGTGACGTCTTGCCGCAATCAGGAAAAACGTGTCATCCCCCGCGTGGTGGATCGCTGTCGACTACCTGAATGTGACTGGGTAACTGATCCAAACGTTTGGTATGTATTCCATGCCCTACTGGTCATACTTTGGCTGACATCAAAGACGTTTGCAACGTGATCTTCTGTTGATCCATTTCCAAAGCATGCCTATGCATCTTCCTCATTCTTCGATCGTTAAATGACGTCTTTGACGCTGAGGGGAAATAAGTGCATTCAGTTGTTGCAATCCTCAGTAGCAAATGTTATTGTGCTCTCTGATAATGATATGCAACGATTCTGTCACGATACATCCATACACAGGTTTTCACTCACCTCGTGCACATCATGCCCATGACTGCATGCCTCGGTCCGTTCATAATGAAATTAGGGTCCTCAAGGGATTACCCAATCATTGGGTACCGGAATATTTTAATATGTATTTGCTGGATGATTTTTTGATAACATCAAAACTTGATCCTTATCAAACTTCGAGCAGTATATTGTTTTTCTATTATTAAATTACTTCGACACTGAAAACCGAAAATAACCGAAACGGCTTTACTAAGGTTACCTGGAGATAAATATAAATAAACTGCCCCCGGCGTTACCCGATATATATTTCATACATTCTAAGTTCTTGTCTAACAAGCAAGAATGTCAGTAAGATTGACGAGACGTCGCCACTACTATCCTCCCCCCCCCCCCACCCAACATCAACCCCACAGACAGAGAGGTTTATTCAGTATTATGGCTATTTACAATTGATATAAAGTATAAAGTACAATTGACACTAACTCATAATATGATGTCACTTGCATGTACAGGAATGACATCTTCTTGAATCTGACAGTAAAACATGCTTTATATAAGTAGCCACTGAAAAGATAACATGTTTATCTTGTGAGTTGATAACATTATTCAAGAAAGGAAGATATGTTGATCTTAACTTGGAATACTTGTTACACTTAAATGAGACCGGGAATTCATATTCACCTGTCACAATTGGTACAAACACTATAAACAGCATCAATATCTTTCGACCTACGACACATATTTACATTGAAATTATGTAATGAGATTCTAAATTTACAAAAAGATCTTAATGACTTGTCTGGTAAAACAGATAAATACGTTTCCGGTTATAGATGTGACTTTATTACTATATTTGCTAAGATAATGCGAAGATGAAACAGTTTTGTACCAGTTTTGTGCAAATATATCTTTCACTCGCTGCTTCCCATAACCACTTGAATGTTACACAAGAGAAAAACCACATGTAAATAATAGATTATTTACCTCAGATACCCAGTTATCTTTACCTTTATCATCTAACAATTATTTACAGTGAATAGTATATGTGCATACTTCCATTCTTAGTGAATTTATCCAGTATTTAACTACTCTCACTTGGCTATACACAACATACACTCTCTAAAAAAGAAACGCACAGGTAGATTTTTAGTAAATTTATTGTACCTAATAAAGTCGATATATTTAATTGAATAGCGAAGATACAAATATGAAATTTTGGTGCTCGATAGTCACTTGTTGTCGTTGAACAAAGGCTTTAAGAACTGTTCCTTGTCATGCCACATAAGGCCACAAGGTGGCGCTGAACTCAGTATCTCGTGTGACCGCACTGACTGGATAAGTGTACGTCTTCCAGCCTGCGGAATTCTGCCCCATTCTGCTTGTAACGCGTTGGCCAGTTGTGGGAGTGTCTGTGGCGTGTTCTGACGTTGACGTACACGTCGATCGAGTTCATCCCAGAGGTGTTCGATTGGGTTGAGATCTGGAGATCCCGATGGCCAGGGCAAGTCATTGATATTGGCATTATGAAGGTAGTCTACCGTGACGAGCTGTGTGCGCCGGACCGTTGTCCTTTTGAAACAGCTGGGGGTCAATGATTGGAAGAAGACGTTGTCTTCCATCTCGCCAGTGAAGAAGAAATCGTGATTCATCGCTAAACCACACTTGTCTCCAGATTCTCGAATTCCAAGGCTGTAAGGTATGGCACCAACGCAAGCGTCGCTGTCGATTGATCTGTTGAAAAACATGGACGATAACTGGTCTTCTGGGTCGGATTCCAGCCTCGCGAAATTGGTTCCTGACAGTCTTGTCTGATATCCTCCTCAAACCAGGGATGCGTCCTGAAGTCTCCGTAGCTGTGACAATTGAATGACAAATTATTGGTTCGTGCTTGCCTTTTTATAGCAACTACCACGAGTTCCGAATGCCATAACTTTCACGTGCATTTTGCTTTACTGTTTATCACCAGCATCATAATATTATCATTATCAAGATGCACAAATATACCATAGATATATTGTTCGTGTGTTTCAATAACAAGTTCATTGATAATTTTTTTTTAACAAAACGGGACTCAAAATACATCCCTGTCTTAAACCACTGGACGTTGAAAAACAGTTTGTTTTACCCTTGTCAGACATTATACAAACTTTGGAGAACATTAACAATTTTCCCATGACAATCCTTGATTATAAGCTTTTAAGTAAATACAATAACTTTTGGCTGTTCACAAAATCGAAGGCTTTCTTAAAATAACCTACCATCATCTACTCCACCACAAGTTCACCACCATCCCCGCCCACATAATCCCCTCCACCATCATCCACTCCACCATCCCCCTCCACCATCATCCTCCACCGCCACCCTGTCCACATCATCCCCTCCCCATCATCCCTTCGACCATCATCCCCTCCACCATCAACCCTCCACATCATCCCCTCCACCACCAACCCCCACCTTTCCCTCCACTATCCCTCTCCAACACCATCTCCACCAACACCATCATCCCCTCCACCATCTCCACCATTACCATCATCCCCTCCACCATCCCCACCACCCTCATCCCCTCCACCATCTCCACCACCACCATCATCCCCTCCACCATCTCCACCACCACCATCATCCCCTCCACCATCTCCCCCACCACCATCATCCCCTCCACCATCTCCCCCACCACCATCATCCCCTCCACCACCATCATCCCCTCCACCACCATCATCCCCTCCACCACCATCATCCCCTCCACCATCTCCCCCACCACCATCATCCCCTCCACCACCATCATCCCCTCCACCATCTCCCCCACTACCATCATCCCCTCCACCATCTCCTCCACCATCTCCCCCACCACCATCATCCCTCCACCATTTCCCCCACCACCATCATCCCCTCCACCATCTCCACCACCACCATCATCCCCTCCACCATCTCCCCTACCACCATCATCCCATCCACCATCTCCCCCACCACCATCATCCCCTCCACCATCCCCACCACCACCATCATCCCCTCCACCATCCCCACCACCACCATCATCCCCTCCATCCCCTCCTCCACCACCATCATCCCTCCACCATTTCCCCCACCACCATCATCCCCTCCACCATCTCCACCACCACCATCATCCCCTCCATCCCCCCACCACCACCATCATCCCCTCCACCATCTCCAACATCTTCACCACCACCATCATCCCCTCCACCATCTCCACCACCACCACCATCCCCTCCACCATCGCCACCACCACCATCATCCCCTCCACCATCTCCACCACCACCACCATCCCCTCCAACATCTTCACCACCACCATCATCCCCTCCACCATCTCCACCACCACCATCATCCCCTCCACCATCTCCACCACCACCACCATCCCCTCCACCATCTCCACCACCACCATCATCCCCTCCACTATCTCCACCATCTCCACCACCACCATCATCCCCTCCACTATCTCCAACATCTTCACCACCACCATCATCCCCTCCACTATCTCCAACATCTCCACCACCACCTTCATCCCCTCCACCATCTCCACCACCACCACCATCCCCTCCACCATCTCCAACATCTCCACCACCACCATCATCCCCTCCACCATCTCCACCACCACCATCATCCCCTCCACCATCTCCACCACCACCACCATCCCCTCCACCATCTCCACCACCACCATCATCCCCTCCACTATCTCCACCACCACCATCATCCCCTCCACTATCTCCAACATCTTCACCACCACCATCATCCCCTCCACCATCTTCACCACCACCACCATCCCCTCCACCATCTCCCCCACCACCATCATCCCCTCCACCATCTCCACCACCACCATCATCCCCTCCACCATCTCCACCACCACCATCATCCCCTCCACCATCTCCCCCACCACCATCATCCCCTCCACCATCTCACCCACCACCATCATCCCCTCCACCATCTCCATCACGACCATCATCTCCATCATCCCCTCCATCATCTCCACCACTACCATCATCCCCTCCACCATCTCCAACACCACCATCATCCCCTCCACCATCTCCCCCACCACCATCATCCCCTCCACCATCTCCCCCACCACCATCATCCCCTCCACCATCTCCACCATCTCCCCCACCACCACCATCCCCTCCACCATCTCCACCACCACATCTGCACCACCACCATCATCCCTCCACCACCACCATCATCCCCTCCATCCCCTCCATAATCTCCACCATCTCCCCCACCACCATCATCCCCTCCACCATCTCCCCCACCACCATCATCCCTCCACCACCACCATCATCCCCTCCATCCCCTCCATAATCTCCACCATCTCCCCCACCACCATCATCCCCTCCACCATCTCCCCCACCACCATCATCCCCTCCACCATCATCCCCTCCACCATCATCTCCCCCATCACCATCTCCCCCACCACCATCATCCCCTCCACCATCTCCCCCACCACCATCATCCCCTCCACCATCATCCCCTCCACCACCATCATCCCCTCCACCATCACCCCCACCACCATCATCCCCTCCACCATCATCCCCTCCACCACCACATCTGCACCACCACCATCATCCCTCCACCACCACCATCATCCCCTCCATCCCCTCCATAATCTCCACCATCTCCCCCACCACCATCATCCCCTCCACCATCTCCCCCACCACCATCTCCCCCACCACCATCATCCCCTCCACCATCATCATCCCCTCCACCACCATCATCCCCTCCACCATCTCCCCCACCACCATCATCCCCTCCACCATCATCTCCCCCACCACCATCTCCCCCACCACCATCATCCCCTCCAACATCTCCCCCACCACCATCATCCCCTCCACCATCTCGACCACAACCATCATCCCCTCCACTATCTCCACCACCACCATCTCCACCACCACCATCATCCCCTCCACTATCTCCACCACCACCATCTCCATCACCACCATCATCCCCTCCACCATCATCCCCTCCACCATCTCCATCACCACCATCATCCCCTCCACCATCTCCACCACCACCATCATCCCCTCCACTATCTCCACCACCACCATCATCCCCTCCACCATCTCCACCATCTCCCCCACCACCATCATCCCCTCCACCATCTCCACCACCACCACTATCCCCTCCACTATCTCCACCACGACCATCATCCCCTCCACCATCTCCACCACCACCATCATCTCCACCACCACCATCATCCCCTCCACCATCTCCACCACCACCACCACCATCATCCCCTCCACCATCTCCACCACCACCACCACCATCATCCCCTCCACCATCTCCACCACCACCATCATCCCCTCCACCATCTCCACCACCACCATCATCTCCACCACCACCATCATCCCCTCCACCATCTCCACCACCACCACCATCTCCACCTCCACCATCATCCCCTCCACCATCTCCACCACCACAATCATCCCCTCCACTATCTCCACCACGACCATCATCCCCTCCACCATCTCCACCACCACCATCATCTCCTCCACCATCTCCACCACCACCATCATCCCCTCCACCATCTCCAACATCTTCAACACCACCATCATCCCCTCCACTATCTCCAACATCTTCACCACCACCATCATCCCCTCCACCATCTCCACCACCACCATCATCCCCTCCACTATCTCCACCACCACCATCATCCCCTCCACCATCTCCAACATCTTCACCACCACCATCATCCCCTCCACCATCCCCACCACCCTCATCCCCTCCACCATCTCCCCCACCACCATCATCCCCTCCACCATCTCCACCACCACCATCATCCCCTCCACCATCTCCACCACCACCATCATCCCCTCCACCATCTCCACCACCACCATCATCCCCTCCACCATCTCCACCACCACCATCATCCCCTCCACTATCTCCACCACCACCATCATCCCCTCCACCATCTCCACCATCTCCCCCACCACCATCATCCCCTCCACCATCTCCATCACCACCATCATCCCCTCCACCATCTCCACCACCACCATCATCCCCTCCACTATCTCCACCACCACCATCATCCCCTCCACCATCTCCAACATCTTCAACACCACCATCATCCCCTCCACTATCTCCAACATCTTCACCACCACCATCATCCCCTCCACCATCTCCACCACCACCATCATCCCCTCCACCATCTCCTCCACCATCTCCACCACCACCATCATCCCCTCCACCATCTCCTCCACCATCTCCACCACCACCATCATGCCTCCACCATCTCCCCCACCACCATCATCCCCTCCACCATCTCCACCACCACCATCATCCCTCCACCATCTCCACCACCACCATCATCCCCTCCACCATCTCCACCACCACCATCATCCCCTCCACCATCTCCACCATCTCCATCATCCTCTCCACCATCTCCACCACCACCATCATCCCCTCCACCATCTCCACCATCTCCATCATCCTCTCCACCATCTCCACCACCACCATCATCCCCTCCACCATCTCCACCACCACATTCATCCCCTCCACCATCTCCCCCACCACCACCATCATCTCCCCCACCACCACCATCTCCACCACCACCATCATCCCCTCCACCATCTCCACCACCACCATCATCCCTCCACCATCTCCACCACCACCATCATCCCCTCCACCATCTCCACCATCTCCATCATCCTCTCCACCATCTCCACCACCACCATCATCCCCTCCACCATCTCCACCATCTCCATCATCCTCTCCACCATCTCCACCACCACCATCATCCCCTCCACCATCTCCACCACCACCATCATGCCTCAACCATCTCCCCCACCACCATCATCCCCTCCACCATCTCCACCACCACCATCATCCCCTCCACCACCATCATCCCTCCACCATCTCCATCATCCTCTCCACCATCTCCACCACCACCATCATCCCTCCACCATCTCCATCATCTCCATCATCCCTACTATCTCTATCATCCTCTCCACCATCTCCACCACCACCATCATCCCTCCACCATCTCCATCATCTCCATCATCCCTCCACCATCTCCATCATCTCCATCATCCCTCCACCATCTCCATCATCTCCATCATCCCTCCACCATCTCTATCATCCTCTCCACCATCTCCACCACCACCATCATCCCCTCCACCATCTCCACCACCACCATCATCCCCTCCACCATCTCCACCATCTCCATCATCCTCTCCACCATCTCCACCACCACCATCATCCCCTCCACCATCTCCACCATCTCCATCATCCTCTCCACCATCTCCACCACCACCATCATCCCCTCCACCATCTCCACCACCACATTCATCCCCTCCACCATCTCCCCCACCACCACCATCATCTCCCCCACCACCACCATCTCCACCACCACCATCATCCCCTCCACCATCTCCACCACCACCATCATCCCTCCACCATCTCCACCACCACCATCATCCCCTCCACCATCTCCACCATCTCCATCATCCTCTCCACCATCTCCACCACCACCATCATCCCCTCCACCATCTCCACCATCTCCATCATCCTCTCCACCATCTCCACCACCACCATCATCCCCTCCACCATCTCCACCACCACCATCATGCCTCAACCATCTCCCCCACCACCATCATCCCCTCCACCATCTCCACCACCACCATCATCCCCTCCACCACCATCATCCCTCCACCATCTCCATCATCCTCTCCACCATCTCCACCACCACCATCATCCCTCCACCATCTCCATCATCTCCATCATCCCTACTATCTCTATCATCCTCTCCACCATCTCCACCACCACCATCATCCCTCCACCATCTCCATCATCTCCATCATCCCTCCACCATCTCCATCATCTCCATCATCCCTCCACCATCTCCATCATCTCCATCATCCCTCCACCATCTCTATCATCCTCTCCACCATCTCCACCACCACCATCATCCCCTCCACCATCTCCACCATCTCCATCATCCTCTCCACCATCTCCACCACCACCATCATCCCCTCCACCATCTCCACCACCACCATCATGCCTCAACCATCTCCCCCACCACCATCATCCCCTCCACCATCTCCACCACCACATCTCCACCACCACCATCATCCCTCCACCATCTCCATCATCCTCTCCACCATCTCTATCATCCTCTCCACCATCTCCACCACCACCATCATCCCCTCAACCATGTCCACCACCACCATCATCCCCTCCACCACCATCATCCCTCCACCATCTCCATCATCCTCTCCACCATCTCCACCACCACCATCATCCCTCCACCATCTCCATCATCTCCATCATCCCTACTATCTCTATCATCCTCTCCACCATCTCCACCACCACCATCATCCCTCCACCATCTCCATCATCTCCATCATCCCTCCACCATCTCCATCATCTCCATCATCCCTCCACCATCTCCATCATCTCCATCATCCCTCCACCATCTCTATCATCCTCTCCACCATCTCCACCACCACCATCATCCCCTCCACCATCTCCACCATCTCCATCATCCTCTCCACCATCTCCACCACCACCATCATCCCCTCCACCATCTCCACCACCACCATCATGCCTCAACCATCTCCCCCACCACCATCATCCCCTCCACCATCTCCACCACCACATCTCCACCACCACCATCATCCCTCCACCATCTCCATCATCCCTCCACCATCTCTATCATCCTCTCCACCATCTCCACCACCACCATCATCCCCTCAACCATGTCCACCACCACCATCATCCCCTCCACCATCTCCTCCACCACCATCACCCCCTCCACCATCACCCCCTCTACCATCCACCCCCACCATCCCCTCCTACATCCACCCCCACTACCATCCCCTCAACAATCACCTCCTCCGCTATCCACTAACACCATCCCCTCCGACCCGTGAAGATCCGGGGTAGAATAGGTCTTCAGCAACCCATGTTTACCGTAAAAGGCGACTGTGCTTGTCGTAAGTGGAGACTAATGGGATCGGGTGGTCAGCCTCGCTAACTTGGTTGATGTATGTCCTCATATCCAAATTAGGTGGATCGATGTTCATGATATTAATCACTGGATTGTCTGGTCCAGAATCGATTATTCACAGACCGCCGTCATATAGCTGGAATGTTGCTGAGTGCGGCGTTAAACAATGAACAAACAAAGTAACTAAATACTGTTCACGTTTGCTACACAGAAGCGGCATTTTGACTAGTATTTTACTGACGCTTCACCTATTGTATTTGCACCAACTGCAGGAGTAGATTCAGGTATATGTAACGCTAAATCTTCAGTGTTATCACACAAAGCCCATGCTGCGGGCAATCCTTTTGGCTAGAAGCTATAGTGATACAATTTTTATAGTCTACCTATTGGTTCAAAATTTAAAACAAAACAAAACAACATTATTCATTCAAATGCGCCATACGTTGGTATATTTACACGTTTTGTCTGTTTCATGTGTATCTCAATAAAGAGCATTGAGAGCATATTACACCACGTCTCACCAAATCACTTTTATACCACGTCTCACCAGTTCACATATACCACGTACCACCAGTTCACATATACCACGTCTCACCAGTTCACATAAACCACGTCTCACCAGTTCACATATACCACGTCTCACCAGTTCACATACACCACGTCTCACCAGTTCACATATACCACGTCTCACCAGTTCACATATACCACGTCTCACCAGTTCACATATACCACGTCTCACCAGTTCACATATACCACGTCTCACAAGTTCACATAAACCACGTCTCACAAGTTCCCATATACCACGTCTCACCAGTTCACATATACCACGTCTCACCAGTTCACATATACCACGTCTCACCAGTTCACATATACCACGTCTCACCAGTTCACATATACCACGTCTCACCAGTTCACATATACCACGTCTCACCAGTTCCCATATAACAGGTCTCACCAGTTCACATACACCACGTTTCACCAGTTCACATACACCACGTCTCACCAGTTCCCATATACTACGTTCACATACACTCTCCGAAAAGAGAAACGCACAGGTAGTTTTTAGTAAATTTATGGTACCTAATAAAGTCGATATATTTAATTTAATATCAAAGATACAAATATGAAATTTTGGTGATCGATAGTCACATGTTGTCGGTGTACGAAGGCATTGAAAACTGTTTATTGTCATGTCACATAAGGCCACAAGGTGGCGCTGAACACAGTATCCCGTGTGACCGGGCAGCAATCACGGCTCTGCATGTCCTCGGCACTGACTGGATAAGTGTACGAATTCTGTCCTGTGGAATTCAGCCCCATTCTGCTTGTAACACGTTGGTCAGTTGTGGGAGTGTCTGCGGCGTGTTCTGACGTTGACGTAGGATATGGCTGGTGCAGGATATGGCTCCCCACACCATGACACTACCGCCTACGAAATTGTAGAATTCACGTACACATTGTGGGGCAATACCCTCATTTCGACGACGATAAACACGTTGTCTTCCATCTCGTCGGTGAAGAAGAAATCGTGATTCATCGCTAAACCACACTCGTCTCAAGTTTCTCAAATTCCAAGGCTGTAAAGAATGGCACCAACGCAAGCGTCGCTGTCGATGGATCTGTTGCAAAACATGGACGATAACTGGTCTTCTGGGTCGGATTCCAGCCTCGCGAAGATGGTTCCTGACAGTCTGGTCCGATATCCTCCTCAAACCAGGGATGCGTCCTGCAGTCTCCGTAGCTGTGTGCGATGACGTAGCCGTAACAGTCGAATGTAGCAATCCTGTGCAGCGGTGGTAACTCATTGTTGGCCGGTTCTCGGACGGTCTGCAGTGGAATTGAACTGTGTGTATCGGTCCCAAAGGCGGCAAATGGTGCTGTGGTGGACGTTGAAGTGGGCTGCAACAGAAGACTGCGGTATACTCCCCTCTCTGGATACTCCTATGGCGATGTTCCGATCGGCAGCGCTGAGTCTCGGCACTTTCGAACTTGAAAATTTAATGTTGACAATTGAATGACAAGTTTTTTGCTTATGCTTGCCTTTTTATAGCCACTACCACGAGTTACGAATGCCATAACTTGCACGTGCATTTTGCTTTACTGTTTTCCTCCATGACACTTTTTAAGATGTTTGAAAACAATGCCGTTTAAGACATTGCAAATGTCCAATGGCTGCGTTTTGACGTACCGTTTGTCGAATATCAGGTCACCAACATTTTCCAATCACATATATCCAATTTATATACCGGATATTTTGTGTGGTCAGGTTCAGTGAACTACATACTACCTGTGTGTTTCTATTTTTTGAAGAGTGTATGCCACGTCGCACCAGTTCACATATACCACGTCTCACCAAGTCACATACACCACGTGTCACCAAGTCACATATACCACGTCTCACCAAGCCACATATACCACGTGTGACCAAGTCACATATACCACGTGTGACCAAGTCACATATACCACGTGTGACCAAGTCACATATACCACGTGTCACCAGTTCACATATACCACGTGTCACCAAGTCACATATACCACGTGTCACCAAGTCACATATTAAAGCACGTCTCAGCAAGTCATATATACCACGTGTCACCAAGTCACATATACCACGTGTCACCAAGTCACATATACCACGTGTCACCAAGTCACATATACCACGTGTCACCAAGTCACATATACCACGTGTCACCAAGTCACATATTATAACACGCCTTAGCAAGTCATATATACCACGTGTCACCAGTTCATATATACCACGTGTCACCAAGTCACATACACCACGTCTCACCAAGCCACATATACCACGTGTGACCAAGTCACATATACCACGTGTCACCAGTTCACATATACCACGCGTCACCAAGTCACATATTAAAGCACGTCTCAGCAAGTCATATATACCACGTGTCACCAAGTCACATATACCACGTGTCACCAAGTCACATATACCACGTGTGACCAAGTCACATATACCACGTGTCACCAGTTCACATATACCACGCGTCACCAAGTCACATATTAAAGCACGTCTCAGCAAGTCATATATACCACGCGTCACCAAGTCACATATACCACGCGTCACCAAGTCACATATACCACGTGTCACCAAGTCACATATTATAGCACGTCTCACCAAGTCACATATACCACGTGTCACCAAGTCACATATACCACGCGTCACCAAGTCACATATTATACCACGTCTCACCAAGTCACATATACCACGTGTCACGAAGTCACATATACCACGTGTCATCAAGTCACAGATACCACGTGTCACTAGTTCACATATACCACGTGTCACAAAGTCACATATCATAGTACGTCTCAGCAAGACATGTGACAGAAAGCAAACATGTATTTAACACAATGCAAATTGGAAATTGACTAATTAAAAGCAGACTAAAACCGCTGATTAACTACGGTCACGGTTGTAAATGTCTCCATTGCGTGTTTCTTAAACAAGAGGGTTACTCCTGAATCAGAATAATGCTCCGTATGAAGGATTTATGTCAAGACCTATGTAATGCAGCATGTTAAGCATCTTCCCAAGGCAAGGGAGCTAACTGACTTTAAAAGTCAGTTAATTCTCTTGCCCCGGGAAGATGCAAAACACCGCCAACCAAAGACGAATGGAGAGCTCGTAAAATCATCCTTTCAAGTATTAAGGGCAAAGATGCATGAGAGAATTAATACACCCACATCACTGCGCCACCCCCACCCCACCGATTTTACGCTGCTTTTAGTAACAGTCGATAAACATCACAACAACAACAGACACCAAGGATGGACCAGACAAACCAGTGGTTAATAGTGTGAGCACCGATTTGTTTCACCAAGATACGAATCAGTCGGACAGGCCACGACATTGAGATGGTCATCTCTGGGTGTTTCGTTATCCGTATTCAAATTATTCATACATAGCATACATGTCGCAACTTGACACAAAAGAACGGGGAAGCACGAACGGTGGGCAGTATATTGAAATGAGTACTTAAAGCCGTCAACGTATTATGTGAAATCATTTTCTGAGAGAGCTTGTCTTTGAAGAACAATTCCTCAGTGAAGATAAGGTTAAAAATTGGTCTTCAGCAACCTGTGCTTGTCGTTAGAGGCGACTAACGGGATTGCGTGGTCAGGTTTACTGACTTGGATGATGCACGTCATCGCAACCCTATTGCGTTGATCGATGATAATGATGTCAATCGCTGGTATGTCTGACTCGATTATTTTCAAAACGCCATCATGCATCTGGAATAGTGTTGAGTGCGGCGTTAAACAACATATAATAATAAAAGTAAAACTGAAGAACAATTACGTGCTGATACATATTGACACACAAGCCGATATTTGTATAAACACAGCATTTACAAATAACAAACTCAGGTTAATCACCAGTTGTCAGGTAATGATGTGTCAAGTCAGTAATCAATCAGTTTAATGTCTAAACGGATCAATCTTACCTAACAGCAGCCCTTCAAGCTGATCAGTGAAGCGTGGTACAAATAATGTTAATGATAGGCAAAGTAAAGTACATAATGAGGCCTATTTAGACGGTAAATGATAGCGAGTTTCTATACATTCAAAGAGATCAGTACCAAATTATCAAATAAATTAGTCTTACCCGAAGGTGAGGTGAGGTGAAATTGGGTTTAACGTCGCGTCCAAGATGTTTGCACTTATATAGCGACGTGCATGCACGTGGTGTACGTGTGTGTGGCTGCTTGTACTGGGCCGGTCTGAGGACGATTTACAGTGCTAGCTCACAGAGATACCATGCCGCAGGTTAACGTGGACATCCCACTCAGACACAGTATACTGACCCTGAGCCGACCAGTTCTTGCTTAAGCCCCTCAATGCCGAGCGTCAGGCAGGGTAACAACAAGTATTTTGGTATGACGCGACCGGGGATCGAACCCCGGACCTTCTTTCTGCTCTCCGGGCTGACGCTCTACCACTGGACCACGGAGGCGGTCTTTGCCCAAGGGAAATGTAGAGCTATGTTTATATAATTTAAACAAGTTTTACATTAATATATGTATGGTAACAGCTCATCTAATTATAACATGTAAACAGGCGTTAAAATATACGACAATGCGACAATTATTCATATTCCGCGTTCTCCCATTGTGGCGATGTCGCGCCTTGTTAAATTTGTCACCTATTTCTTAGGACCGACAGGGCGACGACGCGACAGTGTCCTTCCTGGGGTTTCATAGTTTTTGGGTGTCTTGTTTGAGTGTTGGCACAAGGATTCGCAAGACAAGCACCGAATGGAAGCTGGCAATTGTCGTGCGTGCATGTGTATTGGTGTTATGAGGAGGGTAACTGCATGTTGTAAACAGTTCATTCTGTTTGATCCCCAATAAAGAATTATGCACAGGTGTAGGTTTTGAGTTTTTCGCTTTTTGTTTAAATTTGTTCAGGGACACTGCGGCGACTGGGGGCAGCTGTGCTTTAATATTGACGAAATTTATATGTTGTTCTATATGAATACACAATGCCATTTAGAAAGAGGTCAGATGTAACAAATGTTATATTTGGGATAACATTTTCTTAGTAAAGTACCGATTCTCGAACTTTTTGGGGGCCCCGTCCGGGATTCGAACCCACACTTGCCAGAGTAAGGCACCTAATCGCCAGTACATAAAGTCAGCGATCGAACCCATTCAGCCACCGAGGCTTCCACAAAATGAAAGTCCGACAATTGGTAGTCTAGATCACGTACTTTGAGTACCCCTCTGACAAGTGTAAATTGGCACGGCTCCCATGGCCGAACGCTATGAATACACAATGCCATTTAGAAAGTGGTCAAACTTAACAAATGTTATATTTGGGATAACACTTTCTTAGTAAAGTACAGATTCTCGTACTGTTTTGGGGTTGAGACCCGTCCGGGATTCGAACCCACACTTGCCAGAGTGAGGCATCTAATCGCCAGTACACAAAGTCAGCGATCTAACCCACCGAGCCACTGAGGCTTCATGGATATTTTGAACACAATCATTATTCTCATAAGGACACAATGTGTGAAGTCCTGCTTTGTGGTTGTTTGTTGTTTAACGCCGAACTCAGCAATATGCACAGCTATATGACGGCGGTATGTAAATAATCAAGTCTGAGCGAGACAATCTGGTGATTGATATCAAAAGCAAACCATATATATGATACTTGTTATGTGTGTCCAAGCTCGTGGTTCCTGGCGCATGTTATCGATTGTTTGCTGCATGGAAAATTATATCTTGTTCCCTGTTCTCTTTTGCCCAACAAATCCAGAAAGCATCCAGGCGGACGCCCAAGCTGCTGATACTGCTGCCTTGGAGGAAACGTTTCCTGACTCTGAAATTCGTGGTTGCTTCTTCCAATAGAACACAGGCGACTTGGCGACAGGTAGTAGCTAAAGGATTGGCTGATGCCTACAAGAAGGAGCCCCAGCTTCAATCCCGTGTCCGACGGCCTCTAGCCCTCCCTCAACTCCATATCGACATGTTCAGGATACATTGATCGACATCATGACTAATCACTAAGTTGGTATTCAGTAAGAAAATATGTACCATTGACTAATCACCCAGTTGGTATTCAGTGAGAGCATATGTACCACTGACTAATCAGCCTGTTGGTATTCAATGAGAGAATATGTACCATTGACTAATCACCCTGTTGGTATTCGATGAGAGAATATGTACCACTGACTAATCACCCTGTTGGTATTCAGTGGTAGAATGTGTACCACTGACAAATCATCCTGTTGGTATTCAGTGAGAGAATATGTACCACTTATATTACTAATCACCATGTTGGTATTCAATGAGAGAATATGTACCACTGACAAATCACCCTGTTGGTATTCAGTGGTAGAATGTGTACCACTGACTAATCACCCTGTTGGTATTCAGTGAGAGAATATGTACCATTGACTAATCACCCTGTTGGTATTCAGTGAGAGAATATGTACCACTGACTAATCACACTGTTGGTATTTAATGAGAGAATATGTACCATTGACTAATCACCCTGTTGGTATTCGATGAGAGAATATGTACCACTGACTAATCACTAAGTTGGTATTCAGTAAGAAAATATGTACCATTGACTAATCACCCAGTTGGTATTCAGTGAGAGCATATGTACCACTGACTAATCAGCCTGTTGGTATTCAATGAGAGAATATGTACCATTGACTAATCACCCTGTTGGTATTCGATGAGAGAATATGTACCACTGACTAATCACGCTGTTGGTATTCAGTGGTAGAATGTGTACCACTGACTAATCACCCTGTTGGTATTCAGTGAGAGAATATGTACCACTTATATTACTAATCAACCTGTTGGTATTCAATGAGAGAATATGTACCACTGACTAATCACCCTGTTGGTATTCAGTGAGAGAATGTGTACCACTGACTAATCACCCTGTTGGTATTCATTGAGAGAATATGTACCACTGACTAATCACCCTGTTGGTATTCAGCGGTAGAATATGTACCACTGACTTATCACCCTGTTGGTATTCAATGAGAGAATATATACCATTGACTAAAATCTTTGTTGGTATTAAGTAAGAAAATATGTACCATTGACTAATCACCCTGTTGGTATTCAGTGAGAGCATATGTACCACTGACTAATCACCCTGTTGGTATTCAATGAGAGAATATGTACCATTGACTAATCACCATGTTGGTATTCGATGAGAGAATATGTACCACTGACTAATCACGCTGTTGGTATTCAGTGGTAGAATGTGTACCACTGACTAATCACCCTGTTGGTATTCAGTGAGAGAATATGTACCACTTATATTACTAATCACCCTGTTGGTATTCAGTGAGAGAATATGTACCACTGACTAATCACCCTGTTGGTATTCAGCGGTAGAATATGTACCACTGGCTAATCACTAAGTTGGCATGTAGTGATAGAATATAGGTACCTCTTGCAACTGTCTCTGTAGTTAGTGATAGAGTAGGTTCCCCTGATAATTTTCCCTGCTGGTATTTAGTAGAACATCCACCGAGTCCGCACACTTTATTAGGTCCCGTGTATCCCCTTCTTGACTTCAAATTCGGTCCCGTGTACCCCCTTCTTGACTTCAAATTAGGTCCCGTGTACCCCCTTCGTGACTTCAAATTAGGTCCCGTGTACCCCCTTCTTGACTTCAAATTAGGACCCGTGTACCCCCTTCTTGACTTCAAATTAGGTCCCGTGTACCCCCTTCTTGACTTCAAATTAGGTCCAGTGTACCCCCTTCTTTCTGGGGGCACCAGAAATGGGCTTCAGACATTGTACCCATGTTGGTAATTGAACCCGGGCCTTCGGCGAGACGAGCGAACGCTTTAACCACTAGACTACCCGACCACCTCCCTACGGCATAAAATCTCAGTTCCGATCTCGTCTTAAACTTGTGTTAACGTCAATGACCTGCAAATAGGACCTTTCTCCAGTACACTATGTGTACCGAAGGAGTGTCAATATAGCCTTATTTGTTGCGCATGTCCTTTAAATGGAGCGCATATAGAAATATATTTTACATTATCAAATGAATTTACTTAGTCAATATTTTACTCCCAACATACTGAACCTGACGGGACCTATCCTTCAGATTCAAGTCGGTGAGATACAACCATGTAACCAACTTTTGTTGAAATTCTTTATTCCATCATTCACTCGCGTGCCATTTTTCACGGGACATAACAACGACTGATGCATATGTTACGTCTCACGTGATACCATAGGTGTATCAAAAACTGGATTCACAAACGGAAAAGGGTCACTGACAACTAACTGCTTTAAATGGGCGCCTCACGGTGCTATATATGTTGGATACATGTACAACGTTTTATAGTCTATCATTACTCAACAAAGAGTCGTTCATTACGTTATAGGGCATTTATGGCTGCATTAGTCTTAAGGCGTGGTTCAAATTAATATCTGTCATGTTTTATTGCTGCATTGAACTCACGTATGGAGGCGAAGCTCAAATATATATATATACCTTGTGGTAAATCTTCGACACAACCTAGTGACCCTGTCTCGCGATATCTTCTCTCTCTCTAGTACAGTCATGACTGACGCATGTATGTGCAATGTATGACTTCATTTCCCGATTCAAAACGTTTATTTAACATTGAAAAAACGCCACATGATTAATTGCAATTGTCATATTTTGCAATTTATGTTAATATCCAGGATCTTACATTTAGCTATGAGCTATGTTTATATAGTTTACGAGACTTCGTTCCTGGATTCTGTCTGAAATACGCTGTCGGATCCTGAAGGGGGTAATACTGCGACCTCCGATACTGCACGTAGCGCGGCCCACAGCAGCTATTCTTAGCATTACAGAAAACTACGGTTATAACGAACTCAAAGGGACCACTAAATTTAGTTCGTTATAACCGTAATTCGTTATATGCATATTTACAACATATATACAGCAAATGGACGGGACCTAAAAAACAGTTCGTTATATCCGTCAGTTCGTTATAAGCGTGTTCGTTATAAACGTAGTTCACTGTATATTGTATTGAAATTATTTTTTTTAAAATGGCATTCGGGAGATACAACATCATGCCTGTAGAACAACGCGTCTGTCCAACAACATTAACAACGAATTCGAAGATGTATGAAGCCCAATCTAACCGTACCGATTTTAATGTGCTGTCAGATCACGATAGAATAAAAGCATTTAAAAGTTTGGCCACTGTGTGCCAAGGCCTGTTTTAAAATCTTAAGAAGCCGCAGACGGATTCTGTGTCAATAACCTATCCTTTTGGAATTTATATTGTAGAATTTATGTTATTTTTCTCACTCATATCCTTGTTCGCTGTATCTTACACCAATTGT
The DNA here is from genome assembly GCF_023055435.1 of Haliotis rufescens. Lineage (NCBI taxonomy): Eukaryota > Metazoa > Mollusca > Gastropoda > Lepetellida > Haliotidae > Haliotis > Haliotis rufescens. Next base: position 3,576,478 of record NW_025963857.1, read on the forward strand.
ATTGTAATTGTATAAGTTGTATGAACGTAGTCTCTCCTAATTCCATTTTTGAAATGGCGTGTGTGTAATGTCATTGTAATTTGTTTTCTCAATGCATTGTGCGACTTTTAGTAAATTATTTGTCTGTCTGAAATGACCATGGATTACACAATAGCCTGACGCAGGTCTTTTCATTTTTGGAATATCTAAGTTGACATACACATAAAGATTTGTACATGGGCGTGTATTGCGAAACCCCGTTCATCCGGACAATAGAATCACAATGATTAAACACAGTCCGGATTAACGAGTACATTTGTTCAGAATAACGTCTTTTTTATACATATTTAGCGTTCGCAACAGTAATTGTTCGGGATAATGGCTTAACGGATTAACAGGGTCCTAACTAATGGAATGTACTAATTTTCTGCAACGAGTGTCAGTCGTTTATTAAATCAGCATGACACACTGACACTTATGTAAAAAAAACATCCTGCTTATCAATATAACTTTGATCGCAAAGAACAATGCAGAACGAAGTGTGGTTTATTTCACGAAAAATCATTGTTCTATCATGACGTCATTTCTCGAGATTCGAATATGCTCTCCTAACTTGATTACGACATATATTGGACGACGTTATGTTTGAGAGGGAAGTGTCGAGTAAGTTGTTCCCCATAGATGTAGCTGGGCTACGCAGATAAACGCAGTGGCCAAACGATCACATCGAAAAGCGGGAGAGATATGACAATCGGTACTAGGAAAGTAAGGTACAGGCGATCAACGTGAGGATTGTGAGAATATGCGGGAAATAAAAAACTTAACCAACCTGTTCGTGAAATGGACTTGTCCAACATATCCGAGGTCTGATTCTATTAAGTGAGTCATCACAATTAAAATTTGGGTAAATACTTTTAAAGTTTGTACATTTTATTAACATTCTTAAAGAGGCTGTACATATCTCATATAAGAAATAATCGACTCGTGGTCATTGTTTATCGTACAATGAAACACTGCAATGAGAATAAACAACTCCGGCCTGCGCCCCTCATGGTTTATTCCCCATGCAGTGTTTGATATAAGGGTAACGCTATTTTTCAGGGCATTATCATTTGTAGAAGCCCGAGGTCTTCCATTAACTGAAAAGACCGAGGGCTTCTGCAAATGATAATGCCCTGAAATATAGCGTTACCGTTATTATAGCTAAAATGGATGGAATTTGTTATCAAATAAAAAGAAACAACAATGTCGATTTTGAAACATTTACTGCAATCAACACGAATGTCACTGACCCCCTTTTACAAATATGGAAACGTCATAGAACAAACCAGATGACGTCACTATTGAATGTTACGTCACCTATCCCTATCCTATGACGTCACGTAACAACGGGCGTGATAATGGCCCGTCGTCAATTAATATGAGGGCATTATCAAGTTACAGTGGCCCGCTCATTTCTGACAACATGCGGGCGTTTTTATGATAATTCTATCCATTTTAGCTATAATGAACGATAACCTACTCCCACTCGTTTATTTCTTAAATAGTACAGTAGTAAGGAAGTAGGCGATGTACCGGTGTAGTACTGGAGAGAAACCTGTGCAGTATGTGTCCAATAAATAAGAGGATCTCTTTTGATTTGTTTGTTTGTTGTTCAACGCCGCACTCAACAATATTCCAGCTATATGACGGTGGCCTGTAAATAATCGAGTCTGGACCAGACAACCCAGTGATTGACATCATAAGCATCGATCCACGCAATTTGGATAGGATGACATGCATCAATCAGCGAGCCTGACCACCCGATCCCGTTAGTCGCCTCTTACGACAAGCATAGTCGACCTTTACGGCAAGCATAAGTTGCTGGAGACCGTTCTGGGTCTCATTTGGGCCCGCTGTAGAGAGTATTGCATAAGGGAAATACCACTGTAGAGAACGTCGGATTAGAAACGAACACGTGTGAGTGTCAGTGAGTATGGTTTTACGCCGCTTTTACCAATATTCCAGCAATATCACGGCGGGGGACACCAGAAATGGGCTTCACACATTATACCCATGTCGGGAATCGAACCCGGGTCTTCGGCGTGACGAGCGAACGCCTTAACCACGAGGCTACCCGACCGCCCCCGAACACCTGTGAAGTTTGTCGGATTAAAGAAGGATATGTGGAGATACATAGTGTCGGATCAGTGAGATATATACTAAATACTTACAATATTGGAAAGTTCTAACTTATTTCAGAGTATCCCCTACTTTTTTTAAGAGTTTATATTTGAAGATTAGAAATCAGGTGTAGCGAATGTAGGAATAAACAGATATAAATTGAGAGATTTAGGGTTAGAGGACAGGTGTGGAGATTATAGTATTAGAGAAGGTCAGATGTAGAAAGAGTCGGATTAAAGAGACATCAGTTCAGAGATTGTCGGATTAGAGAAGGTCAGGTGTAGAGACTATCGGATTTGAGAGATCAGAGGTGGAGAGGTCAGATTTGAGAGAGCCATGATTTAAGAGGATCGGATAAGACAAAGACCAATGTAATAAGCGTTGTGTGTATATAGTACATACACAGCTATTTATCACTGCTTGTGTAGCGGCCATTTCATATCTGCGTCTCGTGATGAGATTCGAACCACGGACGTTCTGATCCGAGGTCGGACGCCTTGTCCACATCACCAAAGAGGTTAAACCCCACCACCAAGCAGACAAGGTAAAGGATGTCATCTGTGGGATGACTCCACGCCCTGCTACACTGAAAAGGTGAGGATGTCATCTGTGGGATGACTCCACGCCCTGCTACACTGAAAAGGTGAGGATGTCATCTGTAGGATGACTCCACGCCCTGCTACACTGACAGGGTAAGGATGTCATCTGTAGGATGACTCCACGCCCTGCTACACTGACAGGGTAAGGATGTCATCTGTGGGATGACTCCACGCCCTGCTACACTGAAAAGGTAAGGATGTCATCTGTAGGATGACTCCACGCCCTGCTACACTGAAAAGGTGAGGATGTCATCTGTGGGATGACTCCACGCCCTGCTACACTGAAAAGGTGAGGATGTCATCTGTAGGATGACTCCACGCCCTGCTACACTGACAGGGTAAGGATGTCATCTGTAGGATGACTCCACGCCCTGCTACACTGACAGGGTAAGGATGTCATCTGTGGGATGACTCCACGCCCTGCTACACTGAAAAGGTAAGGATGTCATCTGTAGGATGACTCCACGCCCTGCTACACTGACAGGGTAAGGATGTCATCTGTAGGATGACTCCACGCCCTGCTACACTGACAGGGTAAGGATGTCATCTGTAGGATGACTCCACGCCCTGCTACACTGACAGGGTAAGGATGTCATCTGTGGGATGACTCCACGCACTGCTACACTTACAAGGTAAGGATGTCATCTGTGGGATGACCACGCCCTGCTACACTGACACGGTAAGGATGTCATCTGTGGGATGGCTCCACCCCCTGCCACATCTAATAGTGAGATAAACTGTACCATACAACCTTAATCTCAAACTGCATTGACCGCCCTCAACCGAAAAAATGATAACACTATTATGCACGTTTACACTTATTTTTTCTCGCCAAGAGACAGACAGTGACAAATGACAGGTGGCCACTGAATCGTACACACTTAGAAAGAGGACAAGGAGTGAAACGTTCAGAATCTCTGCCACGTGTACATAATACGACACGTCACCACGACGCACCCGGAAGTCAACGTGACAAAAGAGAACATAGCTTTGTGGTTTGTTTACTCGTTAATATTCATGCCATGCGAGGTTTTTCTTGAAGGATACACCTTGAATTATGACACGCTGTGTACCTACTTCATGGTTGTCCTCCGATATTTTTGTAACTGTAGCGGAAGATGTCCAACGAACTGTTTGTTTGTTTGTTTGTTATTGTTTACCGCCGCACAGCAATATTCCAGCGATCTGACGGCGGTCTGTAAATAATCGAGTCTGGACCAGGCAATCCCGTGATTGACATCATGCGCATCGATCTACGCAATTGTGATACGATGACTTGCATCAACAAAGTCGGGGCGGTCGGGTAGCCTTGTGGTTAAAGCGTTCGCTCGTCACGCCGAAACCCGGGTCCGATTCCCGACATGGGTACAATGTGTGAAGCCCATTTCTGGTGTCCCCCGCCGTAATATTGCTGGAACCTTTGCTAAAAGCCACGTAAAATCAAACTCACTCACTCACTCAACCAAGTCAGCGAACCTAACTAACCGATCCCCTTAGTCGTCCCCTACGACTAGCATAGTCGGCTTTTCCAGCAAGCATGGGTTGCTGAAGACCCCGCCGTACTGACGAATTGTATTGATTCTCCTCTCACAGTTGATGGTCCTCACAGTTGATGGTCCTCACACAGTTGATGGTCCTCATACAGTTGATGGTCCTCACAGTGAATGGTCCTCACAGTTGATGGTCCTCTTACAGTTGATGGTCCTCATACAGTTGATGGTCCTCATACAGTTGATGGTCCTCACAGTTGATGGTCCTCATACAGTTGATGGTCCTCACAGTTGATGGTCCTCATACAGTTGATGGTCCTCATACAGTTGATGGTCCTCATGCAGTTGATGGTCCTCACAGTTGATGGCCCTCACAGTTGATGGTCCTCACACAGTTGATGGTCCTCATACAGTTGATGGTCCTCACACAGTTGATGGTCCTCATACAGTTGATGGTCCTCACAGTTGATGGTCCTCATACAGTTGATGGTCCTCACAGTTGATGGTCCTCACAGTTGATGGTCCCCACACAGTTGATGGTCCTCATACAGTTGATGGTCCTCACACAGTTGATGGTCCTCATACAGTTGATGGTCCTCACAGTTGATGGTCCTCATACAGTTAATGGTCCTCACAGTTGATGGCCTTCACAGTTGATGGTCCTCACAGTTGATGGTCCTCATACAGTTGATGGTCCTCACAGTTGATGGTCCTCATACAGTTGATGGTCCTCACAGTTGATGGCCCTCACGGTTGATGGTCCTCATACAGTTGATGGTCCTCATACAGTTGATGGTCCTCACAGTTGATGGTCCTCATACAGTTGATGGTCCTCATACAGTTGATGGTCCTCATACAGTTGATGGTCCTCACAGTTGATGGCCCTCACAGTTGATGGTCCTCACACGGTTGATGGTCCTCATACAGTTGATGGTCCTCACACAGTTGATGGTCCTCATACAGTTGATGGTCCTCACAGTTGATGGTCCTCATACAGTTGATGGTCCTCACAGTTGATGGTCCTCACAGTTGATGGTCCCCACACAGTTGATGGTCCTCATACAGTTGATGGTCCTCACACAGTTGATGGTCCTCATACAGTTGATGGTCCTCACAGTTGATGGTCCTCATACAGTTGATGGTCCTCACAGTTGATGGTCCTCATACAGTTGATTGTCCTCACACAGTTGATGGTCCTCATACAGTTGATGGTCCTCACAGTTGATGGTCCTCACACAGTTGATGGTCCTCATACAGTTGATGGTCCTCAAAGCTGATGGTCCTCACAGTTGATGGTCCACATACAGATGATGGTCCTCACAGTTGATGGTCCTCATACAGATGATGGTCCTCATGGTTGATGGTCCTCACACAGTTGATGGTCCTCATATTTGATGGTCCTCATGCAGATGATGGTCCTCACAGTTGATGGTCCTCATGGTTGATGACAAAGAAATGAAGAAATGTATGGGCGTTTCGCACACAAGAAAGTAATATTTATCATACAAAACACCATAAAACATATCTGTGAGTCATCATCATTGAGTTTTGAACACGTGTTTACAAGCCGAGTAACAGTTGCTTTCACGTTGTGTTTTCTTTCAGTCTGTGCTAGTTATGTTCAAACATGTACGCTGCATATGCTGCCAAATATTTCACCTGACTGCCGATTCTTACCTGAATTCCAACCACTGGATCAACACTCAGTGACGATGTTATCGCTAACAAAAGTTGGTTGGTTGGTTGTTTTACGCCGCACTCAGCAATATTCCAGCAATATGACGGCGGTCTGTAAGTAATCGAGTCTGGACCAGACAATCCAGTGATTAATATCATGAGCATCGATCCACACAATTGGGATGCGATGACATGCATCAACCAAGTCAGCGAGCCTGGCCACCCGATCCCGTTAATCGCCTCTTACGACAAGCATAGTCGCCTTTTACGGTAAGCATGGGTTGCTGAAGACCTATTCTACCCCGGAATCTTCACGGGTCTCATCACTAAGTAATATTTCTTATCGCTGGAATGTGTCCTTTTCACTTTGTAAGTATTAGCACACATGCAGCTATCTTTATCCATTAATCATCGCGATATTTCGTGATTCTGTTTCAAATGCCAAGGACTACAACATATTTTCCTTACTTAACCCATATGTCTGGACCGCGTTGATATGGAAGCAAGGATGATCACGTGTAGAAATTATCTGGAGCAACTATTCCTTAATCCAGAATTTTTTTAACCTGGGTAAAATGATTTTGTCCAGATTAACGAGGTTACACTGCACCAAATGCATTCAGCCCGATGACATATTATACGTATGTCCTCCTTCATCTCGAGTTTCTGCAGAGTTGCGTCCCTTGGGCAAGCCAGAATCCGGTAATTGTTGGTTTGAATCCCGGTTCGTCTCCATTATGTTTCTAGGTTAGTCAGCACCGTGCTCGTGAGTTTCACCAAAATGGTTAACGTCCGAGACATTAATGACTTCGGGCTTTCCTCCCACATTAAACTGGATCACTGTTCAAAGCGGTGTCAGCCCAAATTCACTCACTCACTCATCTCAAGTTAGCAGAGTCCCTCGGCCTTGTCAGGATCCAAACGTCATGGGTTCGAATCCAGATGTCCTATCCCCTGGGGATTCTGGGTAAGGAGAAGTACCGTGCAACCCATGCTGGTTGTAAGATGCATAATGGATCGGGTGGTCAGGCTCGGTGACTTAGGTTGATTGCATGCCATCGTACCCCGACAGCGTGGAACGTGGCTCACAATATCAGTCACCGGATTGTCTGGTCCAGACTCGATTAGTTACAGGCCGCCATCATATAGCTGTAATGTTGCTGAGAGTGACGTCAACAGACAAACAAACAACAACATGACAAATGACGCAGCAGGTCCAGACTCGATTAGTTACAGGCCGCCATCATATAGCTGTAATGTTGCTGAGAGTGACGTCAACAGACAAACAAACAACAACATGACAAATGACGCAGCAGGTCCAGACTCGATTAGTTACAGGCCGCCATCATATAGCTGTAATGTTGCTGAGAGTGACGTCAACAGACAAACAAACAACAGCAACATGACAAATGATGCAGCAGGTCCAGAGACATGCGATGACCCAGAGGATGGGCCAGTTCCTTATAGCGTCCTTGATCTGGCTACTCCATTCATCACGTCCAGGTCCAAGGGGATGTACTCAACAATCTGACAAGGTTAATAGAGAACAAGACATGAACTTCAGTCTGCCTGTCATGCAGTCTTATACATGTTTATCTGTGACAGCCTTACAACCTTTTCATATAGGGGGGATTAACAGGATTCATTGTACTCACGGCAAGTGAGTATTGTTCAACGCCGCTTTTAGCACTATTCCATCCTTTCCGGCTGCCTTTATGGGGAAATGAACCCGTGTAGAGCTAGAGCTTCAACCACTAAGCTATCTCACCATCCCTTACTTCAGTATGGCCATAGCCTCTTATGCTGGTTGGTTGGTTGGTTGGTTTGTTGTTTGACGCCGCACTCAGCAATATTCCAGCTATATGACGGCGGTCTGTAAATAATCGAGTCTGGACCAGACAATCCAATGATTAATATCATGAGCATCGATTAACGCAATTGGGATCGATGACATGCATCAACCAAGTCAGCGAGCCTGACCACCCGATCCCGTTAGTCGCCTTTTACGACAAGCATAGTCACCTTTTACGGCAAGCATGGGTTGCTGAAGACCTATTCTACCCCGGATCTTCACGGGTCTATGTAGGAACAAGAGTACATCAGCTTGTGGCGGAGAGGTGCAGCTGAACAAGTGGAATCTTATCCTTGACACTGTACTTCATCCACAGTCAATAACCATGCTTCGATTTCTAAATACCATAAAGCACTGCTTAATTCAGTCCGAAATTATCATATATATATTTTTTTCCTTATTTGTTATTGTTCTTTGTGAAAAATAATGATTATCTCATGAATATCTAACCAATTGCCGTGTTTACGTTATTTCCTGAAAATTCATCCAATCGACCCTTGTTAGAACATACTTACATGTTTCTACATGCTGAAGCAAATGCATTGCCTTATCGTGTAGACACACGTTTGAGTGAGTATAATTTTACTCCGCTGCTTTTAGCAGTATTCCAGCAATATCAGGGTGAGGGGTGCCACACATTGAACCATGTGGGGAATCGAACCCGGGCTTTCGGCGAGACGAGCGAACGCTTCAACCGTTGGGCTAACCATTGCCTGTTACACACAGGTGCGACACAGCAGAAACTACCAGTCGTCGAAATAACTCATTTATTTCCAATATTTTATATGGCATTTTTGAATACTTCTTAATATGTCCGCCAGAGATATCAAATCTACGTTAAACCATGATTTTCATGCTGCCCGCATTCCCATGAAATATTTTGACAACATATCGGTAGTCCTATTCTCAAACAGATCGGTAGCAATTTCAAATACCGATTTAGCTAATAAACATTGAGAAACACCGAGTTGCGGATTCTAGTGTTTTGAAAGTACGGCCACATCTTTCAGACAGAAAATCGACAATCAAGGTTGAGGGTATAGTGAAATTCTACCTTTCGCTTTCAAAAAACATTTTCATTTATCAAATCCATGTTTGAAACCTCTAAATAGGGTACATCTTGGATAATCAACGGCGTACCTCCAGGACAGTTACAGTGGTGCTTAACATTGATTGATGAGAACGACGATTTGCGTAATACGGGCTATACGTATTTCTCACAAAGCTGACGTTCGGGATGTTTATTTTTACCTTAAATTTACAATCGGTATTCAAAATTCGATAAAAGTAAAACTGAATTGCTGTACTTTCCATTTTACTAGATTTATAGCATCAAAAATATAACATGTTTGTATTAAGTTAAAAAGACTAAATCGAAATATATAAGTGAGTGAGAGAATCTGATTTTACGCCGCTTTAAGCAGTATTCAAGCAATATCGAGACGTAGGACACCAGAAAAGGCATTCACACATTGTACCCACGTGGGGAATTGAATCTGGGTTTTCGACGTGAAGAGCGAACACTTTAACCACTAGGCTCCCCAACCACCACTGTAATATATAAAAGTTCCGTTAGGATTCCGAGTTAGAACTTGTCTTCAGCAACCAATGGTTGTCTTATAAGGTGACTAAGGGGATCGGGTGGTCAGGCTCGGTGACTCAGTTGATGTATGTCATCGTACTCATTTGCGTAGATTTTAAGAAATAAACCCATGTGAAAGTATTTTTAAGTAACTAAGCACCAGTACACTTAACATCAATAGAGATAAAAAACAACAACTTCAGATCGCCTGAGAGGTATAGTGTCTTTTGCTTCTCCGTTTGTAATCAATGTCATTTCATTCCTATGATTTCACTGGACATTCAGTGGATACGTCACTCTCCGGATTAAAGAGGTCTCATTCTTTGTGTTTAGAGTCTTCAAATGAGGACGTTATAAATAAACCTTTGTCATATTTTTCATTAACAAAATTTACGTTATAAAATTAATAGCTACCAACTAACAAAAATGTCAGATGTGATTTACATTAATTTTGTTGAATTATAGAAGACACCAATACTGAAATGTCTCTAGTCCGGTCCCTGTTAATTCGCAACGATAATTATTGCATACGTTCTTATTTAATCAAAGGGAACTGACAACGGATCTATCACCCCGTTAGTTTGTTTCTTGTTTGACGCCGCACTCAGCAATATTCCAGCTATATGACGGCAGTCTGGACCAGACAATCCAGTGATTGACAACATGAGCATCGATCCTCGCAATTGGGGCACGATGACATGTATCAGCCAAGTAAGCGAGACTGACCACTCGATCCGGTAGTCGACTCTTACGACAAGCATAGTCGTATCCTCATGGAGTGGGACGTTGTTCACAATATCAACCACTGGTTTGTCTGTCTCAGACTATGTACACATCGCCGTGATATTGCTGGAATACTGGCGCGTGAAACACGAAACAACAAAGCTTACCTGGCATTCGTTAATCCGGACAGATACACTGGAAACAGTCTGCATTAACGGTGAGGTGAGGTGAAATGGGGTTTAACGTCGCGTCCAAGATTATTGCACTTATATAGCGACGTGCATGTACGTGTGTGTGTTTGTGTGGCTGCTTGTACTAGTCCGGACTGATGCCGATCTATAGTGCTAGCTCACTGAGATACCATGCCGCAGTTTAACATGAATATCCCACTCAGACAGTATACTCCGAGCCGACCAGTCCTTGTTTTAGCCCCCTTATGTCGAACGCCAGACAGGGTAACAACAAGTGCCATCTTTTAACGTCTTTTTGTATGACGCGGTCGGGGATCGAACCCCGGATCTTCCGCTCTCCGGGACCACGCTCTACCACAAGGCCACGGAGGCGGTTTCTGCATTAAAGGGGTTTTTATTATTATCTGTAAACGTTCAGGATACACGGATGCTATGTGTGGTTCAGCACTTGTATTACCTTCCTGGGTCAGTTTCACCACCTTTCCGTTCAAGTACTTGTATCTTTTTAATCTAGAAAAAAATTGAACTGGTATTTTTCACCAGGTGTAAATGTGCTTTTCATCCCCCGGAGAGACGAGAAACCGCAGAGAAAGACATTGATGTCCGCATTGAGACAAGGGAGCGCTGCCTGACGTCAATAACACCTACAGCAGCCATCTCTGTGTTATGTGATTGATTGCAACTATTGATATAACAAGGAAATACAACGTTAAATAAGACCTCTAGTTTGGACGATCGCTTTATGCTATTGCACTGAGCCTCATTAATCACGTGGCCTGTCATGATGAAACTTAATGACGTCACGCCCATTGTGTATGAGGCTCGCGCGGGTTTAATTCGTCTGGAACAATGACGTTTTGGTAAAGAAATATGATGATATATCACGTTTTAATGCCGATGATTATAGGCTCATAAATGTTACATTGCAAATGTATTGTTGCCATATATATACAGTAATCTACGGCTATAGCGAACTAAACGGGACCTTTAAAATTTAGTTCGTTATAACCGTTATAGGCACATATACAGTCTATATAAAGGAAATGGACGGGACCATAAAACAGTTCGTTATATCTGTCAGTTCGGTATAAGCGTGTTCGTTATAAACGTAGTTTACTATATATATATATAAATATGTGTGTGTGTGTGTGTGTGTGTGTGTGTGTGTGTGTGTGTGTGTGTGTGTGTGTGCGCGTGTGTGTGTGTGTGTGTGTGTGTAGAAAATGTACACATGTAAATTCTTATGTTATAAATTCTACTGAAATTAATAACAAACATAAGATCAGCACTACCTTAGTAACGTAGTAGAGGGAAGATATGCCCACAACTGTTTTAAAGACAGGGGGAACTCTAACACAAGCCCAAAACCTGAAAGTCTGTAAATCGTCAGATCGATAAAGTGATCCCAAATGTGGACTTCAATTTGAATAATCGTAATTTTCCCCCGCCAATTTTGTTATATATATTGTTCAACTAACTTCAAGTGATAAAAAATATTTAAATCTGTTCGAAGAAAATCAGTACGAGAAATTACCCTTTGAAATTAAATTATTACTTAATTAATTTGTCTTTATTTCTCCTCAATTGCATCTCTTCTAAGAGATAAATTAAATAAACATTTTTAGAGCAAATTTACGTTGTTTTATTTAAGAAAAGAATATAAACTAAAATAACTCTATAATCTGTGCTAATTGTCCGTTCTGCCGAAGTAGATAAAGACGTAAGTACATTATTAATAACATATAGTTTGAGCATAGTCAATTTTAGTAAAGCTTTAAATCATGCAAGCTATATTCGGTTCGGTAAGATAGCCAACAACAACAGTAAAACATTAATGAATAGGATAAACAAACAAGTGAACGACCAATACGAAAACATAACCAATTAGATATTGACAACCATGCCAAACTCTCCTTGGCAAGCTATGCTACTGAGCTAGGTTTTCCCATAAAACCCCAACTATTGGCAATGACCGTGACGCGTGACATAGTTGTCTCATGGATGTAGGGCTGAAGACATGTTTATTTCTCCTCACAAAACACTGACATACGCATTCTTCTTCTAGTTTTATCACACGTCTGTGAAAGGCTGGTATATTTATTGTTGTAATGCATTTGGATGTTAAATAAACAATAACGAGAATGCACGACGAAATTAAAATAGCCCACCGTGCAAACAGTGTTTTCGAGGAAATTTAAAGGAAATTTAATAACACTGTGATTTGTAAGTTTCAACTGCAACGTGGCTCCGTCTTTGGCGAACTTGTTGATATCAGGGACATAGCAGTCCTGATTGAAGTAAAGCGTTTCTGTTAATCTTGACAGATGGAACATATTTAATCTGGCAAGATATTAAATATTGCACAAATTGCTATTAATTGTGACCGATGTATAATTGTTTTAACGTTGATTAATATTATTTAGTTGTGAAAAATTTTCATTTCCGTGCCACAAATTCGTGTATTCACATGTACATTCCGTCTATAGGTAATTACAAATGGACAAAAGTAATTTGAATTAAACGTATATGTATAAGAAACAGACGACCATTCAAGAATATTCTTATGAATATTCATTGACTTAACTTTAAATGGAAGTACACGTCTCTGACGTCAGAGTCTAATTGTATCAATCAAAGTGACAATTGTTCTACTTCGCTAATGACGATATCTTACGTAAATGAGGATCCCGACAAATGAATTCCCCTGAACTAACATTATATTTCCTTATCCGCTGTCGCCAGAGGAATGAAACAGCCTGCAAAACCTGTCTCCCGTCTCGCTTCACTTATGACTACTTTTACCACATTGTGATGAAACACGCATGTCACGTGACATATACTACCGTCTTGGAGACGTCAAGGGGACCATGCATCACTCTCTGTGAGAGGTCTTTCGCAGTGACGTTTTGTAATTAATCTCTTACTTTTGATTGGTGGGACGGGTCTCGTTTCCTGCCCCGCCTCGCTGGTATAAGAAGGGAGAGTGAGATGAGAGTGGACTTAAGAGATAACCCTTCTCCACTGTTGACTTCTTCACCCCATCAGAAACGTAAGGTAAGACAGCTTCACTAAGGGCCCGTTCCACAATGTGCCCTGATCTCAGCGCCACGGCTGTCTAAGTCTTTCTCAAAGTCTTAAAACGGGACTTACGATCGAGCTTATATGACTTTGTGGTGCACACATCCTAGCGTTAGGACAACTGTATTAAGGCATTGAACATAAGGGAACTCTGACGTTATGATCACCTTGTGAAACGGTGCCCGAAACTTCTTAATTTCAAATCGGGTCATGAGTCGTACATATATTGAAAAGGTTGATGACAGACATCTTGGTTGATGTAAATGACTTCAAAGTTCCACGACTAGGTATATGTAAGGATTGTGTACACTGCAGCATCCCAAAAGAACCAACGTTAGAAAAAACTTGTAAACCCCTTGTAGTCATATCCAAATATGTAGGACATCGCCCTCCGACCTCTTTGATTAAGCTGTAATATTTTTTATTGCTGACTTGTTTTGAACATTATACTCAATCTCTCACTCCTTTCTTTCCTCTTTCAGGAGTCTGATCTGTTCCTCATGCAACTACATCATTCCATCCCACCATGGAGTCTCATATCTGTAATAATCGTCTTGGTGATTAACCTGCCCAACTCTAACGCCGTCATCGAGAAAGACGATCTCCCACCAGAACTTCTGAAATGCTACCACAACTATGCCCGTGTTAGTTTGCGGGATGTTGTTGGGCAGACACTGGCTTGGTTCTGTGAGGCACCGGCGGTCAGGGCCCTTAGAAGTGGTGACCGCCCGGTGCCCAAAGCCCCGTCCTCCGTCCGCTATGTCAGTGGGCTCGTGGACAAGGTGATCGCAAGCAAAGGGGGGAGAGTGAAACGCCAGGCAGCCCAACAGCCCGACTTGAAATGCCGCAGGAAGGAATACAGGACGTTGAGTGATTCTGAGAGGAATGCGTACCACAGAGCCATAACAGCACTCAAGCAAGACACAGTAAGTAGATTTAACCATATCGCCTTTGGCGATCAGAATTAAAACATCTCTGCAACTCTTGGTCTGGCCTGATAGGGATCGACTGTTTAGATGACAGCGCTAATATTTTCTGCTGAATTAGTTACAGTATATCCTAACTGAAGTTTTGCCATGATGTGATTTGCAGACGAATGTGACAAAATGGTATTTCCTGCTCAGGTAAACGTCTAGGGCCAGTCATGGCGTGAGAATATTTATCTTGCTGGAGATGATTCACTTTCTTTCCGCAATTGTTAAAAACCTGACAATAGAAAGGCCGACATTAATATCATACTCATCATACAATTTTCACTCATTTTACTGCACATGAAGTTTCTGTATTTTTCTAACTAAGCAGTTTGATTGTACGCAAACATCATTTATGTACACGTGTCCGGGGATCTCAGCATTTGAAACCTCCCGATGACACCTTCAGCTTCCAATGACTCAATTAGTTTCTAAACTGCAAACACAAAACATTTGGCAAACACCTTACATCTTACATATGTGTCTCTTATATATGTGCCTATTTATGGTTCCGATTCACTAACCCGGGTTAGAAACAGCCGTCAGCATAGTTTGTTGGAGGCGACTCTATTGGAATGACCTGTCGGGGTCGTTAACATGGCTATAAGTATGTCATCATACCTCGACGGTGTGGGATGTTGCTCATAATATCAACCACTGGTTGGTCCTGTATTGACTCCATAAGTTATTGACGCTGTTATATTACTTAAATATAACTGACTGTGGCGTAAATCAACAAACGTGCCAAACGAAATTGTCTACATCAGACGCTTGTCAGTTTAGATGTGCGGACGACCATTGTTTTTGTGGACATGCACATGAGTTGCCTCTATTTGCAGACTGTTGAACCCAACAAGTACGATGCCCTTGCTGCCCTCCACACTGGCCTAGCTACCAGCATTGCCCATGGTGGACCAAACTTCCTGGGCTGGCACCGTGTTTACCTTCTCATGTAAGTACTGTCTCCATATCTACATGTGCGTGTGCCTCATCACCATGACATATTTTCATAACCACATATGTCCATCCGACTCGTCGGTCACAAAAAGTAATAACTTTCATATTTTAAACAGAGCTCCAGATAAATCAGTATCAGTATTCAAATACGCATGAAAAATATTTTAAAACACTATAAGAACACTGCGTAATTATCCAATGTGTTCTTTTCAACTTGCATACCTGTATTTCTTTACTGGAGAATTGACTTTCATTTTGTGTGAGTTCATTGGAGTATGAACCTTCATAGAGCGAGGGCAAAACTGTATGCACGTCGGAACTTGCAACGACCTTCATACAATGTTTGGCCTTCAATCTCAGAAGGTTCTTACGTCAATGAACTCATACAAAGTAAAAATAAATTCTTAAAAATTGTTACATTACATTTTTTAACCTCAAAGGACGTGAACCTTGATCAGTACTCAATTATATTTAGTACCTGTGACTTCATGTTACCACTGACAGCTATACAACAACCAGCTGTATCGCGGAAACAAATACTTCCTCAAAACGAGAGGTGACATCAGTTTATGTATGTTTAACATGCTCAACAGGAACAACTTTTGTAGTGTCTGTACAACAAATGTACTCAAATAATATCCTCAGACGAAAAAGGTCTGTTAAGAATGACATCAGTAAGACAGTCTCAATGACAGCGTAATACATTTACATCAAGTTCAAGACGTCAAAATGGCCGACACGATAAACGTGACGGGTGTTTTTAATGCACCCGGGGCTATACCAAATGTCAGTTATCACTGATCAGTTGGCCAATCATTAAAAGGTGATTGTAAAGATGTGTTACTGTAGACGTTATTGTAGCGTAGACACGGATCGAGTCGATACTACGATAGTTTGGATGTACGTTTCTTGGTTTTGTTCTCTAGGTTGGGTTGTAGCGAGGATATCCTTGAACGGACATGCAATCAAACTCTCTGACTTATCCCAGTGTATGCTAGTACGCTAAGATTAAAGGGTCTAAATGATCAGAAAGAACACTTCTGTATGTATTCGTGCTGGGGAATTTCCAGGAATGTGGAAGTAGTCCGTCATTTCAAGAACACGGTCTCGTGAAAAACGTATGAACGTCAAATTGTGTCGTCCATATTCAAAGGCGCCGCGATTCGCTGTGCAACATTACGTCCCTTGGGTACGCCAGAAACCTATGATTGTGGGTTCGAATCCCGGTTCGCCCCGATTATATTTCTATCTTTGTCAGCACCATACTCGTGCTCGTTGGTTTCACCGAAGTGGTAAACGTGCATCACTTCGGGCTTCCCTCCCACATTAAGCTGACACGCCGTGATATAACTGGAATACTGTTAAAAACGGCATTAAACCCAACTCACTCACCCACTCACAGCATTTTAAGCAGAACTATTTAAAACATGTCTCCTTTTTGGTGTGAGTATATAGACTGGGGAATAAAAATATATACCTGAAGAAAACTGTACAAACCCAAATTCTATTCCACATTTTGATTCGTAGATCCGTAAAAAAGAAATAACAAGGCCGACGAGTCAGCAATGAGTTCTTAAATCTGTTTGTGTTGATCGACTGAAAAAGGCGACAGCACAATAATCTCTTAAATCAACGAATCACTTCAGTTTTATCCCATTTCGAAGTTGCAGCTGAAATACATACCCGACATTCTGTTCAATGTGGCGTGAACATCCACTCATTAGCTGTTTGTGTTGCAGGTACGAGATCGCTCTGCAGGAAGTTGATCCAAGCATCTGTCTGTCTTACTGGGACAGCTCACTCGACAATGAACTGGAAGACCCTCGCCAGTCCCACGTATTCAGCCCGGACTTCCTTGGTGGAGGTGCTGATACTGGTAACGGTGGCGTTGTGAGTGATGGACCCTTTGCTGGATGGGAAACCCCCAATGATGGCCCTCTGATCAGAAATATTGGAGGAGATGGAGAGTTGTTTACTATAGAGTCGATTGAAGCTGTTCTGTCCCGTGAGAGGACCCAGGACATTATTCCACCTAACTCCGTTCCTGAGAATGACCTCGAGTTCCATCATGGCGGTGTCCACGTCTATATAGGAGGACTGATGATGCAACTAGAAACATCTTCGTTTGATCCTGTTTTCTTCCTTCACCATACTTTCGTTGACTACGTATGGGAACTCTTTAGGACGAAACAGCGAGCTCTCCGTATCGATCCACAGTTAGACTACCCTGAGGATTATGGCTCTGATTTCCATGCCAATAATGCATCAATGGGTTTCAATCTTGGCTTGACAGCAGAGCAGGGATACAGTGATGATTTGACGGCAACGTATGAGTACGAACCTTCCCCCGACTGTTCTGAGTCACGACCATCTTGCGGATCTAGATATCTTCGCTGTAACACCGTGAGGGGTAGATGCTATCCTATTAATCCATCCACTGCACCCCCTGAGCCTCCTACTGCTATGCCAGGGTGTCGCCCGGGCCAACCAGGCTGTCCTACAAGGCCACCCACAAGGCCACCCACAAGGCCACCCACAAGGCCACCCACAAGGCCACCTACAAGGCCACCTACAAGGCCACCTAACTGTCGGCCTGGAATGCCAGGGTGCCCAACAAGTCCACCAATGCCTGTGCCAACCCCACCCAAACAGCCCTGCAAGCAAGAAGCTCTCCCTATTCAGAACAACTTTTGTATTGACGGTTCTTGTGATACAAATGGCTGGGTATATGTACCAGTTAAGGTTGTCTCTATGCGACCTCCTGGCCTGACGAAATACGACTCGTACCCGGTCTCTAATGGAAAAGTCAGTAAAACAAATGACATCTACCAGCCATCTGCATATGCTGAAACTAACCGTTATATAAGCAGCGTTCGAGGTGTTCCCAAAACATACGAAAGGTGCGACGACGGCAAAGGGTTTGGTCAAGTGTATGTCCAAGCAAGTGGACTCAGTTACAGCGGGATTTACAAGGAATCTGCTATGACTGACCAGCGTCTGGCCACATCCCTCGCCATTGCTTACGTTGCAGTAAAGGACCCTAAGAACGGCCCAGTCAAAGCTTTATTCAGAGCATTTGACTCATGCGGAAGAATCTGTCACACTGCTTGTAAGAAACCGGGAACGATCGAATATGAGCCTTGTTCGGGAGTCCTTAATATCAAAGATGTTGCAGGCAAACCAAAGCAATACAGCAAAACCTATGGACAAGCTGCTCTTAATACGTGGGGTTATGTACAGAATCAAGACTGTCCCAGCTTCCTCGTTGACGACATTGTCCTCACCTTCTACTGTGACTACAGGGAACGACTGCCATGGTCAGATGCCAAATCTGCTCAGATAAAACCGAACCCAAAGAAGGTGGTAGCGGTGAACACAGTCCCTGCACCAGAACCAGCGCCACCTGTTCTGCTGAATGGTATGTATTTTCTGATGTCTAATTTCTTTACTGATTTAATTAAATGTTTTACAGTCTGCAATATTGCAGCTATATCACGATGGTCTATAAATAATATAATGGCCAGGAAAACCAAACGCACACACTGTAACCATGTATCAGCTTTCTTCAAACATGGGATACCAGGTACCTCATCTCTCCTGGCATCCCCTCAGTGTTGTAATGAAATGAAGATACCAGACATTTCGTTTAGTATTTTATTGTACACCAGCAAAATCGGTCGAATGTTGAGATAACACATATTATTCAATACACTTTGAATAACAATCCACTTATACATATGGTTCTGATAATTTAATAACTTTGTTTACAGAATGCAAAGTTTCTGACGACTGTATTCTGGACATTCCATGCGTGTCTGGCAAGAAGAAGTGCAGTACTTATGGGGAGTCTCACAAATGCAGAGGATCTTGCAACAAGTATGCTGTGTGCAACTATGGTCAGTTCTGGGTGAGATCATGTCCGATGGACTGGTCCTACCACCCACAGTGGCAAACATGCACATCAAGAAAACTATGTATGAACCCTTCTCCACTGACACAAAATTCTCCCAGACAAATACAGAGGACCTGGAACGTGAACCCCAGACGGAACTCATACCTTCAAAACCTCGGACGAATGGTCTTTGGTTCAAGGAGGCTTGGAGGAAGCATGTTTGGATAAATTCTACCTTGATCTATATCTGGATACTCTCGTCTTTCCTGTGTACCAGCAACTTAAAACGTTTAACGTATTTACTTTTTTTTCTTTTTTCAACTTCCCTTGACTGGGTTGAAACATTCCAAGTTTAAACTGTCGTTTTTTACAAAGTAGTTATAGAGTACCTTCAAAGGAGATACAATGCAACACTATTCTCGCAGTAACCATACACGTGCTTGGGTATTTGACACAGTGTTTCACCGTAAGACCATGATGCACAAACAATTGTCCGTTAAAGCCTCACGATAAAGTCCTAGAAATCCAATTTTACCACAGCTTGGGCTTTTGCGCCCGGTGGAATCTGTTTCGGCTGATAATCGAGACTGATTGTTATCTGGAATTGACGTTGTATATTATTAACGTTATCCATTACTGTGGATACAGGTTTTATGTGTATATATCAAAATGATACTTTTGTACAATCTGAAAGTGGGAAAAACTCATAATAAAATAGTTTTTACTCCTTTTGTTGTACTTTCTTATTGATGTGTATTACTACCAATTGTCCTTGCTAGAAATATCAGGTAGCTTTATATATATTTTTTTCTGGATCAAAGACATTTTTTTTCTAATTGCGCTGGAAGATATTTAGTTCACCATTTACTCCTATGTGGAGATAAGCATTGGGCTGTGACGGTCTCTTTTCACAGAATATCAACTGGGAGAGTAAATTTGAGGACCCAATCCTCCCCGGAATATTAAAGTATGGATTATACACGCGAAATGAATAACATAACTGTCAGATATAGTTTTGTGAAGGAGACACTATAAGACAATTACGTTCATCATATCTCATTTTAAAAGCTTGATAATATTGGTGCTATATATTTGTTAAACAGCTACACCCTAAACCCATGGAATGATTAACATTGGGAACCGCACGTCAGGATCAGATTGCAGGCTAACCTTCAAACTAATTATTCAACAACTAATGAAGATCCAGGTTAAAATTCGTCTTCAGAAACCCATGATTGTCGTGAAGGCGACTGACGGTATGGGGTGGTCAGGCTCGCTGACTTGGTTGATGAATGTCTTCGTATCCCAATGGCGTAGGTCGATGCTCAAGATGTCAGTCACTGGATTGTCTGGTCGATTATTTACAGACCGCCGTCATATAGCTGGAATATTGCAGCGTTAAACAACTAACACATACAAAATCATTATTCACAATCTTCCTCATTCACAAAAAATCAGTATTTACGTGTTAATACCCAAGCACCTGTATGGAAATATACAAAAACATAACAGGTGGAGTGACACAAGGGGACGTCTTGTTTATTGCTTTTATCGTTTTTCACATTAAGAGCAAAGATCATGACAAGAGCATTGCGTGCCCTGTGCACGGTTAAACGACATGATTTAAAAATGCATGTCGGAGTATCCAATCGCTCACTACTTGTTTGATATAATTAATTTTAAAGGCTAATATTAACAGGTCACTCTTCAAATTGCATGGTGTCCAGTTCGTGCTATCATTTTACACCTAGTTAAAACAATGTTCACCTTTCTTTGTAACAAATATGTGCAATTTTACGTTGACAGATCGCTCACTTTAATAAATAACGAGAGACTTGAACGAAACCTCAGCTATATTCCGGCTTGTCACCTTGTTTTGAATATACATGTATGACATTATGGCGATTCCAGGTGTTCGCAGAAAGGTGACTGGTGTGACCATTCACGAACACATACAAAGGGAACCTGGTTGTTCACCTGACAAGCCACGGGAACACATAGCACTGCCAATTTACTGTTGTGATTCTTTTGTATATGTATTTTGATCGAGGAGAGTCTAGGAATCGTATCAACATTCAGTAGATCCTGGTCGGTCACCTTTGAAAAAAGGGGTCCATTCTTAGTCCAAAATATGAAGGTATCGAAAAGAAGAAACCGATTCATGAACTCATCTGATAACTCTATGGAAAATTATTTATGAATAACACATACCATTTATCATATGACATACATCGCCTTGTGAGAGATCTTTTGACCATAACATATCAACTTCTTGCTAATCCTATGTTTCCTCCAATTCAATTTTAGTAACAAAAGAAAGGTCGATCTGAGGAGGGGGGTAACATTTTGACTTATATTTTTTTTTTTACTTTAGCAATTCCTTTAAGAGATTAATATGAAAACAAAAAACTTAATTACTTCCCTTCACACAACACAGTAACCTGCTAGTTTTCTCGCACATGTCTGAAAACTTCTTCTTATTTATTGGTGTAAAGCATATGTTTATAAATATAACAATGACCAAGTGAAAATAGCATTAATAACATTCTCAGCAGAAATTGTTTCTGGTACTCAGCGATCAGAACTCTAGATATTAAAGATTCCATCACAGACTTTATTTACGAAAATCGCGAAAGAAAAGGTGTTTCCGATTGAAAAGGTATTTTTTACGCCTAGGTAGGTATTAATTCATTAGCTATTATATGTGGTGTTTATACTGTCTTAAAGGTGATGCAGCTTTCTCCCTTCAAGTCAGTAACACTATCTTAAAGGGAGAAAGCTGCACATGCCGTGAAAACAAAATAGTTTGAATGATGATGTATATGCTGTAGCCTGTACACTTTCTTTTCGTTGGAATGTACACAAATAATAATAATATTACTGGGAAAAGACATTACGTAATGCGAACGTTATCCATGAACAAAATAGGTTTTAACTGAACTGAATGGGTACACCTGATACATTAATAAGTTGTAAGCATGAAGCCCGCCGTAATGGAATGACATAACACACCAGAATATAATATTAACAGCTTGCCTTATTTAATTATTATTCAATACATGATAATGATTTTTTAAACCTAAACCGAGAAACATTATGAAGTATCAAACACATGCTGTGGTACATTGCATCGCCACAGTACATATTCCTTTCTTTATTAGGGGGCACGGGTGGCCCAGTCGTCTAAGGCGCCGCGATTCGCTGTGCAGAGTTGCGTCCCTTTGGTACGCCAGAAACCTATGATTGTGGGTTCGAATTCCGGTTCTCCCCAATTATGTTTCTAGGTTTGTCAGCACCATACCGGTGCTCGTGGGTTTCACTGAAGTGGTAAACGTCTGAGACCTGCATCACTTCGGGCTTTCCTCCCACATTAAGCTGACACGCCACGATATAACTTGAATAATGTTAAAAACGGCGTCAAACCCAATTCACTCCTTTATTAATTCACAAATTGTCAACATAAATTCATTGTCTGCCTGTAGATACATAAACATGGACTTGTCTTGACGTGATATAGCATACATCTAAATGCATATATACATCAAAGCAAACTTCAGGAATAATATTAACATTTGATGAATATTCATTGATACTCTGTAACATAAAGTACATATGTCTCTTACGACAATGGCTTGAATTTATCAGACACGCTGACAATTATGCTAATACAATAAAGACGATACCTTGGGTAAAAGAAAAATTCATTCTAAAATGATGTTTCCTTATCGGTTGTCGCCAGAGGAACCAAACATCCCACCTGTCTCCCGGGTCGCATCACTTCAGACAACCTTTACCACTTTGTGATAAACCAGGTATCACGTGACCATATCCTGCCTACTGGAGGCGTCAAGAGGCCTATGCATCATCATCTATGCGACGGCAAGCAGACCTTCCAGGCACGTTTTGTACTTGCTCTCCTGTATCTGATTGGTGGGACGCCTTTTTTTCCTGTCCAGTTTCACTGGTATAAGAGGGAAGGGCGAGGAGAGAATAGACTGAAGTGCAACCCTTCTCAACTGTTTAGTTCCATGACCCATCAGAACCGTAAGGTGAGCAACGTTCGAAGATAACTACCAATGATACAGAGGGAAGTGGGGCTATTTCTCGATCGTTTTGGATTATTTATTGCTCTGATGTATTATTGCTGACTGTCACTCCTTTCTTTCCACTTTCAGGAGTCTGATCTGTTCCAAATGCAGCTGCATCATTCCATCTCACCATGGAGTCTCATATTTATTATGATCTTGATGATCAACCTGCCCAACTCTAACGCCGTCATCGAGAAAGACGATCTCCCACCAGAACTTCTGAAATGCTACCAAAACTATGCCCGTGTTAGTTTGCGGGATGTTGTTGGGCAGACACTGGCTTGGTTCTGTGAGGCACCGGCGGTCAGGGCCCTTAGAAGTGGTGACCACCCGGTGCCCAAAGCCCCGTCCTCCGTCCGCTATGTCAGTGGGCTCGTGGACAAGGTGATCGCAAACAGAGGGGGGCGAGTGAAACGTCAGGCAGCTCAACGGCCCCAACAGCCCCAACGGCCTCCATGGCCCCAACAGCCCCAACGACCCCAACAGCCTCCATGGCCCCAACAGCCCCAACGACCCCTACAGCCCCAACAGCCCCAACGACCCCTACAGCCCCAACGGCCCCAACAGCCCCAACGACCCCAACAGCCCCAACGGCCCCAACAGCCCCAACAGCCTCAACGGCCCCAACAGCCCCAACAGCCCCAACGACCCCAACAGCCCCAACAGCCGCAACAACCCCAACAGAAATGTCGCAGGAAGGAGTACAGAATGCTGAGTGACATTGAGAGGAATGCGTACCACAGGGCCATAATAGCACTCAAGGAAGACACAGTAAGTAGATTTAATTTCTTGTGCTTTGCATCTCCTGGTCTTGGATATACAAGGAATTGTTTAAATGTAAGTGTTAATATACCTAACCTGTAATGACGGGTGATATGTGCGATTGAATTTTAGTATTACATTGAAGGGAAATGCCTCGTTCAGACTCTTGCTTCTTAGCTTATTAAGTTCCATGTACATGAACGTTACACTTATAATTCGCTTTTCTGTGACCACCACAAATGTAAAAAGGGATGTAAGGCACTTTATTGTGTAGCAAATTAAAGGCAACAAACCTCGCCTGAATGCTGGTATCTGTGGGGATCATCTCTATTTGCAGACTGTTGATCCCAACAAGTACGATGCCCTTGCTGCCCTCCACACTGGCCTAGCTACCAGCATTGCCCATGGTGGACCAAACTTCCTGGGCTGGCACCGTGTTTACCTTCTCATGTAAGTTCTGTCTCCATATCTACTTGTGCGTGTGCCTCGTCACCATTACGTGTCCTCATTGCAACCATGTCCACATCCACATCCGCATTATTGCTAAAAGACAGATTTTTAAGATCCAATTTTATCCTTTCTTAAGCATTACAACATCGCGGTAAACATTCTCAGATGCAGAATTGATTCGAAGAGAATGATATAAATTTAAGAAAAATAACAAATATTGTTTGAAATTGTTTGAATTTGAAGCGTTTCCTACAACACGAATATGTTACATATTCAATAAAAAAAATAGATAACTCTACTCAAATTGTTTGTTTTATTCCGAAGTTGTGAAAGCTTAGGACAAGATCCGTTGGTTGTGGGATCGAATCCTGGATTGTTATCCTGGTAAACTGGGATCTTGTTCCTGTATGCTTCATGAGAAATAAGATGGACATATATTGTAGTTCAACATAGTTGTTTACTGCAGAGCGTCGACACAAGCTGCAGCCATAACAGGCTTTATGGTTTGCGGAGGTCTTATTGCGTGAAAATATCAGGATGAATTTCACGAGGCCCCTCTATGACTCTCAATCAACCTTGTGGCGGTACGACCACCTGTTTACCCCACAACACTGCTCCATCCTGATCACTAAGCTCACTTTTCCTTGCACACTAATGTCATCTGGCAAGTTGTCGAGAAATCCTGACTGGTCCAGCTTCCTGACACCAGATAGGTTGGGTTCTTTCCTGACCATGTTCTGATCTCTGAAACATTCAAGGGAAATGCTTCCATACTTTCAAACAACAAAATGGTGTCTCCTGGAAGAGGTGTGACTGAAACTGTCTGGTCTGGGGTCAGTTTGCTTAAACAATTTGCATTTGCAAGTTTTGAGCCTGGCCGGCACAACATCAATGCGCATCACTGAAGTTGTGCTGATGCGATGGAGGGATGGTCTTCTGCGAAAATCAAGAGGTATTTTTCGGATCACTCTAACACTTCCGACCAAACAGATACTGATGGAACTTTTTCGTTCAAATATATTCCTTATCCAACTGTGAATATAGTTCTTTTCAGCTGTAGGATAGCGATCTAGAAGTGTTCTCTATCCCATCTTAAATGGCATCGGATAGCACTGCACCTACTCTGTTGGGCAAGGCATTAGACGCCAGGTTCAGCCGTCATTTGGGGTTAAAGTGAACCAGTAACTTACAAGATGACATGTGTAACTTGACCTTCTGTAACGCTTCCTGTTCTTTCCTTGTCCATTCCCTTGCTGTATCTTGCCTGAGAAGGCAATGCAATGTGCCAACGTCACGAATAACTTGAGCTCCGTCACATTTTTCGGTGCTGGTGCAGACACCATTATTTATATTTTGTCATCAAGGGGATTAATCCTTCAGCATCTATTCTGTGTCCAAGATACTCTTCTGACGAACTCTGTATAGTTAGTAGTCTTGAATCTGAGCCCGACTGCACTCAATCAGTCCAGCCTTGAGATTTTTGTGAAGCTCTCCTTAATCTACCCCTGTTATGAGAATGTAGTCTATGTAGACACATACATATGAAATGTCAAGATGCATTCTATAGTACGCTGGAATATCGCTGAGGCCGTGGATATACTAAACGGGGACTGACGGTACTGGAACAATCCTGGATGTGTGTTTATTGTTGTCAGCCTCCTAGTTTCCTCATCAAGAACAAGTTGCTGACATGCATCACTCGAGCTTGGTGAAGGTCATTACACCAGACAACGATACGAACATGTCTTGTATCCTTGGAGTTTGGTTGATGTCAGGTTTTGGCCCCTGATTGACGATGAGTTTATTGTCCCAACATATCCGTATTGACGAGTCTGACTTTACTACCAGTACAATGGGAACAGTCCAGTCTGACTGTTTAACTCGCTCAAATACTCAAGCCTTTTCAGACCTGTCAAGTTCATTTTTAACCTTCTCTTTCAATGCATAGGCAACATTGTGTTGCTTATATAATATTGGCATACACGACATAGAGAAAATAAAAAACCTGGCATTTAACGTGCTTAAATTGTTTTTATTTGTCGTTTACATGATATACGGCTCTGGCCGTCACATGATAGGTCACATGACCGCGAAACTGACTTTCATAAGCGTATGAATGACGCAATTTGACGTTGATTGTCTTCTTGAAATGACTTAAACACTGACAGACTACTTCCACATTCCCGAACAGGTATATACAAAAGTGTTGTTTCCGATCATTTAAACCTTTTAATCTTGAACCCAGCGTTTTGGTAAACGTTTTGGTCTGAGAAACGTCAGAGAGTCTGACTGCATGATCGTTTACGAATATCCTCTGTTTATTAACACGGTTTGACGTCTTGCACTTGGCATTAATGAATTAGGACGCGCTGCCATTGTGTCTCACTTATTGAGGTAGTCCGTAACAGACCTGTAGAGCCGCGATTCGCTGTGCAGAGTTGCGTCCCTTGGGCACGCCAGAAACCTATGATTATGGGTTCGAATCCCGGTTCGCCCCGATTATGTTTCTAGGTTTGTCGGCACCATACCCGTGGGTTTCACCGAAGCTGTTAACGTCTGAGACCTGCATCACTTCCCCCCTCGGCCTTTCCTCCCACATTAAGCTGACACGCCGCGATATAACTGGAATACTGTTAAATGCGGCGTTAAACCCAACACACTCACTCACTCACTCACTCAAACGAAATATGACGGACTTATATTGTGGTTCCACATGGCTGCAGAGCGTCGATATAAGCTGCCTTAACAGTCGTCTAAAAACGTTACCCAACATGCATTGTGTTGGGGTCTAAGGAACCATTATCTTTCAATGATGATGTACATACGACGTTGCAACAGTTATCCTTGGATAAAATGTGTGTGCTTCCTCACCACAACCCATACCTCCCCAACCCACACACTTTGCGATGGCAGCTATAACAGATCTGGAATTCTGTGTGAAGCGGTTTAAACAAAACCTCTTTACTCACTGTTTGTGTTGCAGGTATGAGATCGCTCTGCAGGAAGTTGATCCAAGCATCTGTCTACCTTACTGGGACAGCTCACTCGAGAATGAACTTGAGAATCCTCGTCAGTCCCACGTCTTCAGCCCGGACTTTCTGGGAGGTGGAATTGATACTGGTAATGGTGGAATTGTGAGTGATGGACCCTTTGCTGGATGGCAAACCCCCAATGATGGCCCTCTGATCAGAAATATTGGAGGAGATGGAGAGCTGTTTACCACACAGTCGATTGAAGCTGTTCTGTCCCGTAATAGGACCCAGGACATCATTCCACCTAACTCCGTTCCTGAGAATGACCTCGAGTTCCATCATGGCGGTGTCCATGTCTATATAGGAGGCCAGATGATGCAACTAGAAACAGCTGCGTATGATCCTGCTTTCTTCCTTCACCATGCCTTTGTTGACTACATATGGGAACTCTTTAGAATGAACCAGCGAGCTCTCCGTATCGATCCACAGTTAGACTACCCTGAGAATTTTGGCTCTGATTTCCATGCCAATAATGCATCAATGGGTTTCAATCTTGGCTTGACAGCAGAGCAGGGATACAGTGATGACTTGACGGCAACGTATGAGTACGAACCTTCCCCCGACTGTTCTGAGTCACGACCATCTTGCGGATCTAGATATCTTCGCTGTAACATCCAGAGGGAAAGATGCTATCCTATTAATCCATCCACTGCACCCCCTGAGCCTCCTACTGCTATGCCAGGGTGTCGCCCGGGCCAACCAGGCTGTCCAACAACACCGACACGGCCACCCACAAGACCACCCACACGGCCACCTACACGGCCAGCCACAAGGCCACCTACAAGGCCATCTAACTGTCAGCCTTGGCAACCAGGATGCCCAACAAGTCCACCAGAGCCAACTACTGTGTCAATGCCTGTGCCAACCCAACAAACACAATCCTGCAAGCAAGATATACTCCCCATTCAGAACAACTTTTGTATTGATGGTACTTGTGATACTAATAGTTGGGTATATGTACCAGTTAAGGTTGTTTCTATGCGACCTCCAGGACTCAAGAAATATGACTCATACCCAATCTCTAATGGAAAAGTCAGTAAAACAAGTGACATCTACCAGCCATCGGCATATGCTGAAACTAACCGTTATATAAACACTATGCGGGGTGTTCCAAAAACATACGACAGGTGCGACGATGGCAAAGGGTTTGGTCAAGTGTATGTCCAAGCAAGTGGACTCAGTTACAGCGGGATGTACAAGGAGTCTGCTATCACTGACCAGCGTCTGGCTACTTCACTGGCCATTGCTTACGTTGCAGTAAAGGACCCTAAGAACGGCCCAGTCAAAGCTTTATTCAGAGCATTTGACTCATGCGGAAGAATCTGTGACACTGCTTGTAAGGATCCAGTGACAGGCAGATATGATCTTTGTTCGGGAGTCCTTAATATCACAGATGTTGCAGGCAAACCAAAGCAATACAGCAAAACCTATGGACAAGCTGCTCTTAATACGTGGGGTTATGTACAGAATCAAGACTGTCCCAGCTTCCTCAGTGAGGACATCGTCCTCACCTTCTACTGTAACTACAGGGACAACCTGCCATGGACAAATGCTAAGTCTGCTCATATCCAGCCAAACCCAAACCCAAACCCTAACCCTAACCCTAACACTAACACTCACCCTAACCCTAACCCTAACCCTAACCCTAACCCTAACCCTCACCCTAACCCTAACCCTAACACTTACCTTAACCCTAACCCTAACCCTAACACTAACACTAACACTGACACTAACACTAACACTAACACTAACACTCACCCTAACCCTAACCTTAACCCTCACCCTAACCCTAACCCTAACCCTAACCTTAACCCTCACCCTAACCCTAACCCTAACACTTACCTTAACCCTAACCCTAACCCTAACACTAACACTAACACTGACACTAACACTAACACTAACACTCACCCTAACCCTAACCTTAACCCTCACCCTAACCCTAACCCTAACACTAACCTTAACCCTCACCCTAACCCTAACCTTAACCCTCACCCTAACCCTAACCCTAACACTTACCTTAACCCTCACCCTAACCCTAACCCTAACCCTAACACTAACCTTAACCCTCACCCTAACCCTAACCTTAACCCTCACCCTAACCCTAACCCTAACACTTACCTTAACCCTCACCCTAACCCTAACCCTAACCCTAACACTAACCTTAACCCTCACCCTAACCCTAACCCTAACCCCGTGGAAGCAGTGAACACAGCCCCTGTATTAAAGCCAGATCCTCCAATTATGCTGCATGGTAAGCATTGTTCTTTTCCTCCATATTTAGTTTCTTAGGATTTCTAATTTTTTAGCTACCCTTCCAGTCAGCAATATTGCAGAAGTATCACGGAGGCCTTTAAAACATTGAATGTGAGACATGCGACCACTGATTGACTGCCTGGGGCGTGATGTCAGACATTGTAACCAGCAGGTCGTCATTCATTAGTTCACACCACAAGCATGGCTTACTTGGAACCTATTCTGTCTTGGATTCCTCACGGGGTTGTCATATCAGATTGTAAATTAATTATTTCAAGTTATAATTTGGGTCAAATTGTGAAGAAAGGGGCATCTTTAACAACACAATTCATCGCCATTCAGTTATACTCAGGGACTTTGTTTCATCAATTAATGGCTTTGTTTTCAGAATGCAAGGTTTCTCATGACTGCATCCTAGACGTTCAATGCATGTCTGGCAAGAAGCAGTGCAGTTATTATGGCGAATCTCACAAATGCAGAGGATCCTGCAACAAATATGCCGTTTGCAACTATGGTCAGTTCTGGGTCAGATCATGTCCATTCGACTGGTCCTACCACCCAGAGTTGCATACATGCACATCAGGAAAACGATGTATGAACGCTCCTCAAACTAAATCCATCGCCCAACGCCAAACACGGCCGACATGGAACGCGACCCAAAGACAGAACCCATACCTTCAAAACTACAGACAAATAGGTTTTGGTTCCGGAAAATTTTGAGATACTTTTGGATAAATGTTATTTAGATCTACGTCTAGATATTCTCTTCTTTCTTATGTAGGAGCAACTTATTTACTCATATTGTTTTTCTCTTTCTTTTCATGTTAATTTGCCTCGGTTTGAAAAAGATTCGGAAGTAAATCGTTGTTTGTTTCTAACGTTGCTTTTACTTTTGCGTTGATTCGTATAATATTAGATCATATAGAGTTCCCTTGAAGGAGAACCATACACGTGCTTGGGCATTCGTCACAGTATTTTACCAAAAGACAACGTTGCACACACAACTGTGCGTTAAACACTGACGATTAAGTCCTAGAAATCCAGTTTACCACAACCTGGTTGATTTACGTTATCCGTTACTATAGATATTGTTTTTTAATTGTATATACCATTATGATAACTATGTACAAACTAAAAGAGGATAAAACTCATAATAAAATCGTTTTTTGTTGTAGTGTATAACTTTTTAATTTCTGCCAATTGTGTTGTGGTATATTGTAGCTCACAACATTTTGTTTTTCTCGATCGGGATAAAATGACTTTGTTCCTAATGGCACCAGGGACAGGAGGACAATTAAAGGTTTCTAATATTCAGAGATTTTATTCTGATTTTACTTTGATTGGGAGACGAGCATTGGGAACTATGGTTCTCTGTTCCCGGAATAACAACTTGTAGACAAAATTTGGATATTGTGGACCAATTCAACCCTGGAACACCGACAGATGGGCTGGCATGGAGTACACCCAATTTAATTAAATATCTCAGAAATATCAAGAGTTTTCCATTATTTGACAAATAGATATTTTTGTAAATAACAAATTTACTTTCAACATATCTCATTTTTTTAGCCAGGTTCTATTAAGGTACACTTCCGCCATTTAAATATTGAACGAGTACCTGGTGTCATCCCTGATTTGCAGTGAGATATTCAAATAATTTTCACCGCTATTTTTCCTTTTACGCCGAGTGAAATCTGTTTTATAAAATATCCAAATTGATTATTCTCTGGGATTGACGTCATATTTACTTGAAAAGGGTAGATTTAAAAACGATATTACATGGCAGTAGTTTAGTCAGCAGATCTACAAACATGACTATTCTTAAATCAGTTCCCGATATCATTGTCAAAAGCAAAAGATTCGAGTAACTTAATTTTATGTATGTAGTAATGGAAAGCTGCTTGCTTCAATGTATCGGCTTTGTGTATTTCATTTGTGCATTTAGTATGTTTATGTTTAGCACTATCTTATATATAACCATCTGTTGTAAAGTTATTACCTGGAGAAGTATTTACATAAGAAAGTGTTGCTTGTTTACTGATCCAGATTTCTTTTGAAATAAAAATATGTTCAAACCAAAAGGGTAGATGTTTCTGCAGGTAGACTAACGTCCCTGAGTGTCATCATAAACTCAGTCACATCTCTCAATTATGCTCAGTCAGCTACAGAAGAAATGTTTGGGCCGAGACATTAATACTGACCCCCACTGTTGCAAAACGAAAATGTTTCTTTTAACGTATTTTCTTTACTTATAAGCAGCAGAATATCTGCACTTATACACAGCAGAAGTAACTCTAAATTAACATATCTTTTTTAGTGTCAAAGAAATCAGTAGATGCCGTATCGCGTGGCTGAATTACTAGTCCATAACGTCATTGTCTGATTTGTTTGCATGCCACCATCGTATGCCAGGATTACTGCTGTGCCGTGTCAGGCAACAAACCCACGCTCTTTGGGCAACTTATGTGACGGGTGCTTACATTTTCGGAGAACACCTGGTGTCGTCACTCATTTTCAGTGATCCACTGGTCTATTTTTCACAACTAATTTGCCTTTTACGCCAAATTGAACCTGTTTCGGTGAATAATCGAGACTGGTTATTCTCTGGTGTGAGTGTGACCTGGTTCTTAAACATGTATAACATGTGAAAATACCGTCGTCTGATATACGACGAAATCAAGTTGCGAGCGCATGTTCGAATATTCAGAAATGATGTCATGCTAGAACAATATTTTATCGTGAAATAAACAACATTTCGTTCCTCGCTGTTCTTTGCAATAAATCCGGCAGGTATTTTATATTGTCAGTTAAATGTAACTGTAGAAAGGCGATCTAAAGAATCAAGACCCAAACTGACACTGAAAACGTTCACTGACTAAAAAAACATGAACATTTGTCCACCTAAGCGTACGCGTGGTAATTGATAAGACAATGGGGGATAGGAGGAGGAGGGGGGAGGGGGGGAGAAGTTGGATCTCACGAAGTGGTGAACCACAATAACAAAGATAACTTGTATGTATGGATACATGTGAGTGGAAGCACACAATCTAATTTACGCCGCTTTAAGCAATATTCCAGCTATATAACGGCGGGGGACATCAGAAACGGAGTGCCCTTGTCGGGAATCGAACCCAGGTCTTCGACCTGAAAAACGAACGCTTTAACTACTGGCCTTCCCGACCGCCCCAAATCGCCATTAATATTGTATGCAGTACTATTTGGATCTTCTACAATTGCACATACCGAATTGTCATTCGCGGAGAGCCGAATATTGCTATCAATGCCATCAACGATATCATTAATATATACAAGAAATAGCAGTGGCCAGAAAACGTACCCCTGCGGGACTCCAGCTGTTACAGATTTCAAGTTAGACTTTATTATTTACTCGATTGTTTACCGTCCGCCATCATATAGATGGAATATTGCCGAGAGCGGCGTTCAACAAACAAAACAAAAAATCCATGATAACCGGCATACATGAAATGTGATTTTTGGAATCACTATTCAAAATGGCGGACACTTCACTTCGGCGTTCGTTTTGGCGTTTTTTCCAAAACATTTTGAACGATTCTCGGCGACATTTCAGAATAATCATTGGTGATTTGATGAAAAACAGATACCCATGACCACTAATATGCTATTTTTGAAATTCAATTCTTCGAGTAAATATCCGATATTTAGATTTCTAAACATACAGTAACAACGTTGTGATTGGTGATTTAGTCATGAGTAAAAACTGGCGAGATTTACGACGTACTAAATTTTCAGGTCACTTTCTGAAATGACAGCGGATGAGATCACAGAAGAGGGAATTTCCCACAGAATCCAAAACTGTTGAGTGTATTAGGGTGCGTGATGTATTTTGAATTTTATTCGACTTCAACGCGAGTGTTGATGAGGAGGGACGTATATGTCCCTTGTTACGTGTCCCAAATTGAATCAATTACTTGTAAGCAAGCAATCTGTACGTAAAAGAATTTACTTCAACGTGATGGTTCAGGGCACACAAGAGCAAAACCTTTATACCTATACCATAATGAACTTATCCATGCAATGCCCTTGTCAACAAATAAGGAATAATTTTAGACTTGAAGTAGATTTGTAGTTTATTTAATATATAAAAATAAGGATATTTATTAAGCGGATGTAAAAGTATCTACACAGAATATGCGTGAACACATTCAAATGAAATTAGTCACCGTGATCGACAAAAGCATTGCCGTCACTGTCAGCATTAATTCAGTTCAGTCATTGCACATGTGTAGCGTCATGGTCAGTATCTGGTAACACCACCTCTTACAGTCACTGCTCGACACCTCCTTGGCACAGATTGCACAAGTCGTCGGATTTTTTCATGGGGAATTCTTCGCCATTCCTCCTGTAAGGCGTTGGTGAGTTGTGCCAGTGTGTGGGGACGCTGGTGACGTTGACGGACGCGTCGATCAAGTTCGTCCCACAAATGTTCAATCGGGTTGAGATAAGGCGATTTGGACAGCCATGGAAGGACATCGATGTTCTTATTAACAAGGAAATTAACTGTTGCACGTGCTGTGTGGGGCCGAGCGTTGTCACGTTTGAACAGCTCCCTCTGGCGGTCCAAAGTTGGGAAGAGGTGAGGGCGCCGAATTTGATCTATGTATCGTTTTGCTATAAGATTGCCCTGGACAACCACTAGCTGTGATCTACCCGTGTAGGATATGGCTCCCCACACCATGACACTCCCTCCACCAAATCGGTCCGCCTGTCGAACGCAGTTCGGCGCAAAACGTTCATGTCGACGTCGGTATATACGTTGTCTTCCATCCCGTCGTTGAAGAAGAAAATGTGACTCATCGCTGAACCAAACGCGTCGCCAGTTCCTGAAATCCCATGCCTGTACTCTGTTGCACCACCGGACACGTCGTTGACGGTGTAGACGCCCCAAGACAGGTCCAACTTTTGGACGTCTCGCTCGAATTCCCAATTCCCTGAGACGATTTCTGATGGTTTGGTCGGAAATTCTTCGCATACCAGGCGCTTGTCCTGCTGTGTCCGTTGCTGTAGCAAATCGATTCTGAAGGTGATGCAACCGGATGTACCGATCCTGAGCAGGGGTGGTCCCTCTTGGTCTTGAGTCGGATTAGTGCGGGTATATCGATCCCATAGTCGAGATATGGTGCTTTGGTGAACGTTGAAGTGTCTTGCAACGGCAGACTGGGACTCCCCCGCTTTCAAACGTCCAATGGCGATATTTCGGCCAACTGCAGTTAATCTTGGCATTTTTCGATCTCCGTTCACGTCAGAAAATTCGTAATGAACTGATGAATTTTGTACGGTCTTTTATAGTCAGTGTCTCTACTCTTGTTTCCAACACTTTGCACGTGTATTGTGCTGAAAACCTTTTCTACAAGCAATTTCCGTGCATCCTTTGCATTGTTGCTGATAAACATTTACCAAAAACATTTTGAGATGTGTTTGCGCGCAATGCGCAACAAATATGACATGATTAACGGGAATCAAAAATAACAATTGTCTTTATGACGATTGCTGGGAACAAAAATCTAATTGGAATTCTCAAAACAGTTATGCGTTTCTTTTTTTGAAGAGTTTATACAGTTGATTATGAAAAACATTTCACATTTGTAAAATCCATACAATGAAAATATGAAATCCAACCCTTATAAGACTTGTAATACTTATAATACTTGTAATACTTGATACTGTTCGATATATTAGACACTATCAGTTCCAAGTCCAGTTTTAGCAATGTGTCTGGATTAGTTCGGGAATGAGGGCAAGTCCACTAATGGTCATGACGGCTTCCTTCAGTTTCGGGAATCGTATCGCCACTAGTGGCTATTACGAGTTATGTCTCTTCTATGTCCCTCCTACTGACCAATCAGATTCAACCTCTCATATCAATTTCATTTGCCTAAAACAAAATGGCAGCGCCCAATCAAGACGATCTGATCAATCGTCCCCAATGTCAGTCAACAGATCGGGAGGCACCAAACCTAAGGCACCGAGAACAATAAGGAATTTGACAACTTGGTACTGGGGATGCAATCTTGTCAAACACATTTGTGTCAAAAAGGGACAGAAAATGCAATGATATAAGTAATGTCATTGTATTTATCAAGCATGACGATCAGGTTTGCTAGCCTGGATAGGTCTGAGGTCCTATTTTGTATTTATCATTTTCCATGACCTCTACATATTCTGGGTCGTACCATGAATGGACCTCTGTGTCAAAACCACGAGCATGACGGACACGGTAATAAAAGTGTCGGGCCACTTCATTACGTCGCTAAGATGCTGTGTTTATGCCAAAGCTGGGCATTCAATGACTGAGCCCAGGTTTGCGCGCGATAACTCATCTGTGGACAAAGAAATCTACCCCGAATTTGTTTTATGACATTTGTCCTCCCATGTCGTAGTAAGCGCCTCCTTATATGGAATTCATTACTATCCCTTGTTCTATCATCATGAAGGATCGAACGACTAATTGCTTTTTTGCATAAAGACATTATCCAACTGAGCTATCTTCCTTATTTTACGCCATGCTTGCCGTAAAAGGGATCGGGTGGTCAGGCTCGCTGACTGGGTTGATGCATGTCATCGTATCCTAATTGCCTAATCCTAATCGATGCGCATGATATCAATCACTGGATTGTCTGGTCCAGACTCGATTATTTACAGACCACCGTCAAATAGCTGGAATATTGCTGAGTGTGGCGTTAAACAACAAACTTATCGTAACCCTCGAATCTCAATCTTTGTGGCGTCGTGCATGTCTACCAGGCTCATGAATATTCAGAAGGCACCTGTTTGAAGGTGCTGAGGCCCATACTTTATATCTAATGGTGATGTGTGTCGAGATGATCGATCACTGAGCATGCACACTCGATGACCCCAGCAACCCTGTTACCAGACATGGTTTTGTTTCGCCTATGGATCCTGCAACAGATTTCTCCAAATTACGTCATGGGGCATTGTGACACAAGGCGATCGTAGCGCAACGACAGTCGTATATAGTAAGGCAATGTTAAGGTATGGGAGTTGCGGCAACTTTAGCGCTACGATAGCTTTGAGGAACGGACCCAAGACTTCTAAAGGCAGGAGTTGTACCATAATATTATTAATAAACATAAACCTTTGACGTGTTTGAAGTAATATTCTGTTTAACTCAATTGGAGGAAGCTGTCGGTCGCGTAGATGTCTACCCATTCACACACCACAGTGAAATTGAAAACAAAATAGTTCTCGTACCTGGCTCGTTTTCGTTCCTCAGATACCAAAACTATTCTATCGTTTCATAAAATTGGTATTACGCGGGAGCTCTTTAAATATTCTATATAACTATACATGTGAGGATCATGTTTTCAACGGCTTCCGCATCCTTCAAATGCCTACCTTTAGCTTTATTTCAAGTAACATAATTACAGTGGATTATATTACAATTTTGATTATAATATCTTTGTACTTACTATCGAATCTGTTATCAATTTCAGTTAACGACAGCCTTCAAAGTAGGGCAATTTATTTTCATTATTTGTCTCCTTTCGTTTGTCACGATCGACATAACTTCTCAGAGATAGGCTTTTGAGAAAAATATTTTCATATTTTTAGTTAAATTTTGACAATTCGTACATCAAATAGTTAAAACATAGACCCAGAGTAATTATACCACTTGCCTTGCTTGCATTGATTGTGACATGAGAAGGTGAAGGTCTTGTGACCTCTGACCCAACATGATGAGGGGTTGGGTGCAGACACATCTGTACATTGCTACAGCATACCAACTGGTGAAATACCTTTACCGGGACGATGTATGGCGCACCTACTCATATAAAGCATGTCGGTTAAAAAACACATGAAAGTGTTGCTATAAACGTTATCCGATTTTATTGTCTCATAACGTATCTGGTCACCAGGTCGACTCGCGGACATGTGATAAATGGCCCGTACAGAGCGAAGGACAGCTGTATCACTACTGTATGTTAACCACGTGGCCGGGAGACGATACCAAACACACCGACAAGTAGATCACTGTGATCGCTAGTCCTTTAAGTCGGCTGTTAAATCCCCGCATTCACCGCGGGAAGGGTCGCCATTAAAAAATCCCGGTCAAACATTAATAGTAGCGCAACGCTAAATTTTCGGCGGTGCTAAAAAAACCACCAAAACCTTTTTGCACTGAATACAAAGTATTATTATTAATACTAGGGAATATTAAATACCCACGCCAAGACACTGGTCTTATATTTACGTTAACTATTCTTCTTTCTGAAACTCCCCGCGGACGTGCCATGATGAAATGTCATCATTAATCATTAAATGGTTCATACTTAAAAATAGGCACATTTTAAGAAGCATCTTGTTTGTTTGATAATGTGCACGCTGTGTGCATGTTCTGACAGGTAGGACAGATCGGATGTGTCAATGTTGTGTGCAAAAGTTGCTTTAATGTTCGCATTAAGCTTTACGATTAGTGATTCACCCCAGGTGAACTAAACCCGAACGTCGCATTAAGTCAGGTATTCACCTCGTGTGCTGTTTACATTACTAATGATCATGTTGGCAACAACAACAACAAAAACAATTATAATAACAAAATAAT
Source organism: Haliotis rufescens (assembly GCF_023055435.1). Lineage (NCBI taxonomy): Eukaryota > Metazoa > Mollusca > Gastropoda > Lepetellida > Haliotidae > Haliotis > Haliotis rufescens. The sequence continues at coordinate 3,614,819 of NW_025963857.1, forward strand.
AATGATAACAAACCGTTAAATTATTATTATTATTGTTGTTGTTATTATTATTATTATTGATATAAATGGCCATAATATGAATCAGATGATGACCATGACGACGATAGTCACAACAAAACTGATGACGATATCAACATGATAATAATCCCACCTTTACCACCAGTAAGGAAAATAGAAATTACGTCTGCTGTGTACAAGTGCAGAGGTTCTACTACTTATAAGCAAATAAAAACGTTTTAGAAATACATTCCTTTTGCAACACAGTGGGGGCAGTTTTAATGTCTATGCCCAAACATTTCTTTCATAGTTGACTCATCATAGATAAATCCTATTGAGTTTATGTTCAAACTCGGGGACTTCCGTCCACCAGCTGAAACATCTACCCAGGTCAAGTAAATGGAAAATCAGTTCAAGAGAATACCCGCCTATATGCAGGCTTAACGTAATTCGTAATTTTTAAAACACATAATCTCAATTCTTAAAACACATTTATTCAGGCATTCTATGGTTTAAACGATCCATAATTTTTCATGAATGGACAGTTTGTCACGTCTACCTTATCTTGAACCCACATTTAAGTGAATGTACCTGTAGTATGTCAATGTTCAGGGCTTTACCTCTTACCACTGTCAGCATATACTACCAGTAAGCCAAGATAAGTTGAGTTGTGACGTGACAAGTAACCCGTATGACTCTGTTTTCGGTCCGCCCACTGGTGCGTACCATTGAGAAGAAAGGGGTAGCGGGTGGTCCGCGACAAGCAGTACGATTGATACGTGCTTAGAATTCAGGTATCGACTGGTCACTTGCCTCATGAGCATCACGTGTGTCCACTGGAGCGAAGTCAATTTCATTGTCATGACCTGCACGTGCATTACATGCGTATACCCTCGGGCTCTACCTGTAACAAACCAACTATGTTTGGCCAACTTCTGTACACCGCCTTCTTGTCTGAAATGCGCTTTGCGAGTTGGTTCAACTTATCCTAGATTACCAGTTAAAACGTACAAGCGACTGATAGAATACTCGTTTGGGGACCCGATGAAATAGTCAAGAGACCCGTTCCGTGCTTTGCTGACGTTGTCGTTTGCGTCCTTATTTTATAGATGAACTCGGAGCTTAGAGCACGTGCATCAACACATTTATCGAGCAGCACGCACACACCACAAACATAGGCATGTTCATGGAACTCTGGTTTATTCTGCACAAACCTTGCACAAATGAGTGTTTTCTAAAAGTCTAAAAGTAGGGATATTTTTAAGTTGGGGAACAAACTCGCAACTGTCGGGACTTCCTCCTTGGCCTAGTGGTAGAGCGTTTGCCCGGGGAGCGGAAGTTCCGGGGTTCGATCCCCGGCCGGGTCACACCAATGGACGTTAAAAGACGGTACTTGTTGTTACCCTGCCTGGTGGTCGGCATTATAGGGCTTAAACAAGGACTGGTCGGCTCGGAGTCAGTATACTGTGTCTGAATGGGATATCCATGTTAAACTGCGGCATGGTATCTCAGTGGGCTAGCACTATATATATATAAAATTGGCATTAGTCCGGACCAGTACAAGCAGCCACACACACACGTGCATGCACGTCGCTATGTAAGTCCAATAATCTTGAACGCGACATCAAACCCAATTTCATCTCACCCTCACGTCACTGAGGTGTAAAAAGAATCTTATTCACAAACCTCCAGTACTCGCGTGTTCTCTGAAACTACCTTTCCCAGTGGGCACGACAATGCTAAATCAATGTTGATCAATGTCGTGCTTCAGCAATGATTGTTGTTTGTTTGTTTGTTGTTTAACGCTGCACTCAGCCATATTCCAGATATATATGACGGAGGTCGGTATAATCGAGTCTGGACAAGACAATCCACTGATTGACATCATGAGCATCAATACTTGGGATACGATGACATGCATCAACCAAGTCAGCGAGCCTGACCACCCGATCCCGTTAGTGGCCGCTTACGACAAACATAGTCGCCTCTTGCGACAAACATTCTTGTCCGGATCTTCACGGGTCTGTGATGATGATGAATGGTGAACGCCGAATCAACAGAAGATGTCAATGTTGAACCAATGTCGTAGGTCAACGCAGAAATGTTGATTTTAGGTTTGATTTGAAACTTGATATGTCGACGTTGAATCAACATCGGGTTTCAAGGATATATATTGGTAGGGTATTGGTTGAAATGGTTCAAATTGACTCCCAAACACTAGTCTGTTATGTTTGTTTGTATGTTGTTTACCGCCGCACTCTGCAATAATCCAGCTATATGACGGCGGTCTGTAAATAATCGAGTTTGGACCAGACAATCCAGTGATTGATGCCATGAGCTTTGATCCACGCAATTGGGATACGATGACATGCATCAACCAAGTCAGCGCGCCTGACCACCTGACCCCGTTAGTCGCCTCTTACAAGCATAGTCGTCTGTTACAGCGAGCATGGGTTGCTGAAGACCTATTCTCATCCGGATCTTCACGGGTTCCTAGCCTTAGTTGCACACCAGATGGCGCTGACTGAGGTCTCCGGTTCGTCTCGTGTCGAGGGCAGGCCATGTTCTCCCCATTCAAGACCCTTTCCATACATAGGGAGAAATGCTGCGGGTCCGATGTCACTGTGGGTCTGTCAGACCAGAGACCATATAATATTATATGGTCTCTGGTCAGACACTTGAAAGGGATCGCTCCTTAATAGGTTCAATTTTCGCGAAATCATGAGATCTCATGATTTTCAGCTTATTAACCTCAGATCAACCACATTTCAATGTAACAATGTCATGTGGGTTATATGAAGCCCGGGCTTTTCAAGAATATTGTTTATCCAATTCAAATATACAGTCAAGATCATGTCATTTTTCACAATATATGTCAGAGAGCATGGATGACCTCACAGGCCAAAGTTCTACCGACTTGTCAAATGTTCAATCTTTGGTGTTTTCTTATATTTCAAGAGTGTTACTAGTATATCAGTGTGTTTTTGCTCCCCTATCGCGACGTGCACACATTCATCACAGCATCATACAGCCATCTATCATTTGTCCCGTTTTTGACCTAAGGAGTTACTCGATTGTTAAACAATGATGATTTCAGCTGATGACCTGTCACTTTGAGTGATTGAAACACGCACCTGACAGGTGAAACACGTGACATACTGTTTTGTGTCACTTCATCATATACAATAGCTTCCCCGCTGACACACAGGGCAATGTCCCCCGGCGATGGCCGATCTGAACATCATACACATGTAGATACAACTACATACCAAATCCAAATGCATAGGCTCCAGAGGGGGTGGGTCCAGGCCATCCGGCCCCTCCCCTCCCCTCCCCTCCTCCAACCCCCCCCCCCCCCCTCCCCCCACCCCCCACCCCCAATTTTGGACCCATCCCTTTTAAAAATGCTGGATCCGCCCTTGAATTGCCATGTTGATGATGTATGTATCAGTCTATATACATGTAAATGTCAATCACCTTTAATAAAAATGTGCAAAACATTTTCTTTTCGATTTAGTGTCACTGTAGAACTTTGTATTTGCCTGGATTTATACCAATACCTGCTGATAGTTGTATAAAGCTCTAATGTCTTTTTTATTTTGTTTTCAGATGTGGAACAGATGAAAAAACGTGTAAAGATTAACAATAAATCTCAGGTTATTTTGACTTTAATGAGTGTTTTAATGAGGCTTATCCAACTTGTACCAAGTGAAGTTTTCATTTAACTGGAGGTTTCCCGAAGAACCCCTTCATTCATCATAAAGTTCATACATTCATGTGCCACGAGAACTCATAGTGGACAAATGACATTCACAAACATGCGTTTGTGCTTCGGACTATTTTTCACTTAAATTTTTGCGGCACTTTCAGAACCTCATCATCAACAAGTGACGCGAGCAAGAACTATTCCTTTGAAATTTTCCTCATCGACACTCCTGTAGTGCTAACGAAGGACAGGACATGATGAATATAGATACACACACCCGGGGTAACCACTTACAGTGATCTTTTCATTTGTTTGGACGCATTCTTCTATGAATATAAGTGACAAAACATTTTTCATAATCACAAGAAGGCTCTACTTAAAGCAGAGTCCATTGTATTCCGCAAATATCCTAAGCGTGTGTGGTGAATCACAATCAAATGGTGATGACACCAGGTGTTCGCGAGAAAGCGAGGCGGGATCCTGTTGAATTGGCAGTACCCTTCAAACCATGGCCTACACGTGAAGATCCGGGGTAGAATAGGTCTTCAGCAACCCATGCTTGCCGTAAAAAGCGACTATGCTTGTCTTAAGAGGCGACTAACGGGATCGGGTGGTAGGCTCGCTGATATTTCGAGACAATCACTAGAAGCAGTTGAACTCGTGACTCGTGGGTCGTTTATGTTTATAGAAAGTCGAGCGTGCAATATTCATGTTGTCTTTAAACATAAGGAGAATACAGGCATTGGACGTGATGTATTAGGTCTACTTTTATTTGATGTTTTTTACGAGATCTACAAGAATAGATATGATGCATCAAATGTTATGACACAAAGAAGTGTTCAAATAGTACTTCTAACATAATTGTCATCTTAAACTTCACACATAAATTATATGCGTGTCAGATGATCATGTCAGATCTTTTCCATCATTGCTATTTCGAAATAGTGATGCTTAAACATTAACTGTCTATGTCCTTTTAGGTGCGGTCGGGTAGCCTAGTGGTTAAAGCGTTCGCTCGTCACACCGAAGACACGGGTTCGATTCCCGACATGGGTACAATATGTTAAGCCCATTGCTGGTGTCCCCAGCCGTGATATTGCAGGAATATTGATAAAAGCGGCTTAAAACCATACTCTGTCACTAATGTCCTAGTACCTTAACGTGTTGATCTCCAAATGAGAACCTAGAAATTAAACATTGAATATCCAGTAGGACATTGCTGGGCAGACTTGCATGATGTGCCACTGGCTCACAACTGGTGTGATCGTGTGTTTAGCCGCATATGTGAAACATAACATATCTTGTATGCGGCGGTCAGTTTGTGCATTATCTACATTGAATTTACTGTAAGAATGGTCATATTTGTTTACAGATAACAGTTGATTGAGGTATGTTATGTCAGGAAATTAGTGTTATGAGAAACCTATGACAGAAAGATGAATATATTTATTGACGTAAAAAGCATTATGAATACATTGAAAGCACATTATGTTTTGTATGTACTATGTAGTACTACTGAGACATTGAAACATGTCTCACATATGTTATTTGGTTATGCTCCTACTATACATGTCAGTATTTAAAAATATTAAAATTAAAAAAAAAAAAATGAAATGTTTTTCATCATACTTCACTGTATGTTTAACATGTGTCAGCAGGGGCATAGGTGACAAGACGCAACACAAGAGTAGCCTTCATTTATCATTATAAACCATTGTAAATGTAATAAAATCACAGTTACAGAAGGTGGCAGCATCCTCGTTATAATCTGGTACAGACTCTGAATGCACTGATCGGAGGAGATGTGCGGGGGGTGAGGGACGAGCTACTTCTGACAGATACCGCTTCCCAAGTGACATACATCATGGTGATGACGTCACAGCACGGGTTGATCCGTGTAAATAATATAAATGTCAGCAATCTGACGTCATCGCTGTGTCGATGCAGCATGCCAGGACGTATTGAGGAAGTTTGTGTCGGAAGTTGGTGTGTAGTGGCTGATGGTAGCTTGGAGACAAATCTCTACGCTTGTTGTTTAGTCGATGTTGATACCCCCGCCATCTTAATCACCATCATTTCAAATCAAACTGCATCATCTTTTCACCGCTATTAACGCCATCATCATCTTCTCACCACCAATAGAAGCATCAGCACACCATCATCATCATCATCATCATCATCATCATCATCATCTTCTTCTTCTTCTTCTTCTTCTTCTTCTTCTTCATCATCATCATCATCATCTCACCCCTAACACCAACACCATCGACCACATCATCGTCACCCCCACCCCCCACCCCACTTCCCAAAAAAATAACAACAACAAAAAACAACACCATCACCATCACACCACCACCCAGACATCACGTCACATCAACACCATCACCATCACACCACCACCCAGACATCACGTCACATCAACACCATCACCATCACACCATCACCCATACATCACGTCACATCAACACCATCACCATCACACCACCACCCAGACATCACGTCACATCAACACCATCACCATCACACCACCACCCAGACATCACGTCACATCAACACCATCACCATCACACCACCACCCAGACATCACGTCACATCAACACCATCACCATCACACCCCTAGCAACACCATCACCACCACACCTGCATCAACACCGCCACCCTCACATCACCATCATCATCAACGTCAGAAACAGCATTTGATAGCCTCCCCAACAGACCATAGAGCATTTATGTTATAAAACGATCCCATTCTCATCAGTATATTTTATACACCACCGAAACAGTCCATCGCTCATCAAAGGGACGCAACTCCTCACAGTGAATCGACGTGTCTTAAAAGACTCATATGCTATCGGGCGTGTAGGCAAGCATGTCACAGTGAGCCGGTATGGAAACACAGTACTAAAGTTATGTGTTTAAACGAGGTGATGTAAACAACGCTCTGTTGCCCGCATATTTCATTATCTCCACATACAAATGCACCCACCCCAACCCCCAGCCATCCTCGGACCTTTCCAGTGTATTGATATTTTACGGCGCTTCTTTTAACAACCTTGCATTTGAACTATTTGCCTGCCACTGAACTGATCCAGCACATGTCCAACCCTCATCAGCTGAATGTGCCTATTGTGATTTGGATATCACCAAACACGGCCGGCGACATTAAGACCAGTATTTGAGACATACGTGTACACATTCAGGTGTATGTTTCCCAGGCTAATCTAAGAGGCCATGGTGAGGAAAAGCACGATGGATTCGTGTAAATATTGCAACGTAGGTGAGGTGAGGTGAAATTGGGTTTAACGTCGCGTCCAATATTATTGTACTTTTATAGCAACGTGCATGCACGTGTGTGTGTGTGTGTGTGTGTGTTTGTGTGTGTGTGTGTGTGTGTGTGTGTGTGTGTGTGTGTGTGTGTGTGTGTGTGTCTGCTTGTACTAGTCCGTACTAATGCCGATTTATAGTGCTAGCTCACTAACATGCCGCAGTTTAACATGAATACCCCACTCAGACACAGTATACTGACTCCGAGCGAACCAGTCCTTGTTTTAGCCCCTTGATGCCGAGCGCCAGACAGGGTAACAACAAGTACCATCTTTTAACGTCATTTGGTATGACGCGGCCGGGGATACGGACGGACGCTCTACCTCTGAACCACGGAGGCGATTCAGTGTAGGCGAGACTCTGATGTGGCATATATAAGGTAGGGCGTTTATTGAGGGTTACTGTTAGCCACCGGCGCAGAAAGGGTGACTGTAGTGGTAGCAGTTGACATAGTTGTAGTGGGAGTAGAACTGATACTTGTAGTAGTAACAGTGGTAGTAGAAGTAGCAGATGTTGTCACTCGTCAGCTGTATTGCAGTGGTCTGCAGTAGTCAGCAATATTAAATCTGCATCACGATGGAACACTGAAGTCAGCAATATTACAGATATATAACGGCGGTTTGGGGTAATCCAGAATATTACAGTTACATATATATCACGGCGGTCTGCAGTAGTAAACAATATTACAGTTACACACTCCAAAAATAAAGAAACGCACATGTACATTTTTAGTAAATTTATTGTACCTCGATATATTTGATTAAATATCATAGATACAAATATGAAATTTTGGAGCTCGATAGTCACATGTTGTCGTTGTACAAAGGCATTGATAACTGTTCATTGTCATGTCCCATAAGGCCACAAGGTGTCGCTGAACTCCCTGGCAGCAATCACGGCTCTGCATCTCCTCGGCACTGACTGGATAAGTGTACGAATTTTGTCCTGCGGAATTCTGCTTCATTCTGCTTTTAACGCGTTGGCCAGTTGTGAGAGTGTCTGCTGCGTGTTCTGGCGTTGACGCACACGTCGATAGAGTTTATCCCAGATGTGTTCGATTGGGTTGAGATCTGGAGATCTCGACGGCCAGGGCAAGTCGTTGATGTTGGCGTTGTAGGGGTAGTCTACCGTGACACGGGCTATGTGCGGTGGAGCGTTGTCCTGTTGAAACAGCTCCCTCTGGCGGTCAATGATTTGGAGAAGGTGAGGTTGAAGAATTTCCCTGAACTACAACCAAGTCAGATCTCGTGGTGTAGGATATGACCCCCACACAATGACACTACCGCTGCCGGGATTGTCGAATTCACGTACACAATGTTGGGCAAAACACTCATTTCGACGACGATAAACACGTTGTCTTCCATTTTGCCGGTGAAGAAGAAATCGTGATTCATCGCTAAACAACACTCGTCTCCAGTTTCACCAATTCCAAGGCTGTAAGGTATGGCACCAACGCTGTAGTCTCCGTAGCTGTGGCATTGCGATGACGTAGGCGGAACAGTCGAATGTAGCGATCCTGTGCAGGGATGGTAACTCTTGGTCGGCCGGTTCTCGGACGGTTTGCAGTGGAATTGTACTGCGTGTATCGGTCTCAAAGGCGGCCAATGGTGCTGTGGAGGACGTTGAAGTGGCGTGCAACAGAAGACTGCGATTCCCCTCTTTGGATATGTCCTATGGCGATATTCCGATCGGCGGCGCTGAGTCTCGGCATTGAAAAATGTTGACAATTGAATGACAAATTATTGGCTTATGCTTGCCTATTTATAGCCAATACCACGAGAATGCCATAACTTGCACGTGCATTTTGCTTTACTGTTTTCCTCCATGACATTTTTGAACAAGTGTGAAAACAATGCCGTTTAAGTCATTGCAAATCGACAATGGCTGCGTTTTTGACGCACCGTTTGTCGAATATCAGGCCACCAACATTTTCCAATAACATATATCCAATTTATATACCGGATTTTTTGTGAAGTCAGGGTCAATGAACTACATACTACCTGTGCGTTTCTTTTTTTGAAGAGTGTACATCACGGCGGTTTGCAGTTGTCAACGATATCACGCGTCAACAATATTACAATATTACTCGTACACTTGTTGTTTCCTTATCCGGTAAATGTTTTAGGCTCTCGTGGAACTGGGTCGTACATTACACACAAACTATATGTATGGGAGTATATGTATGACAAGTGTCAATGGAGGAAAAACATCTACGACTTGCCTCACTGTAAGCTTTCACAGTGAAGCTGTGGCAGTGGTAGTAGTACACGTTGTGCACGTAGTAATGCACGTATTGGCATGTAGTGTCGAGTGTTAAACGGTAGTGGTAGTAGTAGTAGTAGTAGTAGTAGTAGTAGCAGTAGTTGCAGTGGGGGTGTTAGTAGTAGTTAGCAAACTACACCTACTTTGTTATGTACAGTGTACATGGGGCGAGTGCTACCGGTAGGTCAGGTCATAATCACCCTTTTCGAACCTGATCACTGATTTATAGTGATCCATTCACATCATTTTCACCGCTATTTTGCCTTTTGAGCTCAATGGAATCTACTTCGGCAGATATCGAGACGGTCATTATGCCCCTGTTCACTCGCTACCCCTCTACATCTATCCCCAAAGACAGGAAAGAAGGGCGACACTTACACGAGGGCCGTTAGAAGTTCTTCATCCATGAACAAACCGTTACTGTAAATCATGCCACAGCTTCTATGAAATAGACGTGCTTTTTACGCCGCTCGTGCAGCAAGAAACGAAGAAATAAACGTCGGACTTTCTCATTACGTTAGATCTTTCACGACTTCAACATCATATTATCCCCAACATCAATATCTGTGTATCCATTCGTGCCTTGCCGTGGTCATCAAGTTAGAAAAATCTTCTCATCCTTTGCTTGACACAATCCGCCAAGATAGCGTGCTGCACGCTCCCCTGCCCGCCAAGGCTTTAATTGGGCTAAGTTCTAAAACGTTGACAAGAAAATAGCTGTTCATGGAAATATTTACCAAAATTGAAGCTTGTAGGAAAACGATGCTTTGAGGCCGGTAATTTAGATATGGAGATAGACGACCCGACGTCTCCAGTGGACTTTCAGTCTAAGCGGAGGTTTCTTCCGGTTATTTGCACACAATACAAACGTTTATCAGATTTATGAAAACTGCTCTGTTTTGAATGATTCCGAATAAACTAATTACTCTGTTTGTTCCAGTGGCGGTATAATAGCATCAGCTCCGTGCAATGATGCACAGTCGACTGGCTCTAGATACATGTTTGCTTGATACAAAGAAGCGTTTGTGTTCATGTGCATAAAATAGTTCTTAGGCATGTCGAAAAGGTTTCCATATTTATCATCGAAACATCAGTACGGTCAATTCTGATCAATTCTAAAAACTTGAAATAGACTCAAGTTTGAATTTTCCTCACAGAAAAGTAAAACGAGAATGGTGATTATTTCGACGAACACTCGTAAAAGATTTTATTGATGTCTAGTCCGTGATGAAATCCCGTCCGCCAATACGAATGATCAAAATTTACAGCTTGCCTTACATTAAAACTTTTTAAATGTAAATATTTCACTGTTATCATGAATCGCGTGTAACATGCCAGATCGGGAAATCATAAAAGGATTAAAGAAAGTGTCAGAGAAAATGTATTTTTATTTTTATCTCCATTGCTTTTGTAACTGGAGAAACAAATTCATCAAATACTCGAAGCCATATCGTATTTCTCTTTGACATAGACAGTGATTGTATGTCTTTGGGGCAAACCAACACGCCCTGGGCCAGAAAACCCATATAATTCAGGGTAAGAATAGATCCCGAACCACCTATGCTTGTCGTAAGAGGAAACTTAATTGATCGGTTGGTCAGGCACAGTTACTTGGTTGGGTGCGTGTCATCGTATCCCTACGGCATGGATCGTTGTTCCTAATATCAATCACTGGGTTGTCTGATGCTGATATGCCCTTGGGACATTGTCAGTGATCTGATAAGTCCTTAGGACATTATCAGCGATCTGATAGGCCCTTGGGACATTGTCAGCGATCTTATAGGCCCCTGGGACATTGGCAGCAGTCTGGTACGTTCTTGGGACATAGTCTGCGAACAGGCATGTCCTTGAGATATGCACAGCAAGACATACACGTCCATGGGACCAGGTTAGCCGTCTTGTACGTCCTTGGAACAAAGGCAGAAAACCTTGACGTCCTTGAAATATTATCAGCGATCTTGCCTTGTCTTGGCGACTGAAGCGAGTGTATATGTACTTGGGATACTGCAAGTCAGAGAGCTTAATTCGCCCCTTTTAACTGTACCGCCTTACAAAGCGACTGGGGACATCAAGACGTAGTGATGTGACGAAGAATCCCCCAAGGACGTTGTCGTGTAAAACTCTGGGACAACCAGCTACCCTCATCACATTCCTCTAATCGCGTTATTTATGACATCAAGTTTAACCATTAGTCTGTGAACATTGAGGATAAACAGTCGCCCGCACATTTAGTTCAGACAATCGAAATATTGAAATGCCGGTGTTTTACATTTTTTCAACATCAAAAGTATGGAACTAATTTTAAAATGGGAGTTTTGCAAACAAAGATGCCCTCATGCTCATAACGGAAGACACAACGCAATACATTTAGCTCTTAAACTGAATTGAATGTCGACAAAGGAACAGGGTGATTATGTTGTCAGACTGATATAGGTCACCGTGAGTATGTAAACAGTGTAATGCCAGGGTGCCCCTCTCCCCGCCCTCCGCTTCCAACTAGAGACCTGCCACGATGCAGCAATTAATACCACGCTGACTTTGTGCTGCTAGTTAGGATAAAACGCCACATTAAGTCATTACCCAATCCCGTTGTGACTGCAGGACCTGGAAAGAAACCTTCACTTCATTCACATACTTAATTACCTTCTCGGGCCACTTCTCTCCATGCTTCAGAACAACGCTGTGTTTTAAGCTGAAATCATCTCTCACTGTCGTGTTTCATCACGCAAACTTATAATATAAATCATGTAGATTTATGAGAACATGTCTACTGTTTTAACAACCGTTAGCATTGTAGCATTGGTACATTACATTTCAAATCGTGATCGTTCCAGCGTGGCATTGGTATTTAGTGTATAATTGGAGATTAATTACTATGACGAATTAAATTTTTGCCTTTTTGTAATAATAATAATAATCAATAAACGATTGGTAAATGTCACTGCGCTGTTCGTGTTTACTGAGTAGTAACTTTTAGTTTACATGTGAGTAGTTACGGAGAATGCACCTCATCTTTATCGGCAAATCCCTTGTGGTACGCTGTGTGTAGGGGTAGTTTACAGAGCCTTTAATGAAAGTAGTGGATTGTCCAGGCACTTAATGATGACACGATACAGCCTTGTTGGTGTTCTGTGATCTGTTTGTTGAAACATTACCTCTATTTAGTTTGTCTTCATGTAATGATATTGCCTTATCATGTTTGCGTTTTCATATGCACTTCAGGTCACAAATACCTATATTACCTCCGTGACTGGATACCATTACGAGGTTCTCGATAAACACATTTCTCTTCTCCATGCAGTCACTCACATTATACCTGTAAGGGTAACGCGGACGGAATGTAGCGATAGTTCCTATACACAGGCGTTCGAGACTCGTGTTTGACGCCGCTTTGAATAGTGTCTAGTCATATCACGGCGTTTACACTAATGCTTATGATATAGTCGATATCGCTAATGGGCTTAGTTTTAGTCGTGATTTCTGCAGTGGGTATGATATACAATTTGTATACCGTACAGTCTTCGGTTTATAATCAGATCTATGCTGTTAGTCAGGTTCACACCAGGGCTATACCGTTCCCAGCTTAACATCAGAACTATGCTGTTGTTCAGTTCACAAAAGTGTTATGCGGTTCTTCAGACGGATATCAGAATAATTCCGTTTTAAGGCTTAACATCAGAACCATGCCGTTTTTCAAGTCACAAAAGTGTTATGCGATTCTTCAGACGGATATCAGAATAATTCCGTTCTAAGGCTTAACATCAGAACCATGCCGTTTTTCAGGTCACAAAAGTGTTATGCGGTTCTTCAGACGGATATCAGAATAATTCCGTTCTAAGGCTTAACATCAGAACCATGCCGTTTTTTCAGGTCACAAAAGTGTTATGCGGTTCTTCAGACGGATATCAGAATAATTCCGTTCTAAGGCTCAACATCAGAACCATGCCGTTTTTCAGGTCACAAAAGTGTTATGCGGTTCTTCAGACGGATATCAGAATAATTCCGTTCTAAGGCTTAACATCAGAACCATGCCGTTTTTCAGGTCACAAAAGTGTTATGCGGTTCATCAGACGGATATCAGAATAATTCCGTTCTAAGGCTTAACATCAGTACCATGCCGTTTGTCAAGTAAGGTTTGTAAGTTCATAATCACACATATTCTCTTCTTGAATATCAGAGCTACATAACCCTTCAGATCAATACCTAACATTTCTCATCCTTCTAGTCAACTCCAGAGTTATATTGTCCTGTCTGGCAATGACAATAGCTATGGCTTTGATATGATGTTACTATGTATCCGAAAACAATTTCGCGATACCTGACCATTGTCAGCAATTGTAACGCTTTGAGTCGTCGGTTTCTTATAATTGAGTAGTGAAGGAGATCATCTATAAAATGTGTTCTCTAACTTAAAACACATCCGAATTTTCTCTAACATAAAAAACATATTCTTCACTATATTTAGACTTCGACGAAATATTGTCTTTTTGTAGTCGGTGTAGTTTGTAGAATGTTTTGTAGTCTGTGTGAGTACTTGAGTGAGTGAGTATGGATCTATGCCACTTTTAGCACTATTCTGGCAATATCACGACAGGGGACACCATAAATCGGCTTCACACATTGTACCCATGTGGGGAATCGAACCCGGGCCTTCGGCGTGACGAGTGAACGCTTTAACCACTAGGCTACCCCACCTGCCCGTGAGTACTTGAACATAAACATTATCGTAGGCATCATAATACACTCTTCAAAAAAAGGAAACGCACAGGTGTATTTTTAGTAAATATATTGTACCTAATAAAGTCGATATATGAAATTTAATATCATAGATACAAATATGAAATTTTGGAGCTCGAAAGTCACATGTTGTCGTTGTACAAAGGCATTTAAAACTGTTCGTTGTCATGTCACATAAGGCACCAAGGTTGCGCTGAATTCAGTATCTCGTGTGACCGCCCCAGGCAGCAATCACGGCTCTGCATCTCCTCTGGATAAGTGTACGAATTCTCCCCTGCGGAATTCTGCGCCATTCTGCTCGTAACGCGTTGGCCAGTTGTGGGAGTGTCTGTGGCGTGTTCTGACGTTGACGTACACGTCGATCGAGTTCATCCCAGAGGAGTTCGATTGGGTTGAGATCTGGAGATCTCGACGGCCAGGGCAAGTCGTTGATGTTGGCATTATGGAGGTAGTCTACCGTGACACGAGCCGGTGAAGAAGAAGTCACGATTCATCAATAAACCACACCCGTCTCCAGTTTCTCAAATTTCAAGGCTGTAAGGTATGGCATCAACGCAAGTGTCGCTGTCGATGGATCTCTTGCAAAACGGGGACGATAACTGGTCTTCTGGGTCGGATTCCAGCCTCGCGAAGATGGTTCCTGACAGTCTGGTCCGATATCCTCCTCAGACCAAGGATGCGTCCTGCAGTCTCCGTAGCTGTGGCTTTGCGATGACGTAAGTGGAACAGTCGAATGTAGCGATCCTGTGAAGGGGTGGTAACTCTTGGTCGGCCCGTTCTCGGACGGTCTGCAGTGGAACTGAACTGTGTGTATCGGACCCAAAGGCTGCAAATGGTGCTGTGGTGGACGTTGAAGTGGCGTGCAACAGAAGACTGCGATTCCCCTCTTTGGATACGTCCTATGACGATGTTGTGATTGGCAGCACTGAGTCGCGCAGTTTATGCTTGCCTTTTTATAGCCACTACCACGAGTTACGAATGTCATAACCTACACGTGAATTTTGCTTCACTGTTTTCCTCCATGACATTTTTTAACAAGAGTGAAAACAATGCCGTTTAAGTATCTGCAAATCGACAATGGATGCGTTTTGATGCACCGTTTGTCGAATATCAGGCCAACAACATTTTCTAATAGCTTATATCCAATTTATATACCGGATTTTTATTACGTAATATTTTCTGAGTCTCTAAAGTTTATACAAATATTTGAAAAAAGATAGTGGTTAATCTCACACCAATTTATCACGTGATGCTGTCGCTGATGACGTTTCGGGTCCTACGATGATATAATGCGGGTTCGAGCCCCGTTTTCAGAAAACAACTGAAATCAACCATTCAAATATAGTAAGTTAAACAACTTTGTCTATTCCAAGTGTACATTAATAAAGTGTGAGTTCAAGTCAATATTGGCATGAATAACTGACAACCCACTCTCCATTCGGAAACAAAGAATGGATCATTCAACAATAGAGTGACGTCACAGATGTTTGAATTATCTGAACACTTTGGATACTAGAAATACCAATGGAACACGTGTTCCTTGTTGACAGGGTAATTAGCACCACAAAAGCAGAATGGGGCATTGCATTGTGGGCAATTAGTGTTTTGCATTTGCTTGATATTTGTATGTTACAGACGCACAGTAGGACGACACTTAGACCTGAAATAGAACCCCCAGACATCTGTGCCTCACCGGACCCGCATCACGGCTGTGATGCAACCGACTAGCATCCTGATGTATATATCTGAAACATACATGTACCTATATTCAAGAGGGTTACATCACGTTCCCCGAAAATAAAACATTTCGTCGTTTTGTGAATTACTGTATAATAAATAAGAATATATATATATATATATATATGTGAAAAATACCTCTCTTATTATTATTATTATTATTATTATTATTATTAATAATGACGATGATGATAATATTAATACGAATAATGTGTGTACTGCGCTATCTTCCATACACCTGGTGCATGCTCAGTGCGCTAACATTATTACCAAGGTTAATGGATCAGTGGGCTCTCGATTTTCTTTCTTGCTTAACTTCACATGAATTGTGACATGTGCGCTGTGCACAGGACCACGTGTTCGCGAGGTGGGTCAGATGATGGCAAGGCATATCTTTGGTTGCGTGTGTCGGCATCATGTTGTTAGCATTGGAAGTACTCTCTTATTGATTTCTGTGTTGGCTAATAGCATCTCCTTTTACTCGCACGTAATAATTGAAGATTAATTGTTAGTCTTTCAGATAATATGTTAGACAAATGGTTCACTGTACGTTTGACAATGAGTTGAGCTATACTATATCCTTAGTACCTTAACTAACAGGGTTTGTTACAGAGCTGTGTATTTGTTGGTATTATATGTACATCAGAGCTGTATAGTTGTTGGTATTACATGTACACCAGAGCTGTACAATTGTTGGTATCACACGTACATCAGACAGAGCTGTACAACCGTTGGTATCACACGTACATCAGACAGAGCTGTACAATTGTTGGTATCACATGTACACCAGAGCTGTACAATTGTTGGTATCACACGTACATCAGACAGAGCTGTACAATTGTTGGTATCACACGTACATCAGACAGAGCTGTACAATTGTTGGTATCACATGTACACCAGAGCTGTACAATTGTTGGTATCACACGTACATCAGACAGAACTGTACAATTGTTGGTATCACACGTACATCAGACAGAGCTGTACAATTGTTGGTATCACACGTACATCAGACAGAGCTGTACAATTGTTGGTATTACATGTACATCAGAGCTGAATAAGTGTTGGTATTACATGTACATCAGAGCTGAATAAGTGTTGGTATTACATGTACATCAGAGCTGCATAAGTGTTGGTATTACATGTACATCAGAGCTGCATAAGTGTTGGTATTTCATGTACATCAGACAGAGCTGTACAATTGTTGGTATCACGTCACATGTGCATCAGAGCTGCCCAATTGTTGGTCTTTCATGTACATCAGAGCTGCACACTTGTTGGTATCATATGTACATCAGAGCTGTACAATTGTTGGTATCACACGAACATCAGAGCTGTATAGTTGTTGGTATTACATGTACATCAGAGCTGTAAAGTTGTTTGTATTACATGTACATCAGATCTTACAATTGTTGGTAACACATGTGCATCAGAGCTGTACAATTGTTGGTGTTTCATGTACATCAGACAGAGCTGTACATTTGTTGGTATCACATGTACATCAGAGCTGCACAAGTGGTGGTATTACATGTACATCAGAGCTGTTTAACAGTTGATATCATATGACGTATGTAACTACCAGTGTTGTGACCCTAGTCGATGATTTGAACCAGCAGCGACATTTGGAAAGACTTTTCGACGCAGTGGCACACCATTTAAGTATATTCAATTCAAATGTTTGACCCACTTCTTCACATACAGTAAACTACGTCTTTAACAAACACGCTTATAACGAAATGATAGATATGACGAACTTATTTTTAGTCCCTGCCGTTTGTTTCATATATGCTGTATATATGCTTATAACGAACTACGATTATAACGAACTAAAATGGGTGGTCCCTATGAGTTCGTTATAACCGTAGTTTACTGTATATTGAAACATATAGCACGAGTGCTTATATACGGAGGTGATACACACTATACACACTACGCCTGATGCAAATAATGATAATTGGTACTTTACCCTTCAGTTTGATAAATGCCCTCCATACAATAGTATCAATATCTGCCCGACTCTCAACATGGCCATGTAGGCATAATAAAGCTCCAGATGAGTAGTGAGGACCAATATCAACAGTGTGGCACACTTAACCAGAGAAACTAGTACATTGGAAGACTTGGCCATCTGGCTGGCCATCAGCAAGCCATACATGAAGGCCTACGTCTTACACCCCACAGCCTGAAGACACAGCACTGTAGTACATTGTTACAGCACTTGTCAGGGGCTTCTTTATTGTTCCAGATCACCTAATTGATACCCCTAACCCTAAACTAAAGCTCCAAACGATCCCAATGCCAGTTGATTCCAAGACTGGGCATACCAATGAAGCGACATGTCCATTATTCCATCATCAGCTAAGAAATTAGCATACTGGCACTTCGATTACGGCCAATTTATTCTGTCCGAAGAGTAACGACAGTAAAGAGGTGTTTTCTGTATCCCCCGACAATTCCTAGGCTCCTACTGGACGTTTGTTGAGGAACGGGGTAAATACGAACACTCTGGATCGAATCGGACGTGCCGTATGGAAAATAAGCTTTGAAAATATCGTAATTGACAGCTGCTTTCATAATACACGCGAGACTTGGTTTGTGGTGGCTGTGTCTATGGCTTGTCTTCTCACTGGCTGAGACGTCACACACACCCGGAGCTGCACAGGACAACAGTCATGGAAGACAAACCTCAAGGGCCTGTGAAAAATGAAGGTGAGTTTATTTCTTAAGACATTTAGGAAATAGATGATAAAACTTGGAAGGATATACATTATGTAACAGTGATATATAGTGTTTGTTCATGTGGTATAAATTTTCATATTTCGAACGAAATATATGAATATAAGGATAAAACCAAATATATGCATTCATATAATGAATATTTACTGCCGTACGGTCATGAGATTTTGATAAAGTTAGCAAATGTTTATCACATCATCAAAATAAACTGCATCACCAGTAAACTACACAGTAGTATCTCCATAGAGTCGTGTTTGTCCCTGGGCATTGATGTCTGTCAGTGCTTCCACATCAAACAGGTAGTAAGGCTCTCTGATGTTTTTACCTGTTGAAATCAGGTGATCATGTACTCTTGACAGTTACCCTTACTCCCATGTGTTCTACTGTAGCCCTATTTAGAGTAACTTCCAAACATGAAACATCAGATTCTGTATTCTCATGTACATGTCCACTACAGTAGACTCGAACGGAACACAAAGTCGCGAACACCTGGTATCATCACTATTGGGCAGCGATTCATAAACACTGTTCATGATGTAGTCGGAATCGTACAATCGACTCTGTTTTTAACATTCTTATCAATATGGAAAATGTTTTGTCGCTTTTATTATATTGATACTCATACTTGGAATTCTATTTCGATGACAACGTTTCTCTATGAAACGTGAAGCAAGGCAAACACACTCGTTAAGGTTATATGAACGTTTACTGTTATAGCACACTGAAGTTTTGTGAACATGGTGTTTTCTCATGTCGGTGAAAAAGTGTATTCCCATGTACGTGAACAATTGACCTGAGTCTTACTTGCTACCATGTACGAGAACACGTGTATTGAGTCTCTCATGTACGAGAACACGTGTATTGAGACTCTCATGTACGAGAACAATTGTATTGTCATTTACATGAACATCTGTACCCTTATGTACTTCAACAATTTAACAATGGTGTACGTGAAAAACTACATTCCCATGTACGTCAACAATTGACGTGAGTCTCTCCTGTACATGAACAACTTGCTACCATGTACGTCAACAATTCACCTGAGTCTCTCATGTACATGAACAACTTGCTACCATGTACGAGAACAATTGTATTGAGTCTCTCATGTCCGAGAACAATTTGCTACCATCTACGAGAACAATTGTATTGAGTCTCTCATGTCCGAGAACAATTTGCTACCATGTACGATAACAATTGTATTGAGTCTCTCATGTCCGAGAACAATTTGCTACCATCTACGAGAACAATTGTATTGAATCTCTCATGTCCGAGAACAATTTGCTACCATGTACGATAACAATTGTATTGAATCTCTCATATCCGAGAACAATTTGCTACCATCTACGATAACAATTGTATTGAGTCTCTCATGTCCGAAAACAACTTGCTACCATCTACGAGAACAATTGTACTGTCATTCACACGAACATGTACTCAATGTACTTCAGCAATTCTACTTTACCCTCCCATGAACGTGAACAATTGTAGTCCCATGTATTTGAACAGGTTAATGCGCACATACGTGTCCATGAACAATTGTAGTCCCATGTATGTAAACAAGTAAGTGCGCATATACGTGCACGTGAACAAATTCTAGTCCCATGTATGTGAACAGGTAAATGCTTATATACAGGTACATTAACAATTGTAGACCCATGTTTGTGAACAGGGTAATGCGCACATACGTGTCCATTAACAATTGTAGTCCCATGTATGTGAACAGGTAAATGCGCACATACGTGTCCATTAACAATTGTAGACCCATGTTTGTGAACAGGTAAATGCGCATATACGTGTACATGAACAATTGTAGTCCTGTGTTTGTGAACAGGTTGATGCGCACATACGTGTCCATGAACAATTGTAGTCCCATGTATGTGAACAGGTAAATGCGTATATACAGGTACATTAACAATTGTAGACCCATGTTTGTGAACAGGGTAATGCGCATATACGTGTACATGAACAATTGTAGTCCCAGGTATGTGAATAGGTTAATGCTAATGTATGTGTATGTGAACACTTCCACTTCCTGGTATGTGAACATGATAATGCTCGTGTAAGTGAACGGTTATACAATCGTTTTCTAGTTTACACGCACGTATACATGGAACCGATTACGTCGTCATCATTAAGATATGATCGGAATCATACTCACAATCATATCCTCATATTAAAACCTATGTATGCTGTTGTGCATGTCACGTGATTTATTTGCTATTGTCATTGTTAATATTATTGTTTGTAAGATTGCTTACGTGACGAAATGCCCACAATATGTAGATTCATTACAATTGCCAAATGCAGTATGACATGCCACGCAAGGTAAACTAAGCATCACTTGACGGTAGGCAAATGTCTATTAGCTTCTGAACGTCGGTTCGGTCATCAATATTACGGTCAACATGGTATGGCCTAGGGGACCCCACACCCACTAATACAGGGAGCTGATATCAACCCATTCAATGTCAACACCGGCACCCAGACATCAATTGGCATTTTGCTCTTCCTCAAAACGCAGGTAACCTGTGGCTGTCCAATCGACCACCCTTTGCCTTACATAGGTGCAGCCTGCAACTGCCTGCACGCTAGAGAATTGTCTGTAATCTTCCGAGATTGTACAGTAATCTTAATAATTGTCTATCCCAAGATACGCAACAGGACACCATAGCACCATGTTCAGGAAACAATTTTAATACATCTACATATGCATATGATGAACCCCATCCGGTGCGCGTGCTAACCAACAATAACATTAATAGCAATGGTAGTTTATAAATCACACTATGGAATATGAGAATCGTCCTGAATTGTTTTCCAAAAGTCTTAAGATACATTGTCGAATGACTGTACGAAACCACTCTACCCGTCAGCATGTTGCCAATGACAACGCGAAGAGCTCCATATGTTGCCAACGACAACGCGAATAGCTCAGCATGTTGCAAAGACGAAAAGGCTTAGCCAATGAGGTGTCCGATGAGTATGTGTTTCTGTTGATCCAATCAAATTAAACTACTTTCGGACAATGCTTCCTGAGAACACGGTTATTTCACGAGACGTAGATTCAGCTTCATGACGATAACCAATATTTCGGTAATTATATGGGCGCCCAAAATATAGTACACATCTTAACGTATTGCACTTAAAGCAACGAACACAAAGATGGATCATAACCGAGGATCATAACCGATGGAAACTGGGATTAAAACCCACAACCAGCGACTCCTGGAAGCTAAAGAACTCAAGCGTCTCGGGCCACATGTTCCCTACATACAGGAAGTGAGTGAGTGAGTGAGTTGGATTTAACACCGCTTTTAACAGTATTCCAGTTATAATACGGCGTGTCAGCTTAATGTAGGAGGAAAGCCCGAAGTGATGCAGGTCTCAGACGTTTAACACTTCGGTGAAACCCACGAGCACGGATACAGTGCTGACAAACCTAGAACCATAATCCGGGCGAAACAGGATTCGAACACACAATCATAGGTTTCTGGCATGTCCAAGGGACGCAACTCTTCACAGCGAATCGCGGCGCCTTTGACGACTGGGCCATCCGTGCCCCCATATACAGGAATGGGGATCGTTGTCTGTCTGTTATATGAACATGAACTGTACATCGAGCGTATACAATGTATGTAAACTGTTGAACCGAAACACTTAATTACATGAGTCAGATAATTAGGATCCCACGTCACTTTAATGACCCGCCCTTGAATATTGCCACTTCAGTAATTGCCTCCTTTCACTACTTTACTTAACCACTTAATTACCACATCCCAAATCACCTATTTTCTCATTAAACATTATAAAAAAATTTGTCGGTGTGCAAAAGTGATCAAGTTATTTACCCTTATCGTGTTTCTGTAATAAGAAATTAATTAAACAGACATGTTTAACACATTCATATTACCAATGAATGGCATTGTCATAAGTCCATGTGTAAATGGATATTATCTAACCGGGAGAGACAGAGGGGAGATGGAGGGGAGGTATGAGAGAAGGGGGGAGAAGGCGAGATGAAGATTAAAGGAAAGGAAGGAGGACAGAGGGAGAACGAGAGAGAAGTTAAGGAAAAAAATAGAGAGGTGAGAGAGAGAGAGAGAGAAAGAGAGAGAGAGAGAGAGAGAGAGATTAATAGGCCATGAGTAAGACTTGGTTTGCTTGATCACTGGGGACTTGTTAATTCTTACTGCCTCATGCATAAAGATGCACCCTATGTTATAGTCAGTGGCCATGTGACATATCTCATATCAATGCAGTCAATTGGATGCAAGAGGAAGAATCTTAAGAACAGGATGATATCATGGAACTCTTGTGAAAGGTCTTTCCTTAAACGTTACGCATTGGTAACGCAAATTTACTGTAAATAAGTAATAGTTTCAAACATAACATGATGAGATCGTTACCTTCAAGATAATGTAAGATCCAATGCTTTTTTACCAAAGCCAATATTTCATATATAAGTCGTGTGCTTTAATGTGAACTGCTCGAGTTGTAAGCAATCCTTCGGGTATTGTACTTAACGTACCATAGGAGGGAATTTGACCAAAACGTTTAACAATTTCAAAACAAGGAATATTCTCTTAGCAAAGTTCTAGTTATCAAAAGCGAAAACCACCCATGGTACGATTATGAGACGCTCTCTGAAAGTTTCATATGCTCGTGTGTACCTCAAAAGTTGTGAACTGAAGCACCCAACTCTCTATCATCTAAACAATGTCATAGATTTTTTTAAACACTAGACATCCATATCGCGATAATTTATACCTCGTCATAGAAAATTCTATCTTTTATCTGCAGTACATTCATCAGGACGAACATCTATCCCACGTGGTAAAATAGTGATCTATCATTGGACAAGAGCGCCAGCTGTGCTGTAACAATATATAATAAATCAATACATAAATTGAACAATTAGGTCGATTGTTCCACCTCCTGAAACTAATACCCAGGCGAGGGGGACCAAAGATATGAATATTAGATCAATTCCCACGAGGTCATTGTTAAGCGTTGTTATTGAGTTAGGGTAGCCAAGACAATTTGAACCGTTATCCATCAAAACAAACCCCCCAACAACTTCAAAACACATTCTTGTACAGAACATCGGAATGAGAATTTAGGCCATTGTGTCAGTCAGCGCAAGGATGTTGTTCGTGAAGCGCATTATAACGTATTATCAATGCTCCGGGTTGAATATAGAGTAGTCACAAAAATACTAAGATGGTGCTTTCTCTACCACAGGAGATGACCATGTCTGTGTTTTAGAGATTTAGAGATAAGTACCTGACATTGGTTTTACATTTACTTGAGGGTCGATGTTTCTGCTGGGGGACTGTAGTCCCCTAGTTTCATCATAAGCTCAAAATGAGTTATCAATTATAGTCAACTATATAGGAAATTTGGACTGAGCAATTAAAACTGCCCCTCCCCATAATTTTCTCTATACTTGTTAGCAGTAGAATCTGTGTACTTGTACGCAGCAGGCGTAATGGACGTGTCGTCTATCTCCTTTTTTTCTTTTATTTTCTTTTTCTTTTTATCCCAAATATAACATTTCTTACATATGACCACTTTCTAAATGACATTGTGTGTTCAGAACATATCGTTATAACTTCCAACGGTAAAACGTTCAATCAGTAAAAGCGCTATCGTTTCACTGGATTTTCTGGTCATCGTTGGATTGTTTGGTCGGGGCTCGATAGTTTACAGGCAGGAGTTAGACAACAAACACTTACTTTTTATGCAAATTGTGTGAGTGACGGTTGCAAGGGCAGGTCATCCTTAACCTTTTAGCGAACTCCTGGTTTCGTCACTGATTTTCAGTGATCCATTCAAACAGTTGTCACTACTATTGGCCAGGTTTATAGTCTATTTACCTAGGAGTGTAGTGTAATGATGCGTTGATTAACCTAGGAGTGTATAGTTATGATGAGTTTATTTACCTAGGAGCTTATAGTTATGATGAGTTTATTTACCTACGAGTGTATAGTTATGATGAGTTTATTTACCTAGGAGTGTATAGTTATGATGAGTTTATTTACCTAGGAGTGTAGTGTAATGATGCGTTGATTAACCTAGGAGTGTATAGTTATGATGAGTTTATTTACCTAGGAGCTTATAGTTATGATGAGTTTATTTACCTACGAGTGTATAGTTATGATGAGTTTATTTACCTATGAGTGTATAGTTATGATGAGTTTATTTACCTAGGGGAGTATAGTTATGATGAGTTTATTTGCCTATGAGTGTATAGTTATGATGAGTTTATTTACCTATGAGTGTATAGTTATGATGAGTTTATTTACCTAGGAGTGTAGTGTAATGATGCGTTGATTAACCTAGGAGTGTATAGTTATGATGAGTTTATTTACCTAGGAGCTTATAGTTATGATGAGTTTATTTACCTACGAGTGTATAGTTATGATGAGTTTATTTACCTATGAGTGTATAGTTATGATGAGTTTATTTACCTAGGGGAGTATAGTTATGATGAGTTTATTTGCCTATGAGTGTATAGTTATGATGAGTTTATTTACCTATGAGTGTATAGTTATGATGAGTTTATTTGCCTAGGGGAGTATAGTTATGATGACTTTATTTACCTAGGGGAGTATAGTTATGACGAGTTTATTTACCTAGGGGAGTATAGTTATGATGAGTTTTTTTGCCTAGGGGAGTATAGTTATGATGAGTTTATTTGCCTAGGGGAGTATAGTTATGATGAGTTTATTTACCTAGGGGAGTACAGTTAAAATGAGAACACGAACATAGGAGTGAATAATTACGATGAGTTGAGTGCCTACGTAAAGGGAGACAACTGCATGTAGCACTGGTTATAGTGATAATTAGACTAATTATAGCAGTAATGGATAACAGTGAAACATGACCTTGGTCATCTCGTGACCTTTCCTGAAATAATGCGCCCCAAGGAATCTAGAGTCATGTCAAACCGACGCCGACGATTCTCATACCGTCATGATTTATACTGATTGATTAACACTCTCACGTACGATAAATATAGTGGATCTTGACGGAGGATTTGTAATATCATTTGACAATGTTGCGTTATAGGAATGTGGTTCACGCTAGTAACACACTCATACACACACACACACACACACACACACACACACACACACACACACACACACACACACACACACACACACACACATACGTATATATATATATATATATATGTGTGTGTATGTATATATATATATATATATATATATATATATATATTGCATTTAGCATACCTGCATATCCATAATAGTCTTCATGATATCTCGACATTAGTAAATCTATCCAATTGAATAGTAATCCTATTCTCAGTAATGTAGCAATGTCAAAACAGTGACATTCAAATTGAAATTGTGTATATCCTGGTCACACTTTGCCTAGGCCTATGACAAATGATCTCCAGCGAGGACTGTACTAAATATAACTAAGCTAGACTATGATTAATAAACTCGTTCAAAGAGACAACAATAATAAAAACTAAACAAATAAGATTAAATGCTCAAATAAATATATAAAAACTAAACACTTGTATTTACATAGGCAAATTACGACCTCAGCTCTTGCTGCTATGGAATCGTTTTCTCTATTAGCATTAGCCATTATCCTTGCGACTAGGAAGCCATTGTCAGCTCTCGATGAGCAGAGCTGAGAGGCACAGACAGCTATAGGTTGCGAGCGCTTCAGGGCCATTTCCGCACACTGCTTCACCCACACACCACTGGCGAGTATTTACTCTGCACTCATATGCTAACAATGGTGTGTTGGTGGACGGTGATGAGTTAAGGACAATCACTTCTACGTACAACAGCTATTGAGCTTTAACATCACTACCGTCCTCAAGGGATTGTACAACCACTGGGGCAGAAATATTTGTTGACTTTATTCAAGCAAAGAGCAGAAGAATGTTGGACGTAAGGTGCAATCTGTACAGCGTTGCTATATTGGCGTGTGCTGGATGTGTCTATGCAGCAATCTACAGATGCCTACAGTGTGGGCAATGTAAGCAGATATCTGCCTGATCGTCTCAATGATACGTGTTACGAATGAAATGCGTCTTTCCCTATTAATCAAGTAGCTATTGCAGAATCTGTGTCTATATGTCATTGATCTGCATGTAAACCACTGGTTTGGCACAGCTGGGTAATGCTGTTTGACAGCGTGGTTCCTCGCCATGTAAGCATTGCTACACGTGCGGAAAGACCATTTGTCTCCCCAATGAGACTGAGGTCATGATGGAGCTACACTTTGTACTACAGTCATGTGTGTGCAGAAAGGCTATATGAATCATGGTCTGGTTTCGAGGAGTGTCCTAGTTGTCTTTGATCATAAGGTCCAGCTGACAGATACTGAAAATTTATGTTTCCTGAAAATGTTTTCCAATTTTATGAGGATGGGCATGAAGTACTTGAATTACTGGTACGTCTGATAAAGACGTACCAGTAATTCAAGTACTTCATGTTTTGTAAAGGACTTAGACAAATTATTCATTGGTTTCTATCTTGACTATCCTACTATCTATCACAGAATAAATATTTCAACAGTACGATAAATGATAGGAAATATAATAAAACCATTGTCAATAAAGCTTATAAACTCAGAATCTCAAGGTGACATGTATAGTGTAGGA
This sequence comes from Haliotis rufescens, assembly GCF_023055435.1. NCBI lineage: Eukaryota > Metazoa > Mollusca > Gastropoda > Lepetellida > Haliotidae > Haliotis > Haliotis rufescens. The sequence goes on from NW_025963857.1 coordinate 3,641,965, forward strand.
CATTACAGAGAACAGTATCTGATTTATATTCTTAAAGCCTTTTTCGATTTGGAAAATGTTTTCTTGCGAACGGAAGAAAATCATTGGAGTCAAATATGATGTGAGGTACTTGCATGAAAGCGCCATCGCCGGATACGTCATCGGCTGCATGGCAAGACGTCGACCAGATGATAAGGACTCATCACCCAGACTACCAATGAAACTATTGGTATAAGGAGGCGACAGCTATTGAATGAGGTTCACATCTGCAGACCCAATTGACCATGCGATCCTAGCTTGACGTACTGGTTGATCCAAAGCATTGAAAACCATTTTTTTCAGAAAAAGGTCCGGTGGCACGTGTGGCGAAGGTTCTCATTGACGCCAATGTAGCATTTTCTCCACAGTGACACAGAAAGCCTCTCCCGTGTGGGTGTGTGTGGTGTATGTTGAGATGGTGGAAGTTGATACCACTTGTCAAAACGTCGTACAATACCATGTTGAACTACAACCATCAAATCACCCAATGCACGTGATGGTGGCGATAGGTCGTGTTACATTTCTGCAGCTATTGAAAACACATTAGGTTATGCTAGCACTTAACAATTATCAAAATATTGGAAATTGGTTAATGTGTATTTCTAATTTCACCACACAGGGCATTAATAGTTCTTCCATGTTCAATCAACGGTGGGAATTGGAAAATTCAACACTGGTCTTGTCTGTTGTTTGTCATGAAGATAAAACGCTGGCCGGATCTTTTGATCTCTTGCTATTAGACGATTCATGTCCCTGTCCTAACACCATACAATAGGTTCATCTGAGAGCTGTGTTGTTTGTGAAATGTTTGTTAATTTGCAGATAGATAGTGCATTCCGCCATGTGCCATGTCCTTTTGCACAAGGTGCTCGTTTGTAGTTATAATATAATATATAGTATAACAGTTATAATAAACTCGTTTAAGGTGGGTAATGGCTTATTTTGGGTGGTACATTGCATGTAGAATGACAGTACATGTAGGATGCTTCTACATGCAAGGTGATGGTACATGCATGAAGGTTTTACGTGTAGGGTGATGCTACACACATGACAGTTTTACATGTAGGCTGCTGGTACGTGCATGAAGGTTTTACATGTAAAGTGGTGGTAGGCACATGAAGGTTTTACAGGTTGGGTGATGCTACACACATGAAAGTTTTACATGTAGGGTGATGGTACGTGCATGAAAGTTTTACATGTAGGGTGCTGGTACGTGCATGAAGGTTTTACATGTAGAGTGCTGGTACGTGCATGAAGGTTTAACATATGGGGTGATGCTACATGCATGAAGGTTTTACATGTGGGGTGGTGGTACATGCATTAAGGTTTCACATGTAAGGTGATGCTACACACATGAAGATTTTACATGTGGGGTGATGGTACATACGTGAATGTTTTACATGTGGGGTGGTGGTACATACGTGAATGTTTTACATGTGGGGTGGTGGTACATACGTGAATGTTTTACATGTGGGGTGGTGGTACATACGTGAATGTTTTACATGTGGGGTGGTGGTACATACATGAATGTTTTACATGTGGGGTGGTGGTACATACGTGAATGTTTTACATGTGGGGTGGTGGTACATACGTGAATGTTTTACATGTGGGGTGGTGGTACATACATGAATGTTTTACATGTGGGGTGGTGGTACATACGTGAATGTTTTACATGTGGGGTGGTGGTACATACGTGAATGTTTTACATGTGGGGTGGTGGTACATACGTGAATGTTTTACATGTGGGGTGGTGGTACATACATGAATGTTTTACATGTGGGGTGGTGGTACATACGTGAATGTTTTACATGTGGGGTGGTGGTACATACGTGAATGTTTTACATGTGGGGTGGTGGTACATACGTGAATGTTTTACATGTGGGGTGGTGGTACATACGTGAATGTTTTACATGTGGGGTGATGGTACATACGTGAATGTTTTACATGTGGGGTGGTGGTACATGCATGAAGGTTTTACATGTAAGGTGATGCTACACACATGAAGATTTTACATGTGGGGTGATGGTACATACGTGAATGTTTTACATGTGGGGTGGTGGTACATACGTGAATGTTTTACATGTGGGGTGATGGTACATACGTGAATGTTTTACATGTGGGGTGATGGTACATACGTGAATGTCTTACATGTGGGGTGGTGGTACATACGTGAATGTTTTACATGTGGGGTGGTGGTACATACGTGAATGTTTTACATGTGGGGTGGTGGTACATACATGAATGTTTTACATGTGGGGTGGTGGTACATACGTGAATGTTTTACACGTGGGGTGGTAGTACATACGTGAATGTTTTACATGTGGGGTGGTGGTACATACATGAAGGTTTTACATGTGGGGCGGTGGTACATACGTGAAGTTATTACATGTAATCATGAAACCTCGAAAAGATAAACACGAGTCATTCCGAACGACGTTCATCGTCCATCTCATTCTTCAATGGGATAAACATTTGCAACGAAAGAGACGTTGCATAGCATGTGGGAACTACTACCATACAATCTCGGTCGTCTATTAGAAATTCCAGAATTACATTTTGTTCACTTTTCAAATTTTAAATCCAGAAATTTGGCAAAATATTTTTTCAAAGTGTAATCTAGAATGGAACTAGAATGTCAAAATGTTCTGACGTGACCTGTAATGGGATGTCCTCAGGTCTTCGTGTAGCCGCGGCGAGTTCTTAATAAATCTAATTTTCATTAGAATGGCATGTGTTTATGTATATGAATCACTATCAATTAGTGATGAAACCAGGTTGTCTCGCAAATGTGAGCGAATCCTGCCCAATCAGTAGCACCGTCACAAAAACATACAAAGGCAGGTGTTCCCCGAAAACACGGGAACGTTGTACAGGTCAAAAGAGCGAATTGCATCGGACATCATTTCAGTCATTGGAAATATCTTCCACATGTCTGCCATAAGTCGTTCTAAAAGCCTTACTAAGGCCTTGAATACTATAACCCTGATCAAACCTGTTTTAGGAAAGAGTCGTATGACGCTCTAAGGAATTGTCGTTCAAAGGGCATCTTCAGTTGTACCTAAAAGTGTAGACACCCAACTCTTGGAGATGCTGGCACTTTGCTCGACAAAAAGGGAAAGCAGAATATTGGAAAGGTGAAGTCATTCCTCTTGTCCTACAGTCATAGGAATCTTTATGGTCACTCTGAATCATTAGGCACAGATCTGAATGCGAAATACTTGATTTTGCCGATCCGAGCCAAAAGGTCCACATAGATATTACCATTGAGGAAGTCCAGAATTTCACCTACCATTTTCACAGTAAACTTCAGATGACATTTGCTTTTATTTTTGACAAATGGTTCTGAAAATTGGAATATAGCTGTGTCTATGGTCGCCACGTTTATGACAAAAGCCCCATGGATCAAGGAATGAAGTTTTCCCTTCAGTTTGTGGTGTGGGATGGTGGTTAAACCCAATCGAAAAATCAAATGTTTTGTCATAATTGAACTTGATTCCTATCTGAAATCGCATAAATTCAAGCAAATCCTTTCAGTTTTTTCTTAAACCGTGCTATTCCGGAAGTTTACACGTCACACTAGTACTAGCATCTAAATATACTTCCTCGCCACTGCTGACATTAAATAGTACTATATTCCTGACAACTAATAAGTGTCAAAATACAACGCAATGAGCTTCTACCGAATCTCAACAGAAACGTAATACAGTCACAAACATTGCTTAACAATATTTATCATTTAACTTAAGCATTTATCCATGACATAAGCTTATGACATAAAAACATGTATGTCATACCCCAATGACATAATCAGATTACACAGAATCGTTGTTGACAAAGGGCAGTTACTCTAGCGGACACACCGATGGATTGCCGCGAAAGGCAAGTAAAAACAATGGTTGTTTTGCGTATATGTTGCTTCGCCACTGTATAAGAAACAGATTTCAGTTGGAACTATATTGGCTACTGTCACTGTCCGACTGACACATCACTTACCCCGTCACGTAATAGATATTAATGCGCGCATTCCAGGAAAACTCACAATGTTTCGGTAATGTTTGTGAGAGAGGGGAAAGCGATTTTCAAGCACAGAATTAAAGAATGACATTATACGATAAACAGGTTATCACGCTTGTGTGTTTGGGGATGGTAAATATCCTGTATTAGGAATAAACACTATGTATATAGCTCGCCAAGGCTCGCTAAATACAATGTTTATTCCTAATGCAGGATATTTACCATCCCCAAACATACTCGCGTGATAACCTCTATATATTAAACGATCTCTAGCAGAGCGTAAAATATATTGACTCTCACTTTGAGTGAGTTCACTGGCTTGGAACCTTCATAGAGTGAGGGCCAAACTGTATCAACGTCAGGGCCATGACGTTTCATACTCATATGAACTCGCATAATGCGAAAGTCAGTTCTCTATAATTCATATAACAACATTTTGTTCCTCGATGGATTTATCTGAATTCGCATCTTCTAATTCATTTAGTACGCGTAATTTCATGCTTACAGTGGTTGTATATTTCATCTAACTGAGAGATGTCCTGAGGGTATGTGTGCTCAAATTGCTCTATAGTAGCCTCTTATGTAGTTTGGTTACAACAAATAGATTTAAATAACACCAGCATTACATGAGAAATGTCTGTTAAAAATTTCATCAGTGCGTCTGTAAGTGACAGTGCGCCGTACAACATTCACATCAAGCACTGGACGTCCAAAGATAGGTGGAGATGGGGGTAGATTTCCTGAGGTGTCAATATACCTGTGGCGAAGAGGTGTTGGTCATCATTGATTACCTGGCCGATCATTCAAAGGCGATTATAAAAAAAGTCGAACAGATACTAATTATATACATTGATAGATTGTTGTAGAATATTGTTGGCAATCACTTTCAGTCTAGGCACGGATCGAGGCAATAATTTTGGTGTGCATTTCTTCGGTTTGATAATCAGGATATTCGATAACGGGCATGCTGAGTTCTGTATTAAAGTGTCTAAAGGATCAGAAACAACGCGTCTGTATCTGTTCATGCCAGCGAATTCCCAGGGTTTTCCCCAGGGATGTGGGGGTAGTTTGTCTGTGTTCAAGAATACATTCTCCAGTTCAGGAATATGTATGAACGTACAAAATTCCAAGGGAAAGGCCGTACATCGTAACATATATCGGAGTTGTCTCCCCATTAATGTTCATTCAAAATGCCCAAAAGAGTTATCCCCCCGGATGACGATCCAGTACTGCACTCAATCCATCATCATTGGTACATTTAGCACTTCTTCTCGCAAGGCACCAGTGCACGTCCTAATTACTCCACTCGCTGTGAACTTGTCACTGATGCAATGGAGTGAAAACAGCAATATATTTGTGAGACTCTTGCGTTAAAAACAGCCCTAGCGAGCCATCGGTTTATGAAATCGATCTCATCCCATTGAAATTCGTGGTGGCTTTCTCATTTCAGATTTCTGAAAGCCATTTTGAATTCACTGTTGCATAATGATTTATATCACTTCCCACCGAAACGAGAAAGCTGGAGAAATAAAAGTATGCAATTAATGCCAATATTACCCGGGGAGGATGTTGGTGTCGTTACTGCCGCGGAATATTCAGCTCCTGTCGTCACAGTCAGAACGCAGAGCAAATGTCAACCACGCGGAGTGTATTCCAACATTGATGATGAGGAGTTAGCAGGACATGCAGCCTACGCATCTCTAAAATTCTTCCAAACAGTTTAGAAAATACGATCAATTCACGTATATGTACTTTTAAATTGAATCTGACTTGCCTTTGCGATATTTGTAAGATTATCCACAAGAGTCCTTTGATCAAGTTTAAAAACTTTCTGAAATTTGTACATGCGCATTTTAGTAATTTCGGTAGGAAGAAGACTTTTTCATTGTTGAACGGCACCATAAGAGGCCCAGTCGGCTAAGGCACTGAAGTTCGATATGCAGAGATGCGTCCCTTAGGTGTGCCTGAAACCTATGATCGTTGGTTCGAATCCCGGTTCGCCCTCATTTTGTTTCCTTTGCTCATGGGTTTCCCGTGCTCGTGGTAAGCGTCACTTGGGTTTTCCTGCCACATCAAGCTGACACGCTGTGATACAAGTGAAATACTGTTCAAAGTGGCGCTAAACCAAAATCGGTCATTCATGCTTTAGAACAATACGATAATACGTCATTCATTATTTATGATGTAACAGGTGTCCCTTTTTCAAGTGGACACTTTGTTGCCTTTGCATGTGTTTGTGACGGGGGCAACCTGTGGGGCAGGATACAGTCACCTTTTTGCGAACACCTTGTGTCATCACTATTTGATACTGATTTATGCTCATTATTTAGTCATAATCGTACAACCAACTCTGTTTTTAGCAGATGATTCTTATCATTATGGAAAGGCTTTTTTAGCTTTTATTTACATAGCGAGAAGTGACGTCACCAGAACAATCAGTTGGCTTCGGTTTGGTTTGATTTGTCACATTGTTTCTTTCTTAACGTTTACAATGGGAAATAAACAGAATAACGAAAGCGAAATCTCACATTTACCAAATTACATAAATCATTCCATCACCCGGGATGATAATCCGATATCTATCGTTCTTAATGGTTAGTATCTTAATAGTTAACAGACCGCGTCATACCAAATGACGTTAAAAGATGTCACTTGTTGTTACCCTACTTGATTTATGTCCCACAATGGTCAGGATGCAATCGACTACATTGGACAGACAGGCGATACCCTTAGAGCAAGAGTGAGAATCCAACGACAACAAATACGGGGCCCTTCTTGGCGGTGTATCCCACTCAGTTAACACATTGATCAATGTTCGATCTCCGCCGCGTCATACCAAAAGATGTTAAAAGATGGTACTTGTTGTTACCCTGTCTGGCGCTCGGCATTAAGGGGCTAAAACAAGGACTGATTCTTTAAGAAATAGGAAATAGAATAGCATAACCAAACTGAAATTATTTTAGAATGATAAAAGTTTAATATTTCACGTCTGACTGATTATTATTTTGTCATAGTGTCTTGATAAAGAGAGGAGAGGGCAGTCTCCCTAGAGTCAGTGGATGGAACACCATCCATCAAGATCCTAGTCAGGAGTTCATGAGTGAGTTCATGATTGAGTACATGCTTGAGGTCATGATTGAGTTCATGATTGAGTACATGCTTGAGGTCATGATTGAGTTCATGATTGGGTAGATGATTGCGTTCATGATTGAGTTCACGGGGGTGTTTATGAGTGAGTTCATGAGTGAATGGTGTTTTACTGCACCTTTCCTATTTTCCAGCAATTCCGCGTGACTCATATCTACGTAGTGGCTCGAACTGGATCATCCACGGGACAGGCGAATGCTTTAACAACTAGCATACCCAACCACCTTTCACTCAAGGGACACAATTTACCGACCTAAACTGAAGAATTCTATCATGTTACGTTAAACTATGTCAAAACCGAACTCAGCTGAACCCCATGAACAACCACATTCACACACTGTAGGGGGATTTAATGCCGGACTGGGCGTCCCATGGCATTATCAAAATGTCCAAAGTCTGGATAATTTGACGGGTGTGATCCCATTGCTGATCTTGTTAAATCTTGCAACAGCCCCGCGTGGAGGCTTACGGTACTGCTCTCTGTCGATACCTCCATACAACGCAAGGCGCTTTCTCTAGCTGGTTGAAAATCACATTAGCTGTAGCACACTCGGCGTTAACATGCTCAATAATTGTGAGTTAATATTGGTATATTGAGTCGTGTTTGTGTGAGGATCACGTTAAACGTGTCGGTGTAGTGCTGACTCTCTCACAAACCAAACATACTGATCACAACAGCTGAGATTTTGTCATTTCAAAAGTGTACTCCTAATATGTGTTTACTTTTGGCTTTTGACTGGAGCTTTCTCAAGTTTTTTGTTGGTAAAGGCGAGTTTCTACCTGACCGTACTTCCATACCCCGCTGGGTCATCCGGAGTGCTTCTGATTCATCCAACTGGTCATTGTGCTAGGTGGCCTACAGGAGGAAGCGTTTGCTCGTCCCGCCGACGACCCAGAACACATGCGTACACTGTGTGAATATAAGCTACAAATCAATTTTCATAATCATAACTCTGCTAAAGGCAGAGTCTATTGTACCATTCAGTCTGAGCCTAGTATTAAACGCCTACCCTAGTCTGAGCCGAGCCAATTTGCATAGTCCCAAGCACCATCAGTCTGAACGTGATGAGTGAGTTTAGTTTCAGCGTGTCAGCTTCATGTTGAATTAAAGCCTGCGACGATGCAAGTCTTAGACTCTAACAGCTTTGGTGAAAACCACAAGCATGGGTATGGTGCTGACAAACCCAGAAACACAATCAGGATAAGGGACGTAACTCCATATTTTTGGTGCCATTAACAACTGGGCCATCCGTACCCCGATCTGTCGGTAAGGTCACATAGTCTATATCATCATTATCTATTTATTCTGAACAATAATACTTTTAATTTTGATGGTTCTCATTACAAACATGTTCAAGGCTAAAGGGGACAAAAATTGCCCCTACTTATGCGACAGTTGTACTTGGTTTTTAAGAAGTAAAATTGTACTAAAAATTTGATAAACAATTCGGCAACTAATTTGGACAGGGATTTGAAAACAAATGAAACAGATTTTTAGATGATTGTTTTGTTCTGTGGAATCGGAGTGAGGACGACTTACAGTGTTTAATAAATATTTTACAGACACTCCATCCAAGTTTAACTTTCACTTTAGAGATGAACGATAACAGTATATCGTTTCTAGATTTTATGGTTACAATAACAAACTATAACACTGAAACAGATGTATATTACAAATCAACCGATTCCAAACAATACCCCCTTACAATTCCTGTCAGCCCCGTCATACAAAAAACCCAGATTCTTACAAGGGCTTCTTGTAAGAATCATCACAAGAATGTAAAACAGTACAATAGTGTAACAGATCTTATTGTGGTAATTGTCCACATGTTTTACAGCGTAGTTCTGTTACATTAAAAGACGCATAAACCTTCTATGTCCGTGAAAATATGAATTGTACTTCGAAAACCTTGTTTTATGCCACACAATGGTCAGGATGCAACCGACTACATTGGACAGACAGGCGACACCCTTAGAGCAAGAGTGAGAATCCACCGACAACAAATACGGGACCCTTCTTGGCGGTGTATCCAATTCAGTTAACACACTGATCAATGTTCGATCCCCGCCGCGTCATGCCAAAAGACGTTAAAAGATGGTACTTGTTGTTACCTTATCTGGTGCTCGGCATTAAGGGGCGAAAACAAGGACTGGTCGGCTCGTATACTGTGTCTGAGTGGGGTATTCATGTTAAACTGCGGCATGGTATCTCAGTGGGCTAGCACTACAAATCGGAATCAGTCCGGACTAGTATAAGCAGCCACACACACACATGCATGCACGTCGCTATATAAGTGCAATAATCTTGGACGCGACGTTAAACTCCATATTTTAAACCAATCCTATTCAAATGAGTGAATGTTCATTTCAGAGTTTAAGCCAGGATACGACCAAACTAGGATGGAAGCATGACACGGTAGCTGAAACAGTCAATAATTAGTTAAACTGTTCTGGTATTCAATCAGTGTAACGCTAGAACTGTTTCAATTAGCCACATGAGAAAGGTTATGTTCTAGATCCGACCCAGTTTCCATGACCTCATTAAAAAGTCCGTTACCTAAGCATGTTGCGCCTGAGTTTGTTCTCATGTGAAACTAAAACATCTGCTGCATGCATTTTGATCTTCAAGTTGATAGTGAGATTAAGCGAGATTGACTCCACCTCTAATAGTATTTCCGTTATATCACAGCGTGTCCGCTGCAGAAAGCCCAATCGCAGTGCCTTATGAATGAGTGAGTATCGGTTTGCGCCGCTTGTAGCATTATTCCAACGGCGGGGCACGCCCTAAATGGGCCTCACTCTTTGTACCCATATGGGAATCGAACCCGAAACAAACACACACCTCTGTTTCAGAAACATCTGTCGATGTGTCCCCATTAACATTTCATTGCCAAATTCTGTTACCATAAGCGCCAAATTACAGTGGTGTATAAACGGGAGCCTATTTCCACAACCCAACCCTTGTAATAATCACTCTCATCAAGATATAAAACGATTAACGTAATCCCTACAACAGTTGGTCAACAGGCAATATCCCGGCGCTTGCCTGGACTTACATCAGCAATGCGATAGCCTCTCATTATATTAATTAGGTGCCTGTGGTACCAGGGCTAATTGACGTAAGACACACCTAGCCTTGCTTCATGTTCCGCGTGTTCTGTACATATATACACTATTAACTCGTGTCGCTCGTGTATTCACATACATCATATCCTCAGCAGCAATGTATTAACATAGTCCTATTTGCTTTACCATCCATATCATCCCATGTGTGATAGGCCCATTCAATCACACCGTACCAACAGAATGGAGTTGTAATTATCAGATATGTTTTTCACTAATTTATTAGAAGTAGGGGGGTAAAGCCCTAGGGTTGACTACCGGTGCCAGTGGGGCGGGTCGTGTATAAGGACAACACGTGTTCCTGAAGTCCATGCCACACGCAACAGCGAGGTGCGTTGTGTGGACACTTGGAGAACGCCATAGCAAAAGATTGACAAGTCGCGAGGGAAATTAGCTAAATCACCCCATACTGTCGTAATACACGTGTGGAGAGCATAGCTGCACGACACCGAGCTCAAATATTACAATATACATTATTATCCTATACACCGCAGAGAGGTATTCGCAGACCAGGTGTTCTCCATCTTCCTAATGTTGCACAGCAGATGAAGTTTCCGCTGTGGATGTCGTTGGACCCCACACCCGAACTTGGATAGATATTTGTTTATATCCACTCTCATCAGTTACTAACAGGATGTATTCGTTGCTGTGTAAGTATATATAATCATTTTCATGTTGTGTTTTAAAATGACCTGTTATTCTCGGGAAACATTTTTGTCTGCTCTTGAGTGATGGTTGTGTTAGGAGAGAGCTGTTTTTGTGTTCATGGCGAGAGCACGAGAATATGCAATCTTCTCAAAGGTAAAAACAATATCAATTTAAATCTAACGGAAGTAATTTTCATGGTGATTAGAAAAAGTTATTTTCAGTTTGATGTTGACGAGTACGGAATACCCTTGGCATAGAATTCCATCGTTTAAAGACTACATGTATATAAACGAGATGTACTACAAAATGAAACTATATAAACGGTATGCAAGTTCTAGAAGCGAAGTTAAAACCAGTATTTTAGAAGATATATAGTTTATATCTATACGGATACTAATCATCACCGATATAAACTTAGATACAATTAAACCTCTATAGTCCGGACACCGTTAATATTATATCGGTTGGAACGCTTACTGGTATACAATGACATAAATAATCGCAACAAAATCATTACCATAAGCATAACAATCTCTGCTAAAAGCTTAGTCCATAGTACGAATCCAACTATATTGGCATGTGTTTTTTGATTCAAGTAGTGATGATACTAGGTTTTCGAGAAAAAATTAGCCTATCGGCACTCGTCATGATCATATACACATGCAAAGGCAAGTCAAGTACATGTACACATTTTATGTATCAACGTGTCCTATAAACAGTAAATATGTATGTATCAACGTATCCTATAAAACAATATCCTATTATGTACCAACCTATTAATAGTATATATTAATGTATCAACGTGTCCTATAAAAAAGTATTTGTTTATGTATCAACGTGTCCTATAAATAGTATATATTTATGTATCAACGCGTCCTTTTAAACAATATTATATTTATGTATCAACGAATATTAATAGTATATATTAATGTATCAACGTGTCCTATAAAAAGCATTTGTTTATGTATCAACGTGTCCTTTAAAACAATATTATATTTATGTATCAACATATCCAATTAATAGTATAAATTAATGTATCAAAGTGTCCTATAAATAGTATACATGCATGTTTTAATGTGTCTTATAAATAGTATATATTTATGTTTCAAAGTGTCCTATGAGTAGTATATAATTATGTATCAACGTGTCCTGTAAAACGTATATATTTATGTATCAACGTGTCCTATAAATAGTATATATTTATGTATCAACGTGTCCTATAAAGTATTTGTTTATATATAAACGTGTCCTATAAAAGGTATATAAATATGTATCAACGTGCCCTAAAAAGGTACATATTTATGTATCAATATCGTCCTATAAACAGTATATAACTATGCATCAACGTGTCCTATGAATAGTATATATTTATGTATCAACGTGTCCTTTAAATAGCATATTTCTCGTTTATCAACGTGTCCTGTAAATAGTATATATTTATGCATCAATGTGTCTTATAAATAGTATATATTTTATGTATCAACGTGTCCTATAAATAGTATGTGTTTATGTTTTAACGTGTCCTATAAATAGTGTATTTTTATGCATCAACGTGTCCTATTAATAGCCTATGTTTATGTATCAACGTGTCCTATAAATAGTATATATTCATGTATCAACGTGTCCTATAAATAGTATATATTTATGTATCAACGTGCCCTATAAATAGTGTATATTTTGGTATCAACGTGCCCCAAAGGGCATAGATACTGCATTATCTACGTGTCCTATGGGTGCATATAATGTTATATGTACATTAGTGAGTCCACTTCTCATAAAGTGGAGCTACATAATCCACCTACCAGTAATGTTAATTGCAGTTATACGGTCGAACGGAACAAAACTGCCAATAAAATTAGGTGACATTTGCGTCTTGAAGGTATAGTTCTATGGCTTGCGGTTATGATATATACCATGTATTATACCAGACACAATTGTTAATGGATTGTGTCTGTTTGGGTGTTCCTGAACACTGCATGTGTGTATTGATGTGTGTAATGTTTCACTAACTGCGCAGAGCTGGCGAGAGAGTCAGGGGTGTAATGATAGTAAACAACCCGCGCTGAGAAGTTTACATAATTATGTCTTTGTTTATGAAAAGAAAAGGCCACGACAACGGTACTCTGGTGAACGCACTTGCGCCATTCTTGCTGGCATTCTCGGGGCACAGATAGAATAATAAGCTGTAGTTATCTGACGCAGATAAGTGAGGTTCACGCTAAAGACAGCTACAGTTTCATGGAAGTTGGACACATTTCATTCATGTTTCATTCTGATATGAAACACTTTATTTAATGTGAACACTCGTCGTTGCAGTACAACGATAAGATGGAGATGAACGGTAGGTACAACCAGTGTTTATAACACATATTTAAAGTTATGTACGAATTATTTTAAACATTATTTACTGGATACATTTGATGACAAGACCCAGTATGTACGAAATAAATATTGGCCTTAGGATTCTATTCATATTAGTATTTATATGGTGAAAAACGTTCAACATGAGGTCCGGGACTTTTTCCAGATGTTTCGGAATCCAGACTGTTGTCGGGTTGACGGAAGGGCTAATTTGATATATATTTGTCTTACGTTTCATGGGTAACGATGCATTTGATGTATTTTTGACATTATCATATCAGCAGTACTCTTGACATTCGACCGAGACCTTTCAACAAACAAAGAAACAAATATTGTGTAAATGTATGTTATCAAACCTGTCTGTTACAGTTGTTAATGCTGAATATTTTATATGGCTAAGACCTTTTCTGGTATGACTTTGGCTTGATTGAAGACCTTTTTTTGGTATGGCTTTGGCTTGATTGGAGGAGGGTCTTCCATCTGTGTTTTTGAGGCCATTGAGGGCATCAGTAGAGACATAGGGTGGTGAATGTCAACCCCTCATTGCTATTCAATGTTAATTAATGCTTATATCTTTGTATACATGTTTTATGTCATTATAATTCACTGTATTACATCAAATGACTTATAAAAGACTCATATACACGACGTAAAGATGATAGGAGTCTTTTCTATTACTGGATGAGTGAGTTAAAATTTAACCTCGCATCGGCAATATATTTTGCTATTACTTGAGAAAGGTTAAGCAATAGAGAAAAGTCGAACACTTAAACACAGGCAAGCATCAAGCTATTGTCCTACCGATATACGTTTACCAGATACGTTTAAAGATGCTACCGTACAAAAGAGCAACATTTACTCACTTACGCACAATCATTTTCTATCATTAACACACCCATGTATAAAGCATGGAAAAGCTATCTTCTTACATTTAAAAAACAATATATTTGTGTCAAACAAGATGTACCAGTCTCTACTATTATGATACAGTTACACCGCCATCATCAAATGATAGGACATGTCCAATGGTAATTCTCCCAAGTACACAGAATGTGCCATATGCGAAATGCTGGACCCTGATTGGCTACTTCTTTATGTTTAACCAGGGACAAACATCATGCGATATAAAACTGGTATTATTGATGGCACAAATTGAGCATCACCACTATCTATGCATCAGATGGCCTGGTTCATCTGCTCAGTCTCAAAACAACCATTAATTTGCATTCAGTTATATCACCCTCATTCGTTTAATACCAACATTGGTACTTTTTTTAGGTATTCGGGCAGGGGTTGCCAAAGGGTCGATTCCCCATTTCTGGGGATATTGTTGGAATATTGCTAAAAGCGGCTTAAAACGGGATCTATATTATTTCGATAATATGACCTACTTTTGTTGTCTTAGGAGCTATTATTTATGACTAAAGGTCCAATCACTGACGTTATGTGTCAAGTGGTTTGTATGAGTGTGTGAAGCCCACTATTGGTTTCCCCTCTTGGAACTGTCACTCACTCACTCACTCACTCACTCACTCACCCACCCAGCCACTCACTCACCCAGCCACTCACTCACCCAGCCACTCACTCACTCACTCACTCACTCACTCACTCACTCACTCACTCTACTTGTTTGTTCCATTAGATTTTAGAATCTGTTTCATTTCCTGTTTAAGAGATCTGAGAACGAATACCCTTTGACGTTTTGATAAGCAAAAACGTAAAGTTAGCGAGATCAATATGGCATTCTCAAGATAACGCCTAAAAAACATACACATGGCAGCATGTGTGTTAATAACACCTAACTACAGTGTGTTCTTTCACACAACATATTGCAACCTGTGCTGTCTTCAGCTGCCCCCAGCTGTCAGTCCGTCAGTGGAACTGTCATGAAGGATGTGCAGCTTTTCTAGGTTACAGATGATTTACATATCCTCTGTTCATAGTCTCGTGTTGTGATTAACGCCTATTGACAAACAAGCGTTTCCTAACAGGTTACTTATTAAAGAAGTTCGCTGCACGTGCCGAGGAGTGGTTGTGGCGAGGTTGCTGTGGGAGGTGGTTGTTTAGGGGCTGGTCTGAGATCGATAGAAGAGATTTGTTGAATGATGGCTTTATTGGCGAACATGTTTGTCTCAATCGTCTCGTGTTGGGTCATTCAATATTCTTCCGTGGGATTGTGAAACAGGATTGTTCCTTGGTATTTTGTTTGTTATGTTTCATATTAAATATGTACCAAATAAGTGATATGATGATAAGTATAGAACAAATGAATTTTTTGCTCCATGTGATGTTTGTAAATATTGCTTAACTAGTATATGGCATGTGTTGTATGAATTATATAGTATATCGGTTGTATAAATGATATATGTTGTCCAGTGATCCGCAGTTGAGGTAATCGAATACCGTATACTTGCCTATAACCCATAATGACGACGACACTGAACGATAAAGTTAGCCTCAAACGATATATCGTAATAATTATATACACTGTAACTAACGATATACAGTGTTTTTACACTTATCAAAATATTTGTGCAACAGTTTCTTATAGAGATAAAAGCAACACCAGTTTGTGTTGTTATTGTTATACTGGAAGAGTCTAGCGAACTTCCATTCAGTTGTCAAAGGGAATGTTTGTTGAATAAAAGGGTGTGTCAGCCAACTAATAAAGTCATTTTGTCTGCAAATATTGAATTGTGATTCAAAATGATAATCACTCGATTTATTTCTTACTTTTCATTGCGCAATGATCATGGTAATTTGACAATACCACATGGACTGCGGAGTATTAAAACATGTATGACAAATTTCTTTGCTTGGATATAGGGTGATGAAAAAATAAAAACAAAACCGACAAACGAATTTCATAATCATAATACATCTCAGCAGAGTCCACTGTACAATTCCGACTACATCATGTGTTCAAACACACGTTCTGCATATAGATATCTCCGATGGACATATTTACTACTGAGGAACATATTTTATTCAGTGTGGATTTAAAGGCTAACGTTCACATCCCCCTGATGGCGTGGAGTGCTGGGGTATTACATGCATGTCGATCTCAGCAGCACAAGGAGATTTGGGGATAATCAGTGATGTATTCTTCGGCATCAGCTCCCAACGCCAGCAACAGGACAATGGAGTCACTACCATATGCCGCGCGATTCATGTGTGTTGTGTACATTCACAGAAGTTTCACGCTTGTCTTTATAATGAATGTACATGACTGTCAATGCAATCACTGAAAGCTTGACATGTATGTTTGAGCCATAGTCTCTTAAACAGATTTATACTTAAAAGTTTTTCATGCCAGTTTAACTATATATTAAATCATATTTATAATAAAACGCTCGTACTTTGAAGTTATCATACATATACATATACATATATATATATATATATCTTCCTTATGTGTAACACTTCTAAATGCCTAATATAGACCTAATATATGTTTTCTTGTGAAACATTAACCACTAAAAAGATTTTCAAAATATATATATCTATATATTTGTGTACGTAGTTATCTCCTTGGTATAATTTGTATATATTTAAATGACGCCTGTTGTACGAAGATTGTCCTTAAACACAGCCCTATCTTGGCAGGAATTCAAATAAATAAGGAAACACCTCTTCATGTTTACAACTTTTTTCCGAGATTTGTATCAAAGCACGTGCCATGTATCTTAACAGGTGTGACCAGCTTGTGGGTGGGTGTAAACACGTGGGCGTTTAGTGCACATAGTACGGGTGACTTCTGAAAATAAATTAAAAAGAAGTGTTAGTCTAGCAATATTGTGTCCTACTGGGTGATATTCATTCATGACCGACCCGCATATACGCTCCATATCAAATCACATTCCAAACATAAGAAATCGT
The DNA here is from genome assembly GCF_023055435.1 of Haliotis rufescens. Classification (NCBI taxonomy): domain Eukaryota; kingdom Metazoa; phylum Mollusca; class Gastropoda; order Lepetellida; family Haliotidae; genus Haliotis; species Haliotis rufescens. The sequence continues at coordinate 3,659,155 of NW_025963857.1, forward strand.
CAGCGTTTCCAATTTATTGACTATTTCCATGTGTAAATATCATTTCAATTTGGCGTTGCTTCATACGAGCGTTAAAAGTTATCAGAAAGTTATCCGAAAAGCAGTCATTGAATGAAAAAAACAAATTGGACGGACAACACATTCGTGAAGTGAGGCATTCTCTGGCACTGCGTGACTTTGAGCCGTGGGGACCTCGGTCCTAATCAGTGGAAACGCGCTGTGTTTTATGCCACTATCTTAATTAAAATCGCTGTGAAAAAAGAGTTATCTCCCTTCCACTGCTTAACCAATACCCCACGCAGCGAGTTCTAACAGCATGTGTGCATTTCACGTGTGATTAATTGCGTTAATACATTTCATCAAAGTGAGGAACACTCGACTCAGTATCGCCACAATAAAAATATGTAATGATTTATTGCAAAAGCTCGTAAACCAGGGATTCTATTATCAGTAAGCGTATTATGTACACTTGTTTTTTATTCGATCAAATATACATCACAAATAGTTTTCTTTATCGCGCTGCTAATCTCATCACGACAAATATACATGTATTTAAAAAACGGGTATAACTGACCAATTGCAATGTACAAGCATGTATTTCTTAGCAAATACAATGTTGGAACACACAATCACATGTCAACAGTTAATTGGTTGTTGATAAACACTTTAACTAGATGTAAATATCGGAAACGATATCTTTCCTATTGACTTGTAAAATCGTAAAGGCATATGGTAGTATATAAAATAGGCTTAAAGGTCCCGTGGCACTAAATAGTCTGTGTTAGCGAGGGACATATGTTGCACTATGTTTGTGGAGTCATCAATACCTCGTGACCCGCAGCAGCTCTCGGTAATGTAATATACGGCCTGGGGAAAGTGACGGGTGGTATTGTGTGAGTGTCACGTCCGCTGCCTCCTACCTGGTCTAAATACCGCAACCAGGTAAGGTATTGATGTTAATTGAAGGATCAAAGATGTAGGCAAACACTCGGGATGTGTAGAGCTGGCTTTGACAGATGGTGATGGCATTGAAAGTCAATATATCTGGCCTGGCGTTCCTTTTAGTGATGCTATTCTATGGGGCCCTAGGGGACATATATATTGACAATACCCTTAGAATTTACAAACATATTAACACCGAGCAGAGGCACACTTAAAATTATCATTAAGTATGAAAGTACAATGTAAACTTGATGTAAGTAAAATTGAAATTCTTTCGTTCGTTCGTTCGTTCGTGCATTTATCCATTCATTCAATTAATTTTCTTTCAGTTATCTTCAGCGATCACTCTTTCTATGTTATTTCATTTGTTCGTCCCTCCGTCTGTCAATCAATCCAAAACACAGAATTCATTCATTCATTTATTCACTCATTCATTAATCCATTCGTCCAACCACCAATTTATTCATTCACTCGTTCATTGAACAACCATCCATGCATCGTTTGTTCCAAGAGAAGCCTCTGTGTTTATGGATAACCCAATTCATCTGATCACTCTATAACGTTCGTATTTCCATGTTTCACATCCATTTAAAATGTATTATAAAGCTTATTGTTGCTGTAGCATATCTACATGGCTATCTATCCAAAAGCCGCTCATCGCATGACTGGATTTTTTATTTCGATATGTAAATCAGACTGCACGGCTTAACGCGTGAGTGATAACTGCATATGAACATACGGCGTCAACCGAATTCTGTCAATGTGTCTATATTTAAGTAGCGCATGTAATGCTACAGCGATTAATGACATACTTTGTTTCACTACTCCCCTCGAAGATGGTGTCCATTCGTACTTATTCCCATTGTGGAGGTTTTAGACAAGTTTAAATTCGGTTTCATGAGCAGAATCATACTTACAATCATTTGTCATTACCCTCTGTTATTACCCTCTACCCTTCTGACATATGTCCGACAGTGACCACAGCCAAATAGCGGAAGTAAATTACGTTAATTAATTGAAGCAACAAACAGATAGAGAAGATCACAAACTGTACTTAATTGACACTGTACTAACCGAACGCAAACACCCTCAGATGTTTAAGTCAGAATGTTTATTGGTGTGAACTTGGGATTCGGTGACCAGTACTTGGTGTTTATCTGTAATAGCATGCCTCGTAACATAAGTGTTTCACAGCACACCCGATAGCAGATAGCAATGTCGGCGCCATTAATGCCCCTGTCGGAAATGTTCTTGATCATGTGACTAAAGGAACATCAGGCACCATTCCTTCTTGAGTTTCGGGTGGCGAGGTAGATGAGAGCGTTCACCCGTCCAGCTGTACATTTTAAATCCAGCTTTCAACCGCATGCGTTGGTGCAATGTGTGCGGCGTGTGTTTTGGTATCAATACGGTATTATATTCATTTGTTAAATATTGCTAAACCAGGTGAAACGAAATTATTATCCCGAATTACCAAAGGATTGGTAGAGGGCAGGGTAGGATATTATGTTCACATTCCTTTTCAGGAGAAAAGATAGAACACTTTCATTTCTCTAAGAATCCGCCTCTAATTTTAGGTCGTATTGGCATGTAGAGATATGTTCCCTGTATATGAGTGAGTGAGTATGGTTTTACGTCGCTTTTAACAATATTCCAGCAATATCACGGCGGGGGACACCAGGGATACACACATCGTACCCATGTCGGGAATCGAACCCGTGTCTTCGGCGTGACGAGCGAACGCTTTAACCACTAGGCTACCTGACCGCCCCTCCCTGCATAGGAATGAACTTCTTCAGGTGACTTGAGTTCACAGGTTCTTATATCGGGTGCCACCGGTGGGGAAGGATACGCTCACCTTTTCGAGAACACCTGGTGTCATCACTATTTAATACTGATTCATAAACACATGCTTATGATAAATTCGGAAAACAATGGACTCAGCTTTTAGCAGAGATTTCTAATGTTATGGAAAGGGTAACATGAAGATAGTTGATGGACGGCAATCAAACAGATTATGGAAAAGGTTTTGTCGCTTACTGTCGCAATATGTGAGTGAGTGAGTATCGTTTTACGCCGCTTTTAGCAATATTCCATATTTTAGCAGAGATTTCTAATGTTATGGAAAGAGTAACATGAAGATAATTGATGGACGGCAATCAAACAGATTATGGAAAAGGTTTTGTCGCTTACTGTCGCAATATGTGAGTTAGTGAGTGAGTATGGTTTTACGCCGCTTTTAGCAATATTCCATATTTTAGCAGAGATTTCTAATGTTATGGAAAGAGTAACATGAAGATAGTTGATGGACGGCAATCAAACAGATTATGGAAAAGGTTTTGTCGCTTACTGTCGCAATATGTGAGTGAGTATGGTTTTACGCCGCTTTTAGCAATATTCCAGCAATATCACAGCGGGGGACACCAGACATGGGCTTCACACATTGTACCCATGTCGGGAATCGAACCCGGATCTTCGGGGTAACGAGGGAACGCTATAACAACTAGGCTACCCGACCGCCCCGTCGCAATATGTACATTAGGTCTGTAGTTATTATAGTCTGAGTATATGTTGGAGTATAGTTTATTACACCACTTAGTGAGTAAGCACATCAATATGCTTGATCGTTTCCAAATGTCATCATCATATTTTCGTTGGAAAGCCTGGAAAACTATGAAATTGTTACATCTTACACTTGTGTATAATACACCATGGCTACTACTGACATATAGCTGTTCCCTGAATAATTAATATGTCAATTTCCTCTATCAAATTACATTATGGTATCAAATAATTTGATTATAGCATCACATAGTATTACATAATCAATAATTACCCTGTTGTCGGAGCAGTGCTGTATCCCATCTGTTGATGGTATTGTAATGTTTTGCATTGTATTGTATTGTTCAATGTATGGTATTGTACTGTCTGCCACGCCCCACAAAGCGATTCTGTATAGTCCTAATAGCACCAATTACTGTGTAGCCGTTTAACTGATTTGAGTTGCAATTTTTTTAAAATGATCAAATGAGCTGTTGCGACAAATCGGTTCGTGGTCATGTCAGCGTAACGATTAATACGAAGGTAATTTTCTAATAAATAATTACTGACCTATGTATTACCCAACCCACTGGCCTAGAATTAATCCAAAACGTTCAAATGACTTTGACAGAAACTTTGATAAATAATTAAATAGATATATCTCGATGTTCATAAATAAAGCTTGGAGATGGAGATGACTGTCAGCTCAGCTGAATTATTCGACTTCATTAGCGCCGATGTCACGGGAAGCCGCCCGTTGTGATTCAGTATTTGAAGCTGATAACAAGGTCATGAATGATCCTTTCAAAGGTTTTATTATTTTGGGGGGCAGTGGTAGTGACGTTTTATGCGAATTCATTATGTAAACATGACCCCAGCCGCAACGATATTCAAAACGTTATTTTTTTATCATATAGTGCACAAATTTATATGTATACATACATGTAGAATACATTTTTTGAGTTCGTATAAAGTTGACCATATTATAACCTTTGAACTTAAACTAGTTAGAACCGTGTGACCCTCGTTTATATACATACCTAAAACCACTTTGTGTAAACGGTTCAAGCAACTTTGATGTTTAACGCCGCACTCAGCAATATTGCTGTTATATGACGCGGTCTCTAAATAATCCATCCTGGATTAGACAATCCAATTAATGACATCTGGACTTAATTGGAATACGATGATATGCATCAACCAAGTCACGTCCTTATCATCAGTGTCTATTCTAACTGATGATACTTAGTATCAACTCAAACAGAAAATAGTCCTTCTATTCCGTGTACACTGTAACTAACTGGCATTACCCTATTGTTTAGCAGTCAGATGTAAAAGTGCTTCATTTCCCCGAGATTTAAAAGGTAGTCATTAACACCTTTGATTGCATTTGTCACGTGGTCTGCTTAATGTAACTGTACGCTATCAATTTAAACAAAATCGTTTAGCACAAAATGACACTTTCTGTTTATTCATCTGAAGTTCTGAAGTTCATCAGGGAGCAATCACCAGTAGCTAAGTGTGGCATGCTGTTTCCTGAAGCTGTACACCTAACGTTTGCTTCTATTATATAAATCCTAAAAACACACATCGATCCGGTAGTATTAACACCAGCACGATAGAGTAAATGAGAAAGTGAAATGCCATGTCGTATCGCCTGTAACATTATGTCGACTTTAGTCAAGCCTGTAGCTGTTGGTTTAAGCAAGTGTTGTCTTCGTGCGTTCATCAAACCGCGATCAATGGTTACTGTTATTTTTTTTAAGATTATATGTCATTTTGAGCATTTCCCGAGGCCAGTATTTTTAGATCTGAGGATGGAAGTTTCATATTAAATCTTGTTTGATTGTTACCCTCGTAATTCAATCGACCTGGCTCTCTAAGCACTGTGCATGTAGATGCACGTATTATCTGGAATAAATCGATGCAAAACTTAAACAGAAGGAGCAATGCCAGTAGCCTGAAGCCTCGGTAAAAACACCGCACCACGTCCTACAGTGCTTGCGCCCAGCGTGTCAGATGCGGCAACGAGAACTCCTGAACGTAATTGCTCTAATTGGCAACCTTGAAACGTGAATACGATGAGTGATTCTTGAGAGCAAAGTTTCTTGTCAGTGATGTGCCGATTCCAGGGTACAGTACAGGTAAATGTGGGGCCATTATCTTCAGGAATGAGTCCGTCCCTGCTGCACCTGTCTAGATAAAGCCTATTCCATCCTCTCCTACCGACGTCCCGGGTTTTCATTCGCCACCATCCAGGAGTGGCTGTTTCATTGTCCTTCAAAATAGTTTCATTCTTTAAGATACGTGTATGCCTGTTTTTCCATTCATAACATCGTGAATGAACTTTGAAGTAGGTTTTGATAATCCCCAAATTGACACTCAGAGCTATTCAATATGCGATTTAGGTGAGGAATTGTGTGATGGTTTTATGCTTGACGTTTTATGCTTTGAACCACACCGCCCAGGTACATACTGTAACTAAAGAGCATCCTTAATTACATAGATATTTCTTATGATTATGGAAATGTATTTGTCGCTTTTGTTTGGTAAGATCAACGCTAATGCAGTTGGAATCTACGCGTACTCTACCGTTGAAACAAACGTGCCCTCGCGACAGGATAGCGCCACGACGAACACTCTGGAAATGTGTTTTAACTATTTGCGTACAAACAAACGGCAGAATATTCGCCCCATTTGTTTTTGTGAATCAAGTGCGGTATGACGTAAAATACCCAGACTACCACCATGCCCCTAACGTTTTAGAATCAGTTTTGTGGATATCAACAGGTCGAAAGATTTAAAAGGGCAAAACCATTTCAATAATCATAAGAAATGTCTTCAAAGTCCATTGTACAATTCCGACTATATCAGAAGCATGTGTTTAGTAATTACTATTACATAGTCATGATACCAGGTGATCATGACAAGGACAGCGTATCCTGCTCCACCGGTGTCACCCATCACAAACACACGCAAAGGCAAAAACCTCGAAACGATTCAACGACAAAATCTAAGACATGCATCACTTCGGGTTTTCCTCCCACATCCAGCTAACACGCTGTGAAAAACCTAAAATACTGCTCAATGCTCCATCAAACCCAACTCACTCACTCACTTTACCATTCATATATTTGGAGATCAATTCTTGTAATTGTTCGCCATGTGTCAAACGTCAAATCAAAGCTTTGCAAACCCATCAAAACCATCAACCCAAGATAACTCCAATGCTAAAGTGGATTTATGCGCTCCTTTAATGTACTAACTGTCAAAGGTTCGGGTTCAGTGTAAAATGCGAGATGAAATACGAGACACAAGGAAAGATCTATTGAATATTACCGAAGCCACGAGGCTCGTCAGTCAAGTTTATTTAGTAGCGTGTGCCCATTTGAAAACTACCCCCGTCCTAAAACACATCTTTTCTAGCACTTAAGACGTCGTTTGTTCATTACGTGGTGATCGACATCTTTGTTTCATATTAAGAGGATCGCCCGGAGCTGATCAATCTCTCAAGTTTCAGATCGTATAATGCATGTTATTGCTACTTGTCATAGAGACTCCTGCAGATGTATTCACTGTTAACTGTATCCGTGAAGCCTCTCTATTTCATCTGAATATGGCGTGGCTGACGCTTCACCGACATGTGTGATAGCGTGCATGACATACACATTACACATACACGTGCACATGGCACACTATGTTTACTGTATTCATTATAACATGCCGGACAAAAGAAAGAATACACTTGAAAATTGGATTTGATAAAAAATATTACAAACGTTCTCAAAACGTTACTTGGCTAAAAACAGTCACCGAAACACCGCAAACTAAAGGTACAATACATTGATGATCACCCTTGTCAGATATATCACCATCCAATGACCGAATTGTCACTTCTTTTTTGTCTCAGTTTTAGCCACCATCACACATGGTGTATCCTTTCTATGACCTGGTAGTTTACGACACTAATTCCAGATATTACCGTCGTCATAATCCTGGAAAACCTCTAAAAGCAGCGTGATATTCACTCACTCACTCACTCACTCACTCACTCACTCACTCACTCAATCCCCTTCCTCTCCCCTCCCTCCTTTTCTCTCTTGTCTCTCTCTCCCTCTCTCCTCACTCTCTCTGTCTCCCTCTCTCTCACACTCTCTCACCCCTTTCTCTCTCCTCCCTCTATCTCCCTCTCTCTCTCTTGTCTCTCTCTCCTTCTATCGCCCTCTCTCTCGTCTCTCTCCCCTCTCTCCCTCTCTCTCTTCTCTCACACTCTCTCTCACATTCTCTCTCTCACTCCCTACCCACTTTCTCTCACTCTCACTATCTCTCCTCCCTCTCCCCCTCTCTCACTCTCCCTCTCTCTCTTCTCTCTCTCAAATTCTCTCCACTCACTCTCACTCTCTCTCACGCTCCCTCCACTCTCACTCTCTCTCACTCTCACTCTCTCCCTCCTCTCTTACTCTCTTCTCTCACCTCTCTCGTACTCTCTCCGTTCTCTCTCTCCCTCTCTCTTTTCTCTCTTACTATCTCTCTTTTCTCTCTCTCTCTCTCTCCCCTCTCTCTCTGTCGGAACGTGTCGGTTCCAACTGTTATAGCCCTGTGTGAGATACAAGAGTTACTGCACTCAATGCTATGGCGTTTACATTTGTCTTTTAGGTGATGAATGATTAATATTTTATTCTTGACATGTCAGACGGAAATATGAAATATAGATTTATGGAGAAATAAGTCCTCATCCCACCTTGCGTTAGACATTGATGTCCAAGGCAATATCCTGATTTGACTTGCCTTTGTATGTGTTTGTGACGGGTGCTACCGGGGGTAGGATTGAGCTACCTTTTGATACTTATTCATAAATACCTGCTTTTGATGTAGTTGACATCGTACAATACACTCTTTGTTTAGCAGATATTTATTTATTGTCACTTGAATTTCATTTTCAACAATATGGTGTCAGCACCATCCTTTCTCTGACCTAACCAAATATCCAAACGATGCCAAAATATGTTCTTAAAAAACAACATGTCTCAACTGCAAATGAGCTTCCACTAATATGTTTAATGTTTCTTCTACTCAGGAATGAGTCATGACAGGACTAGACATGCTTTTCTGTTTCGCTGAACTGCGGCTCTTAGTGCAGTTAATTGTTTACATGTGTGCCGTAAATGATGTTTCCATGTAAGATCCATATATGTGTGTGAATGTCTTGTGCCAGGGACACATCCGTAGTGTTGTTTGTGTATGTATGTGAAGATTTCCTGTGAGTGTCACACATATGTGTGACTGTTTCGTGTGTGTGTGTTACATATACATGTATGTGTGATTTTAACATGTGTGTGTGTGTGAATTTCATGTGTGTGCTACATACACGTGTGATTGTTTCATGTGTGTGCTACATACAGGTGTGATTGTTTCATGTGTGTGCTACATACAGGTGTGATTGTTTCATGTGTGTGCTACATACATGTGTGATTGTTTCATGTGTGTGTCACATACATGTGTGATTGTTTCATGTGTGTGTTACCTATATGTGTGATTTTAGCATGTTTGTGTTACATATATGTGTGATTGTTTCATGTGTGTTACATACATGTGTGATTGTTTCATGTGTGTGCTACATACAGGTGTGATTGTTTTATGTGTGTGTCACATACATGTGTGATTGTTTCATGTGTGTGTTACATACACGTGTGATTATTTCATGTGTGTGTTACATACATGCGTGATTGTTTCATGTGTGTGCTACATACAGGTGTGATTGTTTCATGTGTGTGTCACATACATGTGTGATTGTTTCATGTGTGTGTTACCTATATGTGTGATTTTAGCATGTTTGTGTTACATATATGTGTGATTGTTTCATGTGTGTTACATACATGTGTGATTGTTTCATGTGTGTGTCACATACATGTGTGATTGTTTCATGTGTGTGTTACCTATATGTGTGATTTTAGCATGTTTGTGTTACATATATGTGTGATTGTTTCATGTGTGTTACATACATGTGTGATTGTTTCATGTGTGTGCTACATACAGGTGTGATTGTTTCATGTGTGTGTCACATACATGTGTGATTGTTTCATGTGTGTGTTACATACACGTGTGATTATTTCATGTGTGTGTTACATACAGGTGTGATTGTTTCATGTGTGTGTCACATACATGTGTGATTGTTTCATGTGTGTGTTACATACACGTGTGATTATTTCATGTGTGTGTTACATACATGCGTGATTGTTTCATGTGTGTGTCACATACATGTGTGATTGTTTCATGTGTGTGTTACATACACGTGTGATTATTTCATGTGTGTGTTACATACATGCGTGATTGTTTCATGTGTGTGCTACATACAGGTGTGATTGTTTCATGTGTGTTACATACATATGTGATTGTTTCATGTGTGTTACATATGTGTGTGATTGTTTCATGTGTGTTACATACATGTGTTATTGTTTCATATGTGTGTCACATAAACGTATGATTTTAGCATGTTTGTGTTACATATATGTGTGATTGTTTCATGTGTGTGTTACATATATGTGTGATTTTTCGCTGGTTGGAGAGGTGATTCATAAACACATGCTCATGATGCAGTCGTACAGTGGCGTTTTCTTCTTCTTTATTTGCCTTTGCATGTGTTTGTGACGGGTCCCACTGGTGGGGCAGGACACGCTCACCTGTTCGCGAACACCTTGCATCATCACTGGTTGATAGTGATTCATAAACACAGGCGCGTGACATAATGAACTCCGCTTTTAGAAGACATTTCTTTATTTATGGAAATTGTTTTGTAGCTTTTATCATTATGAATATGGAAAGGGATTTGTCACATTTAGTTTATGTATGTGGTTGTTATTATATGGTATCATGTGTGATACATTGTTTGTAAAGGTGTTGAACTTCATATGCTGTAGTTCAAACATAGGATGATATTTAATGTGGGGCGGTTTCTACATGCGCATGTGTATGGGTCAGTCTCACAGATTTGGGTGATACACACTATTGCATGTATTTCGATGACTGCACTGGTAGCGTTATATACTATTCCATAGATTGATAGAGTAATAACATAACGTATGAAATTGGCCGAGGACATCTATGAATCTGTACCACTGACCTCAGTCGATATCAGGCCTAAACATTGATTCATTACCTTCAAATGACGGCATGCAACGTTACAAACAGTGATACTTTTGCATCGAAATGAACTTAGAAAAATTGAGAATTCATAAATTAGCATCAATTATATTTAAACATGTTGCACAGTGGTAGCTTTCTGGAATTATGGTAACATTGTGAAATCAAATAATATTAATACCATGTGATCGCGAAAGGTGAGCATATCCTGCTCCACCAGTGCCACCCGTCACAGACACATGCAAAGGCAAGGCAATTGTTCATCTAAAAAACGTATGGTACAACTACAAAAAGAAAAGAATGTCTTGGCACATAATATATGTATATTCAACAACCTGACTCTAAGGACAATAATGTTGGTATGATGGTATAAATCAGATATAAAAGCAAGTGCAATTTGGCCATGTTGTAAATATTGCATTCTTGTGTAATCGTAAAATCGCGCTGCGGGTATAGCTCAAATATTGCTCTTCACAGAGTTGCATGTTCTGCAGATGGCTAGCAAAAAAAATATACATCGATACCTAAAACATCCTAGAATACTGTTTACAATTATTACTGAATTGTATGAAACACATGTCACAATCCATTGTGAACGTGTTTCATAAATTCAGTATAATACACACATTCCTCATATAATCAATATATACATGTATACAGATTCACAATAGTGCTTCTTTGAGGTATCAGCGTTATTCTGATTTACATACAAGTGCATTGTTAAATCAGTTATGTCTAAATGTTTGTACTTCGGAATTTGTCATCTAGTTGCCGATGAGGCTCAATAGGAAACTTAAAACCCGACATCATGCTATTACGCGTTTTGAACGTCGAATTCATGTCATCGATACTTTGAAGCAGCCTTTTAAATTGAGACAAATATTTGACTGAGGAGCGTTTATCGTAAGACAGAGGGAAGCGAGTAGGATCCTTGACGCCTACAGTCTAGAGTGACCAGGACGGTCTCCTACACAGGGAGGGTTGGTTTGTTGTTCTGCCGTACTATCGGGCGAAGAGCAGGTGAAGTGTTTCCCAGGACAGCCATTGCCGAAATCAAGGGTTATTATCTGGTGTGAGAACATCCCTCGTCTCCACAAAACCTTGTTTCTGGCGTCTTCCGGCGACGTCGTGTACTTCGTTACCAAAACTTGCCTCCTTTACATCGTTGCAGTACAATGGTGTTGAATATTGTGTAATCTGTACGTCTTCTCTTGATGTTTATTGAGGGAATTTGTGATTCCGTATGTTTGGGTTAGACTGTACATGAAAATATAAGTTGCAAAACTCCATAATTATTCATTCTCTGCCAAAAGCAGTGTCGGCTATCCGAGTCCACCATACCATGAAAAGGACGTCTCGGAAAACTCACATCGTTCAATGGGTGCGAATACGTTATGCAGAGTTGTCGACCTTATCCGTAGCAGGATTTGCTGGTCCTTGGTTCGAATCCTGACCTTGGATCTTTGTGCACGCGTGCCCTTGGGTGTCTCCTGCGTGATATGCCTTTCCTCTGATATTTATTTATGAGCTGGAACGCCGTGAAATATTGTTCATAACGTCGTAAAACAATGATCACCCACTCACTCACATATGTTGCTAAAACGCCCGTGGTGTTATTTATATATGTGTAGACGAGTGAATGAACAATGTTATCGGGTCTACTTTATGACATTATAAATGCTTGTCCCATCTAGGTAGGGATGAAAGTACAGGGAGGATTAGATAGCCTACTGGTGATCTCATGATTCAGTGACAATATCATGTGGGTGTTATAATTTTATGCCATTTCTACTGTCATAACATTCTCATCACATCAAAAATATTCACCTTCCCATATCGAAATCACTCTCAAAATTGTTTTAATCATCGTGATCAAATTACTCCCGCGTTTGTCATATGTTTGGCTTTCAGGTTGCCTTGGATACCAATGTGTTTTATGATTCAATTATAAATTAACCTTGTCTCTCGGAGATTCATTGCCTGGTATGTTCCCGACGTCCATCCCTACCCTCCCACACATTCTAATATTGCTGCAACGGTCTTCTCTGTCAACACGCCTGAGGGTAGGAAGGGGTGGGATTATATTGGCGCATCATTCACTACATTGTATTGATGCAGGGCGGTCAATAACGCTATTGCACTCCCGTCTACTGTCGCCGCTAGCATATCCTAAATCAACACTTTGACTTTTGGTATAATTCCATTTGCAGCCATAATTAAACATAGCTATATAGCTACATAGATGAACCCCGTTAATACGTGTTAAGTGAAAAGAAAAGAACAGAGTATTACGGAGTAAATACAGGGAATCTCACCGAGAGTTTTTGATACCATACAAACAACATGAGTCGATAACAGTTCAACTGTCCGGGGATGAGATTCTTTTCATCATTCCAAATCATCCACAACTTTTCAATCTGTAAACAACCCATGCTTGCTGCAAATAACGACTATGCTTGTAAGAGGCGACTAACGGGATCGGGCGGTCGTGCTCGCAGACTTGTTTGATGCATGTCATCGTATCCCAATTGCGTGGATCGGTGCTCTTGACATCAATCACTGGATAGTCTGGTCATTTCTCGAGTTTTTACATACCGCCGTCGTATAGCTGGAATATTGCTGAGTGCGGCGTTAAACAACAAACAATTTTTTTAGCACGGTTAAATCTTCAGGTAACCTAGCTCAACATTGAAAACACAGTATGTTCATCTCCATTCTACCATGACTAAATAAAACGCGAACTCTTTGGTGTTAGCAAATGTATTGAGTGAAGCGGCACGGGTTGAGTCCAGTGTTTTGAGTGGGTTGTCGATCTGAATTACGGAATCACCGAACAAAATATGGCGCTGTATATACTCAAGCAGTTTGTTTACACCGTAATACTTCACTCGAACATATGACAGGCATTGAAAGCATATAAGCACGGCAACTGGTAAGCTAACATGAGGTGGGCATCCCTAAAGAAAACTAAGCAAGCTTTGGAAGGCCTTCGTTCTACATCGCACGTGACCATTATGACGTCATATCGCTCATTGTGACGCAGAAGATATCACGCCACAGTCGCGTATATAGAAAAGCGCCAAAATTCCAAGCTCTCTGTTGTCTCCAAAACGTAAATACCTTCCCTTTGTAGATTTCTATCGTGTTTTCTGCACGAAATGTATTGCCACACATCCTTTGAATATTGTAGTAACCGCATCTGTACATTTTGTAACCTGTAATTGTAGATATAATTAAGTCAATATGCCTACCGACAATGACTGAAAATAGTACTATACTATGAATATTAGCTTCCGCGGTGGTGAGGCCGTCAAACCAGCAGTTTCATTCAGAGGGGGTTTATTCTGATTTAATAGCCTCTGATTGACCAATCAGAATCGAGTAAATTCCAAATTCATGCTAGAATAACTAAGACCAACTTTAGTGGCCAATAGATTAGTGATGACATTGTGACGTCATGTAACCGATGACGTCACAATGGTTTACAAAGCTTTGTGATACAACTTATTGATCTCACCCAAACGATACCTTCCATGGAAGCCACTCTTTGATGATACAAAATGTTTATTGAGACGTTCCAGTGTCACTGGTACGTTATATATCTCAATGGTGGTGTCTATCACATATTATTGCCGCGTGGGGATACTTGAACGTTATTATCTAGGTACTTCATTATGCCGTTAATGGCGATTAAATGTTGCTTGGCTGGTCAGAGATGGCTGGACAATTGGATACGACGTGAAAGACAAATCTTCTACTTTGTCTACGTTTGTCATTGTGAGTTGCTTGCACTATCAACCACTTGTTTTCACGTCTCGATCCGTTTAGTTTACAAGGACATGTGAAAGAGGATTTTCGGACATAACATGCCGTTACGGATCGTGGGTATCGGTTGTTCTTTATAGTCAGCAGGGAAATACCGTTTACCCGAATCTCGAAAGATATGAATGAAAAGTTGTTTCAATCAAATACAAGCGATAAAACCCTTTCGATAATCATAAGAACTCTCCTGACTCACTCCATCGCCTTGGTTGGTGAAGACCTATTGTAAAAATCTGAATGTTAACGTGACTCAGACTGGTGTAGAATGGCACATGTGTGTTTGTATTGTGTTTAGAGCTGGATCGACTGATGACGACTTGTGATACCATTCTGTGTCCTGTGAATGTCAGTATGGTGGGGTCTTTAACCAATTTCACCTGTATGTACAGGAAATATTCTGATAAGATCTTGACAAGTTCGTGTGTCCACAGTACGGAGAGTCAGTTATACTTTTTCTCTTGGAACGTTATTGACATAGCATGTTCTTTCACATCGTCTCCCGTCAGACTTTAATAACAAACCGCCTTGTATGTATTCCTGTACCTCTGGAGGCAAATACGGAAAAATGCATGTGGTTTCATATCTATTTCATAACTATGACTAACTGAGAAATCCCAAATAAACAAACGATAAACGTATATTATCGCCATTAGCCGTACTTGATATTATGTGAAATATGATTAATAATATCACGAAATATGATCACGAAATCAATGTTATTTATTAAACCACCAAACATTATATCTGAAGCATTCCGTATGCATTTCGTATTTGCGCCTCTAAGTACTTTTATCCTCTTGTAATAAATAAACACTTTAAACCTTTTCTTGAAAAGATTTCCGATGATGTCCGATGCAAGTCCTTATTTTAACTTGTACCATTCGTTCCCGTGTTTGTTCAGGTTAACACTTGACTTGCCTTTGCAAGTGTTTGTGACGGGTGCCACCTGTGGGGCGGGATACCCCCAACTTTTCGCGAACACCTGGTATCATCACTGTATGACAGTGTTTCATAAACACTGTTCATATTCTAGTAGTCGGAATCGTACAATCGACTCGAGATCTCCTATGAATAAGGAAAGGTGTTGTCATTTTATGTACCTCTTGACAAGGCAATACATTCAACGGAGAAGGAATGCCCGCCGTGACAGGGACTTCATTATATCACTTCCGCAATAAACAGGCTCACTGTACATTCCTCGGAAGAAGAGATTTCCAGCACCCCATGATATGCTTGTCGTAAGAACAGAGTACAGAGCATTGGTAGTCATCGTACCCCGATTCATTGATCGCTTCTCATGTTATTCATAAATACATGCTTATGATGTTGCAGACATTTCTTATGACATAGAAATGGTTTTGAGGCTTAAATACAACCACAGGTTTGTCTAGAATATTTACAGGTCGTCATGACTGGTTAAAATATTGCCGACTGCGGTTGTTCGCAAGCTTCACTCACCCATTCAAAAAACAGAGAGAACTGTCTTCAGTTCTATTCATCCTTATGCTAATTTGTATATAAGAGCTATATTACCAATGGCTGCTTTTAGACATTTCCAAATTCGACCCTTCAATGAAAAGGTCCGATGCACTTGTATCGTATCATCCCATGTTTTTTTTCAGGTGAACAGTTGACTTGCCATTGCATGTATTTGTGATGGGTGTCACTGGTGGGACAGGGTGTGTTCTCCTTTTCGCGAACACCTGCTAGCATCACTATTTTATAGTGATTCATAAACACGTGCTTATGATATAGTCGGAATCGGTGTGATTGTTAACCACAATAAAATAGTGATGATACCAGGTGTTCACACTGACGTAAGACATTTTAAAAGTTCATATTCTACAAAGGAACGCGTAAAACTTAAAGTTAAAGCACCTATCAATATTTATAAATATAAATTTATTTGTTATTTTTTAGTAGAATATAACGTTGAAATGAGGACAGAGTCGACGTGAGTGTAAATAAACAAGCATTTGTATTTGAATTTAATCCTTTTCTTAATTCAATTGTTCCCAGGGTTGGTTTACATATACGTATTAACTCTGTCGTCACAATGTTCTATTTTAAAAAGGTACTGAGTTCTACAGGCTGAGCTGGTGTGTAGTTATTACCTGGAAAGACGCCAACTGTCCAATATTCATTGGAGTTGATAATGAACTAATCTATTCCTTACTCAGGAACAGTGTCCAGATGATTTCATTTGAAATGATTGGTAGCATCTAGCAAACACGAAACACGATCAATGCAGAAAGTACACGCGATAGGAACACACTGTTAGAGAGAGATTCGTATCGACACGTCCTATGCATTGTCCAGTTAACGTTTGAGTGGCACTGAAAAAAAAAGTGCTGTTCTTTGTCTTTTGATAGGACATCCCATATTAAACATAGCGTATTTGCCAAAGTGTATTGGATTCTTCAGTTATTTCCCAGCTTGACTTCCACTGAAAAGATGAATCCAGTCAGTAAGTGGTCTTTTACTGTCTCGCCTAACTACCTAACACACCCAATCTCATAAGAACATCCGCAGTCTTAACACGGATCGATGCTGTGAAATGCCTGTGGTAACACACACGCAATTTTTGTTTGATAAATTCCCCTAGATATCTGTTATGATATGACGATACTTAACAGATCACAAACAGTGAAGCGGCATTAATTCACCAACACAATTATGACCAGTCCCCCGAGTCGGCCATGTTCGATTGATGAAACAAAGCACACGGCAGGCGAGCCTGCGCGCCCACAGCACGCACCGTGTTGCTCCAACTCCACTGCTATTAGCGATGCGAGTAAGCTAGTAATTGTTGCGTTAGACACATTCCTTGTGATTGTGAAAAGCCTACCAACCCTGAGATGAATGTTGGTAGTAATGGACTGGCTGTTTCGTTTGATTGGCTGATGAGCGATTTCCAGTCGTTTCCCTTTTCTGTTGGTGCGCCATCTGCCGGGCTGATTTGATTGGCCGCTCGTCAATTTGTGAAATTCGATTCCTCCTGTGGCAAAAGAGATGACTTCAGTAGTGATCAAGTCACAACATTGCTGAGTTTGGGATGTAAATTTAACGCCTATGTTTGTGTGACTTTTTTTTACAATTGTGATATTTCTGAGGAGGTAACGAACGGATTTTCTACCGCCCGGAGAATGTAGGCACGTACAGCACGTGTTGTACCTGACGTCGAGTTTACAAGTCGGTAGGTAAACTATAAGTTGGACAAAGTTTTGTGACTCTTGTGGGAGTATTATATAACATCACAGACACACTGTACATGCTCGTGGGAACCGAGTCAATCAATTCTTTTAACTAAGTCTTAATAACATTATATCTACTTATATTATTGTACAGCTGGAGGTGCACAAGCATTTCCCAGATGCATTGGTGTAGCATGCTAAACAATAATTCCTATCTCCCCTTGGTACTCTGATCACTGACAATGATGAAGGTAAACCCATATACATGATGACATTATGTTTTTGATGTTGTACAATTTTTTTATCACTATTCTCCCGTGATACTGTTAATAATTTTATTAGATTTGAACTTTTTATCACAATGCAATAGGATCTGATACGACATAAACATTCTTCTTGGTAATTTAATTTACATGTCAGCCCATATGATTCAAGGCATGTAAGTACGAGTTCGAATCCCATTTGTCGGGATGTAGCTGTGCTTCTAAAGGGTTCACTCACACCAAGGGATATAATAACAACACACTCCTTTCAATGCTAATAAACATCAATATGTTGTATAGTCTAGTATCCAAGCAGGGAGCGTTGGGTATGTTGAAATTACGAACACTTCACCTGTGATTGTATAATCTATAAGTCTTTGCCCATTGCAAATACAGAAAGAGAGCATGTCGACTGGCATCGATGGCAGTGCACCGAATACAGGTGTAACTCCCTCCTCTCTCGCTTGTGCAGTTCAACAATTGTAGCTATTGAAGTATAAATAACCAAGTATGGAGTTCTCGCGGGACCATGTTTGACGTCTCTATTGAATAATGCATTCGTGTGTGTCCAGTGCGAACCGAGAGCTGCTGACACCATGTCGTATATTGTATTAGTTTAGTGTGTGACACGTGTGCCTTCTCTGACATGGCGCTCCTTACGACTGTTACTGTGCGTAAGCCATCACCAGTGAATACCTGTAGACAACATTCCATTTTTATCCATTCACAACCCAGTGACACTCACCATATACACTGGCAACATGGTGATATGTGTACATTCTTTACCGTTTAGTAATGAGGCTGCACCCTCGTACATATACAACAACACTATTCGTATGTACAATGGCAGTGGCGGTTTGGTAGCCTAGTGGTAAAAGCGTTCGCTCGTCACGCCGAAGACCCGGGTTCGATTCCCGACATGTGTGAAGCCCATTTCTGGCGTCCCCCGCCGTGATATCGCTGGAATATTGCTAAAAGCGGCGAAAAACCATACTCACTCACGACAATTGTTCTGTACCCTGGTAAATATTATACCACTGTACACGCGTATATGTAAGGCCAGGGCTCACTTATGTCGTATGCTATATCCTTAAAATTACAATGCTAACATGCTATTGTTACAGTATCCAAGCGTATAGATGGTGGTGTATTATGACAATGTCCAACCATGCATGTCATTTAAATTTGGAGAGACTAATTATTGTTTTCATAATTACATTTTTCGCTCATTATTGATATTGTGTTTTTAATTTTTCGGTATTGTATCGTTGTTTCTTCGTCCCAAGTACATAATGTAAATATAATGCTTAATTTCACATACACCTGTCACCTAAAAATGCCTATTATTCTCTTCTAATGTTTGAATGTACGCTGTCATAACGGCGTAAAATTCCAAACCGCTCGCACAGCATTGTAGGCTTAACAAATTCAGCATGAAAATACCACTGTACGCATGCATAACCATCATTATTATCTGTGTAACAAATGTTTTAGAACATTTTACCGCTTTCTAAATGGCATTGTGTAGTTATTGTTAATTATATTCGCATACATTAAACTACGATTATAACGAACACGCTTATGACGAACTGACCGATATAACGAAGTTATATTTTAGTCCCGGCCATTTGTTGTATATATGCTGTATATATGCTTATAACAAACTACGGTTATAACGAACTAAAATAAGTGGTCCCTTTGAGTTCGTTACAACCGTAGTTTACTGTATTTAGATGCTTATCTCCCGTTGGTGCCATTCGTTTCGGTACGGCACCTTTAACACATGTAACCTGCGATTCTTGTTATTTTATGCTGTACAATGAGGTACTCCATAACAACCAGGCCAAGCCCTTCCCTCGCGGGAACCCGAAGCCCGACACCAACGCTTGACTATGTATAGATCGATGTGCTCAGATGTCTATTAATATTAAGATTAACCTGAAAACTGAACTGCAACTAATGAGTCTATGCAGGCATTCTGTGTCTAGTGTCAGTGACAATCAGTATTCCACGTTTTGGATTAAGTAAAATTCGTTTATTCTAAAATCCTCGGTCTTCTCTGTGTGGTATCAATGACATTAAGTATTCCGCATTTTGGATCAAGTAAAATTATTTGATTCTAATATTCTCGGACACCTGCTGTGAAGATATCCCGTTTCAGGTTCGTTTGAATATATTGATTTTCAGTTAAGGTGTAATTAAAATTGACCAGGATATTCTTGAAGATGCTTGTTCGCACAGGCGAAAGGTGTTTTGAAAAATGCGTCTGGGCTTTTATGTGGAAAACAAATCGAAAGTTTTTAAGATACATTTATCCTTTAATATAGCATTATGTGTCGTTGATATATCGTGAATTAAGAATAAATAGGATTTTGTTTGTAAACTTACTTGAGGAAAAAACAACAACTGGTACATGGGTCGTTCTGGGGTAGTTACCTCTGTGTTGTACTGTTCAACTGTCACGGAGTGAGTGAGTGAATGAGTGAGTGAGTAAGTTTGGTTTAACGCCTCTTTGAACAATATTCCAGTTATATCACGGCGTGTCAGCTTAATGTGGGAGGAAAGCCTGAAGTGATGCAGGTATCAGACCTTTACCACTTCGATGAAACCCCCGAGCACGGGTATGGTGCTGACAAACCTAGAAACATAATCAGGGCGAACCGGGATTCGAACCCAGGTTTCCGGCGTGCCCAAGGGACGCAACTCTGCACAGCTAATCGCGGCGCCTTAGACGACTGGGCCACCCCTGCCCCCCAAATGTCATGGACTGTTTGTCTACAATTATCAATTAATGAACAAATCGTTAACTGATATATAGGTTAGCTCCCTAGGGAGTCCAGCGGGAATGTAGGTCCCCGGTTACCTATGCTGGTCGTAAATTAATCGGGTGGTGTCCTGGTTGATTGCATGTCATCGTACGCCGACGGCGTGAATCGGTACTCATGCTTTCACCCATTGGTTTGTCCGGTAACAACTCGATTAAATGCAGCTGTAACGTTGCTTAGTACAACAAACAACAAACAAACAACATGAATGTGAAACCATTCACAAAAATCGTTTACGAAGTTTTAAGCAGCATAAGCAAATTTAATAAATGTCTATACAAATTCATTGGTATGCTATACAGCGTGACAACACATTGATAGATATTATAAAACCATAAACCCAATCATTTAACGTCGCCTTGCGAAACACACAACCCTAAAATCACAGTATCGATCGATTTGATATAAAATGTAGCAAATGTATATTTCCTAAAGTGAATATGTTTTTATGCCGTTTTCCCCTCTATACCAGACATATCTTGCTGGTTACATGTTTACATTGAAAAGTATATGGGCCTTGTGTCAACATTGTCATTTAATCACCTTTTAAATGAATGATGACCATTTAAATGAAAGGAGTAATTTAGGTCACCTAAACCCATGACTCAAGGTTGGGTTAGAACTCAGAAGGTGACCAAGGTTATTCCTGATATTTCTGTACAAAGGTTTAACTCGATACTAATGGTGACGTGGCGCCAGTACCAGCTTCCATGTACATAGCGCTTGATGTCTTTAAGTGCTAATTACCATATTCTTCTTGACCTCCCAGGGGCGGTGGGGTAACCTAGTGGTCAAAGCGTTCGCTCGTCACACCGAAGTCCTTGGTTCGATTCCACACATGGGTACATTGTGTAAAGCCCATTTCTGATCCCCACCGTGATAGAGCCAAAAGCGGCGTAAAACCATATTCACTCACTCTTGACATCCCAGAGGTAACCCATATCTTGATTGCATCCGTGAAATACTCTGCTGTTAATATACACACATAAAACCATACCCGACCGCTCCCTCTCTCTTAGCTGCTCAGCGTTCGCTCGTCACGCCGTAGACCCGGGTTCGATTCCCGACATGGGCACAATGTGTGAAGCCCATTTCTGGTGTCCCCCGCCGTGATATTGCTGGAATATTGCTAAAAGCGGCGTAAAACCATACTCACTCACTCTTAGCTGCTCAAGGTTCATTTGTAGATAAAAGTCAGTTCATTAGCGATATTGTTTTACACCGCACTCGCTAATATCTCAGGTATATCACGTTAGATTGTAAATAATCGAGTCTGGACTAAACAAACCAGTGTGCCATAGCATAGGCAGCTATTCACGTCTTTGGCCGTAATAATGGTAGACATTTCCATTAACGCATCAGTGACAAAAATGATGTCCGAAGCAAATCCCTATTTTGATGCGTACCATGTGTTACCGTGTCTTTTCGGGAGAACATATGACTTGCCTTTGCATGTGTTTGTGACGGATGCCACCGGTGGGGCAGGATACGCTCACATTGTCTCGAGCACCTGGTATCATCGCTATTTCATAGTGATTCACATTTAAAAGCGACAAAGGCCTGTCTATATTCATAAAAAAATCTCTGCTAAAAGCAGTCGATTGTTCGATTCCGACTATATCATGAACACATGTTTATGAATCACTATCAAATAGTGATGATACCTTGTTTTGACTTTGCCAATCCGAGCAGAAATTCCGAAATATGCATAAAGTAGACAGATCCGCAAGAAGGGGAGCACAGTTGGTGCCCGTGAGGATGCCTACTTCTTGCCAAAATAGCTTACCCCAAAATTGTACGTAGATGTTATCAATTAGGAAGTCCAGCATTTCACACATTGTCTTCTCAGTAAACTTCAGATGGCATTTGCTTTCATTTTTGACAAATTGTCGTGAATCTCTGAACATAGATAGTAACTGCATCTGTGTACACCACGTTTTGTAGCAAAAGCCCCACGGATCAAGGAATGAAGTTTTCACTTAAGTTTGTCACGTGGGATAGTGGTGCACAAAGTTGAAAAATCAAATACACATGTTATTTATTCCACTTGTCTCAAATACTTTTTGTGAATATAAAGAAAGTCCTTCTTTGATTGTGTTAAGAATTATGGTTAGCCTTTGAGACAGAGAATTGGCGGTACATTTGCGGAACCCAGCAATATATCTCTCTTCGTACGGATTTTTATGGATCCTTGGAATCACGTACAAAGAGGAATGGACATGTCTTCAGGTTTTAGAGTCAAGTCGAAACTTGATAATACTGATTTGCATGATTTGGGCAGATTCCCTCCACAGTTTACATACTTACATAAGTTCTATGGTCAAACATATAATGTAGTGATGCTTACATATAATGGTTATGTTTGAGGTCTTGTCAGTAGGAACAACTACAAACTTTTCGTCTAGGACAGCCAGACTTCGGATGACAGCTGGTTGGGACAGGATGGGTTAATTCCAATTCCGTTTCATCTTTTAAGTTTGTGCATTCTACCAAAGACAACATCACTCTGAAAGACGTTCAACGGGCACATGTTCCTTTTGGCCCATGTTCAGCATACGCTTCGACAGCATCCATAATAATTTAAAAGTTGTGATCCAAATTGGTAGGAGGGGAGATTGACGTCGGGCAGAATAGTTTAAATATAAACGGATGGTCTACAGGTATATCTAAATATAATTTATCATTCTTCGTTACTTAAGATAATATATAATTGAGGTACACATTCTGTTTATTTCATCAGATTTTGATTACTGTTTTTTAAAGGTTGTTTAAAAGAGTCACATTACTTACATCGACTATGTAGAACTAACCTCAATCCATGTTTGTAATTAGCTTTCGTTTATACAACTCCCCCTGTTTTAAACAATTTTGTAGATCAGCTGTCATTTCGATTTCTAACACATAGAGGGTATCTAAATAAAAAATAGTTTTATTTATTTTATACATGTGTATATTGCACGGCCTTTCTACATTACGAAAAGGAAGTGTTATTCACAGGTCATACGTGAATTCGATATAGGAAATGTGCAAAGCAGATTGGGTCAGACGCTAAGGGCACACATCATAGTGTTAGTTTCACTCTCTTGACGTTTTGTCAGCGAATTCTCATATTTGGTTATTTCACACAAAATGATGACGGACAAGCATGAGACACATGAATGAAATGACCGACTATCACATATAATGTCATCTTTTCTATCAATTCTATTAACCATTTCCTGAACATAAATCCAGTCAGATATGGGAAATCATGAGAAACGCACATCAATATTTTATCACCAAGGTGAAGAAAGAAATAGATTGAAAATTTGATGATTCGATCGTCGAGTTTCTACAGCATCAGATCTTAAAGTCACAGTCTTCAATTTGATACCCGACAATTCCTCTCCAAACTAAGTCATAATAGTTCAACAAAATTCAATTTATCCTAAAAACATATCGATTACTATTGTAGAAATGCTACGAAATTCGTGTGTTGATGAGCCTCTAAAGCTCCTGGGGCGTGGGGGCCAATACCTCGAACGTTACTGTACGATGAGGGATGGAGTCGAATATATCAGCCTCCAGCATCCACAAAGGGGGAAGCCTTTATGCATATTTGATACAAATCGGGATTTAGATCGCTTCAGCGGCTACTGAATAAACCTTTACGAGTTGGAATCAGCAGTGCCTTTAACACTTGCCATATCACCGTGACATTAGATACAGCGTCGTTACCAACAACGGACTTACCACGTTCTTTTGGGCCATTAAACATCCATAGGACGCGTAACATCAAAGAATACTTCCCGTGTTATCAGGGACTGTAATGGACCTGTCGCTCTAATAATAATAATAATAATAATAATAATAATAATAATAATAATGCCACAAAACCCTTTCCATATCCAATATAGTAATCTCTGCATAAAGTCAGAGTCGATTGTACAATTCCGGCTATGTCATGAGCATGTGTTTATGAATCACTATCAAAAAGTTATGATACCAGGTGTTCGCGGAAAGGTGAGCGTATCCTGCCCCATCGATGGCACCCGTTACAAACACATGCACAGGCAAGTCAATTGTTCACCTGAAAAAAACATGGGAACATATGGAACAAGTCAAAATAAGGAATGGCATCGGACATTATTTTTGTCACTGATGCGTGAAATTTGGAAATGTCCTCCACATGTCAACCATAAAACTTTTTAAAAGCTTTACTGAGGCCTTGAATGTTGCAACCTTGATTAAACAACTTCTGAGCAAGAGTCGTATGACGCTCTTTTGAATCTTAGAAGAAAGAGCATGCTCGATAACTCACGAAGTCACTCACAAACTCATGAACTCACTCACGAACGCAGTCATTCTATAATATAGCTGTTTGTATGCACATGGGGTCAATATGTAACAGCTAAGATGTTGATGATATATAAGTGATGTTAAACGTCAAAGCTGTAGCGAGATTCGAATCGTATTTTGGTGCTAAAAAATGTAAATCGATGGGAATTTTAAAACAATCACGCAAATATTGATGTTAATGTTTACACAGTGATGCCTTGTAAACGGCATGGCTGGAGATTCATGAACTCATTAGTGCTACCTTTACCTGGCTTTTACCAAAGTAAACAAACCTAAAAACTAAAATTTAGGTTTTTTTCATCTTTTTCATACCGCAATTGGTTGATGGACGGTTTAAAGATTTGGCATAGTATGAACCAACAGCAGTGGAAGTCTTACGACTTTAGTTCTGTAATTGATGTCACAAGCGATAAAACTTAAAAAAAGCCACCTTCATTGTTTAGGAATATTGAAGGTTATTCAAGTCAATATCACGCACCAGAATACATTGAACCACACTGCACACAGTTCAAGATTGTTTCAAAACTCATTGCATGGAAGTATTGCGTGTGGGCGTATGTGATTACATGCCAATGATAATTGTGGTGATAATAACTTTGTAGTTGATATTTATGCAACCAATAGGTTCTCATTAGTGGATAGCCTAGTAGCATTAACTAAAGACATACTTTCAATTAGATCATATCAGAGTTTGACATCCCAAGTTTGAAACGCGAAAACCACGAAATGCAAGATCAGAGCTTCAATCATACATGGTTTTACCGATTATGGATTGGAATTGATCGATTTGTCAACCGTCCTCTGAAGCTGTGTCAATAGCACTCGCATAAAATTTCAAACATCATCAAGCAGCTAGAAAGGCTGAGACTTATTCTCTCACATATGCTCCTATAGATTATTACATCAGTACCTTTTTCACATTGATGTTTTATTCATCAACCTCTTATTTTGAAGACGCTGTATGAAGGGCATTCCGTTGCTTTATACGTGTTGAAATTTCATTTTTTATCTAAGAAGTTCAACAGCCCCAGTCAGTAAACATCCGTAGTGCGTGTTTATCCTACGTGGGCCCATAACAGTCGCGCGTATTTTACTCTTGGAAGAAAAGTTCAGATTTGTTGATAAACACAACACAACTTTGTAAAACATGTTCTTTCCAAACAGGTGTGCATGTGTAGGAGGGCTTATGATAATACAATCTCCATTTTGTAATGAAGAGTGTTCAACTGAAGGGCTCTGTTATCATTGAAATGAATCGTAACTACATTACGTTAAGTATCATCTGATACGTCAACACTATTTTAAATGATCCTTGTAGTTTCAACCAACAAGCAGGCGTTGGTGTGTGATCGTATGTTAGGTACAAGGTAGACATTGATTTGCTTCAGTGTTACATATTGCTTGGTATTAATATTGTGTTCATCATACAAGGATTTGCTGATCGGGGCTTGAACCTAGATTCTATTATGATCTTAAGTTTATCAATAATATACAGTGCTCGTAGGTTTCATCAGTAGTGAGGGGCGGTCGGGTAGCCTAATGGTTAAAGCGTTCGCTCGTCACGCCGAAGACCCGGGTTCGATTCCCGACATGGGTACAATGTGCGAAGCCCATTTCTGGTGTCCCCCACCGTGATATTGCTGGAATATTGCTAAAAGCGGCGTAAAGCCAAAACTCACGCACTCACTCATAAGAAGGGAACGTTCACACCAAGCAAATCATGTAAAAAATCATGCTCAAACACCCAACACACTCTGCAGTTAGCCAGGGAAGTATTGTATGTTAAGCGAGCGAGTGGATGGTGTTTAACCTCCCTGTCAGCCATAGTCTTGTTCGACTGTTGGCCTATCAGACCAGTAACTGAAATCATGAACAATGGTCAACTACATCGAAGCAAGATGGCGCACATTCGGCCACCGAGCGTCAACTCTCCATCCTCTTTAGTCGGCTCCTGTAATAAGCTCTGGATACTTGGGACCTGTCTTGTCCGAATCCCCACGTATCTATCGATGAAGCAAATATCATGAGTTGGCATGTTGTCATCGGGTTTGTATTTATGTTGTTTGCTGTTTAATACTTTCAACAAAACTCCAGCTTTATATCATGACGGTCTGTCAATATCGAGTTTAGACCAGATAATCCAGTGATTGACATCATGAGCATCAATCCACACAATTGGGATCCGATGACATGCATCAACCAAGTCAGCGAGCCTGGCTACCCGATCCCGTTAGTCGCCTCTTTCGATTGCTGTTTACATATATTCGCCTCTGCTTTTAGCACATATTTCTTGTGAATATGGGAAGGGTTTAAACTCTTTTATTGTCATATTTTATATGTATATATTATATAGATTTCGTCGACGTTGAATTTCCAACATAACCCTCGACACCCGGTGCTATGGGAAGTATGGTGGTACTAGCAGTACTTGTTGAACCTGATTGCAACCGGTTGTACTTTTAGATTTGACTCATAATGTAAAACCAGATTAGACTGACATTGTGATTCTGAAACCGGTTGTACTTTTAGATTTGACTCATACTGTAAAATTAGATTAGACGGACACTGTGGATCTTAAACCGATTGTACTTTTAGATTTGACTCATACTGTAAAACCAGATTAGACTGACACTGTGGATTTGAAACCGGTTGTACTTTTAGATTTGACTCATACTGTAAAACCAGATTAGACTGACATTGTGGATCTGAAACCGGTTTCACTTTTAGATTTGACTCATACTGTAAAATTAGATCAGACTGACACTGTGGATCTGAAACCGGTTGTACTTTTAGATTTGACTCATAATGTGAAACCAGATGATACTGAACTTGTAGACGTGACGACGGTTTTAGTTCCAGAGAACTAACATTTGAAACTGGATGTAATCCAAGATTAGGTTAATGGCGTAGATTTAAAATCGGGGAAAGTGCAAAATTAGATTTACAGTGCAGATTTGTATAATCCAAGCTGTTATCCAAAAGATTGTAGATATATAAAACAATCTGCATTATCAGTTCCCATATCATAACATTAGGATAAAGGATACAGATGTGTTTGCGAATAAAGCTGCCTGGTGATATTCAGATAAATCCCACTTAGCTGCAAATCTTGTGCTTGACGTGAACACTGGTGACCAGTCGACCAATGCGTCGCAATTCGTCATGCAGAGTTGCGTCCCTTACTCGTGCCAGTATCCCACGATCGTGAGTTCTAATTCAGGAATCGCCCTGATACTGATCCTATGTTTCTCGGCGCCAGTGTGGCAAGCGTCAACGTCCCGCAACACCCACGGCATTCCCCCAACAACACGCTGACACGCCGTGAGGTAACTTCAATACTTCGCGAGCGGCGTTAAACCCGACACGCATACCGTTGTAATTGATGTCTCTGCCGTTTCTGGTATCCTGCTTGCATCATGGTTCCCTCGTCCACTCTGATGAGATTTCCACATCTTCTTGTCCGTCTGTGTAGAAGACAGGATGCGGCTATCAATCAGGTCGTGGTCACACGATGCCAATGTCACCGCGTTCTAAGTGTTTGGTAATTAGGGAGGGGTAATTAGGGATAGCCGAGTGGTTAAAGTGTTCGCTCGTCACGACGAAATCCTAGGTTCGATTCCCCACATGGGTACAATGTGTGAAGCCCATTTCTGGTGTCCCCTGAGGAAATATTGATGGAATATAGTCGGAATTGTACAATCGACTCTGACTTTATGCAGCGTTTACTATTGGATATGGAAGGGCTTTGTCGCTTTATTTGTCTCTTTTCTATGTCAGTTTAGTTAAGGATGGCATATTTTAGCTCAAAATCTCCACAGCGTCTAAATATTGACGTCTTTGTGTTGCGAAAATACGTGATTATATTCCTCAGTATGTCCGCCCCATATTTGTGCTTATGTGAATTTTCCAAAGTAAAAACGTGTAAGACCTTCATCACTTTATGGGCTTCCTCCCACCATAAGCTGCCATGCCGTGACACAGTTGAATCATTGAATACACGGCTGGAAGTGATATTTACTCAATAAATGACCATCCGTCATTATTTTGCCTTGTCAATGTGGAACTAACAATTGTTTACGGGCTAGTCACTTCCGACAAAGGGAGACAATTAAAGGGGAAGTAACTCTTGCATGACAATAGTTCCGTCAAAGTGTTATGTTCACTGCAGTGAAATATCAAGTGTTTTGTTCACTGCAGTGAAATATCAAGTGTTATGTTCACTGCAATGAAAATATCACTTTTCTCAACTTTAGAAAACTCAGTCTTTCACGCTGGAGTAAATAATAAATAGTATGTTCATTGTGTTATCGAAGGCACCGGACTCGTACGTGGTGGTTGGTAGAATTAAAAAGGTAAACACCTCCGACCTACATCCGTTTGGACATTTCTCTCACATGTCGTTAATAACAGTTTAAAGGCTTTTTCGACGAGTGTTTATATATTTGATACCTAAACACGTGACGATGAGATTCTCTTGTTATCCAAAAACATTCTTCCAAATTTTTCAGCCAGTAAATAGTAATAACCAGAGTCTTGGGTGGAAAAATACAGCTCATGAACTTTAGTGGCAGAGTGAGTGATGTTATTTGCTTTGACGTCATGGTATGGATGACCTCACAAGGGTCTGCAAAGCACTGTCATGGAATTTTAATTGTAGCGATATCTCGCCCAGGCGATTTATGTTAATATCTCCCCTTCCCCTGCACTGTCTGATCAGAATGGCGTTTACTGTACACGGGAACCGACCACAATAACATGTACCAACAAACCAGGTCGCCCCCTTGTCGGTCAGGTTGACATGTAGGGATACAAATTGCTACTGCCTTCAGGATGTATTTGTGAAATTTGCATCTACTTAACTTTTGACCCTCTGCTGGCGCCTCCTTTTGATCAAAGCTGACATCTGTTATTCTTAATCTGCCATCTCTACTGCAATCATGAAGATGATCACGACTATCACTGTCGTGAAACGGTTGTTATTGCACATCAAACGAATACTACTGCATATCATGTGATCACTTTTGATCATCACATCTTTTTGCCAATCATACTTTTTGCTGATGATCTAAACAAACCTTAATAATGCCTAATGAAGGCAATCAAAAACACATGTTGTTGTTTTTTGTCACAAACGACATCATTGACGATTAAGCATTTTTTTTGTCACAAACGACATCATTGACGATTTAGCATCAGCGGACGAGTAGGTGCTTCAGAACGATATGAGTGTTCTTCTGTGTGTTATGCATGGCTAAATGTCTGACAATGGTCCTCAATATGACATTATCAAGGCTACCATCACGTATGTTTATTTAGCAAACTACAATATTGTATTTTACGGTTGCCAGTTTTGTACAGAAAACTAAAATGCAAATTGAATTCCGGTAGTTCTCCCGGCGCATAATGTTATCATTGTAGCGTGTTGACACTGTGATGTGACTATGCATTTCATGTGGAAATATCTGCATTGTCAGCAGTCCCAGGGGCCCCAAGCAGTCATCAGAGGGATGGAGAGACAACCTTGGTTAAGTGCACATTCACTTTCCACATCATTTCTATATTGAAACATACCCGCCCGAAACACCCGCTGTTGTTGACCTTGTGTGCCTATCGGTGAGCATCGGAGGCGGCCATGAATATAGATATGATAGCAATAAACAGTTATTAATCATGATCACTGGATGCAGGTAATTGCGTTGTCAAGTCGCCTATCAGGGGATAGGCTCTGGATATTTCACAGCACTGGCAATAATGGTTCATATAATATGCTGTATATTAATCCAGCAGTTACGTGATGTGGCATTTGTTAAAATACCTAATGCGTGCTTTCCCTTTTGCGAACACCTGGTGTCATGACTGATTTGTCGTGATCCATTCATATAATTTTTACTGCTATTCCTTTCACGCCCAATGGAATCTGTCGTAAAATTGGGGCTGGTTATTCTCTGGCATTGACTTTTATATTTATTTGTGTGATTCTAGGACTGTCACATAATATTCTAAGTGAAACACTTTTTCTCACTAGTATGAAGTAAAGAATTCTTTGACAATATGTCCTGAATGAGACGGATTGTAATCTGTTTTGGTTCTTCAATTACCGAAACAAAGTCTGCCTATTTTGTTCCGTATCCCATGTGTCTGTTAGTACTGCATGTGAAAATATGGAATTCCGCCATGAGACGATGAATAAGCGAGCCCAACGCCGCCCGAGACATTCGTTCAGTTTTATCACGCGAGTTCAGTGTTTAAGGTGGTCCCCTATGGTGACAACCACGAGCACGGGAACATATGACAGACCAAGGGCCTTAATCGGACGCCCTGGAATCTGGATATCTAATTACACAGCGTTTATGATATGCTAAGAGTTTAAAGATGTTTCCCCATTTGTGTGATCCATCTAAACTGGCGGGCAAAAGGAGATATACACCAACGTGTCATGGTGGCTAAATGTGTGTGTGCATGAGTTGGGTTTAACGCCGCTTTTAAAAGTATTCCAGTTATACCACTGCGTGTCAGCTTAATGTGGGAGGAAAGCCCGAAGTGATGCAGGTCTCAGACGTTTACCACTTCGATGAAACCCACGAGCACGGGCATGGTGCTTACAAACCTAGAAACATAATCGGGGCGAACCGGGATTCGAACCCACGATCACAGGCTTCTGTCATGCCGAAGGGACGCAACTCTGCACAGCGAATTGCGGCGCCTTAGACGACTGGGCCACCCGTGCCCCCGCGGGTGGCTAAAAAATGAAACAAACAAGAAATGGTTATTCGATGGTGAATATTTGATATCCGGGTTTGTAGTGTTTCGGCGACTTTTTTCAGCATAGTAACGTTTTGATAACGTTTGTAATTTGTTATTCAAATCCAAGTTTCAAGTGTATACAGTAAACTACGTTTATAACGAACACGCTTATAATGAACTGATGGATATAACGAACTGTTTTTTATCCTGTCCATTTGCTGTATATATTCCGTACATTTGCTTATAACGAACTACGGTTATAACGAATTAAAATTAGTGGTCCCTTTGAGTTCGTTATAACCGTAGTTTACTGCACTTTCTTTTGCCCGGCAGTTTATATTGACTAAGTAGGTTATTTAAGCTATAAACCAACGGGCACGTCAGTTGACGATGGAGGAATTATATTGGCTTGTTATGCAATTACGACTGCGAATCTAGCATATTAGCCTCCATCCTTGCTCAGATCACAGTCTGTCCAACAAATATAGCCGAGGCCATCATCTTGAAACAACACCTGCCTTCAATCAGAAGAAATTTTATTGGAGGAGTTGGGTTGATTTTATGATGCAGATAACAGCTGCACCCACCATATTTATAATGAGGTGGAATGAGCTGTCAGCTGGGGGATAAAGACACCCAACATAGACAAAGGAAAGGATGATTTTATGAGGGGGATAAATCATCCATCATCCTGAATCTATTATGCAGATGATGACTGACTTTGAAAGTAGACTACACACCCATAGTTGTTGTATTCATTATATACAACTCAAAAGAAGTTAAAGAACACCCGATTTCTTTCATGTGACCGTGAACAGTTGAATTGTAATCATAAGAAATAAATCGGATGTTCTTTAACTTCTTTTAAGTGGTATATAAGAACATCAAGATGGGTATAGTCTACTTTTCCAACGTCAATTAAAGAACACCTGATTTTTTCATGTGACAACAGATCAACTATAATCATAAGAAAAAATCGGTGTTCTTTAACTTCTTTTGTGTAGTATTCATCACATTCATATATACAATGCTAGACAGCTGTATTCCTTTATTCCACGAAAAGCATTTCTATATGATATTTATATGACGATGTATAAGTAAGGAGTACGGCGTATTTCACTACCCCTAACAATCGTCGAGTAGTATAGTTGAATGTATGTATGTTTCTGCTTCATACACATCGTAGAATGTTGTTGACAGGGAAATATGTGAGGATTCTCTAGGGTGAATCAGTGATTGAGATGGGTCTGACGCGGCATTCAACAGTAGTTGTATTGTATGACGGCGTGGCAGCGTGGAGGAAAGCCCAAAGGAGCACAGGTCGTAGACGTTTGCCACTTGAAACCCACGAGCATTGCTTTGATGCAGACCAACGATCGGGGATCTTATGTACTGTGAACTGTTGAAGACGTTCAACAATACTCACATGTATTCAAGACATGCGTCTATCCCAGAGCTGTCACCACGATCTGACGATTTGAGAATTCACAACATTGACTTTGTTGATGTTCAAGTAATCAATGCCTGCTAGAATGACTTCATTAAAAATACAGAAAGGACGAGTTCTAGATTCATGTGTGAGAGAAGAGAGGACATCAATACATGAGATTAAACAAGGTAGAGAGTGCAGTAATAGAAGAGTACAATAATAGAAGAGTACAATAATAGAAGAGAGTACAATAATACAAGAGAGTACAACAATAAATGAAGACATATATAGAGAGGACATTCTTCTACGCTTAGCATGAGGGCACACATGGTCAGGTGCTTGAGTGTTGCGGCGTTGTGTCATGTCATTATGGACATCTTAATGGGACCAGTTATTGATAATTCTCTTTCGGATATCGACGTAAAATGTTTCAGTGTAAGTGCACCTAACGGAGACCACTTACTGCAGATTCCGAATAAGTCCCAACTCACTCCAAGTGTTAAACTGATTAACCATATTTCATATCTTTTACCAATGTCGATATCCATTTTTAGATTTTCCTTCCAAAGGCCTTTTGCGATGCTGTTGTAATATTCACGTAAACACACCCTACCGTAAACAACCCACTGGTGTCTTACTTGAGACATGAACGACGAGTGGGAGTTGTTTATCTAACAATAAAATGGTATTGTTTTATTGTACGATAAACAATTTATGTCTTGTATGAGATATCAATATCATGTACAGCCTCTTTAAGGATGTTGATAAAATGTACAAGCTTTTAAAATATTTACCAAATTTTAATAATGATGACTTCGTGAATAGAATCCGACCTCGGAAATGTCGGAAAGTCCATTTTACGAACTGGGGGGTTAAGTTTGGTATTTCCAACATATTCTCACAATCCTCAAGTCGATCATCTGTTCCTTTTCACCTATTACCGATTGTCATATCTCTCCCACTTTTGGATGCGATCGTTTGGTCACCGCGTTTATCTGCGTAGCCCATCTACATCTATGGGAACAACGTTCTAGACAGTACCATCTCAAAAATAACGTCCTCCAATATATGACACCATCAAGTTCCGAGGGCATATTCGGTTCTCCAGAAATGACGTCGTGATAGAACAATGATTTATCGTGAAACAAACCCGCTTCGTTCTTCATTGTTCTTTGCGATTTACCTTATATAGATATCTTATATTTCCCTCTGTCCCGCTGTACTGTAATCAACAATTCATATTATTCACACAATAGAGGCACAGCCTCCAATACGTGCCACATACATTACCACGACTGGGTAATTACCCTAAGGATATACTCCTCCATCAAATATAGCAACAAAATAACATCTCTTAGTATTGATTTCTATATATATAAACTGACAATCAGATTATAAACAAGCAATCGACCGACTACCGTTGTAGTATTAATATACGTTAGCGAATAGCTCCATGACGCATCTGTGAGAACGTCCCGCAATGGCAAGGGGATGGTATGAACCGGTTTCCGTGGTAATAAGGCTGTGCAGACAGAAGTAACCGATGTATTAAACGTCCCGTTTCATAGCACAGTAAACAGTTTCTTGTATATGAAGCGACATCAGACGAAAGGGTGTTTCTAAAAATTGCTCAAAAAAATTCTGCTAAATTGGTTTTCTTTTTTGGGCCATGCTTTGACGTTTATCTGTGTCTCCGTCGGTGTTAGCTCATTTCAGTTTTGGAGAGTTATTGATCAACGAAGCCTGTCTCTTCCTCACTGCAGTTTCACAATAATGGACATATATATGTGTTTCTTGTTCTTCTGCTGATGACTTTCGTTCGTGTAAGGTGACAGGTCGTTTAAAGAAATGATGTTAAGTGAAGCGTCATTTCAAATAAACTCTCAAACATAATTACTCTCCGTTTCATTTATGCCAACAATCCTATAGGCGGGTCAAAAGAGGGTTGTAAAAACGTTGGTTTGATGGGAATAAATGCAGAGACCATGTTCCCCTTGCTTCTACCTCGTGTTTCAAATTTCAAAAGCTTTCGCTTTGCAATCAGCCACCATTCTATCCTAAAGAGCCCCCGTCAATGAGGCGGACTCAGGGGTAGAACCGACTAGGTTCAGCGCCTCCAAGGACGTTTTAATCATATTTATTTTGCTCAGAGGTTTATATCTCTCTGCTGACACGATCTCACAAACCTCCACCACTAACTGCTTTAACGTCAGTTTAGTCTTCAAAACACAGACGAGGGTGCACATGTACATATCCTAATACAGCTAATCATTGAAAATATTGTTATTGACCTGGTTACGCCTTCACTGCTGGTCTCTGGCAAATAAGAGAAATCAGGGCTGCTCCAAGATGTCCACTCACGCATCACCAAGACTGTCGCTACCTGTTGTAAAGTGTTTTGAGCTGCCGAGTAGACGTACGTATTGTTGCATGTGTTGAAGACGAAGCATGAGACGTGGTCGATGTAGACTTTAGTACCGGATATTTACATGTCAATTCGACGTTACTATCGCCTGTCTGCTGGCGGGCCATAGCCCGTCCATCTATGATTGTCGACATGTTCTCTGTGAAAGGGGTTCTTGTTGGAGCTCTTCGGGATGGCTACGTGGTCTTTAGAGTTAGCGAATAGAGTTGAGGCGGTATTTAGGAGGTATTTAACATGTATTTTACAACTCAGGTTAGGAGATGCTGTATTTCCATCATACTATTTGATCTTGTTATGAATTGTAAAAACGGATTACAAATCGTGAGATTCAGCGATTCAGAAGCAATTTGATAGCGATGAGCTGTATCAGGTTTTTGATAATGTTTTACTTGACGTTAGTTCATAATTATTTAATAGTTTGTACTTATTTTGATAAGATTTGTGTTAATCCTTGTATAATCGTTGTTCTGTGGGCTGTTACTGGGCGAAATGTTACTATATATGAGAATTCAGTTTTATGATGTTATGCTTTTGTAATATTATGGCAAATACATGTACATTTTAAGGCCCCGTTTTAAGGTCCCGTTTTAAGGTCCCGTTTTGTTGATGAATATGTACATCAATTATAGTTCTCATGTTGCGGGATTATACCTTAGCAACACATGCAGTGAATGGGTACCCGGTAGGAAGTGATGGCAATGTAGATTGAAAACCTCAGCAGAACAGTTTCGTTAATTAGTATCATCCCCTGGAGATGAGAATCCACAGTGATCTGGTGACCATGGTAATAATATGCACATTAGTATGGTATCTTTTAAAGTGGTTATTGACACGAGTATCATGTCCTTATTATATTTATTAAAAAACATTGAAACTATTTTTTCTTATTTTGTAGCTGACCCCGCCGGATTAAATATGATGTCCAACAGCAATGTGGGGGAACAGCTGTATATCGGGGACTATATCGCCCTGTATTCCATGGAGACAGAGGGATATATCTACAGTCTTCAGTCCAGGTGAGTCTTTGTGGCAGTATATCGAGGCCAAACAATGTGGTACATGGATACAAAGGAATATTTCCAACATTACAGGTGAGTAGGTGTGGGTGTGGAGCGAGTCAGCCCCTCATCTGTGGATACGTGGGGATATACTACCTGCGATGTACAGTCAAGGTGAGTGTATTGGTGTTATATTAGACCTTGTCGTGGGACACTCTCTGGATACAAATGGCAGGAGACCAGGTGAGTGGACATGGCGCTATATCGAATTCTATATTTCCATGTCGAGTATGGTGAAGGTACTTTTAATGATTTATTGTTTATGGCCTTATATATGGTCTATCTACCTAAGTACTCAGTGTAGAGTGAATTTGAGTGTATATAGGGTATAGTTTCCTATGTACTCCTTGTAAAGTGGATTTGAGTGTTTATGTCGGTATATAGGGTATAGTTTCTTATGTACTCCTTGTAAAGTGGATTTGAGTGTTTATGTCGGTATATAGGGTATAGTTTCTTATGTACTCCTTGTAAAGTGGATATGAGTGTTAATGTCTGTACATAGGGTATAGTGTCTAATGTACTCCCTGTAAAGTGAATTTGAGCGTTCATGTCGGTACATAGGGTATAGTTTCTTATGTACTCCTTGTAAAGTGGATTTGAGTGTTTATGTCGGTACATAGGGTATAGTTTCTTATGCACTCCTTGTAAAGTGGATTTGAGTGTTTATGTCGGTATATATGGTATAGTTTCTTATGTACTCCTTGTAAAGTGGATTTGAGTGTTTATGTCGGTACATAGGGTATAGTTTCTTAAGCACTTCTTGTAAAGTGGGTTTGAGTGTTTATGTCGGTATATATGGTATAGTTTCTTATGGTCTCGTTGTAAAGTGCATGGAGTGTTGTTGGCGGTATATAGGGTATATTTTTCGTTGTACTCTATAGATTATATACTGAACGAATATAGCTGCATTGATTGTGTATGGCGTTACATATGATTACTATTCATATGTCCGTTTGTATTTGGCCCGTCTTGCCCTGTACACAACAGATGTTGAAATCATAAAATGGCCATGATTGTTAATCGCGGCGTATACGGTTTGTATTGCCAGGATACGTTTGGATATACGTAGTCTGTTGTATGTGAAGGATGGCATTTATGACTATATGTTGCATTGTACCCTGTGATGATTGTATGCCATGTTTTGTGGCATTATATAACAGCATCCCAATTTTCTCTCTGGAGTCGGATTGGTTGAATTCTTAAACAAAGGTGAGTAATGACCAACTACCAAGGATCGTATTGTGGTTTCTTGTGACAGGTATATTGAATGCATGTTGATTTTATATGTTCATACCATTTGGAATGCATATTGAGTACCCGGATTTACATACCCACAGCGGGTATGGTCTGGACTAAAATTATGAGTACATACATATGAGTACATACATACATGTATATGCATATCAGGTGTACACATGTGTACAGTAGATGTACACACGGGTGTACAGATATGCAAACATGGACATGTTGGTGTGGGCTGTATGTCATTGTGTTGTAACTCATTCAGATAAGGAGTATTGTGGTGCATTCTCACCAAATGAAGGAAACTTCAATATTCTTTGAATATTCGGTGGCTATATTTATTTGTCTCGGAATGTGTTACAGTGTTACAGCCACCACACACTGGTTTACTGTATGCAGTAGCAGAGCGGCACTTAACATGCAATAATTACACACTGCCATTGTTTTGCATTTGAATGGAATGAAGTTGACTGTATGTTCCAATGGGGAGAACTTGATTGCGTTAATGGTAAGATGTGCCCCGAAATGTTGGTAGCAATCATCTTAAAATCAGAACATGTTGTGTATCACGTGAACTGGAAACTCATTAGACCATGTGACACACAGGGTCAATCCCCGTCCCATGTGTCAATACTTACAGTATTGTCATTGTCGCTTGTCGTTGGAGGGTAGTCCATTCAATCAGAATGGCATTACCGGAAGAGCGATATTCCCATAGCAACACTTTTATCATTCCTGGAGTCGGGCTTCTGAGACCATCAGTGACACATATAGACGTACCTTTTTGCACTACAGGGGCGGATGGTTGGCATAGTGGTTAAGGTGTTTGTTCGTCACGCTGATCAACGGGGTTCGATTCCCCTCATGTGTACGATTTGTGAAGCTCATTTCTGCCCCCGCCGTGATACTGCTGGAGTATAGTCCAAATTGGCGCAAAACACAACTCACTTACTGGTCAAATCCAGATTCTCCAGATTATGACCCTTCGTATGTCAATGCATTGACCAAAGAGGTGATATATACGATTAAAGTCATCTTTGACTTTCATCCAATATTAAGCTGATCCGCTATGATTTAATTGACAAGAACCTACTCACTTACGCACTGTAGCATTTCATGATTGATCCGCTGTAACTTCGTGAATAATGATCCTGTGTTACTATTCGTCGAACGATTGGGTAGTCCAGTGGTAAAAGGGTTCGCTCATGACACAGAAGATCTCGGTTCGAATATACAAATGGTTCAATGTAGGAAGCTCGCTCTCGTGTCCACCGCCGTTATGTCTGTTGCTAAAGCGATGTCTTTGCTTCCCAAAGAAAGATATATTTACATTTTGAAAATACATACGTAAATCACCAAGATATGTTCACTCAAGTTATGTACAAACTATTAAGTCAGTAGCCATCTTTATCAAACACATGTTTTATAAGATTTCAAAGAGTTGTTAATTTAGCAAATGCCCTGACAGTCACGTGACTACCAACTTTATTTTGTTCATTGAATTGGGCCACAAGGGCGTAATACTAAATAAACACGTATGTCCGTCTGTCTGTCATAGAAACCTCCTCTCCCACAGCAACGAGTGATTGCTGTTAAATCTCCCCTTGTATTTTAACACTGCATGACGTGTTATTGGTATCCCCTAAACATTGCATTCAAATACTCCAGCACCACTGACCTAGAGTCCACACCGTTACTGGGACATACTGCGAACTGTAGGGACTAATGCAGAGTACATTCTGACTGCAGGGATGTTAATTATATGGTATTAAGTACAAGGTATTAAGGCTTAAGCCGGTACTACTGGACTCAACTCCCGAGAGATGTCAATGTTGACGTGACATTGCATTATGGGAGTTGGGCATGACGTCAGTTCCTACTTTAACACAAGTTCAAACTTATCTGTCAGGTCAAATTTATTTCATCTGATAATTGCCTCCAGGCAAAACACAGTGTGATGGGGTCAATGGTTTTATGGGACGTTTGCATTTTGATCAACCTGAACTCTAAAACAACTCCAGGAATGACCTTAGACAAGATGACAAAATTACAAACTGAATACTTGTTAATACCGTTAAATAAAAAATCTGATTTGAGTTCTCTGACCTCTGTTCAAAGTGACATTTGAAAACTCACAATTTATTTTTCAGATGGTATTTCAGAAGTTGTTCACCATCATTATTCTAGATTGGCACAGTGCCACCGTATCGCCAACTGTCCCAAATACGTCAACAATTTCTGGGAGTTATACCCGATAATTAAAAAAATCAAGGATCGTGGCATGATTTCATATTCGTTATATTGACAAGCAATCAAATAATTCCATTCATCACCAAATCAATACCAAGTGTAAGCTCGGGGTGTTTCTACTCTCAGAGAGTTATGAGGAAGTAGTTGCCATGTTCTTGAACTGCTGTGGAAATATATGAATGCTGATGATGAATGCAGCTGATCAAGGAGGGAATTATCCGGGTGTGTTAGAACGCCCAATGGACACTATAGCTTGTACATGCACTACTGTTATTATACAGCGACTGTATCAATACACCGTTGTGTGGAGAATTGAGAATGGTGATCGTGTTGGAGTGACATACTTTTAGCGCTTAAATACACAGAGGCAAAAGTATCTGTAATGTATATAGGTATCTATATAGATTTATTGCTAACTGGTCATTGATTGTTCTTGTGATGATATGGACTGTATGGTTCTACAGATTGACGTTTTAACAGTTTACACAGGTAATCACTTGTCATGACAGCCATGTTAGTTTAATGCCGTTTGACGGTGAATTGGGTCAGAACGAAGCCACACCGTAAAATGTGCTGTCCTCTTCTTCAGAACATCAACTGTCGTGGCTGTATTTGAATTTGAAATTCTAAAATATTTTGATTGATAACTTTTAAAATCTTTAGAAGGTCATGTGGGCCATCTTCAGTTCAAATAAACAAGAGTTCTCTTTAATTTTTTTAATCAAACTGGAAGGGGTTCTGATTAACGTGTTTCTAAACATCAGAACGTCAAAGAAGAACATTATCAGAACAGTCTCTTTAACCTTTGATGGTTTCCTATCTCAATAACTCACCGTGGTGGGTTTCGTTTCGCTATCTATTCATAGAATATATTTGTATCATATTCCCAATACATATTTAGACAGCCTTGTTGTTCCGTAAGAGTTTTGCAGCTATGCTGTTGCTCGGTATGTTCAAGGATTTAAGCTGTAGTTTTTTAAACATTAATTTGAAGAATACCCGATGGTTGAATGATATATGGACATGCCAAAAGAAAAGGATTGACCAATTACGTTCCGAAGCCCATCGGTGATTTAAAAGGCTTCTGCTTAAAATATATATAGCTGCATTCAATACAATCTGGTATTGTTCCTAAGCCATCGTGATATTGCAGAAACAAGTTACACCGAACTCTCTCACGCCCGAAGACCAGTTAGTGTTCCACATGAAAAGACCAAAATAATTTCCGACAAGTGTATATCTCTACAGACAGTAATGACCATCTATAAATACAATATGCACTCAGCCGAAAGACCAGAGTTTCGTCCAAAGACCAATAACGAGATCGGCAGGAATCAAATTCTGTGTATTGAAGACCCATGGATCTTCCGGATCTAACAATTGAAGACCACTCAGTC
This sequence comes from Haliotis rufescens, assembly GCF_023055435.1. NCBI lineage: Eukaryota > Metazoa > Mollusca > Gastropoda > Lepetellida > Haliotidae > Haliotis > Haliotis rufescens. The sequence continues at coordinate 3,700,765 of NW_025963857.1, forward strand.
AGAACCATATTGTTCCTGATTTCCCTGGGGGAGTTGGGACCAGCGAGTGTTGACACAGTTGTCATACTGTGTTTCACTGTGATCCTTCTCTGTGACCGTGTTGATTACTCTGTCTTGCTATGAATGTATTTCATAACGTCTCGTGATTTCCTCTTGCTATAGATATGGCATTGTTTCATACCGTCTAGTTGTATTGTCTTGCTATCGATGTATCATCGTTTCATGACATCTAGTGTGATTGTCTTTCTATGGATGTACCATAGTTTCATAAGGTCTAGTGGTATTGTCTTGCTGAGGATATAGCTTCATAACGTTTAGTGGTATTGTCTTGGTAATGATATAGCATTGTTTCATAACGTTTAGTGGTATTGTCTTGGTAATGATGAAGCATTGTTTCAAAACGTCTAGTGGTAATTTTCTTGGTAATGATATTGTATTGTTTCATAACATCTAGTGGCACTGTCTTGCTAAAGGTATGGAATTGTTGTTTCATAACGTCTAGTGGCATTGTCTTGCTGAGGTATAAGTGGTATAGGTTAAGGAGACCATTCCTCAGTAGTCCTCTGTATCATCCGAGGTTCCGAGTTTCACGAAGAATTGAATATGGAGTGATACGAATATCTTTATGAGTTGTTTGGTTATGTGTAGACAGTCACAAATGTGATTGTCCAAATAAAGGGTGGGTTCGAATCTCGGTTCGCCCTGATTGTGTTTCTAGGTTTGTCAGCACCATACCCGTGCTCGTGGGATTCACCGAAGTGGTAAACGTCTGAGACCTTCATCACTTCGGGTTTTCCTCCCACATTAAGCTGGCACGCCGCGATATAACTGGAATTATGTTAAAAGCGGCGTTAAACCCAACACACTTATTGCATTCCCCGCCCATGACACAAGGAAAGCTAGTTTTACGAATGAATACATTATCGTGTTATAGAGAGCTATGAAGCTAAGTGTTTTTACACCGCTCTTGTTAACCAACGAAGAAGCCAACGCTATACCCACTGGGCTACACCATGCCTCCCTAATTAGACTACGCTGAAGTATGTGGGTCTTGAAAATAACTTTGGGAACAATAGATGGTATAATGAATAGGCTTCTTGCCTGAGAGACGTGGTATCGATGTTTGTTGAATTCCTTTCCGTATATATGTAGTTTTATTACAATGCCTCTCATGCACGTTGAATGCTTCATGTTATCCAAAGCATGTGGCTTTGAATTGTTGTCCTTGGCTATTTCAAGACAACACGAATCAGCTAAATTGTAGTCCCCGATAGTGACAGCATATTGCAGATGTTTCAGTCTCCGTGTGCACTTGTAATGTTGTTACTAGATACACAGCACAACACATCCACATCGCTTGGAATGAAGTGGTCATGTTTCTCGCATTGAAATGCCATGATTCTCTTGGCGCCAAAGCAAGTTCGTTTAATTTTCATTGGCGTTTTATGAACAGCATGGACGTTCCTACCCCGTAATGGCACTGTTAAGGACAGATTTTTATTTCTAGCAGACACTGTAAACTGTATCAACGGCTCACTGGATATCAGACAGTTACTCAGCTGGCGAACCAATTCAAGCGTGACTTATTCCTGAAGTTGCCAACTGCAGAACAGACACATTACACGCCCTACGGCACACCCATTGCTCAAGGTGGTAGATGGGCGACCTGGGCTGACAGCAGCAAGTGTAACGTTAAACTGCCCAACGTTATGTAACGCCATTTACGTTATCAGTATACATGGAAATATTACAGGTCCTTAATATCTCGCTCAACTGCACATTTACCAGTTGAAGCCTTTATCCGATACGCTGACTCGAGTTCAGCCAATTCAAAGGTTGTTGGATGTTGTGACATGGGATTAAATATTTGAAATACACGATAGTGATGTTTATTTGATTAACGACACTTCTGATGCCACTGAATGTTTCTGTATGGAGCTGTATGTTTCTGTATGGAGTTGTATGGAGCTGTATCTTCTTATATGAAGCTGTATGCTGTATGAAATGCATCGTTGATTGAAGCTATGTGTCTTGAATAAAGTTCTGCGAAGGGATTTCCAAATTGAAACGCAGAGAAACTAAGAAATCGGTTCGCACAGAACTGAATTGTGAAATCAGTAAGTCACAACACCAGATCAATGATTGATCAATAAATTATATTGAAGCACACAGTTTAAGGTTTACAATCCAAAGGGCAAGACAAAGGGTCAAATAAGTGGTGGCAGCAATAGGCCGCTGATTATGTTACTGCACTAACGTGTGTCCAGAAAATTCTTTTTCATTGTCGAATGCCTTGAAACACACACGTCTCCGATCTCGAATCCAGAAAAGTGCTGACATCTGGCGGGAATGGGCAGGTGTTTCCAAACAGGGGCCCAAACCACACTTAGTGAGTAGAAACAACTCAGGACGAAAATGGACGCGATTCGCCCTCTTGTGGCTCTAAGATACAAAGTAGACACAATTTATGGCTAACAACTTCTCTATTTATTGTAAGGGCGACGTTGTTGTATAGGCCCTTTTAACGGTGTCAACCAGGCCTGAAAAATGAACATGGTACAGAATATGTATAGTAGGTGGAGGATTAACAACAATTACATACATGAGGGAGATTAACAGTTGGTTAAATAATGACAACAGAAGCATAATACTGTAACAACATGATGGACAGTTAACACATGCTGTTCATTTTCAGCCTTGCTTGACAACGGTATAAGGATCTATACCGAAACGTCGCCTTCAGTGTAAATAAATAATTAAATAAATTGTGTCTACTTTGTCATCCTCATATTACTTTTAAGTAATACAATTCGCTCTTATATAGGGACAGAGAGTCGTCTAGAAGCTGTCCAATCCTTGCCTGTTTATATGAAGAGCTGGGACGGATAAGTCTAGTGAGGGAGTACTTAGTTGGGTTTAGCGCGGCTTTTAACAGTATTCCAGTTATATCGCGGCGTGCCAGCTTAATGTGGGAGGAAAGCCCGAAGTGATGCAGGTCTCAGACATTTACCACTTCGGTGAAACCCACGAAAACTTGTGAAAATCACGGGTATAGTGCTGACAAACCTAGAAACATAATCGGAGCGAACCGGGATTCGAACCCACAATCATAGGTTTCTGGCGTGCCCAAGGGAGGCAACTCTGCACAGCGAATCACGGCGCCTTAGACGACTGTGCCACCCGGGTAACTCAAAATTCGGGTACATTACACGCTGCTGTTAAATGTGGCCACGACAACAGCCGTTATGTTTTCTCAATCATTTCAATCATTTGTTGCCACTGATAATTACTACAGACATATTTATAATATTTCTGGCGCCACGAATATTACTAACACTGAACAACACCTTTATGTCATGTATGAAGCTGTATTTTCCAATATGTCCAATTTGCCGATGTATGCCTGTTTGAAACTGTATGTTGTCGTGTGTCTCTGCATTAAGCTGAATAGTGTACGAATCTCTAAAGCCTTATGTATATCTGTAGATCTCTATAAGGAGCTTAAAGTTCGTTTCAAGCTGGATGCCAATACATATCCGTTTATGAAATTGTATGTCCTGTATGTAGCTACATGCCCTTGTAAAAATATGTATCTCACTATATGTAGCTGCACGCCCTTGTATAAATATGTATGTCCTGTATGTAGCTGCACGCCCTTGTATAAATATGTATGTCCCTGTATGTAGCTACACGTCCGTGTATAAATATGTATGTCCTGTATCTAGCTACACGACCTTGTATAAATATGTATGTCCTGTATGTAGCTGCACGCCCTTGTATAAATGCGTATGTCCCTGTATGTAGCTATATGCCCTTGTATAAATATGTATGTCCCTGTATGTTGCTACACGTCCGTGTATAAATATGTATGCCCTGTACGTAGCTGCACGCCCTTGTATAAATATGTATGTCCCCGTATGTAGCTACACGACCTTGCATAAATATGTATGTCTCTGTATGTCACGGTGACCCAGCACGTACAGAGGCTTGTGTTGTCTTTACGTGTTCCTATTCAGCCTATGGTGCAACGCTTTTCTTGTCACGGAAACATTCCATCAGAGGTTGATTCTGAAAGGAAATATAATGTTCATATAATGATTTTGAATTCTCTATCAATGCCCTCAGTTGATGCTTATCTAAACATATACAGTTATCGATTGGGAAATGTGGCAATGCGTTGATTGTGTGATTTCTTCCTGGAAAATGATTGTTGGAAGGAAACGAAGGAACGCAAATGTCATCTGAGGTTTAAAGAGAAAACAATGTCGAAAGTTTTGGACTTCCTTAGAGATTTCATCATTGTGGCATTTTGAGGTTAGGGCATTAAGGCAAGAGTTAGACAACCCTGTAGGCACTATGTTTAACTCCTTGTTGATCTGATCTTTATGCATGAATCAGATTTTCTTCTCATGAGTGATCCAGTGAGCTGGGTTTAACGCCGCTTTTAACAGTATTCCAGTTATATCGCGGCGTGTCAGCTTAATGTGGGAGGAAAGCCCGAAGTGATGCAGGTCTCAGACGTTTACCACCTCCGTGAATCCCACGAGCACGGGTATGGTGTTGACAAACCTAGAAACATAGTCGGGGCGAACCGGGTTTTGAACCCACAATCATAGGTTATTGGCGTGCCAAAGAGACGCAACTCTGCACAGCGAATCGCGGCGCCTTAGACGACTGGGCCACACCTGACCCCTCTTGTCATAAAGATTCAGAGTGACAAAACATCTCAATAAAACTGTATGACAAGAGATTGTTTGATTCCGACTCTAAGAGGAACATGTTTATGAATCACCAGGGGAACCAGTCACAAACACATGCACCGGCAGATCAAGTGAACAAAACACTGGAATATAATAAAAACAGACATAGAAAATAGTTTTATCACTGTTGCGTCAATAAGAAAACATAAAACTTTATAGATGACAACTACTGGCTGCTTTTAGCGACTTTTCGATGTATCTTTTCACACCGTTATAAAGCAAGAGTCACTCCAGCTTCACTCACCAACTTCAAGAATGCCAATCAGACAGTTACTGATGCGTCAGATTTGGAAATGTCCTCCACCTGTCTTCCATAAAATTGAAAGCTTTACTAAGACCTTGAATGATTTAACCTTTATCAAAGAACCTTTGAGCAAATGTCGTATAACGCCCTTTGAAATCTTGGAAGAAAGAGCATGTTCGATGCTAGAGTTGTGAAATGTAAACACCAATGACTGGAGCTGCAGGAATATTGCTCGGCATAAAGGGAAAGTTGACTGTTGGAAAGCTGAAGTCATCCCTCTTGTCATACAGTCTTGCGGTCTTGCAGTCTTTTGTCACTCTGAATATTTATGCATAGATCAAACTATGAAGCACTGGTCTCCTTTTTTCTAGATCAGGTGGGTAAATCAGTGGGAGGGAATTGGCTGTATTCAACGACATCAGCTCACTGATACACCTGAAGCTGAAGTTGACAGCCCGAGTCAGGAATTCATATGCACAAAGTAACAGATAAGCAAGAAGGGGAGCAGAACTGGTTCCCATGGGATGGTTCCCAGAGATGTTATCACTGAGGAAGTCCAACATTTCAAATATATTTCGTAAACTTCAGACATCATTTGATGATCTGTTATCGTTCAATAATGTTCAAATAGTGCGTTGGTAGTAGGTGCAGAGTATGTGGGGTGGTACGTTGGTGGGTTGGTTGGTTTGTTGGTCGGTCGGTCGGTCGGTCGGTTGGTTGGTTGGTCAGTTGGTTGGTTGGTCGGTTGGTTGGTTGGTTGGTTGGTTGGTTGGTTGGTTGCTTCCTTGCTTGCAGCAATATTCCAGCTATATGACGGCGGTCTGTAAATAATCGAGTCTGGACCAGACAATCCAGTGATTGATATCATGAGCATCGCTCCCCGCAATTGGGATCGATGACATGCTTCAACCAAGTCGGCGAGCCTGACCACTCGATCCCGTTAGTCGCCTCTTACGATAAGGATAGTCGCCTTTTAGGGCAAGCATGGGTTGCTGAAGACCCCGGATCTTCACGGGTCGTTACGTTGAACGTATGTGGTTAGTACGTGGATAGCATGTGGTTAGTACGTGGATAATATGTGGTTAACACATGGATAGTATGTGGTTAATACGTGGATAATATGTGGTTAACACGTGGATAGTATGTGGTTAGTGCGTGGATAGCATGTGGTCAGTACGTGGATTGTATTTGTTTGGTACATGTTAACGCAACACTGCCATTATAGTCACACAAACTCCCCTCACATACTGAGTATCGAAATCTCGTGTTAACATTAGGTGCGTTTCTACCATGCCTTGCTCGAGAGTTTCAGCAAAGTGGTAAAAGTCTACAACATACAACGAGTTGGGCTTCCTCTTCTCTGGACTGTGACACTGTGGTATAATTGAAATACATGAGGTTACATGATAAGCCTTTTCGCGAACACCTTGTGTCATCACTAATATTTAGTGGTCCATTCATATAAATTCCACAGCTATTTGCCCTTTACATCAAGTGGAATCTGTTTCGGCAAAAAATCAAGGCTGATTATTCTCTTGCATACTTGACACTTTATATTTACACTCCATCTCAATCACCACCATCAAAGTGTATCAGAGGAATATACTCCCTTAAATCAAATATGAGGTCCAATCCCAAAACTAAAATCACTTTACAATCTTTTCTAAAATTGTGAAATTTCCGACATTTTGACATGTGCATTCCACGATTGTGATCAATTATAGATACGCCCTCCATTAACCGTTCTTTCATCTGGACAAAACTCTCTGCAGTGGGTTGCGTCTCAGAGACTGGTGTTTACTCCTACAGGCCACTGAGGGTTGGCACTGGGAGGTTTCCTAGCAGTTCCACGGTTACCTGGAGTCCACCAACAGCCACCGTCAGTGTGACTGGACACCAGCTCAGGTGACGTGGAGGAAATTGACCATTAACAATAACGATGTCCACCTTTCAAGAGATAAACGCTGCTCGCTTTAAAGGTGAAACCCTCCGCCACTTACAGCGCAGATCGGAAGCCATCTGTAATGGGAGTTTGCTAACCTCAGTTCTGTCAAGTCCGTTGTCGTGCTTAATAACTGTCGATTCTAAGGTCGAAACCATGATCATTGAGGATACTTTAGCACGTTACTAGACAACGGGTAAATAGACCGTATGTCCTTCATGCTGATCTTCAATTAAATATCCATCATTTTGACAACATAACAGAGATCTGAAATATTCATTTATATGGAAATGTTCGTTCATTTTTTTTATGTCCAACCATGTTTCCAATAAGTATTTAAGTGACTGTCTTGCCGTCTATTGATGATTCATGAGCATTGCAAGTGAAAACAGGAACAGCAAGATGTGGGATTTATGACCATGGGACTAAGATGTTTAGAGATTAAACTTCATGTCAGGAGTATTTAAGAGACTAAGTCATCAATCAGTGACGACAACGCAGACTTTCTCCTTCAGTCAATACAAACAACGGTTTTCCTTCAGCTGCAATGGTCAATTATGCACTGATTAAAGGTCTTTCTTTGGAATCCCTGATATTCCTGCATTCAAATCTGGGTTACGTTGAAGTTGTTCACTTCTCGTCTATGGTTACTTTGTAACCGTAGCAGTCATTGGTGTTAAATATGCACATTGATAGTATTTATTACAGCATTCGACGCTGATCGGATGTGTAGATCAGAAGTACTTTTGTCACATTCTCAGATTATATATATAATACATATATATCATAATATATATTATTATCTATATAATCTATTATATCGTAAATTACGACAGATTATGTATTAAGTTCATTCTTGCAGAACGTTGCATCTTTAACGGACTGGTGTAAGCCTATGTTATGGCATGGGATATATTAACGACTGTCATAGCGGTTAATGGACATAGGCCTAGGGAGGCGCTTTCAGCAGAGATTTCTTATGAATATGGAAAGGGTTTTGTCGCTTTCATTTTATTAACATTGATCCTTGGTCAACTGATCATAAAACACTTTTTATATATGTGTCAGTAAATTGTAACTTTCCTCCAACCTAAACGTGTTGTTAAGTGAATGTGTGAGAAGGAGTGGCTGTACGTCACAGTCAGAAACATTCAACGTGTATAAATGTTACAGTCCATGTGTAAAGTGACTGAAATTTTCGCTCAGGCAATTTACAAAAATATTCCAAACATATCTGTACTCTATTTCATCACCCAGTGACTAAAAATGATTGGATTACAAGAAACGAAAGTCAATGAATATGCCTTTAATATTAGGCTTCTCATTGATCTATTGCGATGTTTGAAAGCCCGTTTGAACTTCTTAATTACTTTTAGTCAATCTGACGGAAAATTAAGATGTAAAACTTTGGCGTTTTGAATATCGAACACTCCACATATATATACTCCCCTGATTAATTGAATATTCCACGTATATAAGCTCCCCTGGATAACTGAACATTCCACATATATAAACTCCCCTGGATAACTGAACATTCCACATATATAAACTCCCATAGGTAATTGAACATTCCACATATATAAACTCCCCTGGGTAACTGAACAATCCGCATAAATAAACTCCACACGGTAAATGAACATTCCACATATATAAACTCCCCTGGGTAACTAAACATTCGACATTAATAAACTCCACAGGGTAAATGAACATTTTACATATATAAACTCACATGGGTAACTGAACATTCGACATAAATAAACTCCCCTGGGTAATTGAACATTCGACATATATAAACCCCCCAGGGTAACTGAACATTCGGTATAAATAAATTAACTCCCAAAGGGTAAATGAACATTCCACATATATAAACTCCTCTGGGTATTTGAACATTCCACATAAATAAACCCCCCTGGGTAATTGAACATTCCACATAAATAAACTCCCCTGGGTAACTGAACATTCGGCATAAATAAATGAACTCCCAAAGGGTAAATGAACATTCCAAATATATAAACTCCCCTGGGTAACTGAAAATTCCACACATATAAACTCCTATGGGTAAATGAACATTCAACATAAATAAACTCCCCTGGACAAAGGAACCTGACATGGGGAACCAGCGGTTTATAGCACGAGAAGACATTCACGCCGTCGAGGTATGACACCAACCCGCCAGAGCCAAAACTGCCAAAAACAGAGTCCTAGTTTAGTCAGCGAGACGAAGTTGTATCTCCGATTGTCAGAACATACCGGTCAACGGGGGTGGACACAAGAACACGTGGCTAGGATGTCACGACCACAGGGTAATGCGCAATGCTGTGGCACGGTGTCGGTCCAAGGTGGCCCGCCATGGACGAGATTACACAACACAACGTCGTATTTTCCAAAGTATTAATTAGCTAATACGGGTTTGAGAGTGCTGGGATGTTAAGAGTTCAATGATGTGCGTGTTGGTTGAGCGTGACAGAATGACGTGTTTCTGCTGTGAAGGCATGTTGGAGAGATAGCATTACACTGGGCCTACAAGAACCAGATGGTCACTCACTCGCCCTTTGGGACTGTTTAATGAGTAATGAATGACTGAATAATACATTATATTCACATGTTAGGTCGGTTACCACTCAATAAATATAATCAAAAATGGATTAGCTTTAAGGTTTATTTATTGACCTCTGAGCGATACAATACATTCTTGGTAACAAACTGTCGGCCAAGAGAACATGCGCCCATATTTGATGGCGGCTAAAAATGAACAAGCAAGAAATGGTTTCTCAATGGTGATGTATCCGTAGTCGTGTTTTGGACCTTACGTTTGTAGCGTTTCGGCGACTGTTTTCAGACTGGTAAACGTTTCGATTCCGTTTGTAATGTTTTGGTCAAATCCAGTTTCCAAGTGTATAACATTTTTTCCCGTCATTTCATAAGTCAATACAATGAAACATCGTTGTATTTATCTCTCTGAAACCGATTTTGGTTAAGGTGTTGCTGTGCGGTCCCGGTGACAATGGGCACAATATTATCGTACACGTTCACCGAACTCCGCCAGTTGATTGATAACTAGGTGAACTTTCAATGGTTCCGGTGAATTCACGAGGTCTCCATTTTTTCACATTTACAGATTAATAATACTTATATGTGTATCTCTATCTCAGAATAAATTTGCAGTGTACTCACACAATTAAGCGCAGTCATACACGCCTAGATTCACACCTTGTCTGAAGAAACAGTTGTTGAATTATCTCAAAAAATATAACTAAAAATGAGCATAGAGACTCTCCGACCTGAAACTTCAGTAATCTAGACTTGACAACTATTGTATAGGCTGTATAGGATATATTTGTTTCAGGGTCTGTATGACAGGTTAATAGGAGCCTAAACTCCTTGGTATCAGCTTTGAATGGTGTTAATCCACCCATACAAACTCCATAAGCTGCAAGCTCTTTAGAATATAGATTTATGTTGGTATAAATTAACCAGAAGTGCCCCTATAATTCGCCTGTGTTTACAGTCATGTTGTATATATATTGTTAAGTATATTATGTGCAAGCTGGCGCCGAATTCACAAAGGTTAGATAACATCTATAAGTGTTTATAAGCGGAACTACTGCTAAAAATAATGTATCATCAATATGCACCTGGACTGGGGATTAAACATGTCACAGTGTACAAGCCGAGTTGTCGATACTTTGATAACTTAACTGACATTCAGATACAGTCTGTTGCATTTTAGTACAAATGACTCATTCAAATTATGAAGCAGCATGTTCAATATAATGAATCAATTATGCGTTGTTTACAAGCCTATTCAGCTTGCGGCCTAAAGAGAACAGCTGGGTGCATGCTAACCCATGTGTTGTTTTACAGTTTATTTTTTATAAAAAAAATGAATATAACATCATATTTTACGGTATGTTTTTATGGTTTGATTATCATTGTTAACCGTACACTACAGATAGATCTGTAACAGCTTCACAACAGATACATTCCATTCTTCTATCATACATGTATAATAGCTATTAAGGTTCTGAAATTTAAAAAAACACATTTTTTTTTATCGCTTAAGGTTAGTCGTTTTAACATATATACATTTTTTGCGACGTGGTATGAACTGCCGGGCAAAAGAAAGTATACACAAAAAAATTGGATTTGATAAAAATGACAAACGTTTTAAAAATGTTACTAGGCTCAAAACAGTCGCCGAAACTCTGACAACATAAGGTTCAAAACACGACAATGATACCCGTATGAAATATATCATCATAGAATCACCATTTCTTGTTTGTTTCATTTTTAGCCACCATAAAACATGGATGTATGTATACTTTCTTTCGTCCGGCAGATCAGTCTCAGGAGGTCAAAGCCTGTCGTGTCAGAATATTTAGAAAGAATGCATGGTTGTGATCTTCCACTTATCACAGTTATGACTAAATATTACAGTTTTGACAGAAACGTCGTAAGTTTTGTATATACTGTACGAGTGTTTGGTCTTCTTTCCCGTGAAAATCCGCCTTAGAATAGGTCTTCAGCAACCCATGCTTGCTGTAAAAGGCGACTATGCTTGCCGTAAGAGGTGACTAACGGGATTGGGTGGTCAGGCTTGCTGACTTGGCTGATGCATGTCATCGTATCCCAATTGCGTGGATCGATGCCCATGATGTCAATCACAGGAATGTCTGGTCCAGACTATTTACAGACCGCCGTCATATAGGTGGAATATTGCAGAGTGCGGCGTTAAACCAGAAACAAAGCAAACAAAAGTATTCTTTCATATATATCATAAATTGTATCCCTCATATCAAAATATACGTATTCTAGTTCATGCATATGAACACTAAAAAACTATACGTACGTGCATAAAGTGGTGAATATCATAAAAAATATTTATTAAAAAGTTTAAACATCAACTGAATCAATTCTATGTATTGTAGACCTGACACACACCAACAAACAACAGACAATTGCGAAACAGAATTGAAACCAGATGGGACATGAAACGGATTGATTCCAGTAATGCCATTGATTAATATGTTTTTAAATATTCTTTTCTTTTTTGAAGAGTTGACAGAATGTCAGAAATAAACTCAGTCTGTCAATAATCAATTCCCCAAAACGTTTGCAATCAATAACTCATTACGTGAGTCGTTGTTTCAGTCCAGACGCGATGGACACAACGCCCGGTAGGGAATCACTTCCAGTCTGAACAATGCTTTTGATCGACTTGTTAACTGACTAAGACGCAGTTTAACGCTGCACTGTTAAATGCAGACAACTTAATGGTGTTCACATGGGTTGGTTGTGGTCGGGACGTAGCCGTTGACGTAGACGTTGATTAAGATAGATAGGACAACGTCGTGGAGACAGGGTCGTTACTGGAAGCATGTTTTATGCCTTTGGTTACCTTCCACTGCAAGTGAGGCTTGATTGGATTGCGTGAGCGCGGGGCGAAGGCGTCAAGATGCGTTAACAGCGACATATACATAATGTCGTAAGATGGCAAATTATGGTGTTGTTTAAGAAGACAGCGTCGGTGTTTTCTGTCTCGTGAATGTCAGGGAGTGATATTTGTACCATTTGTTGTCTAAGATTGTTTAAGGTATCGTAAGATTTTCGATTCTCCTATCACAGTGCTACAATGGTATTCCGTATTGCTCTCTTCATTGGGTATATTATTATTGCCGATGCTGCTGATGTAGGAATAACGGAATCATATTGTATTTGAAACAAATTGATGACGTCAAGTATTACACAAAGATTCGCGAAATCCTGGTGTCATCACTTTTTTATAGTGATTCACAACAGGATAAAATCGGGAAGGTATAATGGACTTATGAACAAATTTGTTATGATTATGGAATTTGTATCTTTTATTTTGTATTTCTTATAATTGTTTAAGGGGCGGTCGGGTAGCCTATAATTGTTAAAGCGTTATAATCAATTACCTTCACGTACATTTTGATAGTAAAGAATATATACATGTACTGTGAACTTTAACTCGAACTTCCTCAATTAGATTTATCGCTTAAGACGATGGGACGTGATGTCCCGACAGAACCGTAATGACACGATGGTGAAATATCGGTACTCCCCTTGTCTCGAACAACAGATAACTCGACATATTGTATAGCCCTGTGACGTCGAGTTAACCGGGCATCACTGTATAAATAACCAGCATATAAGTGGCAATTTGAATATGGAAACTCAGGTTCATTAAACGTATGAACGCATCTTAAACATGTTTACACAGTATTTATTTATTCCGATTTTAAATATTGAATAGGGGCGGTCGGGTAGCCTAGTGGTTAAAGCGTTCGCTCGTCACGCCGAAGACCCGGGTTCGATTCCCAACATGGGTACAATGTGTGAAGCCCATTTCTGGTGTCCCCCGCCGTGATATTGCTGGAATATTGCTAAAAGCGGCGTAAAACCATACTCAGTCAGTCAGTTAATATTGAATACCAAGTACCATTCAGTTCCGCATACTTTGAATCTTAATATGTTTATCAATATGAACTTGCCACACCGACATGCACACAAAAGACGTGTCGGTGCACATGACTGACAATTGAAAATGGTTCCGGGGTAATGCATATCCTGCCACATCTGTTGCAACGGATATAAAGACCTGACATTCAACCTTATCCAATATGATTCTGTTTCATTGTAACTTTATGCACTTAAATGGCGAGAAATGTATACTATTCTCCCATTACGAAGCTAACGGTACTATTCGTTCAATTTATAGCCAACTTTAATTCACTCTCCAACTAACTATAGGCTAGATTTCATTTTAAAGTTGATAGATCTTAAGCTTCCATTCGCGATATTGACTTTTGTCTGCTATTGAACGTCGGTACATTTGTGTTTAATATACTGTTGGTATGTCTTTGGGATATAGGGGAGGGGTGAAAGCGCCAGTTTGGTTAACCATCGATTTTCAGTATTTACAGTTATGTCAGTTTCGCGGGCCTTACACGTTTCCCTTTGTGAAAGTATAGAGCACAGGTATGGTGCTGTCAAACTAAGTTATTTCAACCAGGTCAAATCTTGGTCCTAGCTCTGCACACTAATTGCGGCGCCTTTGACGACGAATTCAGATTGGTCCAAAAGTGTTACACTGTCTTCATTACACACTGTGACTCGGTGTGGATATTACGAAGTAGGACTAAAATAGCCTACTCACAAGTGTACGTTTGCCAAAATGTTCGAAGTTCAATTGATTTTATCCTAATCCATAACGACCTTCCACAGGGATGAAGAAATCAAAATGAAATAGTAAAACAAGGTCAATATTTGCATGTAATAAACATAATGGGCACTTGGAAAGTCCTCTTCAACATTCATGTTTGTATTTGGGGATATCCCCGAATTCCTAGTAACAGGAACCTCATTGCATCTCTGACAAACATGAGTCATTGTCACAGCTGCATCACTGCAACAACGCTGCTACAACGCTGCAACAACGCTGCAACAACACATCAACAACATCACTCATGGAAAGAGCATTTACCATCAGTCGCAACCTGGGTGCAAATGTTGATAGATGTAGCTGCTAAGACCTGGCCAAGCTCATCGATTGTGTTAACTTTGCTGTAATTAATTGAATAAATACGCAACTTGTACAGGCAATTGTTAAGTGGTAACGATTTTCGATATGATTCGGCCAGTATGGGAATTCCTGCTTATTCTTGCTGAGTAAATTAGGGCGGAGGGTGTAAGACAAAGGGTGTCACTGGCTGAGCAGCTCCATCGGCCTTGTCGTCTCTCCTTCACCCGGACGTGATTCTCCGGGTTGTGTTGGCGCTCAAGGGGGTTTTCTCGCTAGGAACGTGTCGTCCCCTATTCTAGGTAGATCAGCCAGGTGGCGATACCTCCCCATCGTCCTCGTGCTTGTCTGTCATATTCAGACCATTTGCCAGTGCACAAAATAAATACTAGAGAGAACGTGTTCTTAATGCTTTGAGAGAGTGCATCTTGTTTAGCGCCGCCAATACAGGTCTAGCTATATCATGGTGGTCTGTAACTAATCGAGTCTGGGCCAGGCTCACAAACTGCTGAACCCATGAGGTAAATTTGGTTCCCTACGTTTTCCCATGTTGCCTGGTTCATGATCGCATTGTGTATTGAGTGTGGCGCATGCTTGCTTACCATTTTCGCAAACACCTGGACCCACTTGCACAAAGCGATCCTAGCGTTACAACCATTGTAAGCCTATGTTAAAGTATGGGAGTTACGATCATCTTAGAGCTAACATCGTTTTGCGCAAGTGGGCCCTGGTGTCGTCGGACAACTTGGTATTTGGGATGCAAGCGTGACTTTTTGAAAGAGAGGTCCGCATATTTGCTATGTTATTCCTGATTCTTGTCAATCACAATAGTGTAAAAAACAACAGAAAATTCAATGATATATGATTTCATATGAATTTATCGAAAAAGACAAGATCAGGTATGTCGGTTTGGATAGGTCTAAGGCTGTATACGGGCCTATTGCAAAGGATTTTATATTTATCATTTTCCATGACGCCCTCTACTCCATATTCCGGGTCGTATCATGGAAAACAACAAGCATGACGAAGGTAATAAAATGATCGAGCCACTCCATGATGTCGCTTAAGATACCATGTTTGTGCCAAAGCCGGGAATTCACTGGCAATGTGTTGGACAGTGTCATTGCATACATTCATTGCATAATCTACATTTCATGCTTACACTTTGGTGCAAAATCACACATTGGCGGTTTCTAGTGGGAAGTGACTGGTCCTGAGCAGCAAACAAATCCGTCCGTTTCACTCTTCGGGCCTGATGACTTCATCCAAGCAAAGGACTCTGCAGGGTTGCTTAACCTCTCAACATACTCGGCATAAACTCGATGCAGTGGTAGTACAGAAAGCTTCTCCCTGGAAGACTGAGTCTGGGCCGATGTGATATGACACTTCTCTTGGTTGACATTCATATCTGCACCGCCCTGCAGTACAGAACCTTCAAGAAAATCAGCATTGACATTGAGATTATGCCTCACATCTTTAGCTCGTTTAAGGAAACTGTGGAATGCATTGTCTTGACATGCATCACAAGAGGGTCAGACAAACAAATGTGTGCATAAGTGCAAAATAAAATTCACAAAGTGCCTCTACGGTAATCAAACTGAAGAAGAGACGAGCCCTCCCATTATAATTGGTAAATATAGGGGAAGAACGAGGCTGTCGGGATCTAGTGTCTTACATGATTCTTCGTGTGAGGGTGTCAATATCGTGAATTTCTTGTTTCGTCCAATCAGCAACACCAAAAGAATACGAACGGTCGAGTACAGATTAATTTGACTTTATTGCGAGCGTTCAGCTCTGAACTCCGGATTTTTCTGACCGAAGTTTGGCTGGAGTATGTCTCTAACGTGCACCCCTAAGTACGTATAGACGGGACCTTACACGAGATGGTCAATAACTCCTCGCCCAAGTAAACTGACCGATCCTCTCCCTTCAATCTAACCACGTTTCAGATGAAGACTGTTGCATTTGTAGAGTCCAAAGGACATGCCAATTTTATATATAAAAAATAATCACTGACGAATGCAAGTTTCCCTTGACCTAAATACTTGAGATGAATTAAAACTGATCGTGATATGTGTCATCAATGCTGCTGGGATCTCCTTCCCCTGGACACTTATGGAGCTTCTACTGATGATCCTTATCAAAACCCAGGGAACGTCTGGTTTACCAAAAACAAGCCTTTCTGTGACCTCGAAAGACATTTATTATGTTTGGGTGAAGGGACTTTATGATTCAAAGCGTGTGAAACTCAATCTGTCGATGTTATGTCGAGTCTTGTGTGGAGGGACGATGGCAGACATAGTCAGCATCAAGGTCAATTCGTTGCCACACTCAACATGGCCGCTTTTTCCAACCTTTTTTATAATCCAGGTTAGATCTGTCTAACCGAATAAAAGGTATAGGCATTATTACAGAATCTGATATATATGAATGTTGGAGTCGTTTGTAGAAATGCAGAACATCATTTAATTATTTATGTGTTCTACACTATTCCGTCAAAATTCATGTTTAGTGAAACCATGTAATCCCGGACCCCGTTAATCTGGAAAACACCACTCCCCGGACGGTACTGCTAGGAAGGTCGTCATATAGATAAAGGAAATTTCATATCGTAAACCCGGATTTTTTTTATCCAGACGCTTTCAGTGGATGACCCGTTCTGGTTAGTGAGGCTGTGTCTATAACAGATTATTAACGTGATGTTCCTGATTTGGAATTTCTCTGAGACTACAGGTTAATGGATATCCTACTCGAGTACATCACAATAACTTCATATATTGTTTAAGACGAAGTACTTATATATCCTATCAACATCAACATTTCTATGCTCCACTTGTTTCGAACTACGGGTAAATCGATATGTTTGCGATGTCCCGAGGACTTCCAGTTAACTAGGTCTCAGCGTAAATAAATAACTGACTTTTAGACGTGTTTGAACGCACTAAAAAGCATTGGCTATTTTGTCTATACTAAACTACCGGGCAAAAGAAAGTATAACTTATGTTTGATGGTGACTGAAACAAAACCAACAAGAAATGGTTATTCGATGGTGACGTATTTGATACGGATGTCATGGCTACGCTTTGGACCCAACGTTTGCTGTGTTTCGGCGATTGTTTCCAGCCTTGTAACGTTTTGATAACGTTTGTATTTTCTCGTCTATTTTAAGTGTAAACTTCATTTTGCATGGCAGCTTAACATTCCTCACACTGTTTGTAAAGTGAAGCCTGTTTATATGTATTTGTGTAGACTCCCATTCCCTTTCCGGATTGTGGTTCTATTATGGTCAAATCAACAACTGCCGGTCCGTTAGTACAATGCTTGGTTCCTTAAAGTGTTTTAATTGACTGAGTATAGTTTTACGCCGCTTTTAGCAATATTCAGGCAATATCACGGCGGGGGACACCAGAAATGGGCTTCACACATTGTACCCATGTCGGGAATCGAACCCGGGTCTTTGGCGTGACGAGCGAACGCTTTAACCACTAGGCTACCCGACCGCCCCTAAAGTGTTTGAAATATTGACAACTGTACAGCAGGCTGATACGGAAAGAGTTGCTCTACACTACACAATTTCCAAAGTGAGACAGCGTGTACGTTGATTCCATCCTATTGATTACTAGTTACACTCATAAAAATCGGAAATTGAAAAAATATTATCGCTGGTGCCAGAGATCCATACTAAATGCTTAAAAGAAGAACCCCTTTCAACTCTTCATCTTCTTTAAAAATCTGCTTACTTTGATGCAGTTAAACCACTCTTGCACAAGAGCGACTGTTACCAGATTTTCTGTTACATTTAACAAACGTCATAAATGGCAAAGCTTTTTTAGCGAGGGAGAGATCTGACGGCGATGAATTCTGACCCTCAAAGGAAGACACAGACGCTCAATTTGAAATCACCTTATTAGATACACGTGTTGCACAAACCATTACCCTGCGCTGTTATATGGAATAGGTTTATTGAGACACATTCCTCATTAATTTACATGATTTGTGTTTCCTTGTTAGTAACACGTATTTCAGTGCCAACCATATGTAATGTATAACTTTGCAGCATCTCATGGTCTCATGTGTTACGTAAGCTGAAGAAAATAGTTGTATGTTTTTTGTGCAATTTACAGTATACAGTAATTTAATTATAAACAAAAAACAGACCTCACTTCGAGGTAAGACTAAACCTGCAGAGACGGACAACAATTTATATACAAAATGTCAATCATCACATCCGAACGCCAGTGCTTCCTGCTCAGCGGAAGACATATGTAATGTTGACATTTCAAACTTGAAATACATTTGCTGTTGATCTTTCTGGACATTTATTGATAGAAAAATCATTGCAGTGGGCAGGAGGGAGCATTTAACCTTACCTGCCTCGTGGTAGCGGCACACGTGGGAACGCTTTGCCTCGCTACACTGTACTGGTTCTCTGCCAAGAAGCTCATCCCGGCGACTAGTTTAGATCGACCCGTGAAGATCCGGGTTAGAATCGGTCTTTAGCAACCCATGCCTGTCGTAAGAGCGACTTTGCTCGTCGTAAGAGGCGACTAACAGGATCGGGTGGTCAGGTTCGCTGACTTGGTTGATGCATGTCATCGTGTCCCAACTGCATAGATCGTTGATAATGATCCAGACACAATTATTTACAGACCGCCGTCATATAGCTAGAATATTTCTGAGTGCGGCGTTAAACAACAAACAAACAAACTAGATTCGGTCAGAGTCTAATATTCCAGATCAGAGACTCGTGTGCTGGATCAGGGTCTTCTAATCGAGATCAGAGACTCCTGAAAGCTAGATCACATACTTATCGGACATGCCTGGGCTAGATCAGACTTCTGCGCTGGACGAGAGAGTACTAGGTTAGATCAGAGCTTTCTAGGTTAAATGAGAGAGAGAGTCTGCGTCAAAAACTCAGAGGCTATATCACAGTCTCCATGGCTTAGCCAGAGATTCCTAGGATCGACCACCGTCTTCTATGTTTGACCAGAGACTCCTAGGATCGACCACCGTCTTCTACGTTTGACCAGAGACTCATAGGATCGACCACAGTCTTCTAGGTATGATTAGAGACCCATAGGATCGACCATAGTCTTCTAGGTTTGACCAGAGACTCCTAGGATCGACCACAGTCTTCTATACTTGACCAGAGACTCCTAGGATCGACCACAGTCTTCTAGGTTTGACCAGAGACTCCTAGGATCGACCACAGTCTTCTAGGTTTGACCAGAGACTCATAGGATCGACCACAGTCTTCTAGGTTTGACCAGAGACTCATAGGATCGACCACAGTCTTCTAGGTTTGACCAGAGACTCCTAGGATCGACCACAGTCATGCTAAGCGTGATCACTCCAAAGACAGAGCAGAGACTTAGAAGCTAGATCGGAGACCCTTGGGATATAATAGGGTGTCTTTGGTTAGACCAGAGACTCAATGGATGGACCAGGTACTGGGTGACTAGATCAGATAAACCTAAGAAAGGTCATTGTCTCATAGATTCCATATGGATGTTGGTAAGGATAGGGACACACAAACCAGCTCATCGAATTGCGGCACCACGTGCCACTGAGCCACCCTCGCCCTGTTAGTCAAGTCTGTGCCAATGACATTTAGAATCAGATCGACTTTAGATGAAGGCAATTAAGAATGACGTTGACTGATACTTTATAACTGAAATACTAGCCCGTTTGAACAGTATTGACATATTTATGTGTATCAACAGTTAAAGCTAGTATAATCAGTAATAAAAGTTCTACTCAGTTCAATACATCGCATGTGTCGCTGTAACTGTGTGACTGAAATAACGTTACAATCGGCTATAAGCCCAACGCCACTCCCTGCAGTATACGAAATCGTGTACTCGTTGTACGCAATAATAAACAATCAATAAGTCATCATAATAATCCGTACCGGCATCTGGCATCGCTAACTGTCGGGGCCATGTCGTTCCCAGTTCCACGATCTCAGTACAATGCTGGAACTGCGCCATGTGGCCGATACACCTTCACCTCGGCTCTCCCCGGACAGTGAATCTAGAAGATGACAACAGTGTACCGTTATGTGGAAACTATATTCCTTGCAACATAGTAAAGCCTCAATAAGTCGAACTCGACCTTAATACATCGAGTTATCCATAGTTCAAGACAAGCGTGGTTCGATGTGAGACCATACTGCAGATGAGATACTTCGTCGTGAACGATACATCGAGTTCATGAAGTTCGAGTTATCGAGGTTTCACTGTATTAAGAACCATGTGTATAATTCTGAAGTCTGAAGAAAAAATTGTTCACAGCGTTATTGAGTTGTCCTTTCTATTGACCTTTCTAAACCATAATGTGTTTTGGGTTTGTTTGGTTTTTTTACTTATTTTAGGGGGCATGGGTCGCCCAGTCGTCTAAGGCGCCGCGATTCGCTGTGCAGAGTTGCGTCCCTTGGGCACGCCAGAAACCTATGATTGTGGGTTCGAATCCCGGTTCGCCCAGATTATGTTTCTTGGTTTGTCAGCACCATACCCGTGCTCGTGGGTTTCACCGAAGTGGTAAACGTCTGAGACCTGCATCACTTCGGGCTTTCCTCCCACATTAAGCTGACACGCCGCGATATAACTGGAATACTGTTAAAAGCGGCGTTAAACCCAACTTACTCACTCACTCACTCACTACTTTTTTTATTTTATATTTTTTAAAACGTGATGATGAACATTTTCACTGATATCACCGCAATTTCAGCCCTGCTGTAGTCTCTAGTGTTGATTTCAAATGTAATGTTCCGCTTCGTAAATAGCGTAGGATTTAGTAATTACCCTTGATGCTTACAAATTAATTTGATCGAGTTTTTCTTTCAGTTCAACCGTGCATGCCCCACATACATACTCTGAATGTGATCTAGATATGAGTGTGTACACGAAGGTTTTGTATGTACACATTGTCTACTATTGAGTTCCCTTGACGTCAGAGCGAAGCCTTTTGAGTTTCCATGCCCAATGGCGGTGTAATCATACCATGTGACGCTCAATTTCAATTCATCACGTCGTTTGATTTTATTTGGGACGTGATGGTAAAATTACGATGTATATTCGTTTCCTCCTGTACCCAGATAATTACTGACAGCGATACCGTAATTCAGAGTTACCGTCTAAGCGTGTGATCCAACTTGACAGTAAGTAGCGACTCCATTGTAAACCTATCCAGCACCCACTTGTTACTGGCGTGCGCTCCTTACAGCGTAAAAACAGTGTTGTGGTGTACCGAGCCAGTGCGAACCTCTCGTCACAATACCGTTATGAACTGTAGTTTTATGCAGTGGTGCTGACTATACAACAGCATCCTCATAACCTACACTGCAGCCTTGTTCTAGTATATGAATGTTTCGAACGTGACATGGGTTACATTGATAAAATGACATTCAATTATTATGGAAATTAGGAGGTTTTTTCCAAGTGTATCAATTTGTGCATCTGTTTGAATAATCATAACCGAATGTATTTTTTTATTTACGGCTCATATCCTTCATCTGAATAATCTAGAATTCCGTCACAGTTAATTATTCAATCATCTATGAAAGCTGTTGACTTACGTTATTTCAGGAATGTATTCTCGTTAACTCGAACTCGGTTGTCTGGATTTATCATTCGAGGCGATGTTATTTTCTGTTGTTTCGGTATGTTTTATTTGTTTGTTGTTTAACGCCGCATTCAAAAAATTCCAGCTATAGAATCATGACATGGTATGTAAATAATCGTATCTGAAACCCGACAATCCAGTGACTGACACCATGAGCATCGATCCGCGCAATGGGGATACGATGACATGCATCAACCAAGTTAGCGAACCTGACCACCCAAGTTGGCTCTTTCGAAACGCATGGGTTGCTGAAGACCAATTCTAACCCGGGTCTTCACGGGCAGTCTTCCCTGGGAAGTATACAACCAAAGCTATCTGTCAGGCGCTAGACGGTTAAAAACCACATTGCCACCTCATCCTACCGGGTACCCATTCACTGCTGGGTGAACAGGGCACATTTTGAACAAGTCACATGCCGAAGAAGACGCCAAATATGTCGCATGTGCTTCAGTGTGGGACAGGACCGAAGCCCTAGAAACTCTCAGGAGCCAAGCTGCCGAAACGCGGTCACCCGTCCAAGGACTCTCCTCGACCTTGCTTAACTTCACCTGATTTGTGACCTGTGCACTGTGCATAGGACCATGAGCCAACACGGTGTGAAATGCACATGCACGTGTGTGTTTGGCTGCTTGTATTAGTCCGACTGATTTGTGCTTGCCAACTGAGACACCATGCTACAGTTTAACATGGATACGCCACTTTGACACATTAGACACTGAGTCTACCTGTCCTTATTGTATCCCTTTAATGCCGAGCGCCAGGCAGGCTAACAACAAGTACCATATTTTAGCGTATTTTGATAGCGCAAGGCCAGGGGATCGAACCACCAACCTTCCGCAGTAGATCTCAGAAAAGACGCTCTGTCCACTAAGTATGCGATAATTTCCTGTTCCACCGTAGCGGAATGTTAAAAACTGATGAAGGCTGAATATGTACATCACTTTTGAAAACCATTTATTGTTTTTCTATCAAGCAGCTTGTGTCAATAATAAGCGCGTACGCACTAGGCAGGATACGCTCACCTTCTAGCGAAAAACTGGTATCGTCACTATTTGTTAGACATTCATAAACACATGATCATGATATAGTCGGAATCGTACAATCCTCTCGGCTATTTCAGAGATTTCTTATGAAAATGGAAAAAGGTTTTGTCGCTTTTGTCATAGGGTGGCTCTGTCGTATAAGACGCCGCAATTTGTTTTGCAGAGTTGCGCCCCTCAATAGGGCCAGGATCTTATGACTCACTCTAATTATGATTGAGTACTATACCCGTGCTCGTAGGATTCCAGGAGTCGAATTACATGTATCTCTATTACTTCGGGATTTCCTCCCACATTGAGCTGACACGCCGTGATTCAACTGCCCTAATTTGCTCAGCAAGAATAAGCAGGAATTCCCATACTGGCCGAATCATATCGAAAATCGTTACCACTTAACAATTGCCTGTACAAGTTGCGTATTTATTCAATTAATTACAACAAAGTTAACACAATCGATGAGCTTGGCCAGGTCTTAGCAGCTACATCTATCAACATTTGCACCCAGGTTGGGACTGATGGTAAATGCTCTTTCCATGAGTGGTGTTGTTGATGTGTTGTTGCAGCGTTGTTGCAGCGTTGTTGCAGTGATGCAGCTGTGACAATGACTCATGTTTGTCAGAGATGCAATGTGGGTCCTGTTACTAGGAATTCGGGGATATTCTCAAATACAAACATGAATGTTGAAGAGGATGTTCCAAGTGCCCATTATGTTTTTTACATGCAAATATTGACCTTGTTTTACTATTTCATTTTGATTTCTTCCTCCCGGTGGAAGGTCGTTATGGATTTGAATGAAATTAATTGCACTTCGAACATTTTGGCAAACGTACACTTGTGAGTAGGCTATTTTAGTCCTACTTCGTAATATAAACAGCGAGACACAGTGTGTAATGAAGACGGTGTAACACTTTTGGACCAATCTGAATTCGTCGTCAAAGGCGCCGCAATTAGTGCGCAGAGCTGGGACCAAGATTTGACCTGGTTGAAATAACTTAGTTTGACAGCACCATACCTGTGCTAGCTAGTTTCGCCAAACGTCTTAGGCCGGCATCGCTCAGGCTGTCCTCATTCAGCTTGTGGACCCGTGATGATCCGGGTCAGAATGGGTCTTCAGCAACCCATTAGTTAGGTTCGATGAACATACGAACTTGTATGTTGTGTGAATCGACGCCCATGAACGTATCACATGTGACGTCATAGATCCATGACTCGAGATGCACCATTTGTCTCGTGCAGGATTCGCGTGTAAAGTTTCGAAATCACGTGCAGCATATCGCGATAGGAATAAAGACACTCTGTGGTGTAACACTTGACTGATAGTTAGTTTTGTCATTAAGTGGTACACATTGGAAGCATCTCTTCATAACGTACATACTTCTCTATATGTTTTCTAAGGTTCGCGTTCATTTTGGAGTATATTTGGCACTATTACCGGACCATGTCCGGTGATATACGCGACGATATCCGAGCTACAAAAGCGATCCAGTTCGACTGGCACAGTTGTCAATCAGCTGTCAATCATGTGCCATGTCAATTGCATGTTTTAATATCACCTCACTCATACTCAACACGGGCGCCCAAAATAGACACCATCAAACATGACTGTCTCGGGATCTCACCTCGCATACAAGCGACTAAATGGGATATTGATTTTCGCATCTCGAATAAATATATACATATAGGTTTGCTATGTTCCTCTACAAATGCGTAAATGTTGTCAATGGAAAAAAATCAAGGATGTGTTTAGTTAATCAAACAATCAATTCCCCCGATAATAGTACTTACAGCCACTGACTGCCAACAATGGCTGGTCAACATGAAGGATTGTGTAGACAGATAATTTGAGTGGTTTTCTAGGTGAATTAGTAGAAGGTGATAGATTTTTAGGTTAGACTTTGTCCCTTTGTCTACAGCTAGTTGACCATGTCCACTACTATCCAGTACATATTTGCATTACGTTTGAATGAACAGTACTAACCTCTATACCAATATTAGAGGCCAAAGAATACCTAAAAATCAGAAAGCGCTTGCATAAGCAGTTTTATGCTTGATAATGAAACCTACAAATGATACTGTATGTGGAAAACTAGAGGAAATATGAATGTGAATATTCTCGACTTAATGGATCTGTATGTGATGGAGCACTGTCATGGGTAGAGATGCAGAACATCATTCATACACGTATTATGGACAATTTAAACGTCATTGCTTTGGAGAATATTTGGTCAATTACGTAGCCTGAAAAAACGGGCACAATTGAAAATGGTTCATATGCCTGTCATAAGAGTTAAACTGCCAGGCATAGGAAAGAATACTCTTGGAAATTGGATTTGATGAAAAAATATTACGAACTTCATCAAAACTTTGCAAGGTTGAAAATAGTCCGAAACACTGCAAACGCAAGGTCCCAAATACAAGAATGATACCCGTATCAAATACATCCCCATCGAATAACCATTTATTGTATATTTCATGTTTCGCCACCATTAACTATGGGTGTATACCCGTGAAGATCCGGGTAGAATAGGTCTTCAGCAACCCTTGCTTGCCGTAAAAGGCGACTGTGCTTGTCGTAAGAGTCAATTAACGGGATCGGATGGTCAGGCTCGCTGACTTGGTTGAAGCATGTCATCGTATCCCAATTGCGTGGATCGATGGTCATGATGTCGATCACTAGACTATCTGGTCCAGTTTCGATTATTTACAGATCATCGTCATATAGGTAGAATATTTCTGAGTGCGGCGTTAAACAACAAACAAACAAACAAACAAAACTTTCTTTTCCCCGACATTTTCCAACGCTCGATTGCCCCAATGTTGTATTTTATTCATCTCAGTCCTTGCTGAAATGGGTCGGAAACGGTGTACACAGTTATTTCATATCGTGACCTGAAGTGGATATTTTAAACGTTAACTGTATCAGCTCACGAGATATGAAACACATGTTATTTGACGAAACAAGTGAATGTTCTGTTTATCATTGTCTTCCTGAGTCCTATCACTGAGGCAGAATGAAAGTGGTTTCAGTACTAAGCGGTGTTTAACTCGAATGTGATATCGATTTTATATTTTACATGAACATAGCGTTTCTTTACTTAATGCATTATAGATAGAGACACGCAAACATCATACATCGACAGTGCAACCACAGGCCTTCAACTCGGTGTACGAGACATGCACGAATGACCTACTGGCCTCGGGCGCTTCAAATTTGCAGAGATGCATACTTGAAACATCATACGTGTACATACCCGCTGGGACCTGTGAACATCCGGGGTAGAATAGATCTCAGCAACCCATACTTGCCATAAAAGGCGACTATGCTTGTCGTAAGAGGCGACTAACGGGATCAGGTGGTCAGGCTCGCTGACTTGGTTGATGAATGTCACCGTATCCCAATTGCTGTGGATTGATGGTCATGCTGTCAATCACTGGATTGTCTGGACTCGATTATTTACAGACCGCCGTCGTATAGCTGGAATATTGCTGAGTGCCGCGTTAAACAACAAACAAACAAACAAACAAACAAACATACATATCCTCTTGTCACAAATATAAATCATCGGTCTCTCAGCATCACACCCGTAAGCTGTACCTAAAACCTGCATCACTTCGGGCTTTCCTCCCACAACTGCTGACACATCGCGATATAACTGAAATACTGTTCAAAGCGGCGTTAAACCGAATTCACTCACTCACTCACTCACTCATGTGTCATCTCGATTGCGGTTATAATAGAAATTTGACATATCCTTTATTCGGACTATGTGAGTGAGTGAGTTGTCTTTAACGCCGGTTTTAAAAGTATTCCCGTCATATTTCGGCGTATCAACTTAATGTGGGAGGAAAGCCCGAAGTGATGCAGGTCCTAGACGTTTACCACTTCGGTGAAACCCACGAGCATGGGTATGGTGCTGACAAACCTAGAAACATAATCGGGGCGAACCGGGATTCGAATCCACAATCATAGGTTTCCGGCGTGCCCAAGGGACGCAACTCTGCACAGCGAATTGCGGCGCCTTAGACGACTTGGCCATCCGTGCCCCCTTATTCGGATAAACTTCCACATGTACATGTCATTAAAATGCACATGACAACAGATCGAAAGAATGAATGGTGCGGTAACTTTAAACTGCGGGGTCATGACGGGGACAGGGATGACCCAGTCTTCTGAGTTGCCAAAATTGTTGCGCAGAGTTGCGTCCCTTAGATGTGCTATGATCCTTTGATCAAGGGTTCAAATCTCAGATTCGCCCTGAAAAGGATCAGTAGTCATCACTATGCCGTGGGGAAAACGCCCGTAACCCGCATCAGTACCCACTACACTTCTACATCTCAAACTGAAGCGCTGTCATATACACTGCCGGGGAAAAGACAGTTTACACCTCTGTTAAATTCTGGCTACAAATGCAGCAAACAAGAGATGGTTATTCCATGGTGAAGTACCTGTATTTACTATCTTAGGTTTGCAGTGTTTCGGCGACTGTTTTCACGCTACTAACGTTTTGAACACGTTTGAAATTGTTTGGTCAAATCCAATTTTAAGGTTATCCTTTCTTTTGTCCGAGTTTAAAGCATCGTTAAACCCAACTCACTCACTCACTCACACTTTTGTCCTCCAGCTTATATGAAATACGGTTCATATCGACGTAACATACAACTCACTCACTCCTCCGACAAACGGAGACTACCGGGGAATACCGGAAACACCTCCTTTTCAATTTACTAACTTTTATTATTCAAAATAGTTTATCTCTCTTGCTCGCTTCATAAATAAAATATATAAGTATTCTAATAATATACATTTTATTTTATTTTTTAAAAAAGACACGATTTAAGAAGTTCCAGCACTACATAAAAATTAAATCCATAACTTTATTTGAGGTTTGTGTACTCCAACGTTCGTAAAGCTGCTTTCAATCGCCTAATTACACTGTACACTGAA
Source organism: Haliotis rufescens (assembly GCF_023055435.1). Lineage (NCBI taxonomy): Eukaryota > Metazoa > Mollusca > Gastropoda > Lepetellida > Haliotidae > Haliotis > Haliotis rufescens. The sequence goes on from NW_025963857.1 coordinate 3,728,862, forward strand.
CCAGGATCCATTTCAACACACTGTGTCAAACCGTGGAGAAAGGTTACTTTGAAGGAAATTATATTCTAACCAATTTTTAACATTCAGAACATCTTTTTTCCATGAGCATTGATTAATTTCCAAATGAAGCAGTTAAATACATATATAGTGCATGGCATTTGAAATTGAAGAGTTTTCTAGTTTCATTTATTGAAAGTTTATTCAAACTGTGGACTGAACCTTGTGGTGCCCCTATTTAGGTCCCATTCGTATTCATGTTAAAGTCAACGAGGGAGAAATAGTTGCGTCATTAGTTTGTTAACGACTCTTATAATTGCCAATAAACAACAGCTTTTAGAAATATCTTCGTTTGTCTCGATCCGTGATCGTTAGACAGGAAACAAAAAAATGCGTCTTGAAATTAACTGTTTGGGGCATGCTGAACTGAGGAGGTGTGGCGCAAGTAGGTGTGGTGCAAGGGTGCCCCCAGTGCGTCACAACACGTTGTGCAGGGTTGTGTCCCTTTGTATCCAGGATCCGCTTGTAATTGAAATTTAATGTCTTATTAATGCTGAATATGAGCTTTGGTTTGTCGGTTGGCGGTCGGGGATGGGGTAGTCTCGTTTTCAAAGTGTTAAATTGTTTTATTAAACACCTGAATCCATCCCCATCCCATCCCATCCCATCCCAACCCACCCAATACCGAAACACACTGGCACACACAACACCCACACAGAGCCACACACGCCACACACACACAGTCATACACACACATAGGCACACACACACACACAGAGAGTCATACACATACACACATAGACACACACACACCACACCACACAAGCACACACGCACACACACAGTCACAGTCACACACCACACAGGCACACACAAAATACACACAGACACACACGCCACACACAGAGAGATACACACGCCACACACACACCACACACACCACACAAACACACACGCACACCCACACAGTTACAGTCACACACCACACAAACCACACAGTCACACAAACACCACACGCAGTCACACACACCACGCACACACAGTCACACATACACCACACACACAGTCACACACACCACACAAACAGTCACGCATACCACACACACACATACAGTCACAATCACACAGCACTCACAACACAAAGTCACACACACACACCATACGCAGTTACACACATCACACACACAGTTACACACAGTCACACACACCACACACAGCCACACACACCACAAACACACACCACACAGTGACACGCACACACACACATTACAACACACACACACGTACACACCGCCATACACAGCCACACACCTCCACACACACACACACACACACCTCCACACACACAGACACACACACACACACACACACACACACACACACACACACACACACACACACACACATGGGTACCTTGATTGAAATCTACATGGCCAAAACATCGCTAAATAGCGGTGTTAAAACAGATTCGCTACCTGTGGTCATTGGTTTCACATTAAAGTAACCGTCCAGACCTGCATGACTGGCTGCTTTGATATCACTGACATACTTTCAAAATGTGTGAAACATCATACCAATCCCTCACTTTAAATCTAACGGTACACCAACCTTTACAATGTTTTCACAATCACAGGACTATTCCATTGTGTTGAGATGGGGAGATCAATGTGATGAAAGTGCACGATTACACGTGCATTACATGAAACTCTATCAGTGCTGGGAAAGAACATTATCTCGGCTTTCTGAATGTTTTGTTCATGCCTATTCAGTTGACTGTTTGAAGTAAAGAGACAAGTTTGTTCAATGATTGTGAATCACTTGAAACAACCATTGGTTGTCAATAAACCCTTTCATGCTTTCACGATAAAAAACTTTACACATTTTTCCACCTTTCATATCATCAAGCTTTTAACTACCCTTAACAGTGTCACTTAACATCAGTGTTAATGCTTTGTGTTGATAAATAGAGTATTGGTTTCTAGCGTCAACCGGATTTATTCAACAAATATCGATGTAACGTACAGACTCAGTCGACGAACTTCTGTCCTGTTAATAGAAGTATTTCCTGCACTGCTCCAATCGAAGGAGGCATTCTATTCTTTATTAACTACCTGGCAATAAGCCACAGAGAGTCCTATGAAGCTGAGAAATACTACCATCTTCACAACAACCTCTTGTGAAGCACTTTCCAAGTCGGTCTCAGGTGGGCAAAGCTGTTCTTGTAATAATGGAAGAGAGTCGGTTGCCAAGATAAGATGAAATGAGCAGTGTTAAGGATTATGGGTAACGACATCTCGAGAACGTCATTACAACGACGTCGTTAACAATGTTCAAATCATCAAGTTGACTGACCAAAATGGGTTTCACTTAGTTGACAGACAAATAGCACAAGACGCCACCTGACACGAGAACGAGGCCGAATGGTCGTTTATTTATTGTTAGACACAAACGAGATTGTCAGGGCCTTAATGTTAAGCTATTAGCACCGAATGGTGGCATATACACCTTATTTGGCGGATAATGTCGTGACAGCTTATTGGATTACCTTCTCAAAGGCTATTGTAATCATATCTGGGGTGTGATGGAAGTAGCGTGTCAATATAAGGTTAATACAACCACTGCAGTTTTCATTTGACTGTTCACTGAAGTGTAAGTGTATTTTTCCTTGAATGTACCAATCTAATAACATGAAATCGGTGGAAAATAAGTGTAATTTCTTATGACTATATAAATCTGACTCAGTATATTTGGACGTTCCTCGATATGTGTCTCAACAAACGGTAACATGACCTTGGTCGATACCTTGAAACTTACAAAGGATGCTACAGAGGGGGTTGGTCATGTTCACCGGTTTCACGAACACCTGGTGCCTTAGAACTGTTATTTAAAAATGCCGTACAACTATGACTGGATCGACTGTCGACTGTGGGTTAGATTAACGTTGACTTGAAGAGTATTTCAGTTCAATAGCGGTGTTATAACTTGAGTTCGGAGGACAACCCAAAGTGTTGTGTTGTTTGTTTGTTGTTTAACGCCGCACTCAGCAATATTCCTCCTAAATGACGGTGATCTGTAAAAAATCGAGTCTGGGCCATACAATCCAGTGATTGAACATCGATCCAAAGCAATTAGGATACAATGACATTCATCAACCAAGTCAGAGAGCCTGATCACCAGATCCCGTTAGTCGCCTCTTACGACAAGCATAGTCGCCTTTTACGGCAAGCATGGGTTGCTGAAGACCTATTCTATCCCGGATCTTCACGGGTTCAATCTAAAGAGACTCAGGCCTGGCCAATGTAAGGATAAGGCAACTCTATTGTTATTAAGTTTCAATAAAATATACAATGCGCCATTCTATTCACCTTTCCAGCTCATATTAACTATCCTGTTATACATTATCATAAATGTGTTGTGTTCTGAATATCTGAATAATATTTTGTTTTAACAATAGTCAGAATAGAAAGAAGCACAAAAGGAGTAAAAAATGATTTAATTTTCTGTTTATGTATATAATGATGAAACTTCATTAGTCAGGTAAGTCCAGTTTTCAGTTGATTACTAATTCACCCTGGTTAATGAGGACATTTGCATATACGGACGATGTCACTGGGATTAAGGGCGTTTCTATTTTAATTGTTGAGTCATGTATCAGTAATGCCAGAGTTATATCGTTGTCATTTATATATTAACTATGAACGTCCTGGTGAATAGAGAATGGTTAAAGTACCCTATCAATCCCAGAACGCCAATTACATCCCTTACTTGACATAGTCCTGACTCTCAACCATAACCTGACAATGATAGTATCATAATTGTACAGATTAATAGGAGAATCCCATCAATCAGGTCGCTATGAATGCTACATATTAATTATATATTGACTAAATGACAAAAGTAACGTCTTCAAGCCATAAATTTCGTCCGAAGTGCTAGTCTGTTGAGTGTATCAATCCTTGCACACAGAGATAAGATTGTTAATTATTTGTTCATTGTCTTTGTGGTTGGACTTTCTCAAGAGTTATTGGTCTAGAAACCACTTAAGCACATATGGACAAAGCAAACATTTGACTTGAGATATAGATACGTAATAGCTGTTGTAAGATGTGTACTGTACGAGCAGGGATATGACATCTGTAAGTCTTCAGAAACATGGTTGTAGGCTATGGACAATGATATCTCCATGGAACTCTATTTTGAGTTAAAACACAATGCCGTGGCGTATACAATATTCTTAATAATATACAGACGGTCATTACCCATAATGATAATACATATTCATGTCATGGGGTCGTGCCTCCTCGCATCCACCAATCTGTACTAACATCCGCGGTTGTCATGGAAATGGGGCGGTTGGTTAGACTATAGGTCTTTTTTTATTCCCCCACATATGTTTTAGTCTGTAAAATTAAAGCGAGAAAATCATTTCCATAATCATGAGAAATCTCAACTTAAAGTCCTTTGTTCGATTCCGAGTGTGTCACGAACATGTGTTTATGAATCAATATCAAATAGTGAAGGTAATTGTGACTCTTTTGAGCAAGAGCCGTATGGCGCTCTTTGAAATCGTAGAAAAAGCATGCTCGATTGTACCTCAAAAGTTGTAAAATGTAAACACCAAAGGCTGGAGCTGCTGGAATATTGCTCGACATAGAGAGAAAGTTGACTTTTGCAAAGTTGAAGTCAGTCCTCTTGTAGAGAGATTTTTCTGAATCTTTCTTCTAAATATGAAGCAGTTTCGCTGGACATTTTTATTTCTAGTTCAGGTGGGTAAATCAGTGTAAGGGTTTTACCCATTTGTTCGTTACTGATCGATATCAGATCATCAGATCAAGGTGAAGCCAAATTCCCATGTTTTTATCTTTCAAATCCGAATAAAAATTCTTATTCATATTCATATAGATACAAATCAGCAAGTATTGTTTGCCATGGGGATGCCTACTTCTTGCCAAAATGTCTCATCCCCAGATTTGACACAGATGCTCACAATGAGAAAGTCCAGTATTTCACTTATCGTTTTCTCAGTAAACTTTAGATGACATTCGCTTTCATTCTTAACAAATTGTCTTGCAGACAGAGATGTAACGGTATGTCCCGTGGACCAAGGACTGATCAAGTGTTTCCATAAGTTCGTCCGATGAGAAAGTGGTGAACATTACAGATCTTGGTTCTTTTCTGAAATACAAAGATTTAAGCAAATCTTCGTAGTTTTTTAGAATCCACATGGTATCAATTCCACTTATTTGAAATGCTTCCTGTGACAATAAAGACAGTACTCATTGGTTGCATAAAGGGTTATGGTTAATCTTTGTCATTTGCTGGTATATATCTTTCTTTGTACAACTTTTAAATGAGCTTTGGAATGCAGTACAAAGGAACAGACATGTCTTCAGGTCTTAGAGTCAGGTCAAAAGTTGATAGTAGTGATTCATGGTACTGTGTGTGTCCGATTCTTTGTACCCTTCATTGTGAAATAGCTGGAACATCCCTGAAAGTGGAACAAAACCAAACGTAAGAATAACCTTAATGGTGCAATACGTGTAATGAATGTGTTATGACCAGCTGAGACACTGTGTTTAATAATGGTCTACATGAATGGTCTATGGGCCATCAGAGAATTATGTGTGAATAACCTCATTAAACTTTTCTAGTGCTGCAAATTCGCCTTGGCATCATCCGTTACGAATCGACAACACTTCACCAGAATTCTGTTTTACCGTTTAACGTCAAACCTTGTGACCGGAAGATATAACCATATATAAACTTGGTATATTTTCATTGACTTGGCATCGCCAACCTCGACGCTCACTTATCAATAATCGGTCTTCAGCAACCAATGCTTGTCGTAAAATGCGACTAACGGGATCGGGTGGTCAGGCTCGGTGACTTGGTTGATGCATGGCATCGTATCCCAATCGCATAGATCGATGCTCATGGTGTTAATCACTGGATTGTCGTGTCCAGACTCGATTATTTACAAACCGCTGTCATATAGCAGGAGTATTGCTCAGAGTGGCAAACAAACAAATATAGGTCCCTTTGTTATTCGAACCCACAATCAGCGGATCCTGGTACGGAAATTCTGCACAGCAAGACGAACACGGGCTGGTGGATCCTACAGATATGAGGACCTATTTTTAATAATCTTAAAATGTGTCAGCATGATAACAAACAGATAAAAAAAGGCTATAGAGGTATTTTATTGACAAGTGGGCCAGCTGTGACGTCAAACTGAGCTCCTATCGAGCTCTAAGTGCACCCTTCGGGCTCTCGGCTTGAACATATTTAGCCTTAAACTCCCATCAGTGATAGATGGCCGCGCCGTGTATATTAAACAAACATGAAAATTTACTTACAAAATTGTACACTGCTACAGTGAACTAATATCAAAGTAATATTGATTGATTGCTTCGGGGCATGATAAGCCTGTCGTTTTAGCTGTGGAGTAAAACGGCCCTGTGGTTCATTAACTCCCGCAGTAGGGGATATAGTGACATCTAGGAAAGAGTCACATGGTTGGAAGTAAGTAAATGGACGTCGTCAAGATGACCAGTTTGATGCAGCTGTAAGATATGAGCAATAGTAAGTGTATATGTGCGTGTGTGTGTGTGTGTGTGTGTGTGTGTGTGTGTGTGTGTGTGTGTGTGTGTGTGTGTGTGTGTGTGTGTGTGTGTGTGTGTGTGTGCTCTCTTATACGAACGGGTTTTATAGTGCTAGACTAGTGAGATACCATGCCATAATCTGGACACCCACTCAGACACGGCATACTGGCTGCAAGGGGACCAATCCTTGTTTTATTACCTCAATGCCGAGCGCCAGGCTGGGTAACAACAAATACCATGACGCGGCATGGCATCGAATCCCCAACTTTCCACTTGGCCATGGGGGCGGTCGCAATTACTTAGAATATTCGTCAAATAAAAGCGACAAAATCCTTTCCATGTTCATAAGAAAATCTCTGTCAAAAACATCGATTGTACGATTCCGACTATATCATGAGCATGTGTTTATGAACCACCATGAAATAGTGATGACACCAGGTGTTCGCGAAAAAGTGAGCAGATCCTGTCCCACCGGGGGCACCCGTCATAAACACATGCAAAGGAAAGTCAATCATTCTCCCGAAACACTATAAGGCTTGGCTATATGTTCTCCTGTTTCATGACTGTTTAATAATCATATTTCTACTTTGTGTAGTGACTGAACATGCGTATACCTAAGCTGTACTAACTGGCCGGTATTGCCCGTTTCACTCGCTACACCATAGATACGTCGGATAAATCGAACCATTCGTTATGACGAACTTAACACGGTCGTCTCATTGTGCATTGGGACAATTGTAATTTATCGCCTGTGGTATTTAGTCAAAACAATTCAAAGCAAAAAATAGGAATACCATGCTATTCATGCATAATACTGTTTATCATGTATAATTATATCTATAAAACATCCTGAACGCTGCACTGCTTCACAATGAGATGTACACTAACTCAATAATAAATATATTCATATTCACATGCCTGTTCTTGCTGAACTCATGGCCTCAGTAGATATGCCCACAGACAATATATAATTATAATAATTGCCAAATACACAAGAACGAAATTGCTTAATATTTCTTCTTGATAGACCACATGGGTCTGCAGTTTCCTTTAAATTCAGCTTTCAACGACAGATATATTTATGTCAGCAGACAGATAGTAGATGCTTCTGTCACTACTCATAGGAGTAAGACATGAAACGGGCGTTTACTTGAGCAAGTGCGTTATGTATATTTTGATAAACAACTGCTCAATTATCACAACTAAAGATGAGCTGAAGTAACGACGGGTAGGTGTTATATCCCTGAACCTTAATTAAAACTCATTGCTGCTATCAATGCCTTCGTGAACACGTGGTAAAATTGCTGTTGTAGCTTGGCAGTAGTTGATGTATCACATATATCCTGGCAGCTCTCGATGTGAATCATATATCCGATTCGTGAAGATCCAGGACCGGTCTTGAGCAACTGTTGCTTGTCGTAAAAGGCGACTAACGGGATCGGGTGGTCAGGCTCGCTGACTTTGTTGATGCATGTCATCGAACCCAATTTGCGTAGATCAATGCTCATGAGATCGATCACAGGATTGTCTGGTGCAGACTCAATTATTAACAGCCCGTTGTCATATAGCTGGAATATTGCTGAGTTCGACGTTAAACAACAGACAGACAAAGACATACATGTATATCCTGACAATTCCCGATGTGTAGACACAGCCTTGGTCGTGTATACATATAAACTAAGGACCGCCTCCGTGGTCCTGTGGTAGAGCGTCCGCCCGGAGAGCGAAAGGTCCAGGGTTCGATCCCGGGCCGCGTCATACAAAAAGACGTTAAAAGATTGTACTTGTTGTTACCCTGTCTGACGCTCGGCATTAAGGGGCTAAAACAACGACTGGTCGGCTCGGAGTCAGTATACCGTGTCTGAGTGGGGTATTCATGTCAAACTGAGGTATGGTATCTCAGTGAGCTAGCACTATAAATCGGCATCAGTCCGGACTAGTACAAGCAGCCACACACACACATACACGTGCATGCACGTCGCTATATAAGTGCAATAATCTTGGACGCGACGTTAAACCCAATTTCACCTCACCTTTAAACTAAGTGTCTCTGATCATGTCTTCAAACTCTATGGATGTCCCTAGTCCATATAAACAAACCCAACCACCCTATCACGTTCTGTGTCAATGTCAATGTGCAAAATGTGATTCACTTGGGCAATTTACAAAATGCCTAAATATTTTAATCAGTTTACAAATTGACTGAAAATCTGTCCATCTGTCAAATACAGATTGACTTAAATTATTAAGAAGTTCCAAAGGGCTTAAACGAATAACAATATACTAACTATGCTACCATTAGAAGCTAAATGCATATGTATAATATATCAACAAGCTATCAAATATCTGCAAAAGCAGGGGCCATTGTACGATTCGTCATTCCTATCAAATAGTGATAACACCACGTGTTCGCTAAAAGGTGAGCGTAACCTGCCCGACAGGTGGCCTCATTGTTTTAAACACATGCATAGGCAAAGACAACTGTTCACCAGAACAAAACACGGGAACACTGTACAGGTCAAATAGGGAATTGAATCGGACATAATATTTGTCACTGATACGTCAAATTTGGAAATGTCCTCCACATGTCTACCATAAAAAATTGAAGTCATTTGACTGCCTCTGAATCTTCGTAGACAGAGCATCCTCAATTGCACTTAAACGGAAATTTTATTGGAAAGTTGAAGTCATCCCCCTTGTCATACAATCTTGTAGATATTTTTGGCACTCTGAAACGTTATGCATTTATCTAATTATGAACTATAGAAGAGGCAGGTTTAACGTGTCCCTGTTAATTTTAGTTTAGATGGGTAAATCAGTGGAAGGGAATTGGCTATTTAAAGGCATAAACACATATTCTGTTCGAGGAATGTGTTCTGGCATGATTGATATGCGTCATTTTCTCAGCGCGCAGGAACTCTGTCACGCCACCACGTTAATGCCGCCCTGACTGTCTTCCCGATAAGGCAATGTATTTATTATACCCATAAATGGAAGAGAATTAATGTGCCAAGGACCAGAGGGGGAGATAGTTCGGTGCTCAAGACACTAGGATACTGATATTGCAGGAAACAATGTCCTGTCAACCTGAGTGTGTTCCAGTCAGGCATGACCATCAACGGTTGTTAGGCGGTAAAGGATTTTAGGCATATGGCTCTACTCTATCGGCATTTCTTATCATAAACCGTGAATAGAGCGTCTGTCCGTAGAGCGGAAGGTTGGTGGTTCGATCCCCTGGCCTCGTCATACCAAATGACGTTAACATATGGTACAGTAAACTACGTTTATAACGAACACGCTTATCACGAACTGACGGATATAACGAACTGTTTTTTGGTCCCGGTCATTTGCTGTATATATACTGTATATATGTTTATAACGAACTACGGTTATACCGAACAAAAAACTGTGTCCCTTTGAGTTCGTTATAACCGTAGTTTACTGTACGTGTTACCCTGTTACCAGGGTGACGCTAAAACCCATTTAACCTCACCTAAACAGGAATATTATTTATTCAGCGCATGTCCTTCAGATTCTTGTTTTGGCAGTTTATATACATGAGGAAATATATCGGTAACTTAAAGAGTTTCGAGCTATGCGATTTATACGCAACGTTAAGCCCCTTTTTACCTCACTACACATCAGGCCATAAGCGCTGGAAGCAAAGAAGCAATTACTTTTCGAATTCATTTAATAACCAGTGTAAAACATGACACCGCGTGGTCACTATTTCCACAAACTTCAATAGCATCAACCCAAGGTTGTCTCTCGACTCTTTGATGTGCATCAGATATTACTGTTTTTCGCATCAAAACCAATTCTAAATTTCAGTTGTTGAACACACACATCAATTATTCATATTGCCCCACTACAAGTCACGTCTACATTTGTATGTGAGTGAGTGAGTATGGTTTTATGGTTTTCGCCGCTTTTAGCAATATTCTAACAATATCACGGTGAGAGACACCAGAAATGAGCTTCACACATTGTACTCATGTGGGGAATCGAACCCGGGTCTTCGGTGTGACGAGCGAACGCTTAAACCACTAGGCTACCCGACCACCCCGATTCGTATGTGATGTATATCATAGTACAACTGAAATGGCGCGTCAGTGTTTTCATATGAGGGCAGTTCATGTAGTTTTAGAAAGATTGCACAAAGATGGCCGCCACTGCAGCTACTGTCCCCATCCCCATCCGTTTCTTATTTGAATGCCAGAAGAAGCGTAAATTGTTCATTTATGAGATGAATACGTGTATAACCAACCATTACTTCTCCGAAGTCCGTCTTTAACTGATAGCACCCTGGTAAATCGAGACGACTTTCCTAACATCATACAACGACGATGCCCTTTAAAATTGCTAATCCAAGTGACAAATTACAAGTACAATTTGTCTCATGAAAACTCTCTGCATCCGTCTGTGGCGGGAGTTGTCATCACTTTAGAATTATTTCTCATGGTGGTGTTTCATGAATATTCCTTGTGTTAACATCAAACATCTTTGATGAAAAAAGTGTTCATCGACAAATAAAGAATCCAGCTCAAATCTTCTTCGGGCCGGAGACTTAACCCTCTTTAACGGCAATGACCTCCTTTGTCCATAGACAATATAAAGGAAATGCCACCATGGCCTGCACTGAATGGAAAGTGGTTCATTGATTGGCTACAATTCTAGAAGCCTCTCGTGACTTCATAAAGCGAGCTTTGTGAAATTCTTTCATACCCAGGAGTGTAAAACGATAAAATAATGGATTGCATGCTAGGGTTTTCGTCAGGGACGCAGGGACGCGTATGCCCCTCGACATTCAAGATTTTGAAAAGCCTCCTAGCTATTCCTGGTATTGTTTGGCCCCGTTACCGGCGATTAGACTTAATTCACCAAGGGGGGGACGGGAAGGGTTTACCTACATCAGAGTACATAAAAAGGGGAGAATAGTTCTATTTTCAATGTCATTCTGCCAATAATGTCTTTTATCAAACGTTCCCCTGATGAGGCTTTCTATTTATAGACCTTCTGCACTTCCTTGTTCAATGAAGCAGAATCAAAACGAGAGTCGATTTGAAATCTCGTATTTAGGTGATGGGCTCTCTCTCACATGCGGCCCACATCAAAATGTGTAATTTCAGTTCTCAATTAAATACTGTTTCTGATCAAACGCAGACGCAACAGTCGAAGACGTGATTGCACATGGCTATACACTTCCAGCGTCCATTGGCGCCTTGCTCCCTAATCTTGATAGGCATGTATTCAGCAGACAGGCGGCAATCCACGATTGAATATATTAGTGAAATATGTAAATTACGTATTTTTGTATTTCACTATGGTCTTTTGCGATGGTTGATCTGGAGTGTGAGACGTCTTGACATGAGCCAGGTCGGAGGCTAGCGCAGCTCAGTGGTTAGAAGATTCGCTTGTAACGTCCTGGTCCCGGGTTTAATTCCCCACACTGGTGCAATATGTGAAGCTTATCTGTTAAGACCAGTCGTCTAGGGCGCCGCGACTCGCTGTGCAGAGTTGTGTCCCTTGGGCACGCCAGAAACCTATGGTTGCGGGTTCGAATCTCGGTTCGCCCCGATTATGTTTCTAGGTTTGTCAGCACCATACCCGTGCTCGTGGCTTTCACCGAAGTGGTAAACGTCTGAGACTTGCATCACTTGGGACTTTCCTCCCACATTAAGCTGACACGCCGCGATATAACTGGAATACTGTTAAAAGCGGCGTTAAACCCAACTCACTCACTCACTCACTTAAGATATGACTGGAATATTACTAAACGTTGCGTTGGACTAGAAATATTTTTGGCAATTGACAGAATATGCAGTTTGCGTGACAGCGGTATGTATGATGTCATTTTTGATGTCATCTCATCTGAACGAAAGATTTAGTGACAATTAATTGATTTCTGTCTAGGATAGGTCCTCAGCAACCCATCCTTGCACGAGGCGACTTAATAGATCGGGTAGATCTTTAGATCGATTCGATGACTTGTTTGACTGCGCACCCAGACAGCAGGGATCGTTGCTCATAATATCAGTCAATGAAGATCCGGGCTAGAATAGGTCTTCAACAACTTGCCGTAAAATGCGACTGTGGTTGTCGTAAGGGGCGAATAACGGGATCGGGTGGCCAGGCTCGCTGACTTGGTTGTTGCATATCATCGTATCCCAATTGCGTGGACCGATGCTTATGATGTTTATCACTGGATTGTATGGTCCAGACTCGATTATTTACAGACCGCCATCAAACAGCTGCAATATTGCTGAGTGTAGCGTTAAACAATAAACAAACAAACAATTCATTGTTTAGTCCAGACTCGATTATTTAAAGGCAGTTGTTTTGTGGCTGGGATATTTCCGAATGTGGTGTTGAATAACTGACAAGCAAACAAAGACAGAACCTGTTTGGGTTGAAAACTCGCCCCCAACGACCAGATTTTATGCTCCTGATTGCATTGGACGTGAAGTTTCAGAGACATTTAGGTTAGGTCTCGTATGGCTGACCAAGAAAAAATATATAAACTATTTTGACAGTTTAACATCGCGTTTTATACTCAACATGTATTCAAAAGATGTTTGTTTATTCTTGCAGTTCCAGTCACAGCTCGATAAACCTCTACAACAATCAGGACCGGGACAGACCATCGAAAATACCAAACCCAAATGGTAAGCCACTTCATATTACCTGTGCCGTGACATATAGTGACATATTAAACCCTGACATTCAACTTTTTTTCAGAAGACAATGCCGTTAATGTATTCAATTAACAACCCAAACAGTAAATCACATTAGTAGACAATGCTGTGACATATATTGACATACTAATCCAAACGGTCACCACTACAGAAGACACTGCTGTGACATATATTAACATACTTATCCTTAACATGCAAGTGTGTGCGTGCGTGCGTGCATGCGTGCGTGCGTGGGTGTGTCTTGTCTTGTAAAAAACTAAAAAAGCAGTTTTTTTCAAGAATCTCTTAAACGTTTTGACTATTTTTTTAAACAAAATATAATTAACTCCATTTAATTGAAAGACAAGTCAAATGGTTATTTCTCTTTCAATTTTGACCTACTTTGAACTATTTTCATTACCAATTGCAACTTTTTTTAACAGATTAAAAAAAGACTATCATTACAGAACATAAGAGAGAAATTTTATAAATGTCAACTTCTTTATTATGAGGAACACAACGTTTCGGAGCATTCACCTGATGAGGGAGTGAGCACATACTTCGAAACGTTGAGTTCCTCATAATAAGGAAGTTGGCACCCATAAGTTCTCATTCTAAACGCCATTCAAACACTTAATTTCAGAACAATTTTGAAAATGCGAGTGGGTGGAAACGTAAACAATAAAATTAAGAAACGCCTTGTGAAGGTGATTTGGCCTATCGCCAGTCTGTACTCACACTCCATGCAGGCTTGAAGACGATGCTATTGTTACAGTACCACATCAGATGTATCCGCGTGTTTCTTCCGCTCACAAGAAAGCGCCAACTGTCGGCTCTCGAGCGAAATCGGATTTGGAATGTACTATTTTTCTACTGTGTCTAGATTAATCTGTAACTAATTAGAGGAAGAAGCCGAATGTTCAAATAAAAGACCCTAAAAGTGTTTACAAACCTGTTTCCTAGAGAGCTTTAAAGTAGAACATGTATTTCCCGTTGCTGACAGAAAGTATTAAGACATGGTTCTCCCAAAGGCGTGTAATCTTTCAAAGCGCTTTACCCATTAAGCATGTTGAACAAATGTATATCACATTAGGGAAACATCTATACGGGAACTGTAATCACACTATTTGATAATGTGCCCTCTTTGCTCGTCTCTTTAAACTTAAACATCCAAAAAGATCAGATTATGGGTATCGCAGTCAGGGAGGGCACAGCACCTAAATACAACCGCAGCGTTTGACGAGAAGCCCGTCTATAGATAGATTCGCATTGCCCGAAAGCCAGTGAGTGGCGTCACATCTGCCAATCAAAACCCTCAACTAAATCTGTATGAATGGATGTTTATTGTAGGAGACAGCTAAAAAACATGCGGACATGAAGTTAAAGAAATTAAGAAATTTGTCTCACTCGGGAGATCCAGAATCTTGGAAGGAGCTATTTGATGTGATTTCTGATGGCTATTTATGGTTGGGTTGATGACAAGATCTAACGAACGCTCCCGTCAGAGCGCCAGAGAGTCATGCAGAACTAGTGCAGTTATATCCGCCTGAGCGCACAGCCGACCGGTTTATATACATGAGACGAGATAGTTAGATGAGGCTATTTTACTGATGTGTCATACATTGTATGTATCTGAAGCAAAGTTGTAGTCGTTTGTGCAATGAGACATCGCAATGGGATCACGTGATGTGTATTTTAACCCGATATATATTTTCATGTCATATGACTGTTGGGTGATGCACGTGCATTACGTGCAGCTGCAATTTCATGATAATTGTTAGTGTTTAAGAACAGTTCATGACTCGTTTCAGAACATTATCGACACAACGCCGCGCGTTGTCCAATGAGGTGAGGTGGGATGAAAAGGGGCACAATATCCATAATCCGCTTGTCTCGAACTACGCATAGCTCGAAACACTTTGAGTTACCGAGGTTTTACTACATGTATATAAACTGCCAAAGCACAGAAACGGAAAGGCATGCGCTGAATAAGAAATATTCCTGTACCAGCTGAGATCCAGTGGGTTTAGCGTCACCCCGCAAATTGCACTTATAAGCGACGTGCATGCACAAGTGTGGGTGGCTGCTTGTACTATCCCGCACTTAGGCCGGTTGTATAGTGCTAGCTCACTGAGATACCAGGTTAACATGAACCCCACTCAGACACAGTATACGACTCCGAGTCGTCCTGTCAATGTTTTAGCCCTCAACGCCGAGTGCCAGACAGGGTAACAACATGTACCATCATTTAACGTCTTTTGGTATGACGCGGTCAGGGATCGAACCCCAGACCTTTTGCTCTCCGGGCGGACGCTCCACGGAGACGGTCCAACCTACGTGCATACCTGTCGTAAGAGCTGACCAAAGGATCAGATGGCCAGGCTCGGAGACTTGTTGCGTGGATTGATGCTCATGATGTCAATCACTGGTTGTATGGTCCAGGCGATAAGCACAGCCATATAGCTAGAATAGTAAAATAAAATAATAATACGGCCTTAAACCAACAAGGAAACAAATATATTAGCCACATGAAATGAATTCTGAAATTCTCGTTTGTTCTTTCAGATTAACAAAAAATAATTGTACAGTTGGCAATAAAAGATATTGTACGTTTGAGTACTTTTGAACTGATGCAACTACTATTATTTTGAAAACATCTAAACGTACCCGACTGACGTGCCCGTAAACTCGAAACTCGATTATTTTCTTCGAACAGTATTTCGAGACAAGCGGAGTATCGCTATCGTACCATATGGTTCGATAAATGTTCTGCTAATGCAGTAAGCTACATCGATATCGAGTTAATGAGTTTTCACTGTAGTCGATTTTTTTTTGTCTTGATTTCATGAAAAATTTATGAATCAAATAACGGACAAATCAATTTGACAATATAAGGTTGGGGTTGGGGTGGGGGTATTTGGTAGCAACGCCCAAAGTTCTCAACTATTCAGTCAGGTTCGAAGCCCTAGATGACCAGTGACATCAAATTCCAATCAATCAATTTCTCCCACGAAGAAATAAATGTCGTTCAATCAGCTGCAGAGCAGCATCTGAAAACGGACTTTACTTCTCCCGACGGTCGATATATCATTATGTCCTATGGGAAATCTACCTCGAGATTAATCAGTCAATTAAAGTGTATTAAAGTCGATGTAAAGGCAGTACTCTATACTTTAATCTGATTATATACCGGACCTATCCAGCGTAGAACATAACAAGGCAAGTAATATGCTATATGAAACAAAAATAAAATCATAATACCATCATCCCGTTTCTGAAAGGCCCATCTAGACACTTCTCCCGAGTATGCTCGCCATCTAAAGTTACTTATCTTTCTTCCAATCAAATAACCCGACCAACACTCCTCTCATATAATCCTGATAAAGTTCAGCTTGTAGAGATGACAGATTTGTTGATGTGTTGTGACGTACAGTGTCCGGCTAAATGGCGGGAAAACAGCACAGCCATTCTTCAACGTTATATATGTGGCGTTGGTGGTGACGTCGAGATGCAAAGGGAGATAACTCTAAATGCACACCATCACAGAGCTATGTGTGAGCGATAGTGAGTTTTCTTGTCAGTTGTTCTCGGATACAGACGTAGGTGTGATAGTAGGTCAAGGACTCGGTTGCCAAAATGTAATGGCTAACTAGCGGGTAAAAGATACGCCACCAAATAAATTATTGTCTTAGTTTTCAACAAATTTGCCAAACAGCACGAAAACTGTTGGGAACACATAACTTGAATGCAACTTACCTTTTCCCTGTGAACATGTGCACGTGCTTCGCGTGATTTGCGAGAAAAGTGAATTTAATCACTAAAAAAATGAAAAATGTGCACAAAGTTACCTGTATGAAATTCTGGTATAAAACATGACAGGATTGTACTCTCTCGTCACATGAAACCGTTTAAAACAACGAACATGCCTCGAATAACTGCAGAGCAGATGGAGAGAGCCATCGGTGTTTTGCAAATGGGAGCGATGCAGGAGCACGTTGCCAGGATCATGGGCTGCTTCAATGGCACTATCGCCAGACTTGTCACACGTCTCAGGCAAACTGGCAGTACTGCAGACAGGCCGAGGAGTGGAAGACCCAAGGTCACGACCCCGCAGGAAGACCGGCATTTAAGGATGCTTCACCTACGGTCCAGATTCCTAACTGTGACGTCATCATCCGCAAACAACCTTGGACATCCAGTCAGCAGAAGGACCGTTGCTGGACGACTCCGCCGGTATGGCCTCCGTGCCTATTGACCTTTCAAGGGCATGACGTTAACGTTTCTACACCGACGTCACAGACTGAGATTGGCCAGGACTGTACAGCAGTGGCAGCAGGGAAATTGGCGAAGAGTGCTCTTCAGCGACGAGAGTAGGTGGCAGCTCTTCAATTCGATGGGCGGGTTCGAATCTACCGACGACGTGATGAACGGACGTCAAGTTGTTGCGTCCAAGAAGTGGAAAGGTGGTAGTGTCATGGTCTGGGGTGGCATCCGCTGGGACCAGAAGACAGATCTGATCATAATCGACGGAAATCTCACTGCACGTCGTTACATTGATGAGGTTTTGCGGCCTGTAGTACTGCCTTTTCTGCAAAGACACAGAACCTCTGGGACCAACTTGGACGCACGACGCAGGATATCGGAGGCGTCAACAGCCGTCATTGGCGAAGGATGCCTTGGCAATTGCCTTGCAGGAAGAATGGCGTAGGATCCCTAATTAGGATGTCAGGAGACTCGCGTACTTAGTTCGACGTCGTGTTAGGGCCTGCATCGTTGCTGGAGTGGATCACATCCGATACTGAGCCATCTGTGTAACACGGGGCTTTAAAAGAGATCGATGTCGATTCTGCGGGTGTGATCGAATACTGGACAGTGCACCAGGCATGATAAACGTGTCAGCAGAACTTTAAGTACATGCTTTTTTATCTTGTCATTTTTAAATACCGTTTTTGAATAATTGTTTGCTTTTATAATAAAACATCAACTGTTACCAAATTTTGCGACTGTTTTGTTTTAGACCAGAAAATTGTTTGGTGGCGTTTCTTTTGACCGTTAGTTTATTAGTCTAACAGTTGCAGGATGTTTCTCGTTTTCCTAAAACAAACTTCAATGAGTGTTTATATCCTTGTTCATTTGCCAGGTGAACATTATTGAACAATATTACTAACTACTACTAATGATGATGATGATAGTGATGATGATGATGACGAAGAAGAAAAAGATGATGATGATGATGATGATGATATAACGAGGATTATGATAACAGCAATGATATATATCATGAACGCTTGCTGTTGAGACAGCGTTGCGCAGATAGCATATGTAATGCAAAACCTTTGACGATTCACTCAACTCATACCATGAATAAGTACAAACTTACAGACACTCTCTCTCTCTCTCTCTCTCTTCCACAGCGGTGGTATTTCAGATCTGTATCCAGAACAGGTACAAGTTAAACAAGAAGTTAAGGAAATGGCTAGCCCAGTCGTCAGCCAGCCCGGAGAGTACGGAGGAGAAGGGACTCATGGCACAGGCCAAGGTAGGTAACTGCAGGTTAAGCAGGACACTTACAGTAATATAGACAGACACTGACAATAATATAAACAGACACTGACACATAAAGACAGACACTGACAGATATAGACAAACACTGACAGATATAAACAGACACTGACACATATAGACAGACACTGACAGATATAAACAGACACTGACACATATAGACAGACACTGACAGATATAGACAGACACTGACAGATATAGACAGACACCGACAGATATAAACAGACACTGACACATATAGACAGACTATGACACATAATGACAGACACTGACAGATATAGACAGACACTGACACATATAGACAGACACTGACACATATAGACAGACACTGACACATATAGACAGACACTGACAGATATAGACAGACACTGACACATATAGACAGACACTGACACATATAGACAGAC
The DNA here is from genome assembly GCF_023055435.1 of Haliotis rufescens. NCBI lineage: Eukaryota > Metazoa > Mollusca > Gastropoda > Lepetellida > Haliotidae > Haliotis > Haliotis rufescens. The sequence continues at coordinate 3,748,104 of NW_025963857.1, forward strand.
ACTGACACATATAGACAGACACTGACACATATAGACAGACACTGACAGATATAGACAGACACTGACACATATAGACAGACACTGACAGATATAGACAGACACTGACAGATATAGACAGACACTGACACATATAAACAGACACTGACACATATAGACAGACACTGACACATACATTTTTTGTTTGTTTTGTTTGTTGTTAAACGCCGCACTCAGTAATATTCCAGCTATATGACAGGGGTCTGTAAATAATTGAGTCTCCACCAGACACTCCAGTGACTTACATTTATGAACATCGATCCACGCAATTGGGAAACGATGACATGCATCAACCAAGTCAGCGAGCCTGACCACCAGATCCCGTTAGTCGCCTCTTACGACAAGCATCGGTTGCTGACACATATATACAGACACTGACAGTAAGATAGACAGACACTGACACACATATACAGACACTGACAGTAATATAGACACTAACACAATACTGACTGACGTGGGGAATCCGGGTTAGAATAGGTTCCAAGCAGCCTCCGCTGGTTGTAGAAGGGGACTAAATTGATCGGATTATTTAGATGGTTCCCGACGGCGTGGCTCGTTGCTCATTATATCAATCACTGGCTTATCTGTTTATTTACAGGCCGCTGTCATATAGCTGGAATATTATTGAGTGATTCGTTAAACAACAGACTAAACAACAGTTACTAACATACACAAATACAGACATTGGCCCTGGTGGAAATATGCATTGGCAGGGAGATACAGACAGACGCTGACATGAATGATAATAGTCGGTTATCCAGGGTTAGAGGTCAGTCGTTCCTCCCACATCATGCTGACACGCCGTGATGTAACTGAAATACTGTTTTAAGCGGTGTTAAACACACCCCACTCACTCACACCACTTAAACAAATTAAATAAGCCTGGTGATACGACCCTAGGGTAGGCACTGAGCTATTGTGCCATCTCTCTAGGCATTACATCAACATGTCTGGTGATTGACAACAAGGGCGTTCTGATTATTTCCGATCATTTCACAAAGGTGAATACTTCTACAATAAGGAAAAAAATGTGTCTAGTGGAATAGGATGAATAATTCAATTTAGGTCAGTAAGAGCGTATAATGGTGTACACATTATTAGATTAAAAACTTGAAAGAGTATCCACTGTTAAAGGATCGTTAAAAGCATTTATTACTGTTTTTTGCGATGTTTGCATGAAGATATGTATTTTGTAAAGAGAACAGAAATATGTAAATGTCAGGCCCTGTTGCACTCGGCGGACTTGTCACTACTCTTAATCATCCTTACTATGGTCGTCCAAGGCGCCGGAAATCGCTGCGTGGAGTTACCTGCCTTAGCCGTGCCAGGATTCTATGATCGTGTATTCGAATCCCAGATTGACCCAGATTATGATCCTTGGTTTGTCAGCATGCTACTCGTGGGTTTCACAAAGGCATGCAACCCATCGGACTTTATTCCCACATTAAACTATCCTTGATATAACTGAAATATCACTCAAAACGGCGTTGAACTCATCTCACTCACTCATTCACGTGTTAAGTATCTGATACGTAGAGTCTGTAGTATAAGGTTCTATTTAATCGGGGTGGTGTTTCACCAGATTGCTTATTCAATTATTGTTCCTTTCTGATACATTGACGTTATTAATTTATTTATTTTTAAACTGCAAATGAATGTTGCGTCTAGGATTACTAACTTACCCATATAATGTCATTGAAGCATGCAGCGGATGCAGAAAACGCGGACAATGCAGCAGAACAGAAGAGACAGCTGGGGAAGAAAGTACGATACGGCGAAATAGTCCAGGTAATGGTGATGTAAAATAAAATACCAGTTAATCACTATCACTGATAACTACCTTACTCGGCCTATATTGAAGTGACTAGTGGGACACGATTAACCGTTAAGTGACACCAACTAGGTGAGCAATGTGTTCCTCCTCGTGGACAGGTTTTGTCCGCAGGTTTTGTCTGCAGGTTTTGTCTGCAGGTTGTGTCCGCAGTATTTAGTCCGCTATAACCTTCCAGTATTGGGAAGCACGAATCTGTATTAAGAGAGTGTTATAGATGAGGTTCGGTGTACCTTAACTGTCATTACAAACGTTATTCTTACCAATTAATCACCTCATTCAGTCAGGTTAATGCCCTGTAACGATGAAGCCGAGACGCATCTCTGGTAAAGACTCAATAAGACGCTTAATAAAGAGATAAAAATTGCTTTTAGTGCTCCAGTTGAACAAAGCGTTACTGCTTTCTTTCATTAAAAGAATGGGATTTTCAGAGCAGAGACTGCAAATACATCGTCACTCTCAATCTGAATTATTCGGCTATGCTGGCTTGTTTACATGTATTTGATACAAAAGGCATCGATTGTCATCTGATATATTGCTTTCACCATCTTTCCTCCTAACGGTAACCAGAGATTATCCTAAAGAAATTACTGCGGGGGGTCTCAGTTGTCGCATAAAGCAGCATGGTGTTTGTCGGAGGTGAATACATTTTAATGGGCACTGTCAATATGGGCTGTTTAGAGACATGTGTGATAAAAGCATGATATAAAAGAGGTACAACGTAATTATTTTTGTTTTGTTTTATATTATAAAGGATACCTTTTGACGTCGTATGTAACGGGTGTTTTAGATTTGTTTCCCAGACACTTTATATTCGTTTTAGACAGAATATTCTTTATCATTAGATGAATGATTCGAATCAGTTGACTTTCTTAAAATCAGGATCCTGTCTTTAAGCTATTTCCTCCATTGCATTAACAGAATATTTATATCAGGTTATGAAAACTATGTAACGCCACGAGCATTATCTTGGTGAATGGAATCTGGCGCAGTATAAATGGACTTATTATTATTATTATTATTATTATTATTATTATTATTATTATTATTATTATTAAAGACACAGGGGCACTTGTATACCAGTCCAAAGACGTTAAAGGCACCGGATTCTTTTATATTACTATAGTTAATATGTCATGCCATGACAGATTAACTATGGTAATATGAAAGAATCGGGTGGTTTTTAAATCGTTTTTAGTAGTATATATCATAACACTTAGATGTTTTTCAATATACTCACAATGGTTTTGTTTACTGTTGTCTTGGTTGCAGCTGAAGCACACGTTCACCAACAAGTACATTCACATGTGTACATCACAGACAAGTCAGCGAGACAAGAACAACATGATGGTAGGTTACGTCATCTATAGTCATACGTATAGCGTAACGGAACGTGTAGCGTATAGCGTGACGGTACGTGTATTGTAACGGTTCATATATACTTAACGGTACATGTAGTGTAACGGTACTTTGATGTAACGGTACGTATAACGTAACGGTACATGTGTAGTGTAACGAAACGTATAGCGTAACGGTACGTGTAGCGTAACGGTGCGTATAGCGTAACAGTACGTGTAGTGTAACGGTACGTATAGCACAACGGTACCTGTAGCATAACGGTACGTATAGCGTAACGTACGTGTAGTGTAACGGTAGGTACAGCGTAACGGTACATGTGTAGTGTAACGGTACGTGTAGTGTAACGGTACGTGTAGTGTAGCGATACGTATAGCGTAACGGTACGTGTAGCGTAACGATACGTATAGCGTAACGGTACGTGTAGCATTACGGTACGTATAGCGTAACGGTACGTGTAGCATAACGGTACGTATAGCGTAAAGGTACGTGTAGTGTAACGGTACGTATAGCGTAACGGTACGTATAGCGTAACGGTACGTGTAGTGTAACGGTACATGTGTAATGTAACAGCACATGTGTTGTGTTATGGATGTGTATGGCTCAACGGTTTTACCTCTTTGGCAAGGAGGAACGTTATACAGATGGGGAGGATGAGGCGGGGCAGGATACGCTCACCTTTTGGCGAACACCTGGTATCATCACTATGTTATTGTGAGTCATACACACAAGCATATGATATAGTCGTAATCCTTCACTGGACGCTAGATTTATCATATATTTCTGATTTCGGACGGGTTTTGTCAATTGCACACACACACACACACACACACACACACACACACACACACACACACACACACACACACACACACACACACACACACATTATATAATATATTATATTAATGTCAATCCCACCAGAAAAGGTGTCATCGTACCCTGTGTGCGGCGTTAAACAATTAAAGAAACAAATAATTATGTCGTAAAGATAATGATAGAAAATAGAAACATTTTCTCTAAAACACAAACAAAATTCGATTAAGCGGGCAAAGTATGTTTTGAAATACTTGGCCCGCCAATCAAACCGTGCTTTATCTCCTTCGTCGCGGAGTCTGTTGCCTCTAGCCCGTTCTCTGAATCCCCATCTTATCATCAGTGTTTCACAACGCAGTCGCCCAGTGAGACGTGTTCCATGTATATCAAACAGCCCATGACAGGTATAATCAAGTGATGAGACATTCCTCAAATGCATCAGCATCCCATCATCACGATCTCCAACACAGTTCTTTGAAGAAGATAATAGAGATGAAAAACATCACGAACTTATCCAGTGATACTTACATGAAACATTTTGAATATTTGTCTTAATTTCAATGTCAAAGTTTTCTGAAAAATATGAAAACGCCCAGAACGTACTTTAGTACAAGGTAATATATAATTAACAAAGGCATGTTTGATGGATGCTTCTACGGAGCCTTAAAGAATTATGTGCATAAGTTCTTAATTCGTTTTCCCAATGGCAACGGAAATATTACTTTGAAAACTAATTGTGTCTACCAACCCCCTCCGTTGTTCAAACCTGGGATGTTTTTTCAGTGTTATCAAAAGTCATGTGTCTTGGTCTTCCAACGCGAGTGCAATAATGAATGTACGCTGGAGTGGCTATATATAAACGACATCAAAGTCGCCGGCCCACGAAGTGTATTGATTGATAGTAAAACATTTTCTGGGTGGCAAATCGTGTGGAGTGTCTGTCTTACATGTGTACCCTCTTCCAACTGACAGACTGAGAAAACAAACACACCCCCGATACATTCGCAGCTACCACAAACGTAATCCAAGGAACCTCCCTACATGTGTGTTTAAACAACTGCTGATCGTGCTGCTACGAAGTCGAGTACCTGGGAAGTGATTAACGTAATCCAATGAGCGGGGTGATCAGCAATAGGAGCGTTATGTTAGGAGTAAGCCTGGTGACTTCTCACTACCGCAATGGTAATGAGATATTGGGTCTGAATCTCAGCTTTAATAACACGTCTTAATCAGCTTGATATTCCCCCGTAGCATCCCATAACGCTAAACCGCATCCCTGTTGGGAACGTTCGAAATTGGGATCGATGCTAATCCGATTTTCGATTCATTTTCTGAATTAAAATTACGCAGGCCCATTCCGACATTGTGATAGCCGTCATCTGGGGTGCATCAAAAAGTCTAGGTTGCTGCGATTTAGGATTTTTGTTACATGAAAAACATTCATGGAATGATATCATGAATCAATGAAACTACACTGGCACAAAACTGTGCCAAACATATTACTGGGTAACTTTACAAGTGAAAGTAAGCCTATACCAAAACGACATTTCTTGTACACTCACTTGAGATGAATAGCTACTTGGGGGATAAAGTGAACCAATGAAGAGTAGAAATATTTGAATGGAGGTTGGTTGGTTGGTTTGTTGTTTAACGCCGCACTCAGCAATATTCCAGCTATATGACGGCGGTCTGTAAATAATCGGGTATGGACCAGAAAATCCAGTGATTGACATCATGAGCATCGATCCACGCAATTGGGATCGATGACATGCATCAACCAAGTCAGCGAGCCTGACCACCCGATCCCGTTAGTCGCCTTTTACGACAAGCATAGTCACTTTTTACGGCAAGCATGGGTTGCTGAAGACCTGTTCTACCCCGGAATCTTCACGGGTCTTGAATGGAGGCAATAATTGCAAACTATCTATAATGATGATATGGATTAATGACATAAGATATTAATGTAAATTGATATTCCATATGTCATCACTAAAATTTGTTAAATTGCCACGTGTATCCAAGGCCTTAATTAACTAGTTGCCTAGCTTTAGCACCATGTGAGGCCAATATAGCAGTATGGTGGTATAATTATTGCGATACCTGCTATACGTTGTTCTCTCTAATGAATATTGTTATCGATGCGAAAAAACAGTCCGATACACTTGGTATCACTACCTGATAAGTATATAAATTAGGTTGGTATCCAGGAACTACTATTAATAATCCCCTTCATCGATACGACGCCTACTTGCTTTAACAAAAATGGTTGTCTGGCTATCCTCGATACTTTAGCTTTTCCAGCGCTTTTGTGAACAAGCATGGCTGAATCATTTGGCATAATAACGATATAATAAATGAGTCTGTTCACTCAGACATAGTATTCCTGCGCGGTTCCTTGAATTAATTTTGTGAATGAAAGTATGGTATATTATTCTAAGAATGACATATGAAAATATAGTGTCTCCCTCGTATGTTGCCATATCGTAAAAACTAAGCATTCTTATGTAAGTAAATATTCAAGCGTCAACGCCGGAGAAGTACCAGTCTCCGAAACAGATTCCATTGAGCGAAGAAAAAGGCAAAATGGCGATGAAAAGTACATGACAACTTGAGCTAATATGTCTGTCTTTTTTCAGATCATGTTACAAGACTTCAACGCCAAAAATGCCCAATTTCGCATCCTACCTCAATACAAGGTCAAGTCAGAAGGGGAAGTGGTAAGCAGCTCAAACCAACATTAATACAACTCACCCCCACAGTAATACAAAGGGAATACAGACAGTATATACAACTCATCCCCATAGTTATACAACTCACCTCACAATAATACAACTCACCCCACAATAATATAACTCATCCCCACAGTAATACAACTCACCCCCACAGTAATACAACTCATCCCCACAGTAATACAACTCACCCCCACAGTAATACAACTCACCCCCACAATAATACAACTCATCCCATAGTAATACAACTCACCCCTACAGTAATACAACTCACCCCCACAATAGTACAACTCATCCCATAGTTATACAAATCACCCCCACAATAATACAACTCATCCCAACAATAATACAACTCACCCCTACAGTAATACAACTCACCCCCACAATAGTACAACTCATCCCATAGTTATACAAATCACCCCCACAATAATACAACTCATCCCCAACAATAAAACAACTCACACCCACAGTAATACAACTCACACCCACAGTAATACAACACACACACACACACACACACACAATAATACAACTCACACCCACACTAATACAACTCACCCCCACAGTAATACAACTCACCCCATCAGTAATGCAACGCACCCCCACAATAATACAACTCATCCCCACAATAATACAACTCACCCCCACAGTAATACAACTCACACCCAAAGTAATACAACACACACACACACAATAATGCAACTCACCCCCACACTAATACAACTCACCCCATCAGTAATGCAACTCACCCCACAATAATACAACTCATCCCATAGTAATACAACTCACCCCTACAGTAATACAACTCACCCCCACAATAGTACAACTCATCCCATAGTTATACAAATCACCCCCACAATAATACAACTCATCCCCACAATAATAAAACTCACCCCCACAGTAATACAACTCACACCCACAGTAATACAACTCACCCCCGCAGTAATACAACTCACCCCCGCAGTAATACAACTCACCCCCACAGTAATACAAAAGGAATACAGATAGTATGTACATATAGAGACAGAAGGATAAACGGGAAACAGATAGTATTTCCACATAAAAGCCAAAGGATAAAGGGAAATAAAGAGAGTATATACATATAGAGACAGGGGGAGAAAGGGGAATACAGATAGCATATACATATAAAAACAGAAGGAAAAAGAGGAATACAAAGATTTATAGATGTAGAAACAGAAGGGAATAAAGAGAGTATATACTTGTAGAAACAGGAGGATAAAGGGGAATATAGAAAGTATAATACATATCGAAACAGGAGGATAAAGGGGAATATAGAAAGTATATACCTATAGAAACAGAAGTATAAAGGGAAAACAGAGAGTATATACTTATAGAAACTGAAGGATAAAGAAGAAATAGGAACTATATACATTTTAGAAAATGAGGATAAAGAAGAAATAGGAACTATATACATTATAGAAACTGAAGGATAAAGAAGAAATAGGAACTATATACTTATAGAATCTGAAGGATTAAGAAGAAATAGGAACTATATACTTATAGAAACTGAAGGATAAAGGAGAAATAGGAACTATATACTTATAGAAACTGAAGGATAAAGAAGAAATAGGAACTATATACATTATAGAAACTGAAGGATAAAGAAGAAATAGGAACTATATACTTATAGAAACTGAAGGATAAAGAAGAAATAAGAACTATATACTTATAGAAACTGAAGGATAAAGAAGAAATAGGAACTATATACTTATAGAAACTGAAGGATAAAGAAGAAATAGGAACTATATACATTTTAGAAACTGAAGGATAAAGAAGAAATAGGAACTATATACTTATAGAAACTGAAGGATAAAGAAGAAATAGGAACTATATACATTATAGAAACTGAAGGATAAAGAAGAAATAGGAACTATATACTTATAGAAACTGAAGGATTAAGAAGAAATAGGAACTATATACTTATAGAAACTGAAGGATAAAGAAGAAATAGGAACTATATACATTATAGAAACTGAAGGATAAAGAAGAAATAGGAACTATATACTTATAGAAACTGAAGGATTAAGAAGAAATAGGAACTATATACTTATAGAAACTGAAGGATAAAGAAGAAATAGGAACTATATACATTTTAGAAACTGAAGGATAAAGAAGAAATAGGAACTATATACTTATAGAAACTGAAGGATAAAGAAGAAATAGGAACTATATACATTATAGAAACTGAAGGATAAAGAAGAAATAGGAACTATATACTTATAGAAACTGAAGGATTAAGAAGAAATAGGAACTATATACTTATAGAAACTGAAGGATAAAGAAGAAATAGGAACTATATACATTATAGAAACTGAAGGATAAAGAAGAAATAGGAACTATATACTTATAGAAACTGAAAGATTAAGAAGAAATAGGAACTATATACTTATAGAAACTGAAGGATAAAGAAGAAATAGGAACTATATACTTATAGAAACTGAAGGATAAAGAAGAAATAGGAACTATATACTTATAGAAACTGAAGGATTAAGAAGAAATAGGAACTATATACTTATAGAAACTGAAGGATAAAGAAGAAATAGGAACTATATACATTAAAGAAACTGAAGGATAAAGACGAAATAGGAACTTTATACATTAAAGAAACTGAAGGATAAAGAAGAAATAGGAACTATATACTTATAGAAACGGAAGGATAAAGAAGAAATAGGAACTATATACATTATAGAAACTGAAGGATAAAGAAGAAATAGGAACTATATACATTATAGAAACTGAAGGATAAAGAAGAAATAGGAACTATATACTTATAGAAACTGAAGGATTAAGAAGAAATAGGAACTATATACTTATAGAAACTGAAGGATAAAGAAGAAATAGGAACTATATACATTAAAGAAACTGAAGGATAAAGAAGAAATAGGAACTATATACATTATAGAAACGGAAGGATAAAGAAGAAATAGGAACTATATACATTATAGAACCTGAAGGATAAAGAAGAAATAGGAACTATATACATTATAGAAACTGAAGGATAAAGAAGAAATAGGAACTATATACATTATAGAAACGGAAGGAAAACGGTGAAACAGAGAGTATGTTCGTAGAAATACTACGTACGGCAATACATTATGGGCAGAAAACACGATAGAAATCGTATGCTGCGTATTTCGTTCAAATTTCATTTATCGCTGTTAATTCTACCTAGCTCTACGTTGAAAACACAGTATGATTATCACCTAAACCTAATTTGTAAGTCTCAATGTACAACGACGCACATCAATACTGTTTGTCATTGTTATTTTCCAGGTACAAATCTACGACCAGATCTGTTTCGAGAGTATCAAGTCCCCAGGCCACTACTTCCACGCCAGCACGCCCTTCCAGATAGACACCGCAAACTACGGGTAGGTCTAAACATGACTCCTTGCTACCAAACGGATGCCTGTGCAAGTCTAAACATGGATCATTACCGTATAACTGCTGCCCTTATTGGTCTAAACATGTTTCCTTTATGTATAAATCCTGCCCAAGCAGGTCTAAACATGAATCATTTCTGTATTACTGCTGCCCTTATTGGTCTTAACATGTTTCCTTTTTGTATAAATCCTGCCCAAGCAGGTCTAAACATGAATCATTTCTGTATAACTTCAGCCCATGATGGCGTCCGTTGTACAAAGCGATCTAAGCACTCAGGTGATCCTACCTCCCATACCTTAAATAGAAATACGACAGTCGTAGCACAAAGGTTGTTGTGTAAAACGGCACCCAGATCTAGACAACTCTGTATAATTCCTGCACCTTTGGGACGAAACATGACTCCTGATTGTATACCCCTATCTGTGCAGGATGAACCATGACTCCTTATTGTATACCACCTGTCCGTGAAGGACGAAACATGACTCTTTATTGTATACCCCCTGTCCGTGCAGGACGAAACATGACTCCTTATTGTATACCCTCTGTCTGTGCAGGATGAACCATGACTCCTTATTGTATACCCTTTGTCTGTGCAGGATGAACCATGACTCCTTATTGTATACCCCCTGTCCGTGAAGGACGAAACATGACTCCTTACTGTATACCCTCTGTCCGTGCAGGACGAAACATGACTCCTTATTTTATACCCCTGTCCGTGCAGGATGAACCATGACTCCTAATTGTATACCCCCTGTCCGCGAAGGACGAAGCATGACTCCTTATTGTATACCCCCTTTCGGTGAAGGACGAAACGTGACTCCTTATTGTATACCCCCTGGCCGTGAAGGACAAAACATGACTCCTCATTGTATACCCCCTGTCCGTGCAGGACAAAACATGACTCCTTATTGTATACCCCCTGCCCGTGTAGGACGGAACATGACTCCTTTTTGTTTACTCCCTGTCCGTGAAGGACGAAACATGACTCCTTATTATGCACCCCCTGTCCGTGCAGGACGAAACATGACTCCTTATTGTATACCCCCTCTCTGTGCAGGATGAAACATGACTCCTTATTATACACCCCCTGTCCGTGCAGGACGAAACATGACTCCTTATTGTATAACCTCTGCCCGTGAAGGACGAAACATGACTCCTTATTGTATACCCCCTGTCCGTGCAGGACGAAACATGACTCCTTATAGTATACCCCCTGTCCGTGCAGGACGAAACATGACTCCTTATTGTATACCCCCTGTCCGTGCAGGACGAAACATGACTCCTTATTGTATACCCTCTGTCCGTGCAGGACGAAACATGACTCCTTATTGTATACCCCCTGGCCGTGCAGGATGAAACATGACTCCTTATTGTATACCACCTGTCCGTGCAGGACGAACCATGACTCCTTACTGTATATCCCCTGTCCGTGCAGGACGACACATGACTCCTTATTGTATCCCCGCTGGCCGTGCAGGATGAAACATGACTCCTTATTGTATACCCTCTGTCCGTGAAGGACGAAACATGACTCCTTATTGTATACCCCCTGTCCGTGCAGGACGAAACATGACTCCTTATTGTATACCCCCTGTCCGTGAAGGACGAAACATGACTCCTTATTGTATACCCCCTGTCCGTGAAGGACGAAACATGACTCCTTATTGTATACCCCCTGTCCGTGAAGGACGAAACGTGACTCCTTATTGTATACCTCTGTCTGTGGAGGACGAAACATGACTCCTTATTGTATACCCCCTGTCCGTGCAGGACAAAACATGACTCCTTATTGTATACCCCCTGTCCGTGCAGGACGAAACATGACTCCTTATGGAATACCCCCTGTCCGTGAAGGACGAAACATGACTCCTTATTGTATACCCCCTGTCCGTGCAGGATTAACCATGACTCCTTATTGTATACCCCTTGTCCGTGCAGGATTAACCATGACTTCTTATCATATGCACACACACATCCCACCACAACCACCACGCCCTACATCACACACTGGAACCCAATGCAGTAGTTATATAGGGTTACATTCACGACTCGGGTCAACAGTTTGTTTTGTTTGTTGTTTAACGCCGCACTCAGCAATATTCAAGCTATATGACGGCAGTCTGTAAGTAATCGAGTCTGGACCAGACTGATTGACTTCATGAGCATCGATCCACGCTATTTGGATACGATGACATGCAGCCAAGCCACCCTGACCACCCGATCCCGTTATTCGCCTCTTACGATAAGCATAGTCACCTTTTGCGGCAAGCTTGAGTTTCTGAAGACCTATTCTGAGGCGGATCTTCGAGGATATGGGGTTAACAGTTTGCCCACAGACCCATCGAGATCGTTTCATGCCTCAAAACAAATTAAACAGATGGTGTTGGTATTGGTACATTGTCCACTCTATTACCAAGTCAAGCCCGCCATGTCCCTCTGTCAGACAAACGGAAACTGCTATGTCTCTACAGCACTAGGCAGGACAGAATGATGAATGCGAGCCATTATGTCAGAAGTGAACTCCAAAATTGATATCGACAATAATGTTAGTTCTATATTTAGAATGATTTCTTCAATCAATGTCAGAGGCAATTATTCGCGTGGCTCTACTTTCTCAAAGAGTAACATCCTAAAGTCAAGAATGGAGGCGTTTCTTTGTGGGAGCTATGGCAGATACAAGATAACCATCAAAAGTAAACTACGTAACGAGACCGTTTTGTTTATCGGTCAATCATTCCATATAAAGCGATGGCGTTAGACAACATTTGAACAAGCCCCTTGAATCTATATCAACCGCAAGTCAGTTCCCTGCACTCTTTCGTGTACCAGGATATGGCCTGCTCATCCAGTCACGACATCTCCTGAAGATGCCTGAAGATCTGACTCCCAATTGTTTGGAACCAACACTAAGATGGCTTCGGGCTTGTGAAATTAAAGATTTGATCAAAGCTTGCCCGGAAATAACACGGAAGTAAAGGATCGTTAGAGCAAATGTTGATTAAGTCTTAGACATAAACTGCACCATTAGATTTTATGGCGGAAAACGACACTTTGTTGTTTGTCAGATGAGCTTCTGAGGGCGGATCTGTCAACACGAATTTTCTGTTTGCTTGGTTGCCACGTTTATTAAAGGAGCAGGACTCAACCTCTTAGAAGAGATTACAGATAATTCAGCTAGCAATACCAACTGTTTATTGGACACGCAGTGCAGTAGTCATAAAATAGGGGAGGCACGGGTGGCCCTGTCATCTGCTCAAGGCGCCGCAATTAGCTGTGCAGAGTAGCGTCCCTTGGGCACGCAAAAACATATGATTGCGGGTTCGAATCCCGTATCACCCTTATTATGTTTCTAGGTTTGTTTGCTCCATACCCATGGTTGTTTCACCGAAGTGATAAACGTAAAAGACCTGCATCATTCCGTGATGTAACTGGTCACTCCGTGATGTAACTGGTCACTCCGTGATGTAACTGGTCACTCCGTGATGTAACTGGTCACTCCGTGTTGTAACTGGAATCCTGTTAAAAGCGACGTCAAACCCACCTCACTCACTCATACAATAATCATGGCAGAAATGGCATAACGCTTGCAAGGCCTTGCAAAAAGGATGTTTCTTTATTTTCAAGTGACCAGATCACTAGCACCCCGCCCCCGACCAGATTATTATCGGAATAAGCAATCGTATTAACTGCCCTCATTTTTGAACTTTTCACATGCCTGCATATCAATTGACACTTCAAATATTCAGCCAATAATAGATGGGATTTCAAATGGATTATATCTGAAGTTATGAACAAAGGCGAGTACAACCAATAAAATCCACGTAAAAGCCGCTGTATATATGGATCCATGGCGTCGTACCAGTGTACCTTCATATCCCCTGTGTGTAATTTTACAATGACAACCGTTGATCATGAAGTGGAATTGATAATATTTGCATCTGTATATCAAGTGAAGTTTTCATTTTATGGCTTGCACCCTACAGCTTCTAGCGATCGGAACAAGGAAATTTGGCAGTTAAAATATATGATGCGAATCGGTCCAATAATATATCTGCTACATTGGACAAATGTCATGCCCACCCGAGTTTGTGTCAGTGGTGTGCCTGGTTGATTGTCTCCCGGCGGTTTTGTCACAAACCGTTGCACCGCCTGTTGTCAGCTATACGCCCAGTTGGTCGAACTGTAGGGATTAGGCACCGCTGTGATGCTCAATTTAGCCATCGACTCTAATTTCTAGTGATAAGTGTTATATCCGACAAACCTTTAACCACTGAGCAGTGTATCCGTGTAGCTACTTTGAGGTGGCCACACTGTCTTCTTAACAACTAGCGATGGTTAGTTATCCACATTATGTTTGGTAACCCAGCTAATTGAAATGTGATAGCCATTTATCCACAAACCACTCAATGCTAGTGATGTATCCATCCAAGTGTTAGACAATGGAACTATCTGACTAGATCGTGTTGGACACTGAAGCCACATAATCATGCAGGAACGACCTCACCATACAGTGACGTTGTAACCCCCGCACCACACAGCGATGGACACTGTAACACCATTTTCTCACTCTGAATCTGTATGCAAAGATCTAAATATTAAACAGATGAGCTGGTCTCACTCGTCTCCTTTATTTCTAGCTCAGGTGGCTTAGTTAGTAGAAAGGAATTGGCTAGTTGATAGTAACTGAATGATATCAGATAATCGACATACGAATCTTCCCGAGGCAAGAGAGTTAACTGACTTTAAAAGTCCAGTTTCCACCCTTGCCGAACTTGGCTGGAATTCCTGGGCTCTATCGTAGCGCCACCAGTGGCTATTACGAGTTATGTCCCTTCTGAGCCTCTCCTTTAGACCAATCAGATTCCATCTCTCGTATCACTTGCATTTACTTGAAACAAAACAGTGGCGCCCCGTCAAGACGATCTGATCGATAATCAAGGTCTATGTTGTGATAAAACGAGTCTTACATCGCGCAATGCGTGCGCACCTTGATTAAAAACATGAACAGATTTGGAAAATATCCGTTGACAACGAGTTGGCAGTGCACATGCTTTGCAAATCCTGCAATCGACCGAAATCTGCAGGACAGTTTACGAACCGGATTTCGATTTCGATGCACGATTGTGATTGGACTATGCATAGACTCGTTAGTCCAGCCAAAACGTAACTCCATAATACCAGCCAAGTTCGGCAAGGGTGGAAACTGGACTTTTTAAAGTCAGTTAACTCCCTTGCCTTAGGAAGATGCGACATACGAGGACTTTGCCAATCCGAGCAGAAATTCTGATTCATATGCATAAAGAACCAGATCAGCAAGAATGGGAGCACCATATAGAGACACCATATAGAGATTGCCACTGTAACATCACATCATATAGTAACGGACACTGTAACCACGTAACTGTATCTTGATGCACACTGTGCACTGTCTCATCATCTAACGATAGCCTCTGCAACCAGCTTACCAGTAAGGAAGAGAATTGATGGATGTCAACTTATTTATTTTTTATCATTATAAAGAAATTGATCCATAAATTCTCTTCCTTATGTGTATCACTTCTAAATGCCATTCAAAGACTTGATACAGCTTACCATTGTTTACACAAACAGAATGTCCATCAGACCATTGGTTTTGTGGATAAGTATTCCTTCACTAATTACCGTAAGGGTCAATTGACCGATAGCCATACTGTCCGATGGACAATGTATCAATTAGTATAAAGTGAGGTTGATCGATTGACCACAAACGGAGTGGTTACGTCAATGAATTGCTATCACATCTAATAACGCACTGTCTGTCACCAAGTTAGTTATCGATATATATAATCGATGGACAGTCCATCACTTAGTGGTCAGACAGTCTATTGTATAATCCATACCATGTGGGCCGACGAGTGTATCAATGACAAGTTCATCGTCAGTTGGGTGAAAAGTCTGTTACTGAGATACTGACGTGACAAATAGGAAGTAGAAAGACATCAAATACAGGCTGGGGATTAGGACCGCAAAATAACTTCTTAATGGTGTACGTATGTCTTTGTGTGAGTGTGTGTGTGTGAGAGAGAGAGAGAGAGAGT
This sequence comes from Haliotis rufescens, assembly GCF_023055435.1. NCBI lineage: Eukaryota > Metazoa > Mollusca > Gastropoda > Lepetellida > Haliotidae > Haliotis > Haliotis rufescens. Next base: position 3,764,354 of record NW_025963857.1, read on the forward strand.
ATGTGTGGGTGTGTGCGTGTGTGGGTGTATGTGAGTTTGTGTGTGCGTGTGTGTGTGAGTGTGTGTGTGTGTATGTGAGTGTGTATGTGTGTGTTTGTGTGTGTGTGTGTGTGTACGTGTGTGTGTGTGTAAGTGAGTGTGTGTGTGTGTGTGTAAGTGAGTGTGTGTGTGTGTAAGTGAGTGTGTAAGTGAGTGTAAGTGAGTGTGTATGTGAGTGTGTGTGTGTGTGTAAGTGAGTGTGTATGTGAGTGTGTATGTGTGTGTGCGTGTGTGTGTGTGTGCGTGTGTGTGTGTAAGTGAGTGTGTGTGTGTGTGTAAGTGCGTGTGTGTGTGTAAGTGAGTGTGTAAGTGAGTGTGTATGTGTGTGTTTGTGTGTGTGTAAGTGTGTGTGTGTGTGTGTGTAAGTGCGTGTGTGTGTGTGTAAGTGAGTGTGTGTGTGAGTGTGTATGTGTGTGTTTGTGTGTGTGTGCGTGTGTGTGTGTGTAAGTGAGTGTGTGTGTGTGTGTGTGTAAGTGCGTGTGTGTGTGTGTGTGCGTGTGTGTGTGTGTAAGTGAGTGTGTGTGCGTGTGAGTCAGTGTGAGTCAGATTATACTTCAGATCACTGCTTCAAGGCACAATACACAATTCTACCTTGAAAGGAGAATATCAAAACAATTATTTTCATAACACACATGTTCAACAATTGTTTACGTTACATGGAACCCGAGGAAGAATTATTTATCCACAATACAAAGAAAACATATTGACATCAAACCCTCTCCGAGAATATATTACACTGAAACCCCTTACACTGAAACCCCTTGCAAATGAAGAAAGAAATGCGAAACTGAAAGCTTAAAACCTGTCTGTACTCAACTTTTGTACACAAAGGCCTGTGGCCTATATGTATTGGAAATGAAATGAAATGAACCCCTTACACATAGAACCCGGCTTTCCGCACGTATCCTGTCAGGATGTCCATGGTTACATATGAATGATTCGTTAATCTGAAACGTCTTTGAAACGGACTTTTCTACGGGACAATACATCGTCCGATTTCACTATTTGGCTTCAAGATATCAACTTGTTTATTTGTTAATAAATAAATTGATATGATTCCAAGGCATTCTATTGGTTTCCTAAGCAATTGTTTTTGCGTTTATTTTTCCATACATAGAAACGAATTTTGGATACGCCCGCTAACGGACTACTTTTTCTTGATATTATGGGCGGGGCTTTTGTTATATTATTGCACTGAACGATGGTGTCACTGCGTTCGTGTTGGTGTTGTCTACAGTTGTATGGGTGTTAATCATCAAATAAGCAATCTGTGTGGTTATTATTGTTGAGGAATTTACAAGAATTGACATCAATATGTTTTTCTTGTGCTTATAGAGGTATAAACGTGAAATAAAGCCGATGTACACTCGTTCCGTTACGCAGTAGGTACTCCGGTTTTTGCGTTTAAATCTCCATAAATGCAAATAATCTTGTCAATTTCTAAACGTAATTGTTTTGAGGTGATATTCATACGCATCCACGAAACATTAATGTGTAAAACATGTACGACAGCATCGTTAACAACTGGTCGTACAAAAACAGTCATCATGCGAGTTCATCCATCATCATTCTTATACTAGAGATCATATTTCTCATATATATTTCTTATATAGCTGAAATGTCTCACAGTAAAAAACTTCACGGTATCACAAAGTTTAATGCATAAACATGTTTCTCCCACAGGTCGGAACTTAACCTTGGGGTCGAGCGGACCGGATTTACCCTTGTCCGTTTCTGCAAAGAAAATCCAGAACTCGACCTCTTTGTCAAAGTGCGTATCCACACCATCTCCCAGTGATTCTTAGCTGAACTAGACTTGTAATCAGTCCTAGGGTACAGCCTTATTTAGTCTGTATAAGGTTATGTACCAGCTAGCCAGGAAGTCTTCTCGGCGGTTAGGTTAACGTTATTATATCATATGTAACCGAGTCGACCAAGAAAGTTGATTATGCTCTTATTTTACATCTGATCGCTCTTCTATTGATTTCTACGTAGATAAAGAGCAAACGAGCTCTATTCTGTCTTAATTGTTTTCTATGAATGTATATGCACTATTGTATGTGAGAGCTAGTGTTGTGATGCATGCTTCGAGATTGTTTCTTCTGAACTTAGAGACTTAATATTCAGATAGTACTCCGATGATTTTATTTGCAGCGTGGGATTTGTACAATTCCCAAATACGTCAAGGTAGCTGTTATGGGTATACTACTATGTGTTCTGCTCAGTATATGTCAATATGTCTGTCCGTCCACACGTCCGTCCTCGTCACGGCTCTTTCACTTGGGACCTAAACTCGTAACAATCGTGTATAGGCATGGGTCATGTAGCCTATCTCCTGGTGTCGGCTAACCCCCTCTCTACTGTACCATCTATATCCTGTCACGCACAGTCAACCTGATGACAATATTATGAAAACAAACAATAACAAACAACACGTACACTTTAAATAAAATAAGAAAAGAGTTTGAGAAATACCTTGTAAAATTTACACATATATTTTTTGGTAATTATTTTATAATAGATTACGAGTATTAATAAAAATGGAAATTTAAAACTTCAAATTAAGTTTTTGAAATATTAAATTAAAATTAAAATTTATATAATTTTTTAAGATGTGCGTGATTGGTGAACTAACACCCAGAGGTATCTCTGATGGATCTGGAAGAACTCCGTACTCCACCTGTCAACCCCATGTGCTACTCGCCATATGTACAAATCCCTGTGTGTCATACCATGTCACTTTAACCAGAACTATATGTGTCTAACAGCATTATGTCTAACCTTAACCAGTAGTTGTTTGTGACAGGTTTACTCTTTACTCACAAGCCTAGGCCAACTGGGGGAGCCTACCCGACTCAGTGTCCACCGTGTGCTCAGTGCTACCCCCCCAGTCTATGTGATCAATACCATATAAACATATGCATGCATGCTCCTGTATAAACCACGGCGCTGTGAGCATCACACTTTATATAACCAGTATATAACCATTCGTGTATATCACTTTAAGATATATTTCACTGTTGGATATTTTCTTAAGATAAAGACAGAATATTAGTAATTAAATTTCAAACTTGTTTGTTTACAATCAATTGTTTCTGCATCTGCACTGTACCTCTGTTTCAGGGTGGATGTGCCATACGATTGTTCCACAAAGAACTAGAGGCGTATTTAGTCGCCGAGGGATTATTTGACGAAGAGGTTACCGAGGATGGTATGTATTTATAGAATATTTTTTTCATTTCGCTGGATTGTTTCGAGACATTTTAATTTGCACATGTAACCTCTATTTTGGTTATGTCTGATATTGTAATCTCAAGGAAGCACCTTTGGCACTAGGGTCGTCTGGTATAAACCATTGTATGAAAACATCCACGACAAGACGACTATGACAAATGGGAGTTTCTAGCAGCAAATAATATTCAATTTTCGTGGCAAACTGAATCAATGCGAACATTTTTCAATTTTACGATCAGCTACCATTATAACCAGAGACTGGGATGCTGGTTCATTTCAGTATGTTTGTGCAATCGTTGTGAACGCAATTACTCATGTCAGTGCAACTAGATGAAAGAGGAAGATTGTAAAGATAAGTCGTCATGATGATTACTAAGACAGCTTTTGTCTCGATTTATTTTCCACCGACAAAGGTGAAAATAAACACTGTACTATTGACTCGTATAAAGAACGTTCATGTGTCGTTAGGAACACGAATTACAATGTAGCAATTTTTGAGATGATAAGCGTCCCTTACTATGTTCTGATATGTGCTGGGATGTTCTAATATGTTCTGGTATGTTCTGATATGTACTGATATGATCTGATGCCCTGGTGTAATCGACTTGATATGTTTGAATTGCAATCAGCAAGTTGTGTGATGTGATTCTTCCAGTCCATTTCCGGATCAGAGTGATGGATCAGCACAAGCCTCGAACACTCTCTCCCCCCTCCTCCGGGAACACCTTCTGGCAGATCGAGGCTGAAAACAGTTGTCTCAATGGTAAGATGGGGAGACAGTTGTCTCAATGGTAAGATGGGGGAGACAGTTTTATCCCTGGTCAGTTGGCAGGGACAGTTGTCTCAATGGTAAGATGGGGAGACAGTTGTCTCAATGGTAAGATGGTGAGGACAGTTGTCTCAATGGTAAGATGGGGAGACAGTTGTCTCAATGGTAAGATGGGGAGACATTTGTCTCAATGGTAAGATGGGGAGACAGTTGTCTCGATGGTAAGATGGGGGAGACAGTTTTATCACTGGTCAGTTTGCAGGGACAGTTGTCTCAATGGTAAGATGGGGAGACAGTTGTCTCAATGGTAAGATGGTGAGGACAGTTGTCTCAATGGTAAGATGGGGAGACAGTTGTCTCAATGGTAAGATGGTGAGGACAGTTGTCTCAATGGTAAGATGGGGAGACAGTTGTCTCAATGGTAAGATGGGGGAGACACTTTTATCACTGGTCAGTTGGCAGGGACAGTTGTCTCAATGGTAAGATGGGGAGACAGTTATCTCAATGGTAAGATGGTGAGGACAGTTGTCTCAATGGTAAGACGGGGGAGACAGTTTTATCACTGGTCAGTTGGCAGGGACAGTTGTCTCAATGGTAGGATGGGGAGTCAGTTGTCTCAATGGTAAGATGGGGGAGACAGTTTTATCACTGGTAAGTTGGCAGGGACAGTTGTCTCAATGGTAAGATGGGGGAGACAGTTGTCTCAATGGTAAGATGGGGAGACAGTTTTATCACTGGTAAGTTGGCAGGGACAGTTGTCTCAATGGTAAGATGGTGATGACAGTTGTCACAATGGTAAGATGGGGGAGACAGTTTTATAAGTGGTAACATTGGGAGACAGTGTTATCAATGGTAAGATTGGGGAGGGGGAGTTGTCTCAACGGAAAGGTGATGAGGACCGTTGTCTTAAAGGTAATATGGAGAGGACAGCTATCTCAATGGTAAGATGGGGAGATAGTTGTGTCAAAGGTAAGATGAGGGGCAGTTGCCTTAATGGTAAGATGGTGAGGACCGTTATCTTAATGGTAAGACTGTATGGAAGTTGTCTCAATGCAAAGATGATGGGGACAGTTGTTTTACTGGAAAAGTGGTGGGGAAGTTAAGGGTAAGATAGAGAAGACAGTTTTATCAATGGTACGATGCATTGGCCAGATGCTTTTGAACAGGTACCTTTAATGGGAACACTTGGCTTGACGGTAAGATGACGGTAACGCTTGTTACAATAGTTAGCTAACGTAGATTAGGTGCCTCAATCATAATCGTTGCCTCGTTTGTCAGACGGTGGGGACAGTTTTCTCAACGGGAATATCACGGCATTAGGTGCATCAATGGTGGGATGTCGGCAGTAGTTTGGACAATGGTAAGTTGATGGGAAATAGTTGTCTAAATAGTGAGTCGATCGGGAGCAGTTCTTTCATTGGTAAGTTGATGGTTCCCACAATCATAAGAACAGTTTTCCCTCAGGTACAGAGAACAAGCTGTTCTATATTCGTGCAGGCAGACTAGAGTTTAAACGCGCACTGGACAACAAAAGAAACAGCAGTGTGTTACCTAGATATAGGACCATTATAAGAACTTGAATATCCTTTGATCACGTCTTATTTGTCTCTTTGTTCCAATATGGGGAACAAAGGGGCCTCCAGTTTGCGAGCTAATGTATAAATCAGGCCAGGTAATTACGATTGATTATCAAATACTTCCTTTCTAATTTGGTCGGCTATAAAAAGTTATGATGGAGTAGGAACAAACACAACAGGATGCGTATACAGTTTGATAAGTGCAGAATAAATGTTGTTTATTGGCCAAGCTGATGCAGACTGTCGGGAAATAATGTGACAGGAACATCGTTTTCTTACGATTTCTATGGCATGGTATTGTGTTGATGACTTTGCTCTGACATATTATTACAATTGAATCCCATTTCGCCTGGAGACTGATACGCGGCCTCTGCGTCCGCCCACAATACACTAACACAATCATAATAAACTGCACAGTCGGCAACAAACTGTAGATCTTACGAACGAGAGAATGTTATTACAAAAGTATAATATTGACACTTTATTTCGATTGGAAACGTTATCTACCCAGTGTCAGTGTATTTTATTCCTGCCTGTGTGGTATTTCCAATTATCAACAGACGTTACCTTGAGCAGGGAGTGCCTGACCTGTAGTTTGAAGAGTCTGGCATTCTGTGCCATTAGGGTATAATCATCTCATTCCGTCCTGTTTTATTTACGTGTATACTTTAAAAGTTTGAAAACGCATTATTGTAGTTTAAATGACAAAATACAACCTCTAACCTCGGATAACTCGAAGTATTTACGTAGGCCTTCAGCTACGACAAAACGATGTTTGACTGTATAGATAGACAGATAGACAGATAGACAGATAGATAGATAGATAGATACATATGTGTACGTTGAGTAAAACGACGAAGAAAAGAGTATTTCATGTTTTCGATAGGCATTTGTGACGTCATCATTTGTCCTCTATCATTACTTATCTTTAGTTGCCAAATTGTAACGCCACGTTTTTACCTGAAAATAATACAAGTCGCTTCCCCATTGTTTGATAGAAACTATGCGTATGCGCCCTGTGACGTAAAGTTTGTCTTGTAGGTGAAGTCATTCGGTGGGAGCAGCAGATACGACTGCGCCACATGACGACGCGACGCTACCTCTGCATCGACGGCAACCGTGAGATCTCCCTCATAGAGGACAACGAAGATCCCCGAACAGTGTTCCGGCTTCACTCTGTTCTCAGTGTAAGCTGTCCTCTTTGTGCTTAGCTCTTGGTTATGTCCCTTAGGTGACAGGATCCGCTGTTCGTGGATCGAATCCTGGACTTGAGTGGATCATGATCCTTGGTTTGTAAGCGCCATGTCACCACAAAAGATAATACACGTTTACGATTTGCCTTACTCATCACACAGTGGTGAGGTAACTGGGTTTAACGTCGCGTTCAATTTTATAGCGACGTGGCACGCATGTGTATTTGTGTGTGGCTGCTTGTACTTGTCCGGACTAATGCTGGTTTTATAGAGCTAGTCCACTGAGATATCATGCCACAGTTTAACATGGATACCCAACAGGGTATACAGACTCTGAGCCGACCAGTCCTTGTTTTAGGCCTTAATGCCGAGCGCCAGGCAGGGTATCAACATTACCATATGTTAACGTATTTTGGTATCATGTGGCTAGGATATCGAACCCTGCACCTCCCACTCTCCTGGCAGACGATCTATCCACAGGACGAAGGAGGCGGTATAAAAGTCGTGGTATATATGCAATGCTGTACACGGTGTATCAATCTGTCGGGACTTAATCCAAACTCACTCACTCAAAACCATGTAAGGGGCGGTCGGGTGGCCGAGTGTTTAAAGCGTTCGCTCGTCACGCCGAACACCCAGGTTCGATTCCGGACATGGGTACAATGTGTGAAGCCCATTTCTGGTGTACCCCGCCGTGATATTGCTGGAATATTGCTAAAATCACTCACAATCATATAGGCACAATACATGCAGGAACAGGGGCGGTCGGGTAGCCTAGTGGTTAAAGCATTCGCTCGTCACGCAGAAGACCCGGGTTCGATTCCCGACATGGGTACAATGTGTGAAGCCCATTTCTGGTGTCCCCCGCCGTGATATTGCTGGAATATTGCTAAAATCACTCACAATCATATAGGCACAATACATGCAGGAACAGGGGCGGTCGGGTAGCCTAGTGGTTAAAGCGTTCGCTCGTCACGCAGAAGACCCGGGTTCGATTCCCGACATGGGTACAATGTATGAAGCCCATTTCTGGTGTCCCCCGCCGTGATATTGCTGGAATATTGCTAAAAGCGGCGTAGAACCATACTCACTCACATGCAGGAACTGTTCCTGTGAAATAGGTTCTCAGAAGCCTGTAGACCAATGTCTCAAAACAAGTCCATGAACATTGTTACCAGTTGTTATTCCTCGTTATTCACAATAGGAAATAATCATCTAGTTTTGTCCCAGAACGATGACTATAGTGCATTCCTTGCCGGAATGTTATTTGCTAGCAGCCTTGTTATATTTGATGCAGTGGTAATCAGAAAAACCTTCAGACACTGCCAGTATATTTTTCTATTGACAAAACTCCACACAATACACTGTTATCATTCACGTTGTCCTTACAAAAAAATCGGAAATGTCTGAAGAAATCTGATCGTTTATAGAAATCGATTTTTCCACACGAATAGGTTTCATTTCCGACAATTGTTAGAGACTGGAAACGTTTCTATCTTACCCTCATTTTCCTTTGAATTGATGCTATTAAGTCTAACGTACATGCCCAAAACTGGACTGCATTCAACAAAATAGTAAATTACCAATATTTATGCCCATTAAGAATATGGCAAGAAAGTGAACGGTAGTCAATTGTGTCCAATTACCGTGTCATTCCCACTGTTTCAGGAGAGGGATGAGATCCATTTCGAGAGTTATGCTCGCATTGAGCACGTGCTCACGGGCTTCTGGCTGCACGCGCTCAAAGGTCGGTACTTATCGCTGATTGGTCCAGCCAATACACGTGTTAGTCCCAATTATCAAAGTTCCTTGAGTACTTTGTTCAAAAGAGCCAGTTAACAAGTCACAGAAATATTCATAACGATCGGGTGTATTATTTTCTGATATTTGTTCAAACAAAGACGGTTTGTTAATGCTTAATGCTACATATTGTCTTTTTAAAAGTACAAACGTTTCGTTTCATTTGTTGAAATGTTTGTTTTGCTTTTAGTGTGTACGTGCTGTATCAAAATATAAACTACCTCATTAAATGGGCGCTTTGTGTTAGAGAGACATAACTGCTATGCTGAGCTGTTGTTCTTTCCATAAAAAAAACACAGCTTGACATTGATCGCAATGATCCATCATGTATTTCTCAACTTAAACTGTTTGTCTATTTGTTTTTGTAGAGTCCTTTGAGAACGTGGTCGCGTAGAATCAATTTAAAAGCTCCTTCTCTTTGGATCGTTTGCTTATTTAATCCAAGTTAAACATGCAGTTGGTTATTTATTTTCTAACGTCTTTAGAACATGTATTTTTCCCGAGTAAATTAATTTGGGCTTCCTTGAAATATGATACACTTTTGACGTGCACGGGGTACTCTAAGATACTAGTATATATGGAAAGGCAAGTTTGCTTCCTTATCAAAACAATTAAGACATTCACGTCACCTTAAATTCTGGCGTCCTTTAATAGCCAACTCTTTAATTATTCATGGTTTATAGATTTACTGTTGTGTAGATAGATTGTGTGTTTCAAGTCACTTCCTGAACGGTAGAATTGTACAAGACCTAGAGTACCGTGACCTTGACCTTGACCTCATCTCAAGGTGAAACTACCTGCAGCTCAGGGTATTCTCACCCGTTTCGCGAACTCCCGGTGTCATCACTGAAACCTAACACTGATTTCTGTTTACATTGAGGAATTTGGTTCTTCAATCTTGTTTCAGCACTGTTAAAGGTGTCACTACGGATTGACGTTTTTATTGTCGTGTTTTTTTTCACAGATGAGGACTACATCAGGAAGCAGTTTCGCCAGGTAGATGACTCTCAGGACCAGAGTATGCGGGGACTTCGCTGGGACACCGCTCAAGTCCGACAGGTCAGCAGTATACAAATAATTACTCAAGGTCAAGGTCAAGGACAAGGTCAGTATGCGAAAGCACGGCCCTGAGGTCGCGACCCCTAAGGTGGTCTGATCGGAGCAAGGACGCCGAAGAGTCGGGTCCGAGGGGCCTTGTTTTCGCATAATAACCTCGCCTGGAGTAATTATTCGTTTAGTTATACCGAAATTCACTTAAAGTTGTAACGTTTTTATACCGTCCCCTGTTTAATTACTGTGACTTAGCTGAGAACCGTGAAACGTTCGTACCGGGCGCCATCTTGTTTTCTTGCAGACGAGTCAATATTCACCACGTGACAGGTCAATACTGATCATGTGACGAGTCAATATTCGAGGTCAATGTCAATCACATGATTTCGGGGCCCACATTGAAATGTATTGTTTTGTCACGTGTTACGGATTAACCAATAGAATTGCGAGATCCTTAATAGAGGTATAACAATTGGTTTTAATACCAGCGACGGAAAGGGTTGCACTACATTCACATATACCACTGTGATTGTCTATATGATATACCCAACGTCCTAAAGCAATGTGTTTACCGTTACACAGCTGAGCAAGGGAAATAGGAAACTTGAAATCAATAGTAGATGACATGACGTCATTTTACCTTGAAGATGAATGACAGGAAATGAAATTAGGAAACGGATTAGGCATGGAACCATAGCAAATAACCCCTTTCAGAAAAATGCAATACAAACAGCGAGACAAAGAGCAGGATTAATGACATGATGGAACTTTACCTGAGGACATGATTGTAGGGTGTTGGGATGTCAGCCACGCCCGAAGACTTCAGGCATTTTTGTTTCAAACATGAATTTTATATTTATATATAAATGGAATAAATATGTATGTGTGTGTATACTCACTCACTCACTCACTCACTCACTCACTCACTCACTCATTTATATATATATATATCTATATATATATATATATCTATATATATATATAATGGGTAGGTTTCTCGGCAGGATTATTTATTTATTTACACATATATATATTTATCATATAATGGGTAGGTTTCTCGGCAGGATAAAGCCAACGGATAAAAACGATATCCGTTGCGGTCATATGCGGAAAGAGATGCAAATATCAAAGGTCAAGTAGGGACTTCTTTCACTGTTTATAAACAAACATGGCGTCGCCCTCGTCATTCGGCGATCGAATCAGAATTAAGCATCGGGAATCTGGATACACTACAGGGATAATTGCTATCATTATCAAAAGAACAGTTTAGTATACTGAAAATCAGTGTCTAACTGTGACGTAGCGAGGGCACGAGGCCTAGCCAAGCGGGATAAGTAGCCATATCTGTGCTTGTAGACCTCTGCGACTTGAAACCTTCTCCACAAATTAAAATAGTTGGATTTGGCCGAAATATATTTGAAGTGTTACCTTGTTTGGTTTTGTCGCTGTGTGTACATCTGACTACACTTCTTAACGTTATGACAGGACAGACCGATTGTCAAGAACGTCTGACCGTGGCCGTGACGTCTCATAGACTAGGGTTAGAGTAGCTTCCCTTTGGCAAAGGGCAGTTACTCTAGTGCACAGACCGATGGATTGCCGCGAAAGGCAATTAAAAACAATTGTTGTTTTGCGTATTTGTTGCTTCGCCACTGTGTAAGAAACAGATTTCAGTTGGAACTATATTGGCTACTGTCACTGTCCGACTGACACATCACTTATCCTGTGACGTAATAAATATTAATGCGCGCATTCGAGGAAAACTCGCAATGTTTCGGTTATGTTTGTGAGAGAGGGAAAGCGATTTTGAAGCACAGAATGACATTATATGATAAAGATGTTATCACGCTTGTGTGTTTGGGGATGGTAAATATCCTGTACTAGGAATAAACACTATGTATTTAGCTTGCCAAGGCTCGCTAAATACAATGTTTATTCCTAATGCAGGATATTTACCATCCCCTAACACACTCGCGTAATAACCTTTATATATATATATATATATATATATGTGTAATGTATGTATGTATGTATGTATGTATGTATGTATGTATGTATAAAACCTGTAAGCATTTTCAAACAATTTTCATATTGTATCTATGTTATTGCATTTTTATTTTTTTAAACTAATTTCAGTAATAATTTACATTTTGTAAGTGGCTCAAGTCCATCATGACCCTATGCCTGTCTTGTTATGCAGGTTGCCGCCAGTGGGGAGAGCATGTACGACGACGCCTTCACCATACAGTGGGTGGAACAACAGTACGTGGATGACTTTAACTACGTCGGCGGGATGGTGCCGTTCCTGCACAGCCTTATCAAGGACGTGAGTTTCTGCAAACACTGAGACATTTGAACCGGAGTGCCTGATTTAAAATATTGGCATTTTAGGCGAATGTATGGGACATTGGTTTTACTCCAGGACCCTTGACCTTACTCTGAACGTATAGAACATAGGCCCATCTACTTGTGTATAGAACATAGGTCCTTCTACTTGTGTATGGAACATAGGTCCTTCTACTTGTGTATAGAACATAGGCCCATCTACTTGTGTATAGAACATAGGTCCTTCTACTTGTGTATAGAACATAGGCCCATCTACTTGTGTATAGAACATAGGTCCTTCTACTTGTGTATGGAACATAGGTCCTTCTACTTGTGTATAGAACATAGGCCCATCTACTTGTGTATGGAACATAGGTCCTTCTACTTGTGTATAGAACATAGGCCCATCTACTTGTGTATAGAACATAGGCCCATCTACTTGTGTATAGAACATAGGTCCTTCTACTTGTGTATGGAACATAGGCCCATCTACTTGTGTATTGAACATAGGCCCATCTACTTGTGTATAGAACATAGGTCCTTCTACTTGTGTATGGAACATAGGCCCATCTACTTGTGTATTGAACATAGGCCCGTCTACTTGTGTATAGAACATAGGTCCTTCTACTTGTGTATGGAACTTTGGTCCTTCTACTTGTGTATGGAACATAGGCCCATCTACTTCTGTATAGAACATAGGTCCTTCTACTTGTGTATAGAACATAGCCCAATCTACTTGTGTATAGAACATAGGTCCTTCTACTTCTGTATAGAACATAGGTCCTTCTACTTGTGTATAGAACATAGCCCCATCTACTTGTGTATAGAACATAGGTCCTTCTACTTGTGTATGGAACATAGGTCCTTCTACTTGTGTATGGAACATAGGCCCATCTACTTCTGTATAGAACATAGGTCCTTCTACTTGTGTATAGAACATAGCCCCATCTACTTGTGTATAGAACATAGGTCCTTCTACTTGTGTATGGAACATAGGTCCTTCTACTTGTGTATGGAACATAGGCCCATCTACTTGTGTATGGAACATAGGCCCATCTACTTGTGTATTGAACATAGGCCCATCTACTTGTGTATAGAACATAGGTCCTTCTACTTGTGTATGTAGGTCCCAGTACCTGTGTTTAGAACACAGGTCCCAGTACTGGTGTATAGAACAAAGGTTCTACTACTAGTGTATATAACATAGGTCCCACTACTAGTGTATATAACATAGGTCCTTTTACTAGTGTATAGAACATAGGTCCCAGTACCTGTGTTTAGAACACAGGTCCCAGTACTGGTGTATAGAACATAGGTCCCACTACTAGTGTATATAACATAGGTCCCACTACTAGTGTATAGAACATAGGTCCCAGTATAGAAAATGGTTCCCACTACTAGTGTTTAGAACACAGGTCCCAGTACTGGTGTATAGAACATAGGTTCGTTCCACTGGGTGTATAGAACATGGGTCCTACTACTGGTGTATAGAACTCAGGTCCCAGTACTGGTGTATAGAGCACAGTTCCCACCACTGGTGTATAGAACATAGGTCAAAGTGCTGGTGTATAGAACATATTTCCCACTACTGGTGTATAGAACTAAGGTCCCAGTACTGGTGTATACAACAGATCCCACTACTGATGTATAGAACACAGGTCCCAGTACCGGTGTATAGAACATAGGTCCTACTACTGGTGTATAAAACATAGGTTCAAATACCGATGAAAAGAACATAGATCCAACTACTGGTGTATAGAACATGGATTCCACTACTGGTGTTTAGAACATTGGTCCCACTGAGAGTGTACTCCGTGAAGATCCGGGTTAGAATAGGTCTTCAGCAACCAATGCTTGCCGTAAGATGCGACCAACGGGATCGGGTGGTCAGGCTCGCTGACTTGGTTGATGCATGCCATCGTAAATAGAGTATATATCGTATTTTGGTTTGGTGGCACTATTAATGTTGTTACCATTGGACATTTCTCCGCCTTATAGATCACCCCTAACGTTCTCTACTGCACGTATATGTTTACACCTTAACTGTGGTGATAAAAGAGAAAAACAATGTCACCACGTCGCTTCAGTTTTATCTCGCAACAAGTTCCAGAGGCTTTACCCGCGTATGTTCATCCCTCTCTGTAGCTTCAGGACCATGTATTCATCAAGCCTGGAAACTGTTCCATCGGCATTCGAACGATCAGTTACATTGCATTCAATCTCCAACAGGATGCATCAATGGTGGCTTATATCCCCCTTATCAATGGGTGTAGAACAAGCTAATCTGTTGACCAGAACAGGGAAATACATCAATGTCGTTCCAGTGAAGAAGAAATGTTCTTTATAGTTGAAAGGAATCATCCACATTCTCTGTTTCAAAGAAGATACTTTCAACCAGATCTTAAATTGTAACATAAGTTTTGCAATAGTTTTTCAAGAAGGAAACAAAAGAGATTATCATTGATGCTTTATTACAAACGCTCCTAACAGTTTGTATTTTAGTTAGTTTCTTGTATAATTATTGGAAATTGTTTCTGATTGCAATCTCTTCAATTATGCATCCTTATATTGATTACCTGACATTGCACCCAAGGCAATAAATATTTGCAAATCATGACTATGTTTGTTAATATCATGGCCACTATTACGATTCTGTTAACGGAAATGATCGATTTCATTCTATTTCCCGACAGTCGGTGATCAGCTGATACCGCCTCGAGTTTCCGGACAACTTTGTCCAAATTGCTCACGAAATGTGAACGCGACTTTTTCACAAAGGGAAGGGCCAATAAGACACTGATTCTAATGTCATAGCTAGCCTGGAAAAATTTGCATGGCATTTCAGAACGTCGGAGTGATTACAGATTAGATCTAGCCTTAATGTTACATGCTAGTATCGATGTGCATGAGGTCAGATGAGAGGTGAAACACTCAGTCATAGTGGGCAATCAGGTTCTCCATTTAACGTTATTGAAAGTATGGCCAGGAAGAACGGTGTGTTTAGAGGTTGAACACTATCACGTATAGGACATACTGGTGGACAGATTTATTCAACATGTCCATATTTCTAGGAACATAACTGTTTTCTTGGTAATTATGTATTTGGCATCAAAGGAAAATAAAATTTATTCACGAAGAAGGATATTTTATTACATGCACTAAGCTAACATATTGTCTTCGACTGAAAAAGGAACGTGACGTGTTTTTTTAAAATTTTCCACGTCTAAAATGACTGTAAACGCTTGAGCCATCGGTATTGTATGTATGTCGTGCTATCGTAATCCCACAAACGCCTTGTAATATCATGTTACGATTTTATGGAGACAACAGAAATTTTATTATTTAATTCTTTTTTAAATATCACAATGCAGAAAGCAAACTTAAGTATTTCATGGACGGTTCTTGTTTGTCAAACGCTTCAAATATGTTGTTTATGTGATCTGGACTGTTTATTCTCTTGCATTGACGATATATATAACAATGATGCCCCAGAATGTTTGTCAATATTTGGCCAGTTCTATGTGTCGAATATTCACACAGTTCTATAAAGCCCGGAGGCACGGGTGGCCCAGTCGTCTAAGGCGCCGCGATTCGCTGTGCAGAGTTGCGTCCCTTGGGCACGCCAGAAACCTATGATTGTGGGTTCGAATCCCGGTTCGCCCCAATTGTTTCTAGGTTTGTCAGCACCATGCCCGTGCTCGTGGGTTTCACCGAAGTGGTAAACGTCTGAGACCTGCATCACTTCGAGCTTTCCTCCCACATTAAGCTGACACGCCGTGATATAACTGTAATACTGTTAAAAGCGGCGTTAAACCCAACTCACTCACTCTATAGAGGCCAGTACATGCGTGCCTGCGTTCATGCGGTTTTTTTCAATCTGTGAGTTGATGAACATGTGTAAGTGAAAATGCATGAGAATTAACATATGCGCGCTTGTGTGTGTCTGTGTATGTTGTGTGTGTATCTTTGTGTATGTGTGTTGATGAACGTATGATGTGCACTTTATAGTCAGCAACAGGCTAAGCTGTATCTCGAACCTTATTTCAGAGAGAAGAAGGTCACCTGTTGAACTCAAAGAAGACGCACACAGTCCTAACAGTAAGTTGTCTTGTGGCCTAAACTGACATATATTACTCATGAGTGTGTTGTTAACATATGTGAAGGCGCACATGTTATTCTATAGCTAGTTTCAAGAATGTTGTTTCTCGAGCACAGTAACTGCCGCAGATCAATGAATCTTCTCAATTTTGGTAGATGCGATTCCGTACCCAAATATGAATACGATGTAATGATTTAGGGGACCGACAACGATGTTGATGTACACTCAGCTCACAACTACATATAGGAGTTGGCACCATCTACAACATAACATACCACATTGCATAACGATAGGACAATTTTAGATCGACAGTATTTCATTTAACAATATACTTAGATGGCTGAAAATGGAACGAATGGTTTACACTTTGATGGTTTTTTAATCAGAAATATACCGAATTAAGAAATTCTTTCAAAACACGTTCATAAGATTATAATAATCAGAGCTCCATTAATCAATGTCCCTATTAGTCTTCTAAATAAATTATAAAAGGAATCCAACTCAAGTCTAGATTGCCCCTGTTCTGAAATTAATCATTGTTCTGGGATCTTATTTTATAAGGTTTTTATTTTATATTTTGTAGATACATATATTTTGATAAGATAACGTTATTTTGGGGACTAGATATTAGTCTGCACAGGACTTAGTGTCGAACCTACTGCAGTGTTACAGTGCCTGTATTAGTCATTGTACTGGGTATGTTTCAGGCCATGGAGGAGCTCAGGAAGTTCATGTATGTGAAGGGTGTGACGAGTAAAGGAAGACAGAAGCTCATGAGGAATCTCAGAGTAAGTATAAATGTACACAGTGTACATCAATGAAGTAAGTATATAAGTACACAGTGTACTTCAGTAGAGTAAGTGTATGAATACACAGTATAACCCGATAGTCATGTGAATAGCGAGTTCGGATATATCGAACGTATGTTAAGGATTTGTTTCAAGTTATGATATTCGTTTTTCTCGTACGTGTTTTCTCGTGACATTTATATTACCTTATTTTATTTTATTATCCTATTTTAAAATGATTTTTACCCAATTTACTTTTTTTCGCCAGGTGATCGACTTGCTGGTTCGAACTCTCCAGTGCCCGCTAGACGGTGTCCATGACGAGTCCAACCTCATACAGATCTTCAAGGAAGCCTATGAAATACTGTACACCTACATGATAGGCAAGAGCAGGAAGAACGCCCTCTACTTCGCCAAGTACATCGACTTCTTCCAGACACAGTTCACGCAGAAGGTAGAAGCCATGCTAACTGCCACATGTTGAGACTCATGTGATTTGTGAAACATGTTTCTTTATCTTCCCGAGGCAAGAGTGTTAACTGACTTTAAAAGTCCAGTTTCCACCCTTGCCGAACTAGGCTGGAATTACTGGGCTCGATCGTAGCGCCAACAGTGGTTATTACGAGTTATTTCCCTTCTAAGCTTCTCCTATGGACCAATCAGATTCCACCTCTAGTATCACTTGCATTTGTTTCAAACAAAATGGCGGCGCCCAGTCAAGACGATCTGATCGATAATCAAGATCTATATTGCGATAAAACGGGTCTTATATCGCGAAGTGCACCAAATCACGCGAGCACCTTAATTAAAAACATGAAAAGATTTGGAAAATATCTGTTGACAACAAGTTGGCGGTGCACATGCTTTGCAAATCCTGCAATCGACCGAAATCTGCAGGACAGTTTACGAGCCGGATTTCGATTTCGTTGCGCGATTTGGATTGGACTATGCATAGACTCGTTAGTCCAGCCAAAATACTCCATAATACCAGCTTAGTTCGGCAAGGGTAGAAACTGGACTTTTATAGTCAGTTAACTCCCTTGCCTCGGGAAGAGGTGTTTCTTGAGAGCTTCCAATTTTTTTTCAGTAAAACGCCCTTCGTGAGAACATTACGTTTTAGCCAAACATCCCTCCTGACCTTTCAGTAACACTATCCCCACAATAGCGAGCAACGACATTCGTCATGACAGTATTGTCTCTCAGAAAAAAACGTTCGTCAAGACAGCATTGTATTTCAGTAAAACATCCGTCAAGGCAGCATTGTATTTCAGTAAAACATTCGACAAGACAGCATTGTATTTCAGTAACACATTTGTCAAGACAGCATTGTCTTTCAGAAAAAAACGTTCGTCAAAACAGCATTGAATTTCAGGAAAACATTCCCCTTGACAAAGATTTATTTCAGTAACACATTCATGATAACATTTAATTTCAGCGAAACACGCAATCCTTGTGACAGCATTGCATTTCAGTAAAAGATACGTCAAGACAGACTTGTATTCAGTAATACATTCGTCATAACAGCATTGTATTTAAAAAAACGTTCGTCATATCAGCATTGCACACAGTAAAAGATTCCTCCTGACAAGGATTTATTTCAGTAAAACATTCCTGATAACATTTTATTTCAGTAATACAAACAACCCTCATGGCGGTTGAGTATTTCAGTCAACGTCCATGGTGGCAGCGATGGAGTAGAAGCTCCTATTGAGTAAACATCTTCAAGGCAGCGACACATTCCTCAAGACATCGTTGCGTACCCACATTGTGCTTGGGATATAATCATCCCGAAGAGTGTATTTTTCAGCCTCATATTCTTATTACGTTCTCTAGTGCATTGCGTTTTTAGATATGTTTATTACAGAGTCGTGTTGTGTTTTATGCTTTTCTTGCGCACATGTGTCATCCTATCGTGAAACCAAGCATACCACAATTGCCAGCCTGCCTGTATTAAACATCTCCTTCGCCTTCACCTCCAGGGTGGGATTGGTCTCAATGTGGCGCAGATGATTGTTGAGCTGATCAGAGACAAGAGGAAGATCGTTGACAGGATCACGCATGCGCAGATCAACGAGTTTGTCGGATTATTGGAAAACACACAGGTAAAATAATCTTCACAAGGAATCCTTACAAAAATAAAATGATAACTGAACATGTATTTGGTATCACAGATCTGGTATAAAATATATGCTGAAAGTGGGTGAGTGAGTATGGTTTTACGCCGCTTATAGTAACATTCCAGCAATATCACAGCGGGGAACATCGGAAATGGGCTTCACACGTTGAACCCATGTGGGAATTTGAATGAAAGTGGGGGGCACGGGTGGCCCAGTCGTTTAAGGCGCCGCGATTCGCTGTGCAGAGTTGCGTCCCTTGGGCACGAAAGAAACGTATGATTGTGGGTTCGATTCCCGGTTCGCCCCGATTATGTTTCTAGGTTTGTCAGCACCATACCCTTGCTCGTGGGTTTCACCGAAGTGGTAAACGTCTGAGACCTGCATCACTTCGGCCTTTCCTCCGACATTAAGCTGACACGCCGCGACATAACTGGAATACTGTTAAAAGCGGCGTTAAACCCAACTCACTCACTCGAATGAAAGTGTTTATATACTCCAGTAAACGACGTTTATAACGAACATGCTTATAACGAATTGAACGATATAACGAACTTATTTGTTAGTCCCGACCATTTGTTGTATATATGCTGTATGCATGCTTATAACGAACGACGGTTATTACGAACTAAAATCAGTGGTCCCCTCGAGTTCGTTATAACCGTAGTTTACTGTCATTAATCCCCAGAAAAAAGGGAACGGTTGTAGAGGAGGCGTGTGTTTGGTATGAAATTCTATTAACCCAAAAGTGACGCATCCTCAGACACTAATTTGATATCTGTGTCATATTCTCTTGAAATGAAATATGTTTATTAAACGCAGTAAACAATATGTTTTAATATTCCTTCACCCATGTGTTCCTTTACTTTTTTTATGAGTATGTGTCGTGAATCTACAGAATCACCGGTTCCTCGACCTGCTGCACGTGCTGTGTGTGTGCGACTTTGTAGCCATCCCAAACAACCAATCATACATCGTGGAGAGATGGCTGCAGAAAAAACAGGTACAGAAACTCCACAGGGAACCTTGATAAATACCTCCGTACTAGCCATGTCACACTGACCAATGGTCAAAAGGAATTCACTGTCACCCCACTCACTATGGGGTTGCGCCCTAAATGAGGTTAAAAAGAAACTTGTATGCCTATGAATTTGCACTTCAACAATAAAAAATGAAAAACAAAATCGTTTTTAACACGATTTATTTTTTCAATTCACAATCGTCACTTTTAATGTTGGCACTCTTCTCTCGATCTATAGGTAACTCGATATTTTTTAAAGTTTGACTTAATGAGTATATGTTGTCATTGTCCAGCATGGTGCCTACCTGACCGCCAGAGGGCAGGACATCAACCGGCAGCCCAACATCCTGTATATATCAACAACTGCAGGCAAGACGTGGGTGGCGCTCCATGAATTTGTTGATGTAAGTTTAAACAGTTTTTCATCGGACAGGTGTTGCCAGTACGTGTTACTTAGCGTTAGAACGGCGGTATCATCTAGCCCACTTTCTTCAACCAACAACAGCCAATTTACTTTTACCTGCAGCTGTGTCTCTCTCCGTTCTTTTCCAACTGATTCCTATTTGGTCGACTATTCTGAAAATGCATCCTTACCCTACGAAAAACACACCATACAGCGGAACCTTTCCAAACTCAAAACATCAAGCATAACAGCTTTGTTCAGAGGATATGGTTGAAGGGGGATATGACAGGACAAGGGTAATAGCACCTGACGCTGCTGTTTATTGTAATCTGTTTAATCAGTTTGACGATAGATCCCCTTTTCATTAACGCCTAACAATAATATTTTTAAAAATCTAAATGAATTATTCCATTCGCCTAGTAATCGTTAATTTGACATTGTGAAACCATTATTCATAACCTGGTCATTATAGCCTGCAGCAAACGAGAAAATAATTCGCGAAGCTTCAATCTGGCACAGCCCAGTCAGTCAATATGCCTGGATTGGGATATAACAGTGTTGCTTGTAACGGCCCACAGCTTCAGCAGTCGGTGGCCATGTCGCTCAATCAGAGGAGGAACACGTTAACGGCGGTGTCAGTTGCTGATGTCACTGGCCCATCCTCAACACTGTCTTCTTAAAGCCAGTCTCAATGTGATATCCTTTAGCAATGACAAGATGGCTACATATATTGTGTATGTGTGTGAATAGTATGTTGATCTAAGTTAACGAGCGTTGTCTTCACTTCAATATTTCCCACATTGTCCTAATATGCAACAGTCCTAGATATAAAATTTCAAACGTTTTCCTGATATACCACAAACCAAAATGTAATGTTACCAACGATGTCTGATATATCACAAACCTACATATGTTTTCCACATTGTCCTTATATATAACAATACCATGTAATATTTCCGTATAGCCCATTTGTCTAAAGCGCAGTTATGTGCTATGCAGAGTTGCGCCCCTTATGCGTGCCAGTATCCAATGATGTAGGTTCGAATCCCAGATTCGCCCAGATATGATTCTGTATGAGCACCATGTCCGTGATCGAAGGTAGTACAAAGTAGTACACAACTAAAACATGTTTATTTTCCCCCTTTCCTCCCGCGCTTAGCCGATACACTGTGATATATAAGTGGAATACTGTTCAACGCGCCGTTAAACCCGTCATTCACTCACCTTGTATACCCCCACTTGTGTTCCAGGAGGAATCTGCTGTATATGACAAGGACACTCACGACTTCCTCATCCATCAGCTGGATCTGTACAAGGCGCTCTGCTATGTAAGTAAAACGACTTGTATATAAGTATACCCGTGGGCCCATGTATGTAAACATGAACCTCTGGTATATAAGAAATAAATGACGAGTTGGAGTTGTTTATCGGACAATACAACACTGCAGGGAGAATAAACAATTCTCCCTGCAGTATTCTATTTTACGATAAACAACGATCACGAGTCCTTTATTTCTTATAAGATATCAACATTGTGTACAGCCCCTTTACGGATGTTGAAAAAATGTTCAAGCTT
Source organism: Haliotis rufescens (assembly GCF_023055435.1). NCBI lineage: Eukaryota > Metazoa > Mollusca > Gastropoda > Lepetellida > Haliotidae > Haliotis > Haliotis rufescens. The sequence goes on from NW_025963857.1 coordinate 3,786,342, forward strand.
TAAAAATATTTTCCCCAATTTTCATAATGATGAGTTCCTGAATAGAATCCAACCAAGGTAATGTCGGACAAGTCCATTTGGCGAAAAGGTGGGTTAAGTATGGGTGGTATTTCCCGCATATTCTCACAATCCTAATGTCTATTATATGTACCTTTTCTCCAAATACCGATATACTGATTGTCATATCTCTCTCACTTTTGGATGCAATCTTTCGGCCACTGCGTTTATCTGCGTAGCCCAGCTACATCTGTGGGGAAAAACTTACTGAAAACTTCCCTATCAAAATAACGTACAATATATGACGTCATTAAGTTGCGTGCGCATATTCGAATCTCCAGAAATGACGTCTCGATAGGACAATGTTTTATCGTAAAATAAATCGCGCTTTGTTCTTCATTGTTCTTTGCGATTTATCACGAAGCTATGCTATATAACGCATAAACAATATGAACAATATGGGGAGGCTGTTATGTATTCATAATGCATGGTTATCACTATTAACATCGGGAGCCTTGGTATAGGTTGTGGTGTACATGTTTTATGTATACACAAAGATATATTGTTACAGTTTTTTACTCAAAAGGCTCGGGTTTGATCATCCATATTGCTAAGATATGCACAGCTCATTCTTTGTGTCCCGCCCACATACAAACGGCCAAGCATTATAAACTATACACCGTTGTTTGATAGTGCCAGAAAATGAAACAAACAAGAAATGGTTATTCGATGGTGATGTATTTGATACGGGTATCATAGGCGACATGACATATATTATATCAATGAATATCTTACAAAACTACATTGGATTCCAATTTCACCGTACACATTAACAGTGTGAATTTAAAAGTGTATACTCGTGCTTTCCTTTGCCCGGCAGGGTACGAACTTAATTTTGTTATAGCGGCGCACTAAAAACACTCACTCATTCACTCCTTCACTCCAATCTAATGTTAAGAACCAAATGTTTTTATTCCTTAAACCATAACTATACGTATAACCACAACTGCCATTTACAATGAACTAGTCTGTAAACCTCGACAGCTTCATTCGGACTGTGAGTCAATATTTTGGATTGGTTAGAACGCTTCCCGTCAAAGATTGCCTTGCACATATTCCAACAAAACGGTTATTATCTTTAACACCGACACATTGATAAAGAAAGATTGATCCTTTCTATTCCCATGGTCTCGTGCCTACTGCAGCACCACTAGATACTGTGTGTATGTGCGGGCTTTATCAATATCCCATCAGGTGGAATATTCAAAAGCACGCAATACAATGAAATGAACAATTCTCGTGAATACGTTATTGCAGAAATGTTCTCCCTCATCGTCTAATTGTATAATAACATTGTCCCATTGGCGAGCTGTCCATAGACAGAAGCTGTTATCAGAGAGTAAATAAATATGCCTCAAGATACTACTGAAAAATTGAAATTGACATTTGTTGCCTATGGGGTTATTCTCCCAACTATATTTGACTAAGGTCTTGTTCAAACAATCCGTGAAGACCTTGGTTTGTTGTCGTCAAACATTCAATTCGATTGTATTTGGTTTTTTAGGAGAGATAGTAATTCGTATTCTAATTTCATGGTGTAGAAATAGTGTTCCACTAAATATCTAGGCCACCTCATTTTCTATGTATGTCTTATTGTATATGAGGTGGGCGTAAGGTAATGCAGATCAACGTTTATGAATAGTGGCACTAAATGTCATAATCTCAAGGGGTACCACAGTATCTATTAACTCATACCGTCTCCAATGAAGTGTGTAGTGGTAGCCCCTTGTGGTTTTTTTGTAATGCAAAAACCTTCGGTTTTATTATGGAAAGGGGTTTGTCGCTATTCGTAATGTGCGGCCAGTGATGGGGGTACGCCCTGCCGGTGTTAAGTGTCCCCACTGACGTTCCTAATTCCAATATGGCTGTATCAAGGGTCACAACGTTGCAATTATGTTTCAATATAGAATCTTGGATTGATAATTATTTTTTATGAATACCTTACTGCAAATGGCCTCTCGATGGCCTAGTGATTTGCGATGTCACCACTGGGCGCTGTGCCGATCCATAGAATTCATGTTTAATAGAACTCTTTAAAAGATCTCTTTCATAGAACTCTTTAATGGATCTCTGTAATAGAACTCTGTAATAGAACGCTTTAACTGTCAGACCTTTTCAGTGAAGATTATTGGGAATGTGTTTGAACATTACGATGTTTTTTCTATCCAGATTCCCGTTCGTAAAAGCAATATAGTGACACATGGTCTTTCATATTCATTTACGATAATACATGAACTCATCTTGTGACAGAAGTGAACCTTTGTCGCATCAACTTCAGTGGAATGTTTTTAGATATGATTCAAAATGGTGAAAATGGTTTTTTTTATGCTTTGCATGTTTGCAGTCGAGCTCCAACTTCAGACAAATGGCAGCATTACATGTAGAACATGCAAGGCGTTAAAACTACATGGACTTGTAGACTTTGTGAAGCAACCGTTTGTTGGCACTCTCAAAAAATGTTTCTTATCGTAGACAAATACCTCAGTATCATTCTGATGTAAAACCATGTGGGGTCTCGGGGTGACCAGAATCTATGTTGTCGTAAGTGTCCACTGCCATGCAATGCATGGTCAGGCTCCGTGACTGATTGGGCGTCATCGTACTCCGATTGCTGGTGCAACAAAGGCTCACTTCATTGTTTTGTCGTTACATAGCTTGCATATTGAGGACTGCGTTACATTTTGTTGTACTCTACGTCAAATGCCGTGTTCCTTGTCGCCAGGGCCGGAACGACTTCGCCATCAACATCATCACAAAGGAGCTACGCTATCTCACCTGGGAAGAAACCTTCCTGTCCATCGGCTCTGACATCCTGCCTGACGCCATCAGAGCCAAGTACTGCGACCTCACCACCAGTAAGATAATTGTTGCATACCCACAAGCCACCCTTCCGTTTGGACACTTGACCCTACTTACCAATTCGCCTACTGTTAACGATCGAACCAAAATTCTTTCAATTCAAAATATGTATTTCCCCTGTGTTCAACACTTCCAAAACGTGGTTGAGTGAGATGGATGTACATGTCAGCAATTTGGATCTTAACAATTTGGGTTTTTTTCAAACGGTTGCTAGTTTTACAATTATTTCACCTTGCTGATGACTCCGTCGGTTTAAACATCAGACAGTCCTTTGATAATTATTTTAAAGAAACGATTTAAACTCGACGACCTGGTAGCCCAATGGCAACATCGTTGGCTCGTCATATAAAAAAAAACGAGTTCCAATTACTATACGAATACGTTGGATGCTCTTTTCTTGTGAAGATCCGGGGTAGAATAAGTCTTCAGCAACCCATGCTTGACGTAAAAGGCGACTGGGCTTGTAGTAAGAGGCGAGTAACGGGATAGGCTGGTCAGGCTCGCTGACTTGGTTGATGCATGTCATCAATTCCAATTGCGTGGATCGATGCTCATGATATCAATCACTGGATTGTCTGGTCCAGACTCGATTATTTAGACCGCCGTCATATAGCTGGAATATTACTGAGTGCGGCGTTAAACAACAAACCAACCAACCAACCAAACTCTTTTCGTGTGTCCCCCGTCGTGATCTATGGTTTGAATATTCCGAAATTGGCCTACACACCAGTAGTGCTACAATAGTGTGAAAGGATCATGTCACACATGGCAAGACGTTCTGCTATGTCTGACATGTACTTGACATAAACCTGATTACCCGGTGTATGATTCCTCTAAAGTACCAATAACCGCATACGCTGCACTCAGAACATCATATATAGGAACCACCCACCTACAACATGGCGAATACACTACACCCGTTTGTGTTTCTTTTTCTGCCTGGTCCGTAACATGATCCTCAGTGTTTCTGTAATTCACGGCTATGCACCGCCTAGATATATACACATTACGTATTTCACTGTATGTCATTGCTTAAAAAGTGTGTTGAAATAAACATGTGAGTGCGCATCTTTGCAACTAAACGTCAGCGATCTGGCAGCGCACCTGTTACGCAGGCAATGAGAAGAAAGACAATCGACATTTTAAAAATCGTACATACAGGTTACGTTTCATTGCGTCGTTCCTAATGGCGAAAGAACATTCTCGATCTCAGATGATGGTATAAAACCTCTTTTCCCTCTCTTCTGTAAGAAGACAAACATTCAAGGAAAATATTTCCTCGCCACGTGACAGCGTCTTGCTGCAGTTGGTGCTTCATGATAGCTCTCATGCGTTTTCTCTGTTTCATTTCTTGGTTGAGATTCTTCGAGCATATTTGGTTATGTTTTGCTGCACGTGATGATTAATCACAGAGAACAGGGATTGTTCACGTGTCTTCCTCGTGACACGGGGCGTGAATGTGTTTGAGACGGCATCTGAAACACGCTACGGCAAAGTGAACATGTTATGTAAGACAATTCTCTATTTTTTATTCATTGTCCGGACCACAAGCATAAACTTCCAGCTGGAACGGGAAGCTTTAACTTTAACCGTCACTTGATAGAAAATGCACATTCTGTATCTAGAGGATACTGTGTTGAATAACATTCTGCTCATGCGTCTTTTTTTCAATCCCCAAAGAACAAACGTGACCTTGACCTTATTAAAAAATCAAATTTGTACAAATCGTAACTCTGTTTAATAACAGTAAATTATCAATCTTACGGAAATTATCAAAAATGTCCTTTTCTATAAATGTATGAATCGATGTTGTGTATGGCCGCACGTGGTGTTTATTTGTTGTTTTACGCCGCACTCAGCAATATTCCAGCTATATGCCTTCGGTCTGTCAATAATCGAGTCTGGACCAGACAGTCTAGTGATTGAAAACATGAGCATCGATCCACGCAATTGAGATCGATGACATGCATCAACCAAGTCAGCGAGCCTGACCACCCGATCCCGTTAGTCGCCTCTTACGACAAGCATAGTCGCCTTTTACGGCAAGCACGGGTTGCTGAAGACCTATTCTACCCCGGATCTTCACGGGCCAGCCGCACATGTGTCAAAGTTTGTGAAAGCATGTGGTTCAGTCACAGTGATGAGACATCACTGATTTCTTTAAGAGGATATCTGGGATACGTCTGTTGCAATGAAGAACAGTTTGTCTGCTGGATGTGCAGGCCAGGTGCCATCAACCACTGGCATTTTTTTTAATTGCATTGGAAGTTGGAACCCTACATACGCGGTGTTTCCTTTCCTTTATCGCTGCTTAGAGAAAGCAGGTTTACAAAGACGAAATGAAAACATTATCACAATGAAGACTTTCCACAAATGTGGAAGGATAAGAGGCAGATAAGAACCAGATGCAGCCAAGTTTACCCTTCTGCATCGTAATCTTAATGAGTGCATTACAATCCGATATTGTAAAAACACTCACGCTGTGAAAAACGTACCTTTTTATACATGCATTCACACAATTAGCCGAGGTGACGGTGAGGATTAGTGTTAGAAAAAGGTTGGCAACTGTGAAAGATGAGAAACATGTGCAGCAACGAAAGGTAGTCACCACCTACGTTATCTTACACAGGACAAAATGTCCGTCTCATCACCCTCCATATAATGTTATAGTGTTTCAGCGCATGTTTCATGATGATTAATGCGACCTGGCTGGGAATACGATACCAGATATGATGGAGGTTTCTTGAGTGACTGGGCCCACTCCGTACTTTATGGGGATATCAACAGTCCTGCTCCAGCCCCGTAGGGCCATCTGCCCTACTCTTTCCGTGCCCAGATAATTACAAGGATACCTGCTTTCTGTCCGATCATCAGTCGGGGCGTATTTGCTTGTTGTTCCTGGGAACTTCTGTAGATGTGCTCGCCTGTGCTTGAAAGAGTTAGTCTAAAAGGTTTCACAGACAGCTTCTGTGGGTCTGCGAGTAGAAGGGCTATTATTGTTCATTTTTCTCAAGAAATATTGCCATGTGGATTGATACATAAACATGGCTCACCCATGTTAATGTGTTCATGTGCTGTTGCGAGTTCAACACGTTGCATCTGGTCCATATCAGTAATTCATTTACGCAAGATTATGGCTGATAGAATAACCGCGACGCCCAAAGGCCGATGTCTTCAACCACGTTTAAAATATAATTATCATTTTTTCATTTTAATCTTAAATAAAGCGACAAAACCTTTTCCATATCCAATAGAAATCTCTGCATTCTGTACTATTCCCACTGTATCATGAGCATGTGTTTATGAATCACTATCAAATAGTGATGATATCAGGTGTTCGCGGAAAGGTAGCGTATCCGACACCCGGCACAAACACATGCAAAGGCAAGTCAATTTTTCACCTGAAAAAAACACCGAAACATTTGGTACAAGTCAAAATAGGGAATTGCATCGGACATAATTTTTGTCACTGATGCGTAAAAAAAACCAACCGCAAAAAAGCAAATGGGAAAGGCTTCGTTAATGATATGACTGTTTTGATATGACCTGACGGTATTATCATCAACATCATTATTTTCACTTGTTTGGTTTCTGTGTGAATATCGTAATATTTTGAACTGTACGTGTGTGTCTTTGTGAAGCCTCACCCCATCCCATTCACCCGCTCTCTTTCATCGACATAAACAACATGACAGTCTTGCTACAACACTTCAAACACTCGTATCTTGCATATCTCCGTTTACTAAGGTTTCTAAGAACAAATTAACACTTTGCCTGGATCAGTAATATATGGAAGACCGTTATGACCACTATTACCACATGTGAGGCCCCTTACAGGCCTGGTACTCTGCCTCGCGCTCTAATCCCATTAGACAATGGCTATATTCCGTGATACTATCTCATATTTCCCGCTACGGGCTATTGTAAAATTGATTTTTGTCCAAGATGCCAGTGCAGTGTTTTGTTATTTTCGTCTATCTATGCCCGCTGCCACTTTGGTGTAATTAACAAGATTGCTGATTACTTGCTCTTGTCACATAAAAAGCCCGTCAGTCTCATCTGGTGAAATCAACCGGGATAAATCAAACAGATTCCTCCTGAAATCTATCTTGCATCTGTCAATAACAAATTTACATGTCCATCAGAAAATCAAATTTCCACTCGATTAATTTCCCCATCGTGTAGGTAGGTCCTGCTGATATGAGTGATTGAATTATTTTTGAAATTCTATGATGTTGGGTATAAGGTGATTAATTGTTGCCCCAAGTTTCAGACTAATTTCTAGTCATGCTGCCATATTTCCATATCAAAAATTTGATTTCATGAAATATTATGACGTAACTTTATATCAAATCAATACTTTTCACATTACTTCTTTCACTGGTTCTTTTAAGGCACAAAGTTATTATCTTTAATACACAGACGCGATTCATCAGTTGATTGGGTTTTTCTTTATTACTCCCTTCATTTTAGTCGAAAAAACATATTCTGAGATATTGATAGATTTGTAATTTGAATTTGGTAAAATATGCATCAGTAATGTGTGTGCACGTTATAAATCATGTTGATTTAAGTACGATGTCAAATGGGGCAATGTGATGGCTTAGTGGTTAAAGCGTTGGCTCGTCACGCCGAATTTCTAGGTTCGATTCCTCATATTCTTGGTTCACTTGGCTCAATCTAGTAGATATAATAAGATAAATTGACAAATTAATAATCGTGTGTTTTTAGTTCAGTTCGTCTATGATACTTATATTAATAAAGGTATGTGTATGTCTAACTCTACCCTTGCTTCCCTCTGTTATTTGGGAATATATTATTCTGTAGCACGATGGTTTGTGTGTACCCATTATGGTAAGTCTCTGTCAGATTTGATTCAAGACTGCCCGGTCCACATGCACAAAGCAATCTTAGCGCTACAATTATTGTAAATCCTTAAGATCGCGATCTTAGGCTTCGGCTACAATCGTCATCCACCTGGGCCCACTTGCACAAAGCGATCTTAACGCTAAGACTAGTGTAAGCCTTTGTTAAAGTATGGGAGTTACGGTCATCTTAGCGCTGAAACGATTGTAGCCTAAGATCATTGTAAGCTACAATCGAAACTTACAATTGGTCCGGACAAATCTTAAGTAGCTAAGATCGTTTTAGTCCCTTAATAAACTTGACAAAATGGTGTGCAAGACTTGGTCTGTTTCACATAAATAATCTGCTTAAGTTCAAACATTGCGTCTCTATCATGTGAAACTTTATGATTCGAATCGACACTTTAACAACATGAAAAACGCACCACAGATTTAACGTCAGAAATATCGTTAATTGCCCTAGTTAACCACATAACTATCGAGTCGATAGCCAAAAGGAATAATCCCATCCGACTCAATGCTGAAAGAAGTGTGAAACAACATACCTTTTCGCTAAACAAGGGAAGGATAAAAGCCTAAGTCGTCTGCAAGCGATTTGTAACGTCCGTGACCTTTTGGATAAATCAAGGGCAGCAAATCTTAGTTTATACTGTAGATGGGAGTGGTTTCCCTTTGTATAAGCCCGTAGAGTACAATCTACCTTACCCTGTGTATTAATGTTGTTGAATCGCTGAGCTCCCCCGATATTTCTTTGGGGTCACATTCGTGTCAGTCATTTTGTCTTAAGTTTATCATTAAATTAATGTACAAATAAATACATGTTGAAGAGCAAAATCATACATGCTTAAATCTAAAATCGAGTGAGACGGGGACGAGCGGTTAAATATCTGAATTTTAAAGAAATGAATACAAGTATTCATCACACAAGCAAATACACATGATAAGACATTTAAAATTTGTGTAAATTATCCAATAAAAAGCAAAAGTAAAATTCACACTTTTTAAAAAATATTATTATTACCAAGTGAATACACATTAAACAACTGCTTTCTCGAAACATTATTCATTATTCTTATTTCCCGTCTCTGTGTTTTTGAAATTCTCCCTCTTTCTGTGTTTTGAAAAGGTAGTCATAACATCCTTTGTTATAGCAACGAAACGAAAACATGAAGGATATATCAAGAATTTTACGAAAAATAAAAATTGTGTCACTAAATAATGTATTTATTCGTATTTCAATACTTTTAATAAAAATACATGAGTGGGTATTTGTCTAGTTGCAATAGAAAACAATTCCTAAATCACGACAGTATTAATGCCGACAAGAATATATGCCATCATTCTAGTAATCGTTTTCTTTAAATAATTGTGACCTTTCTTGAAACTGTTCAAGATGCGATGGAGGGGGCACGTGTTGTTTGTCGTTACCGGTTCCACTTATTGTATGCGCAGCACGCTATGCGCGTTTGCTGACAACTGCAGACAAGAGTCGAGTTTAAGATATTCGTATTTCCACCGTTGAAGATTTCAATCTTAGCTAAGATTGCGATCTTAACTCCAAGCCGTCCTACAATCGCGCTAAGATCGGTTTGTGCAAGTGGAATAGGACCATTGTATGATGATTGTAAAGTTGATTGTAGCCGCCTAAGATTGATTGTAACTAAGATTGTTCTGTGCAAATGGGCCCAGGAACTTCTAAATTTCCAAGACAACAATCACCACAAGCTTAATTTGTTGATTATAAAATTTAAAGACATGAACGTGCATGAGTATGTGTTATAAACTACCCTTACATTTTCATCCCAGGTTTGTTCGTGGACGTCGGCAACAACTACTCGGTGCTAGATCATCCAAACATCTGCTTCGTCTACGACTACGTCGGTTCCAAGGATGAGGAGAAAAGTCAAGGCGACTTTGTAAGTGTTCCTGTCAGATTGTGGTCATCGGTGTTCATGAACATCAGTACGTATTAACCATGTAAATAAAGCGACAAAACCCTTTCCATATCCAATAGAAATATCAGCAAAAAGCAAATAGCGGTGAAAAATATATGAGCGGTTAACTGAAATCAGTGATGACACCGGATGTCCTCGAAAAAGGTGATCCTAATGCCATGACATCAAAACATGGTGTGCTCTATTATATTTCATGAAGGAAAACAGTGAAAAATATAGAAGCAATTAATGTAAAGAATCCTGAAATCGTGCCAGCCCTACCGATAGCACCTGTTTGATCTTTCCTTCTAAATTGAAAATAATCACTTAAATAGTTCGTGTTTTCATATATACGATTACCTCATAAACATTGCCAGTGGCTTGTTGGTCATATACATATACTTTTTTTAAATTCGAAGTTTACACGATATACGGCTTAAACATTAAACGAGAGGTCGGTCGCATGACCGCGAAATTGACGTTCATAAGTGTGTGAACGACACAATTTGACGTTCATACGTTTTTAACGAGACCGTGTTCTTGAAATGACATAAACACTAACGGACTACTTCCACATTCCTGGGGAAACCCTGGGAATTCCATAGCACGAATACATACATTTAAATTACATGGAGAAACGTCAGAGAGTTTGACTTGTTCACATATATTCTCGCTACGACCCATCCTAATGAACCAAACGAAGAAATGCACATCCAAACTGCCATAGTATCGACTCGATCCGTGTCTAGACTGACAGTGACAGTCTACCTACCTTAATGTCTGTTTGACACATCTTTAATCACCTTTCCATGGTCGGCCAGTTGATCAATGATGACTAACACATGTAACCGCCACAGGTTCATTAACAACTTCCGAAATATCTCCCGTCACGTTTATCGTGTCGGCCATTTTGACGTCTTGAACTTGATGTAAATGTATTGCGCTGTCATTGTGACTGTCTTACTGATGTCATTCGTAACAGACCTTTTTCGTCTGAGGATATTATTTGAGTACATTTGTTGTACAGAAACTACAAAAGTTGTCACCGTTGAGCATGTTGAGCATACAAAAGCTCATGTCACCTCTCCTTTTGAGGAACTATTTTATTCAGAGATACATCTGGTTGTTGTATAGCTGTCGGTGTAAACATGAAGTCACATGTACTAAATATAATTGTGTAAAGACAAGGTCTCCGTTCTTTGAGGTAAAACTAGTGATACAAAAGATTATAAGAATTCACTTTCATTGTGTGTGAGTTCGTTAACTATGAACCCTTCTTAGAGTGAGGGCCAAACTGTATGAATGTCAGAGCTTGCGATAAGCATGCACATATCTCACAAACAGTACCTGTTTATTTGATTTGAGTAGTCCCTTTAAATAAATTTGGAAAATTAAAATAAGCACACCAGTAATGCGATATTTCACACGTGAATCAATATAGTAATATGACAAAAATGTATTAAAAATAAAAAGAAGACAAAACATATTTAAATATACGAGTATTTGTCCATCTGGCCGTTGGAATCCTAACATTTATATTGTGTGAACTATTACTGTTTCCAGCACTGAGATAGCACGAAGGAGGTCAAAACATGTTTTGAAATAAACTGGATATTGCCCCTAGCTATCCCATTCATCATTGTTATTAAGCTTCAGAGTATTTACAGTGTTAAGCAAATATTTCCCAACGACATTAAAAGACGGCTTTGTTTGTTTTCCATTAAAACGTAAGTCCTATTATTCTCGAAGAAAGGTAATGAAACGCTTTTGACACAAGTTTAAGTTAACGATTGCAAAAAATGAGAGACGATGAATTCCTCAACTTCAAAGTAGAGACGGCCTCGGCTGTGGTATTACGAGGGTTTCGTTCGCATGCCAGAGTGTGTATAAATTTAGGACTATTCACCGATATGAACCGTATAATGATTCTCGTACATTTGGCCAACACAGTCCATATTGACAGTACCAACCCGTAATTTGATCTCCGCTCAGTATGATAATAATGTGTTTGATCACAATAACCGCCGTGAAACGCATTGTATTGATGAAATAAGTCATGTGTGCTCGACTTCATCGGCGGAGGGCTAAAGCGCTATAACTGTGTATAAATCAAAGAAAGCGTTTTAATTAACGTGCTATGTGGACGTTTTGCGGCTAATCGTGAAGTGCATGTTTAACGATTATATCCCCGTTACAAGGACTTATCCATGACAGGATGCTCGGTAGAGGGCACTGTGTAGCCCAGGTGTATACTGGGAAATAACGCAACGTAATTATGCCAGGGCCGTGCCTATGATCACCATACTAACACTTGTTCCAATGGGAAAGTGTCTGTTCATTGACTAACTGTCAGTTAGCACCCTTCGGGTTTACTCTGAAGTCGGTTAGTGAAAGAGTCCGATCTGGAACCAAACAAGTTGGTCCGTGCAGATAATTAAATGCGCCGTTAAACCGAATGTCTGTTGACCGAATGACTTAGAGGTGCCCGATGTTGAACTCTATTACAGCTTCCGTATACACATATTAGGTATTATGTGGTTTTACTTAGAGTGAGTGAGTACGTTGGAGGTGAACATCCCTCTGAACAGCATTAAAGTAAGGGCATATCAACTGCTTGTGGGCCACCGAAAATGACAATGCTCAGAATTATGTTTAAGACGTCGGTTTAACCCTGCAGCACCGGTATGTCCACTAAAACCAAGGATCATAATTTTGTTAACGGATGAGAAAGTAGACACGATCTATGGATATCAACTTCTTTATTTACTGTAAAGGCGACGTTTCGGTAGAGATCCTTATACCGTTGTCAAGCTTGATAAAGGTATAAGAATCTTTACCGAAACGTCGCATTTACAGTAAATATAAAAGTTGTTATCCATAAATTGTGTACAGGATCTATTTGGTGCGAATGTGAGATTTGCACACACGAGCTGCGGCTCCTGTTTTGATAAAGATACGCAACTCTGCAAAACGAATCACTGCGCCCAACACAACTGAGCCAGCCATTAAGGGGTAACTTGGCAGAAGGATCATAAGTCTTATCTGGTTGCTTATCTTAGCTTAGAAGAGAGCAAAGGTAGAATAAGAACACGACAAACAGTAAAATAATGTTGACACCTTGTGTTTATTTAATTGCTGATCTTATTATTAACGTACTCCATTTTGAAAATCTAATTTTGCAACAAAGAGTCACCTATCTTCATCGACTTAATATCACCGATGTTAACTATCCTCTGTTTCGTACAGTGTAGTTGAGGTTTATACGTATGTCTCAGGTTGTGAAGGAGCTGGTCGCTATCTTCCCCGTGTTGAGAGACTGGATCGCGGAGTTCTTGTCCCAGAACACCTGCATGATTGCCTCGGACATCGGTCACAACATGCTCGTCGAACAGGTAATCCTCGAACTGATCCCTAAGTTGTTTGCAAAGTGTGGGTTCTACCATCTAACACGGTGTGTCTTATCTCATACAGACATGCCTTCATTCCGAACATTTGTATCATTCTTCCTCTTGTCATACTTGTATCAGGACTACAGCCAGCCTTGAATCTTCGCCTTGCAACGACGAACTACATGATGTATCCCATTGCTAGTTTGCAGTAAAATGCCAAAGAATTTTTTCTTAAATTGGATATCTTTACGAGATGTCGAGCAACTTTACATGCAATATATAATCTGCATTTTTAAATGCAAACACAAAACTGGCCTTTGTTGCACAAGCAGCAGTCATACCTCATAGGAACTAAAGGCATTCATGCGGATTAACAAGTGTCCGGATTAAGGAATGGTGAAAGAGGAGTGATGTATATTCTATACAGTGAACCCCTGTTAATCCGGGCGGTGCTGTCCCAAGGAAAATAGTCCCGATCAATTGCCATATTTAAATGGCATCTGGAAAGGGAGATAAGTGGTCACTTTCCGGAATAATGGGGTGAAACTTTAGTCACTTTGTTGATCCACTATGTGAGTCGTTTCTTCCCACAAGTCGACGACTATGGAGCTACATCTCCAGCGGAAGTGTCGTGGTGAACGCAACTCAGATGACACACCTTGCGTTCCACGCTTGTTGTTATTGCCGACAGAATTGAGGATCGGATGGTTAAATTGGCTGCTTTTGCCTCGCGTTCCGATGACGTCAAAAGTAGGCGGGACATCTGTTTCAAAATCGGTATATATTTTTTAAACTGTATTTCCATCTTTATTCTGACAATATTCCTGGCAAATTGGCACCCACTGTCTTGTAAGACAACCCCATGTGCTGTGCATGGTATGTCTGTCACTAAATGTATCTGCATTTCCTAGGTGCTGAGGTTACTGTACCATCTCGTGAAGTTCGGCTACTACCTTGACCTTGAAGACGTTCTGCAACTTCTGCCTCCCCTCCTCAACCTCCTCGACGGCCGACACGACTTCCCCTTCCCAAAGGACAAAGAAAAGGGTGTGTACGATAGACTGTTCTGTATATACACAGTGGGAAAACTCATTACAACAAAGTGTTGGTGTTACGCGTCCAAATCATGAATCTTGTTCTTATGTGAAAGTCACATGTGACGGCTAATCAGAGGAATCAGAGGAATTAAATCTCAAAAGACAAACATGCTCCTTGGTGTCTTGTCTTTGAATCCGAATAGAAAGAGTTACTTCCCTTCCAAAGTCGGAGGTTTTATTATGACTGAAAGAGGGTAACAGACCCAAAAGGTATAAAGCTAGGAGTTTTATATGTTATTCCTCATTTGTGAAAATTGGGATCAGCATCTTCGTAAACCAAGCAATAACAACACGAAATGACAGCATTTGCATCGGTTAAGCATCAAGTCCACTATGTATTTATAGCCCCAGAACACTGTGAAATTAAGACAAAGTGAAAGGCTAATGGTTTGGTGCATAATCTATGCTGACGTAGTAGCTAATGTTGCAGGCTACTCCAAGGAGGCGATGAAGCAGGTGACGCAGTACCAAACGATAGACAGATATGAGAAACACACAGAGACGGAAGCTATCGTCAACGCCAAGTTCCAGTACGTTCCCCTCAGTATATAACAGCGACGAAACTATTTCAATAATCACAATAAACATCTGCTTCAAGCAAAGTCCTCTGTACGATTCCAACCGTCTGATACGTATGCAACGAGGCTTTCTTCTTGTTAATTGTCTTTAGTTCTTATATTCAACTTGAGTTTATGAGACCCATCTCGCTCTCGAGTTTCTTATTCCAGTACACTCCTTTGGTAGAATGGCAATGTTCGAGGACCTGTCGTCAGCCAATCCTAATTCGTGAGGCTGTAGACATTCATTATACTAAACGTGCATCCCCGGTGGTCTACGCCACCTGCATTTAACATACCTTGATGAGATACATGTCATCGAGGTTACTGTACTTCTTGGGATAGTTCTGCATCCCTTTCCGAGCACAAGTATATAAGGGATGAGGTGAAATTGGGTTTAACGTCGCGTCCAAGATTATTGCACTTAAATAGCGACGTGTATACACGTGTGTGTGGCTGCTTGTACTCGTCCGGACTGATGCCGATTTTATAGTGTTTTCCCACTGAGATACCATGCCGCAGTTTAACATGAATACCCCACTCAGACACAGTATACTGACCCCGAGCCGACCAGGCCTTGTTAATGCCGAGCTTCAGACAGGGTTACAACAAGTATCATCTTTTAATGACGCGGCCGTGGATCGAACCCCCGACCTTCCGCTCTCCGGGTGGACGCTCTTCCACTAGACCACGGAGTCGGTCAGGTATATAAGAGCCTCTGCAAAATGCTGCTCTATTGCACACAGTTAAGTTCCCCAGATAAGAGCCTTAAACTGTACCAGAGATTTGTTCCATATTGCATGTACCTATCCTCAAGGAACTACCCTCTCCACAGTTATACAGTTAAACGAGACCGTAGTCCAATCCTATTACACCGGCAATGGTCTCTTAAAGGTAGAAAGGTATACAACATGTTGCCTTTTTACATTCAAATAATCGATATATATGTCAAATGTTATATGTGTATAAAGCTGTTGCTCTGTAAACATGCCCGTTGCTGACCGTTTATCTTATGTCACATATAAGAGTTTCTTGAGTTTATTCAATAAAAATATTTTATAGATTTTCGCACAAGAACTCCAGGTATCGTTTTTTATAGAAATTTAAATTTTGTTGGAACCAGAGGAAGATTGAACAGATCAGAAAATACTTATACAATATACATGTTAGATAAGATTGGCTGGACTTCGATTTAGGAATAATGAGGCTAATGATTGTCAGAGGATATGCCTCTAAGATAATCACGATTTTAACTATGGGATAGAAGATGAATATAGTCTTTCTTTGTCCTAAATTGTTGGATAGGCTTTACTTAGACGTTGACGGATGACAAGGTTGACACAATTTTATGGATAACAACTTCTTTAATACTGTAAAAAGTGACGTTTCGGTATAGATCCTTATACCGTTGTCAAGCAAGACTGAATCAGTTACAGTATAAAGAAGTTGTTACCCAAAATTGTGTCTACCCTTTCTTTGTCCTGCATACAACGAACTTGAAGCGATGTCTTCTGGATATTTTCTGTAGTAATGTTAATATGCATGCACTTAAAAGATGTTTATGTTTATAGCACACGGTGTCAGTTGTTAAGATACTCAGATATATTAGATATAGTCACTACCTGCTGGGAATTGTAACCCCCATATTGTATGTGTGCCTTCCTACATAGAGTGTTTGACATTTCAGAGTGTTGGAGGTTCTTGACCTTCTGCTCACCTATCAGAGGAACTCCCGCCTCCAGGTAAACAACAACACTGATCAGTGTACCTGTTTTGTGTCTTTCGGATAATCGAGACTGGTTATTCTCTGGCGTTGACGTTTTACATTTAACGTCGGATAGTCTAAGGAAAATAATCCTGATTTCTAAACTACTTTTTTGTACACTTGTGTCAACATTTCCTGAGCACAAGATGATATTCAATGCAAAATGCCAAACTATATAACAGATAAGGTTCAGCCAAAACAGAGTTAAAATATTGGTATACTCATCTCCAAAAATAACTGATCGTATAAAGGTAATGATAAGGCTTCACAGAATGATAAGTGTCCTGTTTAAACAGCAGAGCACCGGACCAAGAGACCAGGGTAACTTAATGACATTGTGCTGCGTATTTTTGTTAACAAAGATTATATCTCAACGTGTTTGCAGTTCAAACTGCTGTATACATACAATGGGGACAGAAAATAACTTATCAGTATTCCTAAATCTTACAAGTGGGGTATTCATTGCCAGTCATAATTTTAATTTTAAAGGTTAAAGCATTTTTTATTTTTTTATTTAATTATTTTTTATTTTGAAACGAAATATGTCAAACTTCAACCTAATTAAACACAGGTATGCAATATCTGTATGAAAAGTATTTTCCTTACAAGCCTATATGTATGTCTAATAGTTTCCTCTGTGAATGATTTCTGAGTGGTTCTAGGAGTGCTACTGAATTATATGAAACTTCCTTGCAGAGTTTCATGGGCAAGTTTAAGGTGGCAGAACAAGCGGCAGCTGTGAAGAGGAGCGGGCAGACCTCACTTATACCACTCCTCTTCGATGTCTACAACCCACACGAAACCACAAAGTAGGTGTATCATTGACTTTCAGTAATCGATTCATATAACTGTCATCACTGTTTTGTCTTTTACGCCAAGTGGAATCTGTTTCGGCCCTTATTCGACATTGGTAATTCTCTGGCGTTGCCGTTTTATATAATGTATGTATTATAAAATTATAGGATTTGTTAATTTTTTTAATTTCTTTTAAATAATGCGAGTACTGTTTATCCAAAATCAATATATTGACACACGGGACAATTTTAACTACACTACCCATAATAAGTCAAACAACACACGATAATATGAAAGAAACGGGTGTTCCTTAACTTATTTTGAGTAGTATGGCTAACGGTGTCCTTTTTAGAAGTGTCGAGACAGATGAACTATTGTAATATAAAAGAATCGGGTGTACTTTGACTTCGTTTCAGTGGTAGATATGAAAGAGGGGCGATGAGATAGCCTAGTGGTAAGAGAGTTCACGTGTCGAAGACCAGTGTTCGATTCCCAACATGGGTGCATTGTCTGATGTCCATTCCTTGTATGCCACACCGTGATATGGAGGGGATTTAACTGAAAGCTGCGTAAAACCATCATCTCACTCACATGTGCTGCGCACTCAGCATTGTTCATAGTATCAATCACTGGATTGTCTGGTTCAGGCTTGATTATTGACAGGTCGCTTTCTTTGTTGCAATAGTGCTAAGGGTGGTGTTACACAACACAGCCGATGAGCTCATTACATCCCTGTGTAGACGGCCATGTAGACAATGACAGTATTGTTGTTTGTTTGCTGTGTAACGCCGCACCCAGCAATATTCCGGCGGTCTATATATAATCGAGTCTGGACCAGACAATCCAGTGATTGACATCATGAGCATCGATCCACGCAATTGGGATACGATGACATGCATCAACCAAGTCAGCGAGCCTGACCACCCGATCCCGATAGTCGCTTCTTTTCACAAGCATAGTCAGTCGCCTTTTACGGCAAGCATCGGTTGCTGAAGATCACAGGTCACAGTGACAGTGAATTCAATGTATCGTATGACTTACTACTTTAAAACAACACGTAGACCTACGCTTGATAGAAACACGTTCATGGAGCATCTCCCTAAAAGATGAGGCTGTTGCGTGTATGTATCGTTACAAGAAACCGTTGTCTGTAATTAAATATACAGTAGAGTGGGGAATTAGTTACCCTAATTCTTCATGCTTGATTGGGGACGATGGGCTTGAGATCGATTACAATTAGCCCATCAACTTCAGTTCTCATCGTAAGGAAAACGTCGCAAACCAATTGTTTGATAGAGCGTGTATATTCCATGTATAAGTAATGTATTTATCGTGTTTATGCCATTTATTTGTTTGGTAATTACATGAAAAAATGCAATTGTATGTCTCAACAATAGACATGTAAAACCTTAAGTAAATGACACTTTATATAAAGTATGTCGAACGCTTGTGTTACAGATCTTCAGCGATTAGGCCGCCATTTATTAATAAAGATTTCTGACATGACTGATAGAAGCGTGTCTCCCTGGCAAGTAAAAGTCAGCGTGGTCGTACATGGACACCACCCATTTTACGCCCATTGGAATCTGTTTCGGGGGATAATGGAGAGTGGTTATTCTTAGGCGTTGACATGCTATGTTCACTTCAAGCTTTTTATCGGAATTTACTATCTCCAAAATAGCACGTGATAATTGACATTGTTCAAGGTACTCTCGTGACTCGAGTGGTGACGTTCGATTGAACGTGGCTGTTTGTTGTTTTCGCGGTGGGGTGTTGTTTTTACATGGGCCAAATGGTTATTTTAATGGTTGAAATTGAAAATAATAGTTAACATAGCATGTAATTTAGTATTTATATCCTAGAAAACCATCATCAGGGGTTAAAACGACAAACAGAAAAACGTGAAGCGTTATTTTGCGATCCCATAAATTATTAGCTCAAGAGTTCAGTGGCACTTCTCACGGGAACAGGCTGGTCTAATGGTCTTAGGGGTCCTAATGAACTTACACAGTCCTCAAGGATTCACTGATTGTGAGTTCGAATCCAAGATTCGCCCCGTTCATGACCTTTGGTGTTTTCCTCATCCCTGTTCTCGTGGCTACTTCAACGATATAAACGTCCTTAGCCAGCGTCATTTGCTCTTTTTCGTCAAGCTGACATGCCTTTATATTAATAATATAAACTTAAATACTTCACAAGCAGCCGAAAACGACAATACACCATTCACTTCTTCCAGAGACTTGTTGTTTGTTCCAGGAAGGGGTTGGCCCACATCTCACTACTTCTAGAGACTTGTTGTTTGTTCAAGGAAGGGGTTGGCCCACATCTCACTACTTCTAGAGACTTGTTGTTTGTTCCAGGAAGGGGTTGGCCCACATCTCACAACTTCCAGAGACATGTTGTTTGTTCCAGGAAGGGGTTGGCCCACATCTCACAACTTCCAGAGACATGTTGTTTGTTCCAGGAAGGGGTTGGCCCACCACTCACTACTTCTAGAGACTTGTTGTTTGTTCCAGGAAGGGGTTGGCCCACCAGAAGAAGGTGACGAAGGAGCTGAGAGACATGTTTAATGTGTCAGCCATATTTGATGTGGATCTTCTCACCAAAGTTCTCATGGTAGGATATATCACCTCGATTTACCCACAACCCGGGTATAAAAATCCGTTATTACATTATAACGACTCCACCAGCAGCTGAAACTGACAATAGTATTATTAGAATTCAACATGTATGTATCAATCTCTGGAACGGACCTCTCGAAGCTGTTGCTGTTGGCTATTGTATGATCAGTGCTGATTTATTGACTCCATTACATATCCGCAGTTGCATGTGAGGACATTATACATCCGCAATTGAATGTGAGGACAATATATATCTGCAGTTGAATGTGAGGTCATTATATATCGACAGTTGAATGTGAGGTCATTATATATCCGCAGTTGAATGTGAGGTTATTATATATCCGGAGTTGACAATGATGCCATTATATATCCGCAGTTGAATGTGAGGTCATTATATATCCAAAGTTGAATGTAAGGACATTATATATCCGGAGTTGAATGTGAGGTCATTATATATCCGGAGTTGACAATGAGGTCATTATATATCCACAGTTGAATGAGAGGTCATTATATATCCGCAGTTGAATGAAAGTTTATTATATATCTGCAGTTGAATGTGAGGACATGATATATACGGAGTTGACAATGAGGTCATTATATCTTAAAAATTGAATGTGAGGCTTTTATATATCCGGAATTGAATGTGAGGTCATTATATATCCGGAGTTTAATGTGAGGTCCTTATTTATCCAGAGCTGAATGTGAGGGCACTTTATATCCTGAGCTGAATGTAAGGTCACTATGTATCCAGAGCTGACAGATGACGGGTGATAATATTATTACATGTTCGTTTTACTAATTTATCGGTATATATTAGTCGAATGTGAATTACCGCCGGGTCACTGATAATCTAGTTTACTTTCATGCCAAAGGGTACCGAGTTCCGTCTTATCCTATAAACTATACCCACGGTTAAACGAAATCATATATATTGATTTTTCTTTCTATATGCAGAACATGAAAGCTGCATAAATCAAATTAGACTGTTTAAGAAAATATGTTTGCAGTTTAACCCACAAGCAATATTTCTGCAAAATGGCTGACAGTCTAGAATAGAGAGTTCATCTACGCGAACCGTCTTGTTCCATACGTATTTCTTTCATCAACATTATAATCGTTTATATTACAACTTACTGAATTAATGTTTCTGTTTTATTAACACAAATTAAAGGACCCCAATCCGGGCGTCCCCAATAGTACCGCACAATCCTGTGAAAAGTAAACATGCTGTGTAATTTTAAATTGATCCAACGTTCCTATCGTTATGGATTCCCTTGCTTCTGATGCCGGATTAGACTTGGAACACAAGCACACACCAATACGACCTTCCCTCCGAGTACGCCCGATGTTTAGCTAGCGTATGAAAACGGCGATTAATCAGGGCTAAGCCGTGCCGATATTGGGCCCCGATCGAGTATATTGTATCACATTAATATCCCTGTAAACCTATTGTTTCGTTAAACAACAGAACAGCCAGAGCTTGAAAGTTTGACTTGTTCCGTCTTTAATCTGAATTATATTATCTCTAATATACCTAATTAAGTGCAATCTATCAGTAATAACTTTATCAGAAAGCGCAACGATTTTTGGTTTTTATTGAATAACATTTACTTTGCTGAGAACCAATCCCTGGGTTTCGGTGCTGGCATAACGGCTGATTTAACAAATATTTGGTTATATTCGATTGTGTCATTAAATCACACGTCCGTTATGTCCCGTTATATTGAATTCTATCCCCTGTATTTCTGGTGGATTGGGGCAAGGTTGATCTGATGCGGGGATGGGAGTTGTGATTGGGGGACGACCACTCACACTACTGTGTCAAATTACCAGCTTTCAGATCAAGCGCGGCTTCTAATTTCCTCAAGCCATGTTGCATTTAAAGCGTATTAATGTAATGTAATACTGAAGCGTTCTTTGCGTTATAAGCACCCTGTGTGATCACAGAGGTAGGAGTACGGGGCTTTGGCTTTGGCGGCTCATCGCCGCCAAACCAGTCTACAACGTTGGTTAAAAGATCGTGTTTATTTGCGTTGCATATATTATAGACCTACTCCTCGATCTGTGGTCGATTATTAAATGGTCATTATCCCGAAAAACACGCGTCTCCCTGACGTCACAAGATATTGTTTTATGCATCTCTGTTAGAACTTCTGACATGACACTTTCGTACGAAACAATACAAATGTTTTGTTACCATAGAAACCCATAGTTCTTATACTAATTCCAATATGTGTGTACACGTACGCGTTTAGAAATACACTTGGCTTCTGGTGGCTTATGGTTTTAATGTATTAAATGAAACTTAAAAACAGCTTCATTCTAAATATAAACGACAAAACCGTTTCCATGGCTACAAGAATTCCATTGTACAAGTCCGACCATGCCATGAGCATCACATAGTGATAAAAATAGGTGTTCGCGAGAAGGTGAGCATATCTTGGCTCTCCGATGGCACCCGTCACAAACACTTGCAAAGGCAAGTCAATTTGTCACCTGATTAAGAAAAGTAAAGAAAACGACATTATCGGTCTAAACATTTTTAGTATAATCCGTTTCGGGCATAGCGAGATGTCCTATCATACAGTGACTCATCAATTTGAACTCCGTTATCTCAATGAACCGTTTTAGGCAATTATGGTGCCATCATTATCCCTATCGGGGCGGTCGGGTAGCCTAGTGGTTAAAGCGTTCGCTTGTGACGCCGAAGACCCGGGTTCGATTACCGACGTGGGTACATTGTGTGAAGCCCATTTCTGGTGTCCCCCGCCGTGATATTGCGGGAATATTGCTAAAAGCGGCGTAAAACCATACTCACTCACTCACTCACTCATTATACCTATCGGCATTTCGGGTTAATAAATCGACATTCCGCTTGCCTCGAAAAGTGGGCATACTATCGGTTGTTCCCAAGACTTGAAGGTTTTAGTGTACATCCCAAATGCATTTTTTATTTTTCAGGACTTGTCGCAGTATAAGTACAACAAAATCATCACAAAGTCTCTTAACATCCTCAATAAAGTCTACTCCTCTAAAACCAACATGTTCAAACTCTCCAGCAAAGCTCAGGTACGTTGTTGAAACGATAATACAACTAGAGTCATCTCCAATTAAACCTTTCTATATACAATCAATTTTTCTTTTACACACAATTAAATGCATATTTATATTCCGCTCGACACTGACAGTATCCCTCGTGATTTGCACGTGTGTGTATATTGCAGGTGCTTCTGACCCAGGACTCGGCACGGGTCCACCGAGAGGTCCTCAAGAATATGCCAATCCTTCGGCGACTTGCACGTGCAAAATTGGACGCCCAGCAGGTCAAACTCATGAGCGATATCTTGGACGATCTAGCAGAGTGAGAACATAATCAAGTATTGAATCGGAAAATAGGAACCAGTTTGGATAGAAAGGTTTTGTCCTAAGCGATTGATATCAACAGAAAATATTATCATGTCGAGATAAACTCAGTGACTAGAAAATTGAGGGGGCACAGGTGGCCAAGTCGTCTAAGGCGCCGCGATTCGCTGTGCAGAGTCGCGTCCCTTGGGCACGCAAGAAACCTATGATTGTGGGTTCGAATCCTGGTTCGCCCCGATTATGTTTCTAGGTTTGTCAGCACCATACCCGGGCTCGTGGGTATCACCGAAGTGGTAAAGTTCTGAGACCTGCATCACTTCGGGCTTTCCTCCCACATTAAGTTGACACGCCGTGATATAACTGGAATACTGTTAAAAGCGGCGTTAAACCCAACTCACTCACTCACGACTAGAAAATTGAAACAGTGTCCATCTCGACCGTTATCTAAAGGACCTTACATAACCCTATTAAATTTGCAAAGTTGTATTTGAGCATTTGGAAAACTAGATTTTTTATTTTAGAAACCAAAAGTCTGTGACCAACCATTTCCAAAGAAATTGACTCTTTTGTGTTCTGCAGGTTTTGCCATCTGCCTATGACGCCGGATGAACCTCATCCAATGAACCAGAACATCCTCATCAGTAACGGTTGGTGTAATCACCCCATCATCCTTATAATAACAGCAAATCCCAACCGTGCATTCACATTTGATAGTTGTATCAGTTGGAACCCTCAACTCTTTAAGTGGACTTTCTGTTCCATGGGCACAGCCGCCTTAGACGCCGCAATTCGCCATGCAGAATTGCCTCCCTTTGGCATGTCGGAAACCTGTGATCTTTGGTTCAATTCCCGGTTCGCCCTGATTTTGTTTCTACGTTTGTCAGCACCACACGCATGTTCGTGGGTTTCACCAAAGTGGTAAACATTTAAACCGTCGATCTGTCCTCCAAGATTAAGCTGGAAGGCTGTGAAATAACTGGAATACTGTTCAATGCGGCGTTAAACCCAGCCCACTCACTCACTCTTCACTGTTCCAGGAATACTGAACATCTTGTTTGACATCTTGGTCCAGGATATCGACGTCAAACTGCTGGTAAGTATATATTTTTTTAATCATCGGCTTGCCTGTCCCAGACATCGGAATATGCAGCTGGAATACTGCACACAATTTACTCTCTCACATTATGTAGAAGGCCTTAGTGTATGAGGTACAAATTGAAACTACATCCTAACCAGTCACTGCATCTTCCAGGAACAATACAAGGGCATGCGGGACATCTTCAGGAAGACACTCTACCTCCTCAAGCTGCTGGCCAAGGAGAACGACAGAGTGCAGCATCACATCTTCGAGAGACTGGACGTCCTCCTCGAGGTCCGAGTCGTGGAGTCTGACCTAGCTGTAGCCCTTAGAGAGGTGGGTAGATCAGCCTAGATACAGTCAGAGTCAGAGAGGTGGTACATCTGCCTTGACACAGTCAGAAATGTGGTAGATACAGTCAGAGAGGTGGATAGATCTGTCTTGATAAAGTCGGATAGGTGGTACATCTGACTTGTTACAGGAAGAGAGGTGGAAGACACAGTCAGAGCGGTAGGTAGATCTGCTTTGACACAGTCAGACAAGTGAATATATTTGTGTATAGCTCATAGGCCGGAAAAAAATCTGTCTTGAGCTTCCACCGTTGTTGACATCATACCTGGACCAACAGTGAAGCTTAATAATGATCTTCTGATACTTTTATCGAGTGTTCCAATGTCTTCAGATGCGTTTTACTTATGTCTGCTTCAGGTGTTTTACGGCAACCAGAACACGTGTTTGAAGATCAGCCCCCGCCAGATCCAGAAGGTGGTCAACAGAGCGGCAGAACTTAGAGAGAAGGCTCCCGAGTTCCTGGACCTTCTGCAGATGATTGTCAAGGTCGTGGGCACCGGACTGACTCTGAAGCGGAACCAGGCCTACGTCATGAAGTACATCATGCAGAACTATAAGAAGCTGGCCTACGTGCTTGATCAGTCTCGTGACGAAAGGTGAAGTTGTGCTTTATTGGGGTGCACACAGAAGTAACGGCCCACTCTCTACATGGCGAAGGCCACACATGATGCACATTGAATGAGTCCGTGTGTTATGCTACCTCTTAACATAGCAAGTGCTTAAACCACATGGCTAGCCTGCCTCACCGTTTTAACAAACACATTGAACTTGTTTGAGAGAGAGAGAGAGAGAGAGAGAGAGAGAGAGAGAGAGAGAGAGAGAGAGAGAGAGAGAGAGAGAGATTAACATTATAACACTGGCACAGTCAGGCTGGTAATTATTATTATTATTATTATTATTATATATTCATGTCTTACAGGGAGAAGATCCTGACAGATCAAGACCGTATATCCACGCTGAGGTACTACCTTAGTCTCCTGGATCTTCTGGCAGCATGCGCTGAGGTGAGATCTTGGCCACGACGTGTTGTACTTCATGTTGTGACACAGGGCACTAATAGAATAGAGCACTGTGACTCTACATGTTTACGATCAACGTCTGGATATTATTAAATGAACATAGCTATCTACCCATGATTCGTGATTCCTGAAATTCGTTTATGACCAGGAATGGTACCGCCTGGATCAGTTCCTGTATGACACTCATTCTCACTACATGGAACAGTATGCCATATGGTTCTAAAAACGTGAGTGAGTTGGAGTTCACGCCGCTTTTAGCAATATTCCAGCAACATCACGGCGGTGGATACCAGAAGTGGGCTTCACACATTGTACCAATGTGGGGAATCGAACCCGGGCCTTCGGTGTGACGGGCAAACGCTTTAACCACTAGGCTACCTCTAAAAACGTGAATCGAACTATTTGCCCCAGGTTACACATGTGTTTTGGACATTGGGTTTGCAGTGTTTCTGCGACTGTTTAGAGCCACGTTACGTTCTCCTAACTTTTGTAATTGTTTTGTCTGATCAAATTTTCAAGTGTATACTTTCTTTCGCCCAGCAGTTTATTAACCGGCATACAGTTTAGCCGTGCAGAACCGGTGACCTTGAATGGCTGACATACCGTATTCGACGTAATAAGCGCCCAGGGCGCTCTCAAAATTAGAAATAGGGGGCTCTAGAATATTATTTTAAAAAACAGAGTTGAAAGATACATTTCATGGCCTGAAATGTTTATGTACGACAGATATATTTTTCCAAAATTAAATGCCCATAATTAAGGGTGCGTATAACACACAAGTGCGTATTAAACGCGAATAAATAAGTCTTGTGTACATTGATCAATCGGAAGGGGTGCTAATTGGGATTGTTCACTAGCCAATATCTTAGCAAATGTCGCCGTGGGCGCTAATTAGAGCGGGGCGCTTATTACGTCGAATACGGTACCTGTTTAATATATGTGTCCTGGCATGAACTGAACTCACATTTCCAAAATTCATTTGAGACATATTGACCTCGTGGCACTGCTAACAGAAATGACGTGTTCCTTCTCAGGGGGAGAACATGTTCATTGAGTCCCTGTGCCAGACCATCCTCCCCATGGAAGATCTCCTGTGGGTGCTCAACAACCCCAACGTCGACAACGTCCAGAAGAAGCCGTTCCTGCGTTGCCTCCACCACGTCTACATGAAGAGCAACGGCTCCTCGGTGGACATGGCCAACAGCGAGATCCCGCACGACAGGTACATTGATGACACCTACTTCCTCCGTCTCCTCTGTAGTCACCGACATCTTCTATTCTACCTTCTATGCTATAACATCGCTTCTACTTGCCAATATTGCAGGCCTATAGACACACTCATGCCTAATTCCATTAACACTTCTGCATGGCGATATGAAATCCTAATCGTGATACACTTCATCAATAGGAATTAATGTTACATCTTTGCATTTAGTACAAAGGGATTTTTTAACTTTCCACTTTTACACCGTTTTAAAGTATGTTCAAGCAATAGATGCATGTCTTTGCTCTTATTAATGTTACTCCGTAATGTTGGCGCTCAATGCCTGTGATGTACCGTCTCATGTACCTGTACATATATGTATGTAACTGTGATCTTGTAAAAAATGTGTTCATTAAATATAAAGTTTACCTACGAACTGACAAAAACAACCTGAAGTCTTTCATAGGCATTTACAAGTTGGAGGAATATGAAGACATTAACTTTTATGAATAGGTTTATTGGTTCTGTATTACGACGGTATATGGCTACTTTCTGTCCCTTCATTCACTGATGAAGGTGCAAGAAGTTGCGCCGAAACGCCACGTTTTCAATAACTTGCTTCTTACTCGCCCAGCTTCTACCTACTTATCTTTGCAATGTTTTTTTTCATTAAAGAACTCGATTAAAAATAACAACATGATTGTTACCCCATGGGTTTCAAGGAAGAATGATATTCACCAATATCTCATGTTTGTCGTAAGAACCGAGGAATGAGGATCTGGAGGTCACAATGCGTGACCTTTGTGAGTATGTGTCATCGTACCCTGACGGCGGATCGTTGCTCATGCTATCACTCACTGGCCTGGCGTTTATATTCAGGCCTTCGTGAAGAGCTAGAATAATGTTAATGTTAAACTAACAAACAGTAAATCTACAAAACAACAAAGTTTTTGTGAACATTCGTTTGGAAATTTCTTTTCTTTGGTCATTATGTGGTTAGTTCCCTATCCACGTCAAACCATCCTTCACTTTAATCTCAAGGACCCCAACCCGATCCAGGCCCTCATTCAAGAGCCGACCTCAGGAGGGCAACCCCTCTCTTATTCTTGACAACCCGTGGTAAGATGGCGACCCCTGTGACCTTGACCTGTTGGAGTAACCCTATGACCCCTACCACCTGTGATGTGTGCCTACCATATTTCAGTGTTGTGTTGCAGAAGCATTTCTAGGTTGTTTGTCTTTAATGGTATGGTAGGACTTGTATTCACCTTACTACTCAAGTCTTATAACACTCTGATATAACACAGTCGTCGCCCTGGAAATGCTTCCGAGTTCTATGTGTTTGACAGTTATCCCGAACTTACACGGCGTTTGTGAGATGTCCCCATGGTACTTGAACCACTGACCTTGCCACTGACTTTGTATCTGACCTTGCCAATGACCTTGCCACTGACCTTGTAATTAACCTTTTGTCAGAACTATGCAGAATGACCATACAGTATGTAATGGAACTTTCGTAAAGGTCGACTATTCAGTATCATGTTTGTTTTAAAACAATCCTTTGAAAAATTAGTAATACACATTCATTATTTTATAACTGAGCATTTGTTTTGCAATTCAAAAATCATTCCTAAAGATGTATGTAAACTGGATCGTTGACACATCGGTGTGCGGCGTATTACATGAAACACTCTCACGGCAGAGAACTCACATAACACCAGGTGTTCACGACTCTCATAAGCATGTTCTATTCCGGTAGTAATGTTTGGTTTTCGGGAATCACGAAAACATGTGTCTTGATACTTTTCTACAATGACCACGCGTGCTCGCTGCACGGCCATCAAGATGACACACATGACATAGTTTCATTCTGCATTGGTCTGTCCACCTCCCCCGTGTTCACCCGTGTTTTTCTCCCCTAACACCATTACCACCCCCTTACCTTCCACAGGTAACACCCACCACGTGTCATCAGAGAGCTGTTATCAATATTTATGATAAATTTGGACTCAAATTTGAATCTCGTTTATGTCTAAGAAACTAAAGTGTTTCATATTTTAACATTATCTTCATTGTCCTCTCTCAAAAGTGCATATATATTTTATTGGCTCCTAAGGGATACGTCACGTGTATTGATACCAGCTCCGGTTCGATGGCAGTTTAACTGCTGAAGAAACCAGTAGCACGACCTACATTCCTTAACTCAAGGTCATGGATGAAGGGGAATAAGAACGTCATATTCCCGGAAATGCCATGAACCAAGATGTCACAATTGAACCCACGTTTATTTACTAACATTTTCTAACAGTTTACAGAAAGCACGACCTGCACACGACTTTTTCCGATGGTAAATCTGAGTGTTTTTTGTGCATGTGTGCAGACAACGCATGCAACTATCATGCAATGTTACCCGAGTGCAATCAATGTGCATGCATCAAACCATCACTGCAGACTCATTGTTGTGCATACCAGAGTAGGTGACGCCCAGCGGTTGTAAGACTGCTTCATTGAGAATGTGTGTACGCTCCCCATCCCGTTGTTCCCCGGCATTACACCAAATCCTGGCACAGCGAATCCTGGCATGGTAGTCAGCAGCCAGGCCTGGTATAGTTGTTTCCAGTGTTATGTAGCGGCGGTACACCGTCACACCTGCACAACCCACAGCGGACACGTCCTAGACCTGTAGGTTGTGCCTAGCCTTTGTATTGGTAGTTATGGTCATCTTGAAGCAATACGGCCCAGAGAGGCCATTATGTTAATGTTAGACTAACACTTAGTCATTGAAAACATTTCTTGAAAATATTTATATATTTTTTGGTTTACTTTGATCTAGACTTGCCTAGACGTTTAGTAAATAAAATACCTGAAACATATAAATGCTACAGTCATGGCGCATGACTATGTTAATGTGAACTTACGTACTTTGAACATATCAACTTCAGATATAACCAATAGTTGGTTGTAACGAAATTATTTCCTTTTCATCTCAGTTGTGATCAAAGATATTTGAGGATTTCAAAAACGAATTTTATTCATAAGGAACTGTTCGGGACATGATTAAACACTTTGGAAGAATAACCTTTCTATTCCTGTGAACCATATAATTCAATCTGATATAGCGAATAATCGGTAATAGAGAGGGTAATTTATGAAGGTTCAAGTCAACTCTAGATGTAATGAAATCTGATATACCGCAGATCGGTTATGCCGAATAAAAGAAGTTGTTACGGGACAACGAACTACGGTCAAACGGCATTATAGGTTAGTCGTATATAGGAATGGTCGATGACAGTGAACCCAATTCCAGTGGCAGTCACTGATAATATTCATTTTAACGATCGTTGTATACAACGAACAGATTATGGTTCCATATAGTTGGTAATATTCTGAATTCTATTTAGATTTGGTATGTAACGCCATTACGAACTCTTTTTCAGAATTGGTTGATCACCAGACAGCATTAAGTACCCGATAACATACTCATTCGAAACATCACCGATGACCCCAGTAGATATTTCCCAAAAAGAACCCAAGACACGGTTGATTTACATTATTGTTGATAATCACCGTGAAGGTTATTTATCAACGGTGAGGGTTGTTTTGCTGAGGATCGATGCTGACGTTGCTATGTACTGGTTTGTCCGCTCCAGATCTGATTGCACACTGTAGGCCGCCATCGAGTAGATGATGTTGCTGTTCACCACGCCGTCGTGGCAGTCGCTTAGGTAGCTAGATGACGTTACCGACATGTTGGTCATTTCAGACCTGATTGTAGTTTAGGTCACCATCACGTAGCTGTGATTTTGCTGACTCAGCGTAAACCCCATTTACTCACTAACTGTAGAGTAGGACTTGGACTCGCTGTGTGACTTCATCTAGACACACCATGTCTTGGCTAGGGTAGACAGTGCTGAAATTAACTTCTAGTATGTAACAATGTTGCATGGCAGGCTATAGTCAAAATAATAATTGAACTGACATTACTAGTCTCGAGAAGGAATTATCTAGTTGCTAGGTATGACGTTTTGTTGAGTTACCAGTCCTAGTATTTTCAGGTTTGAGCTGAATAGAACAGCAGTTTGCTTTCTTACGCTTTCTGAGATTGTTGAAGAAATATTTACCATTTATCTTGACTTGATTTCGTAGGGAGTATCTTCAGTACTTTATCAGATATTTTCACAGCTTGGCGTAGAAAAATAGGTTAACGTGTCCGCATTACTATGATTATATATTTCATTATCGCATGTCTTCTTTCTTTCAATATACTCATTAAAATACATAATGATGTGAATCATATTCATTACGACGTTAATAAAGCACCGGTGTTGACATCATGGCCTTAGTGGTAGATATGTGTTGTCTGTGCAAAATGTGGAAACCTGCTTCTGTCCCTTCAGTGAGCTGTGGGACTACCTGTCTTCCCTGTCCATCGAGATTAACAGACTGACTGACAGCATCAAGGAGGATCCGGACAAGATTGCCATCTATCTCAAGACTGCACCTGAGAAAAGGTGGGTGCGGTGTTCATCTGGAAAAAAACTCAGTTGCAGCTTAGATCTGATTGTTTGCAGTTACTTTAGAGAAGGACATGCTTACCCCTTCGCGAACACCTGGTGTCATCACTGATTAATGAGGGTTCGGTCCATGCCGTTGTAATACTTAATGTATTCTCGATGCTAAGAATGACCCTAAATCTATCACCATACTGATGTGTGATATAATTCGTGTCAAGTGAATAGCCTGACTGAGCAGAACTATAAATATCCATTCATTTTTGATTTCGCAATTATCACTTATCTGTTAACCCGCTTGTGCTTGTACTAGATAAGTCAAACAATGAGTGAGTATGGTTTTACGCCGCTTTTAGCAATATTCCAGCAATATCACGGCGGGGGACACCAGAAATGGGCTTCACACATTGTACCCATGTCGGGAATCGAACCCGGGTCTTTGGCGTGACGAGCGAACGCTTTAACCACTAGGCTACCCGACCGCCCCAGATAAGTAAAAAAATGTGGTGTTAATTTATATTGAGTCAAAGTGTCACCCTCTACCCCATGCCTCCTTCCCTGACAGTGGCACGGCACAGACCCAGTTCTTCGAGTCCTCGGCCTACGGCACGGTGCTGTATATCCTTGAAGGAGTGTGTCCGTTCCTGGAGACGTTCTACCGTGACTTCTACTTCCCTGACCAGATCAACCCAGCCGGGAATGAAATAGACGAAACTGACCATCTCGCCAAGGCCGGAGTGGTGAGGACATTGCAGTTTACTTTGTGACTCTCTTGTCACGTCTCTTTCCTGTACAACGTCATGTCACACAACATTATCTTTTTCCAGGGGCTTGGTATAGATGTTTTTTGTGTGTTGTGTAACGGTGGCATTCCTCTGTTTAGGTTGTGCCTAGCGTTGTGTATTGGTAGTTTGATCTGGTCACATGACGATAGCAGTCCGGGCGTGTGTGTGTGTGTGTGTGCGTACGTGCGTGCGTGCGTGCGTGCGTGCGTGCGTGCGTGCGTGTAAACATGTTACCGTTTTGAAGCAAAGCTTGATGAATGCCAATGTACATATAGGTGTATATATCTTAGATGGTAAATGTAAATTACTTAAGATGTTCAATATTTCTTTATGCTGCAGATGTTCAGCGAGATCGTCGGCCCTCTCTTGTACAAGCCCGGCCACATGAAGAACATGGTCAACTGTCTGACCGTCCTCGTTCCCGTGTCCAACATGCCCAACTCGGTGAGTCCCAGTGTCCAACATGCCTAACTCGGTGAATCCCTGTGTCAGACATGCCCAACTCGGTGAGTCCCCGTGTCCAACATGCCTAACTCGGTGAATCCCTGTGTCAGACATGCCCAACTCGGTGAGTCCCCGTGTCCAACATGCCCAACTCAGTGAGTCCCCGTGTCCAACATGCCCAACACGGTGAGTCCCTGTATCTAACATGCCCAACTCGGTGAGCCCCCGTGTCCAACATGCCCAACTCGGTGACTCCCTGTGTCCAACATGCCCAACTCGGTGAGTCCCCGTGTCCAACATGCCCAACTCGGTGACTCCAATTGTCCAACACTCTTCCGTAGTTGAATTCGAGATTGCCGTGATGCGTCGGGGCGGTAGGTACCCTTATGGTTAAAGCGTTCGCTTGCCATGCCTAAAGACCGGTTTCGATTCCCCTCATGGATACAATGTGTGAAGCCCATTTCTGGTGTCCCCTGCCGTGATATTTCTTGAATATTGCTAAAAGCGGCGTAAAACCACACTCACTCACTCACGCTTCCACCTTACTGTAAACATTGTTGTCCTTTTCCCTGCAGAATCTCGAGGTGATCCTGGAGAGGTTTGCGTCTGGCATCACGGTGGAGGACACGTCCAGCGCCATCCGGAGGGTAAGCGTATGAGTAATATGTGAAATCAAGATAAATATTCAAATTATTAAAAATTAATAACCAAATATAAACCCGCACGAACCACTGCGATGCCAACCCAACGAATGTTACCTGTGATGTGTACCAGCCTCCGGGCGTGTCACTGATTCAGTTGCACATAGCCTTGTAATATGTCAAAAGTCCATTTCTAATAAAACGATCCTAATGTTAAGTCTATTATAGACCCGAGCCACAGCACGGAAACACTAAAGGTGGTATATTTCGGATCTCTGAACGCACCTAGGTGATGCGTTGTCACTCGAATAATTGGTATTTGTCCTGTTTGTGTGGCGGTCAGCTGGTGCAGATATTACATTCCTTGTAATTGACCTCGCAGAATTGGCCTTAATCACATCATTTCCGTCTCAGGGTAATATCGAGTACTATTCGTCGGAGGTGGAACTGAACGCCAAGTTCCGGACATTTGCCAAAGGGTGTGCTGTTGTGTTCGCCGGACACAACACTGTCCAGGCTCAGCTCAAGTTCAAGTCAAAGAGAGGTCAGTTGGAAAGCAGGAACATGTTTTCTTTGGTGAATTGTTAATCAATGTCTATTTCGACATATACAAGAGACAGGTACATGGGGGACTCGTTAGGCAGAGTTATGCCCCTTTGTAGTATCAGGCGACGCTGGTGGAGGGTTCGAATTCCAAATTTTGTAAGTGTTCATCTGAAAACATCAAGCATCAAACATGAATAGACGTAATCATATATTATTGGTTATCAAATTGGTAATTGTCTTAAAAGTCTTTGTAACTCCTAAAGCTCTAAGAGGAACCATGGGACAACCTAGGGGTTACAGCGTTGGCTCGTCACGCTGAAAATCCGGGTTCGATTCCTACTTTGAAACAATGTCCATTCTTGAAGTAGCAGACGTAATATGACTAGAATATTGTTAAAAATAATCACCAGCTGAAACGAAAATAGAGTTAACTATTTATGGTAGTTAGGGAAACAATCAGTTTAAACACGTATCAGCCCGCACTTCGTCAGCACACTATTATCCGGAAGTAAAGTGTCTCGCATGTCCCTGTCTAGAATACACGATCCTCGGAGGAGATGAGGAGCTGCCCCTGGGAGAGGAGTTCCAGAGCCTGGTCCGCTGTTTTATTGCTTCTCACGAGAAGAAGCCGGAGAAGAAGTTCTTCCCGTCAGGGAAACTCATTGAGGAGCTGTCGTAAGTTCCACTGATATTGCAAAACATCATTCAGAAAACCATTAAAGGATTGTCGGAGTTACCAGATATGTTCATATGTCAAAACCAAGAAAGTGTAATGTAACTGCATTTATGGAATTGTATATGTCAGACAGTTTTTATTTGGTTTGGTTTCGGATAAAAAAGGTCCGGGCGACCCTTGCCTGTCGTGAAAGCCGACTAACACGAAGACTATTTTTTTGTTTTGTTTCGGATAAAACAGGTCCGAGTGTCCCTTGCCTGTCGTGAAAGCCAACTAACACGAAGATTTTTTGTTTGGTTTTGTTTCGGATAAATGGGTCCGAGCGTATGGCAAGCCGTTTTCCCTTATATTACGGAATTACAGATATCTTCAATTGTTTTAAAGATATCTTGAATTGAATCGAAGATATCTTGAATTGAATTGAAGATATCTTAAATGCAGATAATTGTAGATATCTGCAATAAAATTTAAGATATCACGAAATGAATTAAGGATATGGTGAAGCGTATTACTGATATCTTGAAAAGAATTGCTGATATCTTAAATTCGATTATTGATATCAAAATATAATTTATAGATATCAAATGTCATGTTTTGTTATGATATCAATAATTCAATTCCTGATATCTTGAAACTAAATACAGATATAAATAAATAACAAGTGTTGCCATTATTAAAGATGTTACATTAATAATGTTACTTAAATTAGATAACTGATATCAATAATTGATATAAAGATATCATCAAAATTATTAATGATATCTTTAATTGGATTTTTGATATCAGTAACGGTCAGAAATAATGATATCTTGAATTGAATTAAAGATATCTTGAATTGAATTAAAGATATCTCTAATTGAATTAAAGATATCTGTAATTCATTTGTGGATATGTATAACTTATTTCAAGATATCTTGAATTGAATTTAAGATATCTTGAATTTATTTCTAATATATTTATGTACTGGTAATTGTTTAATGAAATCTTAACTACATTTAGAGATATCACAAACTAATTTGTTGATATCACCGTAACATTTTAAGATATCAGTAATTGTATTACGGATATCAGAAATGAATTTAAGATATCTTTAATTATTTTTTTATATCTTATAAACTTTAGTGATATCTTTAAATAAAATACCGATATCTTTAAAACAATTGAAGATATCTGTAATTCCGTAATAAATGTGAAAACGGCTCGCCATACGAGCGTCCTATGCGTGTCATGAGAGCCGACTAAAATGAAGATCTGATGGTTATGATGTTTGACGTGGCCCATTAGTGTCATGGTACCCTGACGGCGTTGTTTGTTGCTCATGCTATCAGTCACAGGTTTTTGTCTGTCTCGGACACGATTATTCCCAGACCGCAAGGATACGACCGGCGTACCTCTGACTGGGGCGTTACACACCACTCACTTGATCATTCATCTGTCCACCTACAGAATCTCGCTTGACTACAAGAGGCTGACGGAGGCTGCCCGACAGGAGATGGACGACCTGAACATCAAGTGTCTCCAGGTGCTCAGGGCCCTGGTTCACAACGAGGAGAGGAAGCTACCAGAGGACTGGGAAACACGAACAACAGAGACCAAGATCCTCAGGTCAGAAGCAACATGTAACAGTAACCTCTATGACTTACCCGAGTTTACCCGATACAAAAGATAAATGCAAAAATCAAAATATCCTTATGATGTATAACAATAAAAATATAGGTTAATTTGTACATATATGTTGCTCAAAAGAAGTTAAAGAAGTTTTTTTCATATGTCTACAATGAATCTTTCATGACATGACAGATTGACTTTAGTCATATGAAAATGTCGAATGTTCTTTAACTTGTTTTGTGTATATATATATATATCATAAAGAGGTTCACGGTGCTTTTGAACAAGCATTAACTGCATTGACATATGCGTTTCCAATATTCCAATATTGTTCTCATAGGCTAACTATTAAACCGTCATTAGTCCGGACAATCAGACAGAGAGACACACACACACGCACACGCACGCACGCACGCACGCACACACACACACAACCACGCACGCACGCGCACACACACACACAACCACACACACACACACACACGCACGCACGCACACACACACAAACACCTACATGCACGTAGTTATCTAAGTGGAATAATCTTGGACGCCACGTCAATCCTCCTTACACTTCACCCCACAATTACCATGACATAATCTGTGTCCCCAGATCCCTGAAGCTCATAGCCTGTGTACAGAACTTCTACGAGTGTAACGGCGCCATGAAGAAGTCGCTTCCCCACCTGGCGTCCAGAAATGATGAGATCGCCAAGGAAGTCCTTGGCTTCCTCTGCATCATGCTGTTCAACGCCAACCAACAAGTTCAGGTGAGTCACCGCAAAACATTCCTATCACTCACCTTACTAATTAATAATACAGATAGCCCATTAACGTTTCGTTTGGTGATATATGTGTATGTTGCTTCTGTCAAAAATATTTATATAAACTGTTTTTACGTGATTATTTAATATGATTACTTAATATGAGTCAGCTTGAATCCGATGATCAAATTGATAATTATGATTCTTGGTTTGTCAGCACTATATCCCTGTTTGTGGGTTTCACCAAAGTGGTGCTCGTTTAAATAAAGCAACATCCCTTTCCATATCCAATAGAAATCTCTGCATAAAACAGAGTCGATAGTACGATTCCGACTATATCATGAGCATGTGTTTATGAATCAATATTAAATAGTGAAGATACTAGGTGTTCTAGAAAAGGTGAGCGTATCCTTCCCCACCGGTGGCACACGTCACAAACACATGCCAAGGCAAATCAATTGTTCACCTGAAACAAACACGGGAACATACGGTACAAGTGAAAATAGGGAATTGCATCGGACATCATGTTTGTCACTGATGTGCTTTCCTCCTACATATAGACCCCGTGATATGACACACTAATCTGCGGCGTTAAACCACATTAACTCACTATACTGCAGCTGCTTTGTCGAGAACATTAACAGATATATACTGATATATATAGATGATACTTGGGAATATAAACAGTTAATTATGTAGATAAAATACCACTATGACATCATCAAAATAGATGGAAGTTTCAGAAACTCGTTTTGCATTGGACATCACGAACGTGACTGTCGTCTCCATCATTGCTAGACCCACTGAGACTCTCGAGCAGACTTAGAACTCCATGTTTTTTAGGAGCTCGCTAAAATGGTAGTTACAAAATGTGGCGTGGTTTTCTGTATGCGATTGTGCCCCATTGTGCCCCATTGTGCCCCATTGTGCCCGGGCTTCTCACTCAGTCATCCACAGTTTTACCATTTTCATCATTTGGAGGAAGTTGGTGATAACTGGAATGTTGCTGATGATGACATAATTTAAAATTC
Source organism: Haliotis rufescens (assembly GCF_023055435.1). Lineage (NCBI taxonomy): Eukaryota > Metazoa > Mollusca > Gastropoda > Lepetellida > Haliotidae > Haliotis > Haliotis rufescens. The sequence continues at coordinate 3,824,299 of NW_025963857.1, forward strand.
ACCAACCCACATTGTTGGCTTGAACCTCGTTAATCCAGTGTATCAGATATTCATTGCATTGTGAGCATAAGGATATATAAACTGGATAATCGAAAAGGTTGGACAATCAGTTTTTAGAATATCTGTGCACTGACGTTGTAAATGTATTATTTCCAGGAATCAATGTTGAAGTACTTCCTGTCGACGAGGGAGGAGGTATTCTTCATGGCGGTCAGAGACAGAATGGCGTTGTCCACCAACTCCATCAAGGAGAAGTAAGGGCTGGACATAACATCAGACACTCTCAGTACAAGTTGAAATATATACACTAAACTACGGTTATAACGAACACGCTTATAACGAACTGACGGATATAGCGAACTTACTTTTTGGTCCCGACTACTTGCTGTAGTCTTGCTGTATATGTACTTATAACGAACTACGGTTATAACGAACTAAAATTAGTTGTCCCATTGAGTTCGTTATAACCGTAATTTACTGTATAGTATTCCCCAAAATACCAAACCGTCAGAGCAGTGATGGGGTAGTCTAGTGTTTAAAGCGTTTGTTTGCCAGGCCAAACGCGGGTTCGACTCCCAACATGTGTGAAGCCCATTTCTCGTGTTTCCGTGGTGTGATATGGCTGGAATATTGTTAAATGCCGTGAAACAGTATACTGCTCTGTATTGATACTGGAACTAGTTGTTTAGGGTGATGAAAACAAGCACCTCTATGGGTGAGCTAGTCGCTCTTGTGTAATCTAGTGTACTGTATTTTTTAGGTATTTCTCTCTTGTCACAAGGTATTGACTATCCGGGGTGGGTCAGTGCCATGATATATCACACAAGGTTGTACTGGATCATATAATTATGTGAAGGGAGGTGGGGCACCAGGGTCAAGACCCGTGAAGATCCTGGTTCTTGCCGCAAAATGCGACTATGCTTTTACGAGACTAACGGGATCGGGTGGTCAGGCTGGCTGACTTGGTTGATGCATGTCATCGTATCCCAATTGCGTGGATCGATCCTCATGACATCAATCACTGGATTGTCTGGTCCAGACTCGATTATTTCCAGACCTTCCTCATATAGCTGGAATGCTGCTGAGTGCGACGTTAAACAAACAAACAAACAAACAAAAACATGGTCAAAGACAAACGCTAACATATTGCAGAGTCTTGTATCCGCTGATAAAAAACAATCTCACTTTATACACATTGTAATCTTTGGTTTGTCACATCATACCCTCAGAACGTGACACCCCGTTCTGTGACAGAAAACTGTTCAAATCTTTAAACTGTCCCTCTCTCACACATGGTGACCGTGTTGTTGCAGACGGTCCCTGCAGGCGCAGCAGGATGCCAAGATGAAGGACACTCCCGAGGCCGTTGCCAAGAAGGCAACTCACACATTCGTCGTCAGTCTCATGGCTCTCAAGGTAGTTCATGTTACACACGACGGATCTGTATGTTAAGTTTCGGTACTGAAACCAACTCCAACATTTCATAATTTTCCACACAGCACCAGTGTTACATGGTCCGTGAAGTATGTAGTATCTTCTTTGTGAGATGTTATATTATTAGGCGTGTAGAGTAGAACAGTAGCTTATCCTTACTATCCATGTATGCTAGGGTATGTTAATATGTTGTATCCTAGTTCAGAAATACAAAACATTGTTCCGTGGTTATTTCGATTAATCTTAATACCATACTGAAGCAAAGCAACTTTGAGTCAATACCTATGCAAATACATGTTGAATATCAGTGCACAGTTACATTTAATGGGTTATTTGAATTGAAATGAAACATTTCCAGCGGCAAATTAATTCTCCATTCACTTTAGTGTTAATTGCAAATGCAACGCAACATCTATTTTCTCTCCCTGTCCAGAGTTCTAGATGTAGATCATTAGTCTGTCTCACAGTCTCTGAACCATAATCTTTCCCTTCCTCCCGTCTCTAACTGTCATGCAAAATCTCTAAATGAAGCAAGTCTAGATTTGCTTATGCATCTCCCATCTCACTGGGGCTTCTTTTCAATTTTAATGGATTCATTTGTGTCTATCAATATCATATATTTTCAGAGACTATGCGTTCGTCTACTAGATCAAATGTAGCTCAGGAACCTTAAACGATTGTATTGCAAGACAATTCGTATGAAAGTTCAGTGATCGCGATAGTACATATACTCTCGTTCAGAACATGAACTAACTTTCAGGGCAAACGTATTCGCGTTGCTTCATGTATACGTACCAATATACCCTCCATCACTGAAGTAAGCTAGTCTACATCCCGATAATCATTGACAGTTCAACACACAATCATGGAACATTTTAATTCCAAATTGATAAATGACCACGGGTGAAAAGTTTCACTTGGCTTAATTGAAAAAGGAGCCACGAGTATACGTCAACAATGCGCCAGTGCAGACTAATACACTGCTATAAATCACAATTCCCCAGGTGACTATTACCTCTTGACTTTGTGTTCATCAAACTTCACAATTACATAAATGGATTTCCCATGGCAGTAAATTTAATTCTAAGCATGGTTCAGTGTTCGGGGGAAGCTTTGACCTTATGCAGATGAAAGACATGAGTCGCTGCTGCTTGGTATCAATAATTCACATGTGATATGTATGATTTCAATTTCCGCATGCATCACTGGAGTAAGATACATCAGTCATTGTTTTCAGTATTGTCAGAAATGTGTACTCTAGTGTATTAGAAAATGCAACATTAAGGAGATTTAAGAGAAGCTGTAACGGAAATGATATGTTCATCATTGGTTGTTTATTTATTTTTGCAATTCTGCATCCTTTGCATGATAGATTTCATCCGTTTGAACTTGTCGAGTTCAACTAAACAAGTTGTTTCTTTGATCTGTTGCAGCAAATACAAAGTTATGAGGACGCCCTTCGCCAGCAGAGGCTCAGTGGATGGGTAAGACATGTCCTTGTTGGATTCCCCATCGCCCAAGATCATCATTCCTCCTGTTCCCCATTGCCCCAGATCCTCCTTCCTCCTGTTCTCCATCGCCCCAGATCTTCATTCCTCCTGTTCCCCATTGCCCTATATCCTCATTCCCCCTCTTCCCCATTGCCTCAGATCCTCATTCCCCGTCTTCCCCATTGCCCCAGATCCTCAATCCTCCTGTTCCCCATTGCCTCAGATCTTCATTCCCCCTCTTCCCCATTGCCTCAGATCCTCCTTCCTCCTGTTCTCCATCGCCCCAGATCTTCATTCCTCCTGTTCCCCATTGCCCTAGATCCTCATTCCCCCTCTTCCCCATTGCCTCAGATCCTCCTTCCCCGTCTTCCCCATTGCCCCAGATCCTCAATCCTCCTGTTCCCCATTGCCTCAGATCTTCATTCCCCCTCTTCCCCATTGCCTCAGATCCTCCTTCCTCCTGTCCTCCATCGCCCGTGATCTTCATTCCTCCTGTTCCCCATTGCCCCAGATCCTCATTCCTCCTGTTACCCATTGCCTCAGATCCTCATTCCCCCTCTTCCCCATTGCCTCAGATCCTCCTTGCCCCTGTTCCCCATTGCCCCAGATCCTCATTCCTCCTGTTCCCCATTGCCCCAGATCCTTATTCCTCCTGTTCCCCATTGCCCTAGATCCTCATTCCCCCTCTTCCCCATTGCCTCAGGTCCTCCTTCCCCGTCTTCCCCATTGCCCCAGATCCTCATTCCCCCTGTTCCCCATTGCCTTAGCTCCTCATTCCCCCTGTTCCCCATTGCCCCAGATCATCATTCCTCCTGTTCCCCATTGCCCCAGATCCTCATTCTTCCTGTTCCCCATTGCCTCAGATCCTCCTTGCCCCTGTTCCCCATTGCCCCAGATCCTCATTCCTCCTGTTCCCCATTGCCCCAGATCATCATTCCTCCTGTTCCCCATTGCCCCAGATCATCATTCCTCCTGTTCCCCATTGCCTCAGATCCTCATTCCCCCTCTTCCCCATTGCCCAAGATCCTCATTCCTCCTGTTCCCCATTGCCCCAGATCCTCATTCCTCCTGATCCCATTGCCTCAGATCCTCCTTGCCCCTGTTCCCCATTGCCCCAGATCCTCATTCCTCCTGTTCTCCATTGCCCCAGATCCTCACCCCCCCCCCCTGTTCCCCATTGCCCCAGATCATCATTCCTCCTGTTCTCCATTGCCCCAGATCATCATTCCTCCTGTTCCCAATTGCCTCAGATCATCATTCCTCCTGTTCCCCATTGCCCCAGATCATCATTCCTCCTGTTCTCCATTGCCCCAGATCATCATCCCCCCTGTTCCCCATTGCCCCAGATCATCATTCCTCCTGTTTCCCATTGCCTCAGATCATCATTCCTCCTGTTCCCCATTGCCCCAGATCATCATTCCTCCTGTTCTCCATTGCCCCAGATCATCATTCCTCCTGTTCCCCATTGCCTCAGATCATCATTCCTCCTGTTCCCAATTGCCTCAGATCATCATTCCTCCTGTTCCCCATTGCCCCAGATCATCATTCCTCCTGTTCCCCATTGCCAAAGATCATCATTCCTCCTGTTCTCCATTGCCCCAGATCATCATTCCTCCTGTTCCCCATTGCCCCAGATCCTCATTCCTCCTGTTCCCCATTGCCCCAGATCATTATTCCTCCTGTTCTCCATTGCCCCAGATGCTCATTCCTCCTGTTCCCCATTGCCTCAGATCATCATTCCTCCTGTTCTTCATTGCCTCAGATCATCATTCCTCCTGTTCCCCATTGCCCCAGATGCTCATTCCTCCTGTTCTCCATTGCCCCAGATCACCATTCCCCCCGTTCCCCATTGCCTCAGATCATCATTCCTCCTGTTCCCCATTGCCCCAGATCATCATTCCTCCTGTTCCCCATTGCCTCAGATCCTCATTCCTCCTGTTCCCCATTGCCCCAGATCCTCATTCCTCCTGTTCTCCATTGCCCCAGATCATCATTCCTCCTGTTCCAATTTGCCCCAGATGTTCATTCCTCCTGTACTCCATTGCCTCAGATCATCATTCCTCCTGTTCCCCATTGCCCCTGATCCTTATTCCCCCTGTTCCCCATTGCCCCAGATCCCCATTCCTCCTGTTCCCCATTGCCCCAGATCCTCATCCCCCTGTTCACTATTGCCCCAGATCCCCATTCCCCCTGTTCCCCATCGACCCAGATCCTCATCCCCCTGTTCACCATTATCCCAGATCCTCATTCCCCTGTTCCCAATCGCCCCAGATCCTCATTCTACCCGTACCCCATTGAGAGGCCTGTACTCGGGTCTTCTACTGACGCTTTAACCACTTGTCATGTTTCATTATAACAGCATATTAATCATTCACGGAACATGTGTAGGTTTGTACACTGTCAGTTACTTTTAAGAATTCTCAATTAGCGCAGCCCCCTTTAGTCACAGGAAATACACAACGGCATCCTTGGCTGTCAGCCAAACGTTACATTTTTTCTCAATTTCTCAGTCAGAGGTCTGTTATTCAGTTGAAGTTCCTATCCTTACACGTATACTCACGTATCACACCATCCTCTCAGTGGCTTTACAGTGGTCACAGTAATGGCATTGGCATCTCACTGTTTCTGACATAAAATTCGGTCGTGGGTGACGCAGTAGTCCAAACGCTGTGGAGTAGGAGTAGAGGTGTGTTGTAGAAGTCAGAGAAATCACCTTTGAGCTCGTTGATTCCACTTCCGGAATCAACATATTCTCATAATTACGCCATTACTTAACACGCCACGACTTGCGTCGCGTGTTCATTCTGGCGCTGAACCAAACTTTCTCACCTACTCATCAAAAGCAGTTGAGTCATCTGTCAGTATCATGTTTACAGACGAAAAAGAAGGCATCAGCCTCGACGAAGAAGCAAAAAAAGGCCAAGAAGCCTAAGAAACCAAAGGAAGAGAAGAAGAAGGAGCCGAAGAAGTCGAAGAAGGATGCAGCCCAGGCCAACGGCATCAAGAAGGAGGTGAACTTCGCCAACCCTCTGGTGAAGGAGAATGAAGCCCTGATAGACACGGTGCAGGACACCGACATGGAACTCACTGTCAAGGTAGAGGTGAGCGTGCCGTCCTGTACACGTGTTCCACAACCTACAACCCAGCTCCAACCACACACACACACGCACGTACACACACGCACGTACACACACACACGCACACATGTACGCACGCACACACGCACGCACACGCACACGCACACACGTACGCACGCACACACGCACGTACACACACGCACAGGGAGTGAGGAAGAGAATGAGAGAGAGAGGAAGAGAGTGACAGAGGAAGAGAAAGTGACAGAGAGTGTGTGAGGAAGAGAGAGAGTGAGGAAGAGAGACAGTGAGGAAGTGAGTGAGTGAGTGACTATGGTTTTACGCCGCTTTTAGCAATATTCCAGCAATATCACGGCGGGGTACACCAGAAATGGGCTTCACACATTGTACCCATGTCGGGAATCGAACCCGGGTCTTCGGCGTGACGAGCGAACGCTTTAATCATTAGGCTACCCGACCGCCCCTGAGGAAGAGAGAGTGAGGGAAGAAGAAAATGAGAGACAGTGGGGAAGAGAAAGAGGGGGAAGGGAAGAGAGGGTGAGGTAGGAAGAGAGTGTGTGAGTGAGTGAGGAAGAGAGGGGGAATGAGAGAGTATTAAGGAGAGAGAGGAAGATAGTGAGAGTGAAGAAGAGAGTGAGTGAGAGAGTCTGTGAGAGAGAGATAGAGAGAGACCTGTTCATGTTCATGTCATTGAAATACTGGTCACGGTAAACATTGGATGGCGTAGTTTCAGTGATAGTAGTAGTAGTAGTAGTAGTAGTAGTAGTAGTAGTAGTAGTAGTAGTAGTTGTTGTTGTGATTTTCATGACGTTAGAGACAGGAGTAGACATAGCCGCGTCTCACAACAACCAGGTTAAACCTACAGAAACCATTGTAAATCCCCATTGTGCACGCGCACACACACACACGTCATTTACTGTATATAAGCTTATAACGAACTACGGTTATATCGAACTTATATCAGTGGTGCCTTTAAGTTCGTTATAACCGTAGTTTACTGTATATGGCGGCGGTGTGTTAATTATCGTATGTGGGACTGACAATCCAGTGATTGACAGCATGAGCATCGATCTACACAATTGGGATACAATAGCATGCATCAACCAAGTCAGCTGACCACACGACCCCGTTAGTCATCTCCTACGACAAACATAGTCGCCTCTTTGTGTTCAGTGTTTAGAATACCATCAGTAATAGTTACGTTCCTAATATTTGTGTCTGTTGTGTTCCCATAAGGACCCGGAACCGGAAGTGAAGGAGGATGACGCGGCGGAGGGTGACACATCCATGGAGTACCGGAACGACGGCTACATCGAACTGGTTCTCAAGGTGATGGCCCGGATGTGTGACGGGCAGAACAAGCTCTTGCAGGTATGGCTCCTTGACTGGGCGCCTGTCTACAAAAACGGTGACATTTTTCATAGGTTGCGATTAGTTAAATAAAGCGACAAAACCATTTCCATATCCAATAGAAATATCTGCTTAAAGCAGAGTCGATTTACGATTCGGACCATATCATGAGCATGTGTTAGTAAATCACTATCAAATAGCGATGACACCAGATGTTCGCGAAAAGGTGAGCGTATCCTGTCCTATCGATGTCACCCGTCACAAACACATGCAAAGGCAAGTCAATTGTTCCCCTGACAAGACACACAATAGGTGTTTGAATAGCTAGAGGTATACTGTCTGGACCTGCCAACTGATCCCGATTCCAGTACCTCTTTCCCCTTCAGGGTGTACAAAACACGTGTTTATGAAATATTCATCCTAATATTTTTAAGTCTCCCGTTCATTACTTGCAAATATTAGCGTCAGACCCTTTACATATTCATAAGAAATCTCTCTACCAAAAGCAGGGTCCACTGTACGATAACGACAACATCATTCCGACAACACTCCGACCTTCGTCGAAATCACTGGTGCTAATAATGCACCATGTCTACCATATAGATTAATTCATGCAGACATGGCACTGTTTTCACGTTTCATCCTCACATAAGTCCATAGACCACGTAATACTTAACACAGATTTATAACTTCGATGTTGAATAAAAATCTTTTTCATTATATTTATTTTAACTACATTGCCAAACCATTTTAGGGTAGTTCAAAGGTTAATTTGAAATGTGACCTCTTGCTTCTATTGTATATAAATTACAATGCTGTATTTCCTCTATTAGACGCCGGTTCTCTAATAAACACCGGCCTTTAATGGACCCCAGGTTATACGCAACGTCAACAAACAAAAGCAGGGTCCATTAGTTGATGAAATGTATGATCCCTATCACATTAAATTTACGGCGTATGATGATAACTCCCTCGCTTAATAATGACTTTTTCCTGCAAATGTACCATTTGAATGGCTAGAATTATCAATTCGGTGCCAACATTAAACAGAAGACACGCCGGGCCAGGGTCAACGACTTGTGCGAAATTAATCGACTCCCAGGCGCCTAATAGAGGAAATACGGTAATATCATTCACGATTATCGTTTTCTTCGTGTAGGTCGTTAAGAACTACAAATCGTTGGGGTTTTTTGTTGACAGGACTATCTCCGTGAACAACCTGACAACGTCAAATCGTTTGACATCATCGCAGAGGTGACCCGCTTCCTCAACGTCGTGTACTCCAACATCAACGATAAGAGCATTGACCTCGTTATTCAGCTGTTTGAGTCCATGAATGAGTTCACTGCCGTAAGTTATAAACAGATATTGATCTCGTTACTGTTCGGACCACTACTGCAGAAGACTTATATAAATATTATAAAGTATTATTGTTTCGTTTATACGAAATCATATGAAAACAAATGCTTTAGCTGGAAACGGTTCCAACGTAACGGGGGGCACGGGTGGCACAGTCGTCTGAGGCGCCGCGATTCGCTGTGCAGAGTTGCGTCCCTTGGGCACGCCAGAAACCTATGATTGGGTTCGAATCCCGGTTCGCCCAGATTACGTTTCTAGGTTTGTCAGCACCATACCCGTGCTCGTGGGTTTCACCGAAGTGGTAAACGTCTGAGACCTGCATCACTTGGGGCTTTCCTCCCACATTAAGCTGACACGCCGCGATATAACTGGAATACTGTTTAAAGCGGCGTAAAACCCAACTTTCTCACTCACTCCAACGTAACGAGAATGGAATATGTCCCTAGCAGCCTATGGTGGTCGTAAGATGGGATCGGATGGTCAGCCTCGGTGACTTGGTTGATTGCGTGTCATCCTATCCCGACAGCGCGGGTAGATGCTCATGATATCAATTACTGGTTTGAATGGTCTAGATTTGATAATTTGCAGGCCCACGTTACATAACTTAAATGTTGTTGATACTAAGACAACAAACAAACAGGAATAACGGGATATAACGGCATATACAATCAATGAGGTCTTTGATAGGCATTTAGAAGTTGGAAGAACATGAATACATGACTCTTTTCTAAGTGTAACATTTCATGGGGTGAAAGGTCAAGAAGTAACCCTGAAACGTCGTTACATCGAATGAAGGAGTTGTTATCCACAGAAAATTGTCATGTATATGTTAAATGCTCTCCTTCTAGGGTAACCAGGACAACCGCATCGTCATCTACGACAACAAGATCATCGACTATATCAACTTCATCTTAAGAGCCGGCGACTTCGAGAACTGCTCCATTGAGAAGGTTGGACGATTGTTGAGGAATCTGAAATAATTATTCTTTTTCACGTTTTTTCCGATTAATTGAAGTGTCAAAAGGAAAATGGAATCAAATGTCCACTTTCACCACTAAATATCACATCAATAAAATTGTTACATATGATAAACATATTTGTTCGTCCTCACGGAAACAAAATGGAGAAAAATCATTTCAATATTCATAAGGAAACCCCGCTAAAAGCGAGTCCACCTGACTTAATAATAAGCATGTGTTTATGAATCGCTGTAATTTGACAAAACTAACCAAATCATGTAAACTGCCGAGCAAAAGAAAGTATACACTTGACAATTGGATTTGACTCAAAAATTACAAACGTTATCATAACATTACGAGGCTGATCTGTTGTGAGATGCTCATTGATCGATGTGATGCATGAAACATCGCCTGTGATACCGTATCAAATACGTCAGTATCGAATAACCATTTCTTGTTTGTTTCATTTTGCCACCGTCAAACATGGGTGTATACTTTCTTTTGCCCAGCAGTGTATTTGTCTGTGACCAAAGTCCCAACCTATGAAAACTTGGAACTATTCTTCTGTTTGATTTTGTTACTGTTTAAGAACTTGAATGCAACTTATAAGAAAGAGCGAAACTGAATGTATGATCGTAATGGTATCAGTTCAAACCTATTTTACAAGCAGCAATGTACATCACTGCCATCAGTGTTTTGTTTTTGTTTGTTTGTTACGTAAAACGTTGTCCATGCTCCACAACCCAAATTGGTTCAGGAAAATTTTAGGGCGGGTAATTTGAGAACACGAGAAGCACGGGAATGGATCCAGAGTTAGTGTACGTTTACCGAAATGCTAAGCCTTGGAGATACAGAGGGGGAGGAGGATGGCAATGTGTGTGTGTGTGTGTGTGTGTGTGTGTGTGTGTGTGTGTGTGTGTGTGTGTGTGTGTGTGTGTGTGTGTGTGTGTGTGTGTGTGTGTTGTTTCACGCCGCACTGTTCCAGCTATGTGACGGCGGTGTGTCAAAGTGTGTGTGTGTCTGTTATCAATGCTAGCAATGTTTGTGTGTTATTAATTTTCGCAATGTGTGTGTATGTGTCATTAATGCTGGCAAAGTGTGTGTGTTATATTAAGTCAGGCAATGTGTGTATGTGTCCTGAATGCTGGCAATGTATCAATGTGTGCATGTATCATTAAGTCTGGCAATGTGTGTGTGTCATTAATGCTGGCAATGTGTGTATGTGTCATTAATGCTGGCAATGTGTGTGTGTCATTAATGCTGGCAATGTGTGTGTGTCATTAATGCTGGCAATGTGTGTATGTGTCATTAATGCTGGCAATGTGTGTGTGTCATTAATGCTGGCAATGTGCGTATGTGTCATTAATCCTGGCAATGTGTGTGTGTCATTAAGTCTGGCAATGTGTGTATGTGTCATTAATGCTGGCAATGTGTGAATGTGTCATTAAGTCTGGCAATGTGTGTACATTGTATGTGTCATTAATGCTGGCAATGTGTGTATGTGTCATTAATGCTGGCAATGTGTGTGTGTTATTAAGTCTGGCAATGTGTGTATTTGTCATTAATGCTGGCAATGTGTTTATGTGTCATTAATGATGGCAATGTGTGTGTATGTTTCATTAATGCTGGCAATGTGTGTGTCATTCATGATGGCAATGTGTGTGTTATTCCTTACAGATCCTGGAACTGCGGAGTAGTATTGCTAACCTGGTCATGTCCCTGGTTGAAGAAAATGGACCAGGTGCTTCACAAGTCGCAAAGGTAAGTGATTGAAGCGTACACCTTGTTGTCAAGGACAATTACAATCCAAGCCGAAACGATAAAGGACGACGGATTCCAAGGTCAGGGCTTTAACGTGTTGTCACGAAATGGCGATGGTTCAACTTCGACCTCAGTCAAGGATTAAATTCGTTCTCGACATACCGTTATGTTTCATAAACTTTATAACCAACTCACTCGTCGATGACGTAACTTCTGAATATTTATGATTTCTGCACTGAAACTCTAGAAGTGTACTTTCTTCGCCTCTGGATTTCCTTTCCTTAAACTGACGCTAGGCTCGTCCTAGTTGCGGGATGGGGGTTAGGGGGGTAGGGGCTAGAAAGTTTAATCTGCCCGGAGAGCGGAAGGTCGGTGGTTCGATTCCCGGTCGTGTAATACCAAAAGACGTTAATGGGTGGTATTTGTTACCGGTGAAACAAGGACTGTTTGGCTCGGAGTCCATATACTGTGTCTCAGTAGGTTGTCCATGTTAAACTTGGGCGTGTTATCTCAGTGGACATGCATTCACTATATAATCGGCATTTAACACATCCCAAGTCATCTTACTTTTTTCTTAAAACACCAACTTAATTAAAACATTTCATTGTGGCAACTGGTGATTACCAACAATTCACACAGACAATACCTGTTTGACACAAGTCACTAATAACTACCTCTAGATGCAGACCGGAAATGGGTACCAGGCTGCATAGAGTAGTCCCCCTTTAATACCCATGTAATGTACATACCTCCTATGTTCACATCTTCCCGAGGCAAGGTCGTGAACTGACCATAAAAGTCCAGTTTCCACCCTTGCCGAACTATGCTAGAATTGTCGTAGCTCCACTTGTGGCTATAACGAGTTATTTCCTATTAGTGTCCATCCTATTGACCAACCAGATTTCACCTCTCAGATCACTTGCATTTGCTTCAAACAAAATGGCTGCGGCCAGTCAAGACGATCTGATGGATAATCAAGATCCATATTGTAATAAAAAGGGTCTTACTTCACGAAGTGCATCAAATCACATGAGCACCTTGATTAAAAACGTGAAAAGATTTGGAAAATATCTGTTGACGCTAAATTGACGGTACACTTGCTTTGCAAATCCTGCGGTCGCCTGAAATCTGCACGTTAAAATCCATGTTGCTTACGAACCGGATGTCTAGTTTGTTACTCGGATTTGATTGGACTATGCATAGACTCGTTTGTCCAGCCAAAATATAACTCCAGACTTCCAGCCTTGTTCGGCAAGGAAACTGGAAACTGGACTTTTAAAGTCAGTTAACTACCTTGCCTCGGGACGATGCTATGTTCATTACATAAAAACACATTTTTCTTTGTAGGAAGTAAAAGATACTTTGGACAAGAAAGCAGTTTTAGCCTTAATGACGGAGTGCTACGAGAATCACGTGACTGACAAAAAAGCCATTGAGGAACTGAAAAACATGCCGATAATGGGCGCGCCGCAGACGGGGTCCCAGAGTTACCTAGCAACGGCAAAATCTTTCGCCATTGCTGGAGGCAGCTTCCTATCAGGGGTCATGGTATGTATTGCGTTTTTTTCATTGAAAGCATGTGCTTATATTAGATTATTCGAAAGCTGTTGATTTATTTATCAAAAATGTTAATTTCAAAGCAGCATGCTTGTGTAAAAGCTCAAAAAGAATAAATGATAACAATGCATGGCCTGATGCTTGACGAGAATATTATTGCATGCTATTATTTCTTTGTAACTAGATGCATAGTGTCTCCCAGTATAAGGAGACCAGTACGTGTTGTTATATTGTTTCATATCATCAATGTTCTGTTCAAGCTAGATCTATAAAACACAACACTGGAAATCCGTTTTTTAAATGTGTCTAGTGTTTATACTGTGTTCCAGTATTGATACTATTATGATACTGTCTGTTCTACTGTTCTTTTAAAGGACAAAGTAAGTACACATCTTTCCCTGCACTTCATCTTCTTTAACTACATTACCGTGACTCGAACTAACTGATTCATCCCATTTACTAGACCAAAAGCATCTGAATAGACCCATCATAACCCTAGCATGGACTGACTCCCGTAAGGGGGTTCTATATACCCACAGTCTAACCGTCTCAGTTTTCTTTTAAACAACTCATGCTTCCTCGAGCTCTCATTAGATAGAGGAATTCATCAATTAAGTCTCTTCATAACTCCTAACAAACTGTTATAGATAACGAAGCATTGTGTTTACCAGTAAAATGGCTCATCGTTAGTAGCGCAATATTAGCCTGCGCATCATGGAGACGTGCTTAGTTTAATTTGTGACTATTATAGAAAATAAGAAAACGTACAACTTTATGGAAAACAACTTCATTGTTTTTTCTATGTTTGGATGTAGAACTGTAATAACGATGGAGTTTGTGACTATTATGTTCATATGCAGTGGCGTATCTTATTATGTCATTTGCAACCATTAATCTCAGGGGTTAAAGACGCCTACTGACATATATGTAGAAACTTAATTTGTACAACTTCCGACTCTACATGTGTTACTGTGTGTGTCTGTCGTGGTCTCATTGTTCAGAAGTTATCTAGACGTGTAATGTCTCTCGTTTTGTGTTTGCAGGATGCAGCTGTAAGTAATATGTCAACAAACATATTAACAGAAATCTCCGAGAAATACATTTGTTCTAATCTTTAGACCGTCCGTTTCTCGTGTTCTGCAGTAGATTCCACCATGTCTGATATATGGGTAGCTGTCTCGGGGTGTGTTTTGTGGTAGATTCTAAATGTCTCTATATATGGGTAGCTGTCTCGGGCTGTGTTCTGTGTTCCGTGTCATGTTGTATTCTAGGGACTGTACAACCGACTAGTTGAGATGACGTGTGTAGTTGTGGTGTATAGATTAGATACTAAATCCACCAAGTAATGGGCAATCACCTACCTTATAACTGGACTCACAATCCTGTGAGGTTGTCTCGGGCTCATATGGTATCACCAAAGTGGTAAACTGCTTAGTGTAGTGTACAGAGTGGCTCTCTGGTGATTGGAAGGTCGGTGCATGCTCGTCGCTATATACCGTATTCGACGTAATAAGCGCCCCGCTCTAATAAGCGCCCACTGCGATATTTGCTAATATATTGGCTTGTGAACAATCCCATTTAGCACCCCTTCCGTGATCAGTGTAAACAAGACTTATTTATTCGCGTATAATACGCACTCGTGTGTTATATGCATTCTTAATTATGGGCAATTAAATTCTGGAAAAATATATCTGTCGCATATAAACATTTTAGTCTGTCAGCATAAACCACGAAAGTTATCTTTCAACTCTGTTTTTCCACCAATATAATATTCTAATAGGAGCCCCCTATTTCTAATTTTGAGAGCGCCCTGGGCGCTTATTACGTCAAATACGGTAAGTGTAATAATCTTGAACGTGACATTAAATCCGTTTCACATGATCTCACCAAAGTGGTTGACGTTGCAATGTTGGGTTTTCCACTCACATTAAGCTGACACACCATGTTATAACTGAAATACTGTTTCAATCGTCATTAACACTCACCCACCCTCAATAAGAACTGGAGAGCATACATTATGTGTTATCACTGCACCTTTCCTTCGTAAGGGGCGGTCGGGTAGCCTAGTGGTTAAGGTGTTCGCTCATCACGCCGAAGATCCGGGTTCGATTCCCGACATGGGTACAATGTGTTAAGCCCATTTCTGGTGTCCCCCGCCGTGATATTGCTGGAGTATATCTAAAAGCGGCGTAAAACCCCACTCACTCACTCACTCATTTCCTTCGTAAGAGGCCGACAGGCGATGACAGAGGATAGTGGTCGCTCGTCACGCAGAATTCATAACGTCTATTCCTTACATGAGTACAAGCTTGAATACAATGATGCTGTCCATTGTAGTAGTGTTGGTATACTGTGACGTGATACACTCACTCACTCACTGTGATAGGTCATGCCTCCAATGTGGAGATTAGTCACTCACTTTTTACACCAAATGTTGATATGTTTGGACAAATTACAATGTTCAACGTGGTATATGGCAGTAAGTAAACCCACTAATTGTCACCCTACCGTCACTAACGCACATTCGTGTACTTCCTGTACTGTCAATATAGCAATCGCTATGCCAGTCTCTGACTATGGACCTCGACAATCTTTTAAAACTCGATCTTCTCAATATGTCAAACAACCCCACCCTCTGTCGAGGCCAATCTTCTCAATATGTCAAACAACCCCACCCTCTGGCCGGGCCAGTCATCCCAATATGTCAAACAACCTCATCCTCTGTCCAACCAAATATGTTCTCTCTGTGAAACAACCTCACCCTCTGTCGGGGCCATTGTTTTCAATATGTCAAACAACCTCACCCTCTGTCCAACCCAATCGCATATATCTGTCCCAAAACCTCAGCCTCAGATACAACTTCGACGATCGGTCTCACGTTGATGTAACCTCACGCTTATGGTCTCGTTCGATAAGTAGAACCTCATCGCTACGACCACCGTAAGTCTATGTTTAAGTATGAGAGTTATGACACTCTTAGCGTTAAGGTCGCTTTATAGAACGAGGCCAGATTGTCATCACTATGTCTGATTCTTAATGAAGCACGATGATATACAGCCACTGGCACTTACACTGAGGAATACTAAAATATATTTGCATTTATATTTCGTACATAAACTTCAATAAGCTTTTCAAAAGCCTATACCGTGCATTTATTTATCGTTCCAGTTCATAAAGCAGTCTTCATAACATCATCCATTCATGATTATTATTGAAGTAATGGTTATGTGTAGTTATTGATTCAGCTCAAATGGCTTCGGGTTCCTATACTGTAAACAGTAATATTCTGTAAATGAAGCTGCTTTAATTACTTGGTTTACGGATCTACCAAGAAAAACAATATACATTAAATTTATGAAAGTTTCCTCTTTCACATTCAGAAATTATAATATATTGGAGAAACAAAAATCTTTATAAATCCATTTGGAAAGGGACGTACGTCACTCTGTAATTTTGTTTCACTGAAAACACCATTGTTTTAAAAGATAACGACAGCAACAAATACTATTCAGGCCACATTTTTGTTGTAGGTTTTTTAGGAAAATATCCCTAAACCAATTAATTAAGCGACCATAGATATTTGCAAATGAACGTGTGTGTATCTACATCGCTTTACTAACCATCTGTGATCACGCTTTATCGTGCTTTCAAATCCACATCTAAAACCATTAACTCACACATATAATATTTCCTGTACCCAGTCACCTGTACCATATAATCGCCTTACAACAACACTAACATGTACAAGTACGTTCAACTGTGTTAAACGTGTATATGACAAAACCATCATGCATTTGATTGCGTGTTCTCTAGACTTGACCAAGTCTGTTTGGTAAACAATATTTCTTAACAACAATATTTTGTTGAAGGGAGATAACCCTTATACTCGATTTGCAGGTTATGCTGACAAAACGAAATGAAGCGTAATAAAATGTGCGTTGTTGCCTCCGAACTGGGCCCCTTGGGAGCTCTGCGTGTCGGCAAGTTAGGGGAATTAAGGGCGAAGGGACGAAGTGTTAAGAAATAATGATGTTATATACTATTCCAAACAAGCTTAAGAATACCCACAGTTGGAAGACTGTGTGTTGCAATACACACAAGCCTTGTCAAATTAATCATATGAAAAAATCGGGTGTTCTTGAACTTCTTTTGTGTAGTATATACTAGACCAAACAGACATGGGCAAGTCTATGTGTTCTGAGGATTTGTTGCTGTTCTGAATGATGTACAAGGCTCACTTTAACACTGAGTATGTAGCCTTCCATTCTTCTCCACTTTGTGCCCATGGTGACTGTCGTTGTCTTGTAGAAAAACTCCTAACCTATAGCGAACTACTTATTATGCATGCCCCGTGAAGACCCAGGAAGAAAGTAGGTCTTTAGCAACCCATGCTTGTCGTAAGAGGCGACTAACAAGATCGGGTTGTCAGGCTCGCTGAATTGCTGAATCCGAATTGCCTGGATCGAGGCTCATGACATCAATCACTGGATTGTCTGGTCCAGACTCGATTATTTACAGACCGCCGTCATATAGCTGGAGTATTGTTGAGTGCGGCGTTAAACAACAAACAAATTATATATTATATAAGAATGAGAATGAAGTCGTGGTATAAGGTCATCTGATTTAACCCTTTCGGTTGTATACATGCCACTGTACATTTGGCGGTTCTAAACCCGCACTGTCCTTAGCTCTATTGTTTGATAGTGAGTAAATCTTGAGAGCAAAAACATTTCATTTTCATAACGGGTGTTTTTTTTATATCTCTGTGATAAATTGTGAAACATTCTAATGCTGTATTTTTTTATGAATATGTTGATAAATATTTTTGGAAAACATGTTGATTTATTGCTGGTTAATATTAGTCACTTTGCGCTTGTATTTCAATATGTGTGTATTGCCGTGCCGTATGGCTGTGATGTCTGTGATGTGTCTAGTGATGTAGTGTCCGGGGGAGAAGGTAGGTGTACTCTAGTCAGTTGACATTCCCTGCTGTGGCTGTTGGATACGTGTCCGTACAGGACACTGCTGGCCCAGTGGACTAACGCACCTTCTAGGCGTGTCAGGATCCGCTGGTCGTGAGTTCGAATCCCCGCTTTGCACCGATTATGATCCATGGTTAGTCAGCACCATTCCCATGCTCGTGGGTGTCACCTTACATGTCTAAGACCTGCATCACTTCAGGCTTTTATCCCACGCCAAGCTGACAGTCCTAATATAATCGAAATACATTCAAGCGGCGTTTAACCAAACTCACTCACTCACTCCAGTGGAGGGGGGCGTATATGATTAGATTGTTCACAACGGTGGGGAATATGTACTCACTGCTGACATTGTTATTTCACAGAACAAGAAGAAGATGGAGTATGCAGATGACTACATGGACGTCGGGTTCAGCCTCTACCTCATCCTTGCCCGTATGGTCGACCTTGACCCCAAGATCCTTGACATGCGTATGTTACAAGAGAACACTTATTCACCAGGGAACGTAGATGTCAATATAATACGAGCTCTTTTATCCATATGGAATATAAATGTGACATACTGAACTGAAAGCGAAATAATGCAATGCCCTCTCATACTTATCAAAGAAGTGAAGACACCAGGCGCGTCCCACCGAACACGTAGAGTTCTATTGATGGGGGTATGCCCACCACTCGTGAGCACTCGTCACCATTCGCCCCTTTCCGTAACCTGCAAGAAGACTCGTCCCCCGCTCCATGAATGCTATGTGCGAAAATGCGACAAACCAACCAGAATGCGCGTATGACTTAAAGTACTTCGGTCAAAGAATCTCTCAGGAATAATGTTTGATTTTGCATGTCTTGCATTTGAAAATATATCCAAGATACGGTTATGTGTGTCCAATCATACTGTATAATACCGAAAGTCTCGATGTGTTTAAATATCATCTGGAATACTTATATATGGGGGAAATATACGTGAATTATTACGCAACAAGTTGACAATTCTTTTAGCTAAGCCCGTTTGTGCTAAGACAGAACCCAGTCGCAAAAATGGCCACGAATCGGGCACGAATCGCTGTTCGGCTTGTCCCGGAATAACACGAGTTGGTCGCAAATGGGACAATAGGTCCATTGCATCCCACGTGTCATAAAATCCGTTACGTTGACTGAGTCATTATTCTTTGACTGCAGGGGTCTTGGCTCACATTATCAAACTCTGAATGTCCTGGTCCAGAACCGACTACAAGCAGGCCGCCGTACCGAATGTTGTTTGGTGCGGCGTAAAACAGCATTCATTCACACATAAAGTCATCCATTCATTCGTGAAATCAAGGTCACCCGATCGTGTCAAGAATTAACTTATTTTCTCCCATTCGTTATTTTTATCTCGTCCTATATTACATCTGTCTACATCTTCCCGAGACAAGAGAATTAACTGGTGATTTGTCTAGGGAAATAAGATGCTCGCCTGTCTACCATGACCGTTATCGTGTATGTGAGGTATCCGTTTCAGATACAGGGAAAACAAAGACGCACATACATGTAGCACTATCAAACATTCTTCTACAATACCGTAATAACCGATTGTCCCACATATACTCGTGTGTTAATAACGGAACGCTTGTTGCAGACGACAGCTTACAGATGCGTTAGATATAGTTTCTTAAAATCAGTTGAAGTGAAATGACTGGTGCGTTGACAGCCGTCACATGATATCGGGCACCAATAGGTATGTGTTATGTCAAACAAATGCTTCTGCTGGTCTAGGAATCGTTTTATTTCATCAGCATATACGTCGTTGAAGCACTTGGTAGGCATGAATAAATCTAGATATACAATGTATAAACAGTTGTCTGAATGTCATTCGAATATCAATACATACATATGACACATGTTTCCAAGATGGCGACATATGAGAAGGAAGTGTGTTACTGTTCCAGTGCGCATGTCGCCCCTGCAACAAAAAGCCTTCACCTTCTACAGGAAGAACTGCATGTCAATAGAGGTCGTGAAGGACGATGAGCTACAGAAGGTGAACTTCCGGGTCAAGAACAAGGTGAGGGACGAAACCATGTCACACAGAAGACAACACTAAATCATGCAATTCATGATATAACAGAATGTTTGTTTTTACATATATCACCAGGTCAATATCGTGCCCAAAACAGTATTGTTTATCGGTTACGTAAGTAGGTACCTAATGGGAAATCGAACCCTGTTCTGCTGCGGGATAAGCAACCGCTTTAACTCACCGTCCAATCGTATTTATCTCCCCTCTTTCTCTAAATGCTTTTTTATTATGCATAATATGTTTAATCTTACACCACACAACACTACAAGGGTAAGGATAACCCATTATATGTGTCTGCGGCACTATCTTTACTCGTTACGCCGAAGACCCGGGTTCGATTCCCGACATGGGTACAATGTGTGAAGCCCATTTCTGGTGTCCCCGCCGTGATATTGCTGGAATATTGCTAAAAGCGGCGTAAAACTACACTCACTCATTCACTTTTTACCACTATCTTTAATTACCGCCTCCATGGTCTAGTGGATAGAGCGTTTGCGCGGAAGGTCAATGGTTTGATCCCTGGCCGCGTCATACCAACATTAAAAGATGATACTTGTTGTTACCCTGCCTGGCGATCGGAATTAAGGGGCTAAAACAAGGTCAGGTCGGCTTGGTAGGGTATCCATGTTGAATCGTCTCATCTTTGCTTTATTAATCAAATAATCTAATTTAGATTTAGTTTAATCCAAATTTCATTTCATTTCTCCGACAGAGGGTACTAAGAGAAGAAATTAAGGAGAAACTCAAATGGAGTGTGGACAGATCGTCACCTAGCAACAAGATTAGGGACCTGATGGCGTGGAGTAAAGACATCATGAAGGACATTGCATACCAGCAGCGGATCTTGAGCAACTTCCTCGCTCTCTGCATCACCAAGGGATGGTACGTTAAAGCACACACACATATATATATATATATATATATATATATATATATATATATATATATATATATATTAAGAGTTTTAAAGAAAGCATTGATGTCTCAAGTGTTGTCCAACATGCAAATTTTAGAAACGAGTAAAATAAGAGTTATCTACTCTACAGTGGGATTACATCAAATTTCAAAACACAGTAGGTTTTTTCTCCGAAATATATCCGTTAAGAGTTTGAAAAGAAAGCATCGATGGAGTATTGTCTCAAGTGCTGTCCAACATGCAGCTTTTACGTAACTATTCATATACTAGTATATGGTATGGAAGCGAAATTTATTCAGTTACATGCAAGTTTAACTGAATACTCGTGTGGTTTTTTTTTCATTCTATCGTGAAACTAAGAGAGCGGGTTAATGGATGTTAAATATTATGAGGAACAAAACGTTTTGGAGTATATGCTTTCTCCTTCATGAGGTGAATTAATGCCAGGAGAGCGTATATACGTACATGTAAAAAGAAAACAATAGTTGTAAGATAACAAAAGGTGGAAACTTAACAAGGGAAGCAGTAAATTAGCGCTGATTGTTGATTGACAATAGACAAATTGAAACCAGGACTTAAATTAGCCCTGATTGGTAATATGCAAGGGACAAATTGAAGGCGGGGTTCCTTAGCGCTGATTGGTAATAGCAATGGACAAAAGAAATACCCCTCATTACCAGCATAACGTCTCTCTATTTCCCCTGGGTTTTGTACCAGTATAACACTTTCCCTTGAGTTTTGTACCAGCATAACGCCTCTCTATTTCCCCCAATTCAGACTGATCTGGAATCCCTCAATACAAGCATAACGCCTCTCTATTTCTCCTGGGTTTTGTGCCAGAATAACGCCTTTCCTTGAGTTTTGTACCAGCATAACGCCTCTCGATTTCAACAATTCAGGCTGATCTGGAACCACGCTGTGACGTTGCTGAGTTTTGGCATCAACATGTTGATGTTGGCCACGTGGAAGGCCAAGGGGTCGATGGAGACGCCGAACATCTTCCCTCCAAACGCCACGGGAATACCGCCGCTCCTTGTAGAGTAAGGACATTCCCTCATGTTAGTCAGGATATAAAACAAGGACTGGTTGGTTCGGAGTCAGGATAATGTTACTCTGTGTGGAGTGTCCATGTTAAATTGCGCGCGCACGCACGCACACACACACACACACACACACACACACACACACACACACTCACACACACACAAACACACACAAACACACGGCCATTTTATGAGTAAGAAGGTAAGAGTATTGCCTTGTTTACCTGCCTCCTCCTGGTGGAGTATCAACATTGACTTGATTATATGTCCATATGAATAAGTAGTTATAAATTCATCACCTCCTGAACACCATAAACAGTATCAATAGATTTCATAAGCATGAATACACAATGCCATTTAGAAAGTGGTCAAATGTAACAAATATTATATTTGGGATAACACTTTCTTAGTAAAGTACAGATACTATTTCCTATTTGGGTCGAATCCTTGATTGGAACCCACACTGCTATCAGCATGTTCTTCCACTGCCCGGGTGCACTTTATTGCCCTGTGTGTATGTCTAATGTCGGGGATGCTGCAATGTCTGTTTCAGCCCCGTGCCCGCAATCATCAACCTCGGTGCGGACACATACGACGTGGTGCTAAAGAGTATGGGCTTCACGCACAACGTCCTCTGCCTCCTCGTGCTCGTCAGCTACTTCGTGTGCAACCACCCGCGGCTGCCAAACCCTAAGACCATGTTCCTTAGCCTCAAGCAAGTTCCTCTTCAAATTATTGGTGTAGTTCGGATTGTTCCAGGCCCTGTTCCGCTAAAACATCTTAGCGCTAAATCAATACGAGTCCCATGCTTTAACATAGATGTGCAAGCGTCGTAGCCCTGAGATTGCTTTGGGAAGGTGTTAGGGTCGTCCCGAAAGCGATCTTAGTTCTACGACTGTCGTATTCCCCTACTCTGAAATAGATTTAAGATAATCGTGGCTCTAGGATCTCAGAAGCCCTGCGATTGCTTTGGGAAGGTCTTAGGCTTTGTTCCCGAAAGCGATCTTAGTTCTACGACTGTCGTAATTCCCCTACTCTGAAATAGATTTAAGATAGTCGTGGCTCTAGGATCTCAAAAGCCCTGAGATTGCTTTGTGGGAAGGTGTTAGGACTTTGTTCCCGAAAGCGATCTTAGTTCTACGACTGTCGTAGTTCCCATGCTTTGAAATAGATTTAAGATAATCGTGGCTCTAGGATCTCAGAAGCCCTGCGATTGCTTTGTGGGAAGGTCTTAGGCTTTGTTCCCGAAAGCGATCTTAGATCTCTTTGTGAAATGAGGGCCCGCATATGCAGTAGTCGGCTGTTTTTATTGTAACGCTACTTTCAGTTTGTTACAATTTGTCACATGTAAATGGAATTTAGTTTACACGTTTATTCAGGAACTATCTGATTCTACAAAATAGAGGTATGATCGTCGAACAGCTCAGATTGCTTTGTAGAAGGTTCAGGGCCCACTCGCATCAAAGCGATCTCAGCGCTACGACTATCGTAAGTTTATGTTAAAGATTGCGAGTTCATCTCAGCGCTAAGATCGTTTTGTGCAAGTGGGCCCAGGTGATTCGGAATGTGCCCATATGCTCTAAATTTGTTTGAATTTATTTTTCTTAACATTGATTATTCCCTTTCAAAAATGTATTATACCGATTCTCTTATTTAAAAAGCGGAATGTTAACGAAATACCATCATAGTTGATACAATATCGATTTGTTATTGCGCTATGCATAATTATTTTGATTATCCTGACGATTACATTTCATGTTAAGAAAAGCAGCATGTGTTATAATCAGTGCCACGTTTTAGGAGCGCGGTGAAGAAGAAGAAGGACGATGAAGAAGAGGATGGGAAGAAGAAGCAGCACCAGTCCAAGCTAGATGCCCGCTTCTTTAGTTTCACCACCTTCTACTACCTGGTGAGTTTCCCATGAAGACCCGGGTTAGAATAGGAGTTCAGCAACCCATGCTTGCCGTACGAGGTGACAAGGCTTGACAGAGGAGAGTATCGGGATCAGGGCATCTTCCGGAGGCAAGAGAGTTAACTGACTTTAAAAGTCCAGTTTCCACCCTTGCCGAACTTGGCTGGAATCACTAGGCTCGATCGTAGCGCAACCAGTGGCTATCACCAGTTATTTCCCTTCTAAGCCTCCCCTATGGACTAGTCAGATTCCACCCCTCGTATCACTTGCGTTTGCTTCACACAAAATGGTGGCGCCCAGTCAGGACGATCTGATCGATAATCAAGATCTATATTGTGATAAAACGGGTCTTACATCGCGAAATGCATCAAATCACGTGAGCACCTTGATTAAAAACATGAAAAGATTTGGAAAATATCTGCTGACAACGAGTTGGCGGACACATGTTTTGCAAATCCTGCATTCGACCGGAATCTGCAGGACAGTCTACAAACCGGATTTCGATTTCGGTGCGCGATTTTGATTGGACTGTATGTAACTCCATAATACCAACCTAGTTCGGCAAGGGTGGAAACTGGACTTTTATAGTCAGTTAACTCTCTTGCCCCGGGAAGAGTGGATCAGGGAGTCAGGCTCGCTGACTTGGTTGGAGCATGTCAACGTATCCCAATTGAGTAGATCGATGTGCATGTGGTCAGTCAGTGTATTGTCTGGTCCAGACTCGATTATTTACAGACCGCCGTCATATAGCTGGAATATTGCTGTGTGCGGCGTTAATCAACAAATAAGCCTGGTACATATGAATCTGCAGACATCAAATGACAATGACAACGACTTTCTACTACGCGCATGCGTGGTGAATTCTTCCTGTATTGAACAACCAGTAGGGAGTTTAAACACCAGGCATTGGCAGTTAGATTTAAATAGGAGCGAGGTGTTGATTCAAGTGATACCTTAGACTATATACCGCCATGATATAACTGAAACAGACAGAAGACGGGGATAGTTTTGTCCTAACTCTGCTTCTATAAGACAGTCCACCTCACATTGCTTCTATAAGACGGTCCTCATCACTCTGCTTCTATAAGACGGTCCTCCTAACACTGCTTCTATAAGACGGTCCTCACTCTGCTTCTATAAGACGGCCCTCCTCACTCTGCTTCTATAAGACGGCCCTCCTCCCTCTGCTTGAATAAGAAAGTCCTCCACACTCTGCTTCTATAAGACGGTCCTCCTCAGTCTTTACTATAAGACGGTCCACCTCACATTGCTTCTATAAGACGGCCCTCCTCACTCTGCTTCTATAAGACGGCCCTCCTCACTCTGCTTCTATAAGACGGTCCTCATCACTCTGCTTCTATAAGACGGTCCTCCTCAGTCTGTTTCTATAAGACGGCCCGCCTCACACTGCTTCTATAAGAAAGTCCTCCTCACTATGTTTCTATAAGATGGTCCCTCTGATCCAGGGGGCACGGGTGGCCCAGTCGTCTAAGGCGCCGCGATTCGCTGTGCAGAGTTGCGTCCCTTGGGCACGCCAGAAACCTATGATTGTGGGTTCGAATCCCGGTTCGCCCCGATTATGTTTCTAGGTTTGTCAGCACCATACCCGTGCTCGTGGGTTTCACCGAAGTGGTAAACGTCTGAGACCTGCATCACTTCGGGCTTTCCTCCCACATTAAGCTGACACGCCGTGATATAACTGGAATAATGTTAAAAGCGGCGTTAAATCCAACTCACTCACACACCTTCTGAACCACTACATTGTGTTCTACAGGCATTCTTGGCGTTGTCGATAGGAGGGACGTTCTCAAACGGCTACTGCTTCGCCTTCCATCTCCTCAACATCGTCAACAACAACCAGCTGCTGAGCGGAGTCATCAAGGCAGTCACGCATCCAGGTATGCTGAGGCTGCATAGAGACCGACCATTGGATATTCTGACCTACAGCTGCAAAAAAACACCTGTTTTTCTTTATCAAAACTATGAGTCTGAATATATTTTTTCACAAAGACGTCACACAACAATGTAGTCTGAAGCATATTAAATATTTTTCAAGCATTTTCTGGGACATCTTTTTTTTTTTTCCAAAAAATCCCAGTCTCACTGCAGTCACACAGTCTGTAACATACCTAGTCAGCTTTCAGAAGAATAAATACGTAGATAAGTTGATTTCCCTTGAAATGGGGGAATTGATTAATGTAGCTGGGTGGAATACTTTTCACACAAACCTTATACGTAGGTGGTGTGAAATAGAAGATTACTTTGCTTCCTGTATTGACCTATTTTTAAGCTTTTTAATTGATGAAATTCGTCACCATCTCCACCTCTCTTATCACTCACTACAATCTGTTTGTGCAGCTATTTTTAGCGGTAAGCCTTTCAAACACGGTTCAAAACGAGGCTATAGTGGCGATGGGTCCAAGATATTTATCACAACGTAATGGAGATATAATACCCTGGATGATCGAGGATGATCCAGCTGGTCATTGTGTAAATGTGTAAATGTCCTCACTAACTGTCTGTTTTAGCCAAGTCCCTGGTGTGGGTGGCGATCCTGGGTCTGGTGGTGTTTTACCTGTATGGTATAATTGGCTTCGCGCTGATGAGGAGTATGTTCAACCCGGACAGCAACCTGTACTGTGACACGCTATGGCAATGTACCATCACCGTCATCCGATACGGCTTGATAGGAGATCTCTTCGAGGTAGGTACCCTGACTGGATGACTTCAGACATATACGGGGACGGGTGGGCCAGTGCTGTTAGGCGTTAAACTCGCTGTACAGAGTAGCTTCCCTTAACCGCGCCAGGACCCGCTGGTCGTCAATATGATGCCGACTGTAATCCTAGGTCGGCCAGCTCCTACTCGTGCTCAAGACTTTCACTGAAACCTCAATACAAGCAGTTTCATTTTGGGATTACTTCTTACAGTTAACTGACACTCCATTATAACTTGCAATATTTTTCAAAACTTTCTTGGTGCGGTTGAGAAGCCTTGAGGTTAAAGCGTTAGCTCGTCACGCCGAAGACCCGGGTTTGATTCCCCACATGGGTACAATGTGTGAAGCCCATTTATGGTGTCTCCCGCCGTGATATTGCTGGAATATTGCTATAAGCGGCGTAAAACCACACTCACTCACTAAAAACATTATTGACTTACGGTACGTATTTAAGGAACAAAGAAGCATTGTTGAGAAAAAAACTGGGAAGCTAATCATTTCTGCCCCGAGTTATCATGTATATAGATATAAGATAAATCTAATTATTGTCAAGATTATTCTGAGTGTACACTTGTATTCTGTTTAGTGTTAAATGTGTTGTTCAGCGGGTAATGTTCTGTTTGGTTTCCTAGGTGCTCATCCCACACGATAACGAGAAGACATTCCAAAAATTCGGCTTTGTCGTCATCTACCACGTCTCCTTCTTCATCTTCATCACCACCATTGGTCTCAACATCATCTTCGGTATCATCGTGGACACCTTCTCAGAGCTCAGAGATCTCAAGGTATCCGCACACAGTTTATTTGTTTGTCATGATCAGTTTTGGGTTACTAGCATATATGACTTTTAGGGGCCCGGCTGGCCGAGTTGTCTCCCTTAGGCGTGCCTTACACATGATCGTGGGTTCGAATCCGATGTTTCTATGTCAGTTAGTAAAGTGCCCATGCTATTGGGTTTCTCCAAAGCGGTAAACGTCTGAGACCTGCATCACTTCCTCCCTCGATGATATTACTGAAATAATATTCAAACAAATCCACATGCTCTGATGCACTACTACAATGGCAGACAAACATACATCAGTGGAAGAAATTAACAGTTTTAGTCCACTAGACCTTATCATGATAACACGTAGCTAAAGCCTTATAAAGGGCAAATTTCTACTGGTCCTTGTGATACATTAACCATTGGGCAGTTTGGCAAGGACTACAGGACCAGTGTCAATTTCTAACGCTGTACATACAGACAGACAGACAGACAGACAGACAGACAGACAGACAATGTATTCGGTATAGGGCTACTAGTCCATAATAAAATCATAGAAGAGTTTACCTGCATGAACTCTGAACACTGTATACATACAAGCTTAAATTATGAACAATTTCAAGCTTCTCTGACTGCATTAAGGTTCTAAAAGCATGATGTGCCGAAGATAACCTGTGTGTCTACTGTAGTATGTGCATGTATGAAGCAAGTGCCAAACGGTTATAATGAAACATTCGTTTGATGTGAAATTAGACATGACGTTTTGAATATTGAATGGATAAGCAACGGAATAGTTCCAGTGGTAGCCGTAGTGGTAGCCAATAGGCTAAGGCGCTTGCTGGTTACCATGGAAACCTAGTTCGATTCTCCATGTTTACTAAAACGTTCAACTTGGTCACATGTATTGTGTATTGACTGCGCACGTCATGTACCGTGTACTGTGTATTGACTATTCACTTCACACAGATAATGTATTGTGTATTGACAGTGGACTGCCGAGTCAGACATGCGCGATACCTGCTTCATCTGCAGCCGGAACAGCTACGACTTCGAGCATCATGGGAAGGTATGGCTGTAATTGTCGCATAGTGGTTTTTTCCAATTGTGTTGAGGCTATTTTCATATCCCGCCCCTTTCATCAATCTACCTCTGGGTCAGACATCGAGTAGCATTCAATCTCTAAATACAATTAGGTTGATATTTTAATGAGTAGACAAATATAAAAATATAAATGTTCCACAAGCTGCGGAATTGCTGTGTAAGGGAAGTAACTCCTCCGCTCCAATCAATAGATGACGATAATCAAAAACAAAATGACCACGTTTCGTTGAGCTTAAGTTATAAGTTATGTCGATATTAATCAGCTGGCAGTTATAAACCTTCATTCCCCTATATAACATGTGATTTATAAACAAATCCCTTTTTGGCCGATTCAAATTCAAAATAGCAGCAAGTTTCATTTTGTTTTCACAATATGCCGCTCATGGTTCTTGAGTTTGTTTTAAATTTTGAAAAGTACGTGTGAGAACAGTAGCCCAACATAAACATAACTTGTTTCGAGAATAAAGAACACATTTATAGTGAATGTTGTATCAGAGACGTCCATGAGACACTCGGCGTGTTTGTATGGGCACACCCAGCATGGTGGTCCTCCGTCCTTGAACTTGACCTTCTGCAACACAGTCAATGAAGTGTCTTACATAACACAACTTGTTTTGTGCACTCCCAGGGATTTGAGCACCATGTCCGCCAGGAACACAACATGTGGGCATACATCTTCTTCTTCATCCACCTGAACGGCACCAAGGTGAACGACTACACCGCCATGGAGATGTACGTCTATAAACTGGTAGGTGCCCCGCTTGAACTTCAAAGCTCAATACTGTGTTTTCTATGAAGATCAAAGTTGCCTGGAGATTTAACCGCGGTAAATTGAATTTGGAACCGAACGCGCAGTTGTATCAATCAGGGGTGGTTATTGTGATTTGACAAATCAGAATTGTGTCTTTTCCAAATCATGATAGAATTTGAAATAAGAACAGCCTTAACATTACACTACTGGGCCTCATTCCGCAAAGTGATCGTAACGCTACGAATGTCGTACGTCTATGTAAAAGTATGGCAGTTACGATCACCTAAGTGCTACGACCCACGTACGTCTATGTTAAAGTATGGCAGTTACGATCACCTAAGCGCTACGACTGTCGTAAGTCTATGTTAAAGTATGGCAGTTACGATCACCTAAGCGCTACGACTGCCGTGCGTCTATGTTAAAGTATGGCAGTTACGATCACCTAAGCGCTACGACTGTCGTACGTCTATGTTAAAGTATGGCAGTTACGATCACCTAAGCGCTACGACTGTCCTAAGTCTATGTTAAAGTATGGGAGTTACGATCACCTAAGCACTACGAATGTCGTACGTCTATGATAAAGAATGGCAGTTACGATCACCTAAGCACTACGAATGTCGTACGTCTATATTAAGGTATGGGAGTTACGATCACCTTAGGGCTACGGTCGATTGTGGAATTGGGCCCTTGTCTATCACATCAGCAAGCACATGATTTCCATTTACCGTCACTCACATTTCTATAATCAAAACCTTCACTCCCGATGGGCGTCCCAAGACAGACAAAGTCCCTTGCATTCTTGTCGACTAAAATGGGAGCTGGATGTTTACACAGAAACGCACAAGAATTATTATAATGGTGTCATTTTCCACCAACAATGTACATTTCGCTTATTTCCTAGAACAGACTCTCCCCTCTCCCACTACATGGTAATATGCAACCCTGCTTCCTCTGTCTACGGGGTGTGGGGTAGCCTAGGGGTTTAAGCGTTGGCTCGTCACGCCAAAGATCCAGGCTCGATTCCCCAGATGGGTACAATGTGCGAAGCCAATTTGCCGGTGTCACCCGACGTGAACTTGCTGGAATATTGCTTAAAGCGTTGTAAAACCATACTCACTCACTCACCCCTCTTTCTGCAGCTTGGTAAGGAAAACTTCGACTTCTTCCCACTGGACCGCGCCCTGTCGCTGGCCTCCATGGGTAAGGACTCCACGGAGACCAAGCTGGACGACCTCCTGTACCAAGTCACCTCGATAGTTGAAAAACAGAGGACGGAGGTAAGGGAGATCTCTCTTCACATGGAGATATCAGTTTAAAATGACTCACGCCTGTCACATAATTTCAACATTTTCATCGTTAACAGGTGATGTTTCATTTAGTTTTGGTACACGTGTTGCATGGAATGGTAAATAATTTTCTTTTTCTCTTGTTATTTTCTGTGTTTACAATATCTCTCCTACTATTCAGAAGATGTACTACGCAAAAAAAGTTAAGGACCACCCAATTGTTTTACATAACTATAGTTAATCTGTCATCGCATGATCTATTAACTGTAGTAATAAACATAATCGGGTGGTTCTTAACTTTTTTTAGTAGTGTATTACCATTTGTATTTTGTAATACGTATGTCGCTCCCAATACATACAGCTTCCGTAGATATAATGATCAGCCCTCATGGGTTATGTATTCAGCACACGATATATGCTATGCTAATAGGTTGCATATTCAAGGTATTCTGTATATTAAGGTGTCATTTTAAAATTTTAGATATTAAATATGTTTTTATTATCCGTCACATACTCGTATGTTACATCCATGGTTTCTGTCTTTCCAAGGAACTGGAAAAGAAGAGACGCGAAGAGAAAATGCGTCAAAAGATCTGGGAGCAGAAACATCGTCTGGGATCATTCCGCCGTCGAGCCCGTCTCCCTGGCCCCACAGAACCAGACCCGCTGATGCAGATCTCCCCCGCCGCCGCCACCGCGCAGCTGACTGACGACAATCGCATGATGCAGCTCAGCCCACTGCCCGGGCTTGGGCCCCTACACCGCCGACCTAGCATCTCCGAGCATGGCCACGGGTCCGAACTCCAGCTGCGAAGAGCTAGTATCACTGACCATTCGGATCTTCTGAGGAGACCAAGTATCTCGGATCATTCGGATTTCCCAATACGGAGACCCAGCATCTCGGATCATTCGGATATGTACCGGAGGCCAAGCATTTCTGATCATGCAGCATTTATCAGTGGTCACCGCCACCGCCACCATGACCGCCACAGGACGATGAGAAGTGTTAGTCCGCTCCGGCATGAAGCAGACCCGAGGTTCTTCCGAGGGCCAAGTCCATCTCGGTTTGACTCGGAGGAGCCATATGTGAGGAATTTGAGTCCAGTTCGATATGACGCAGGGACAAGAAGCCCATCTCGGTCCAGACAGGGCAGCGAAACCGATTTGATGGGCCTGAGCCCAGTGCATACACGTCGTGAAGCACCTTCTCGGGATCTTGGGATGCAAGCGATGAGTATGCTGAGTCCTAAATGGATAGACAGCAGGTCTACAAGTCCACGTGGGGCAACTGTTTTCTTCCCTGAAACCGAGTCGCTGCACAGTTTGAGAGAGGGTGCTGAACGCTCCATGCCAGAGCAGTACTCAGACACTCTCGAGGGTCCAGTGTATGGTCTGGACCAGGAAGCGCCCACTAGGGAACGAGAAGGGGACGCCGACAGCACCGCTAGCGGCGACTACGGCAGATATGAGACAAGAATATAAACATTACTGCAAGCGTTTCTCAGGGGTCAATGCTAGCTAATGAACTGTTGCTTACGAAAATGTTATTCATGTATTTAAATGACAATGTCACGTCGTAGTGTAAGGAATAGGTCCATGATATGTCACATCTGTGTCGGAGCAACTGTGGAAGTGTCACAGGCCGAAGTCCTTACAAAGAAACGGTACACAGCAGCGGCACAGCGTGCTAACGCAAGGTGCGCTGTACGATGTGGTAATACAAGCCTGTGGTGTGTATCAGCCGAGTGGCGCAACACTATCTTGCAATACCCTTTGTGTTAAACGTGTGCCCAAGCAGATGTACAAGTTGTATACCGGATACAACTATCCCTGTGTAGTGGTACGTCAAGGTTAGATGACCTCTTGCTTAATACAAGCCAGACAAGTAGATACCCGCAACAAGGGCGTTATATCCCTATCATCTGTATCAGTTGTACTGAGAAGGATAATCATTTCCCACTATAACAACAATGATAATACCAATACAACTCATTTAGCGCCCGACAATGCCGGCGTGCTTAGGGCACATGACATACTGAACAAAAAAGTTATTTTAATATACCGTACCCATTTAAAGAAACGCAGTCTTCACTACAAAATAATATTAAAATATTAATATGTGTTATACCTAACTTTTGTGTTCCGTATATTAGTACAAGATCAGCGTGTTCAAAATTGCATGTTCAACTCTCTAAGAGTATCTTGGACAATAAAGTAGTGTGTAGTTTATAGTAATTTAATTATCCCTCCCCCGGTTGGCTGTAGTCCCATACGTGTGTTCTACTAACTGAGAATAACGTCCGTGTCACTGGTAGCCTGAAAACGACTGTGTCTTACCCAGTTATGAAACCACACCTACACACTGAGTAAGGATGAGTATAGAGCTTCCATGTTCCCCATACCGGGTATTTCCGAAAGATTTCTGTACCTGAAGCCAATAATACTATACAAGTTGACCCGTGTATACCTTGATCATTCCACGATATTTGACATGCGCAATGTGTGGTATCTGCCGGAACTTCCTGCGTGACGTCACTTCCTGTTGCTTGAATACCTATGAATAACGCGAAATACCATCATTCTTTTATTGCTCCCTTGTTAATGATCTCATTATGTTTCGTGTTTCATTTTAACATTGTGTTTCCCATAATTTGTGTAAATACTTGTAATGTAAATATTACTGCACATAATTCATGCATTCATCGCAGCCAAACAAATGCCAACATTTCTAACACATGAGGTCAAAACAAATATAATTCTTGTTTGTCGGAATTGCCTCCTATTGTTTAGCTAAGAAGATCATTTTTTTGGTGCCAGCCGTCTCTATAGTGACTTAACCATATTCACAAAAAATGTGGCATATTACTGTACGTATCTACAAACCTATTTTCATCTCTAACCAATAAGTTTAATAACTTTATCATAATATAATATAATATCGTCATTTCATTTCATAATGAAATATAAGGAGGTCGCGATCGATTCCTGAAAAGGCACTCCAAGTTTTGGGAATAAACAAATTTAACAAAAAAACTGAACATATATCTGACGAACTAGGGGTTATTTTGTTGTCGCTTAAGTGTGTTTGAATCACCGATGTCAAAATAATTGTCAGGCGATCTCACACCAACATCCGACGCCAGAAAGTACAAAACGTTTTGTACTATAAACAGTACGTTGTTTGATCCATGATGTTTATGATGACGTCATTGAGTTGCAGCATAACGAATAACGTATCCCTCCACTGCATCTTTTATTCAAACATTGACCCATGTACTACTGAAGCACATCCCCACTTATCATGGCCCACATTAACATATTTTGGTAGTTCGTATAGTGTTCGGGTGGCCCTGTGCCCAAGACGCCGCTGTTCACTGCAGAGTGATTGCCCTTAGCCATGGAAGGATCCGCTGGTCATGGGTAGCCCAGATTCGGATTTTGATCCCTGGTCGGTTTCCACAAGAGGTTAAACGTCTTCGACTCGGGTGGCTATCAGCGTGCCTCCATATTTAGCTGACGAGCAGTTAAAGCTTAGAGACTAAAGGAAGCATTAGACAATGTATAGCTCCGTCTCCTTCCGTAAAACAGTAGTGAGTATCTAGTCTGATTTTGTAGCAGTGTGATCGGTTTTTAGGACCATAGACAGCGTCAACTCGAATAGCGTCTCGTTGCCACTCTTACGGTTGTGTTTTATTAAAATAGTCACAGTAAAAGTTTATATTATCTGATGACTTCGTTCGTTTACATGTTCCCATTTTTTAATTGTCATTTTGCAC
Source organism: Haliotis rufescens (assembly GCF_023055435.1). Taxonomy (NCBI): domain Eukaryota; kingdom Metazoa; phylum Mollusca; class Gastropoda; order Lepetellida; family Haliotidae; genus Haliotis; species Haliotis rufescens. The sequence goes on from NW_025963857.1 coordinate 3,858,606, forward strand.
TAGGATATATTTCTCTGAAATCCATGCGAGCATGAATTTGTTTATGTAATAATTTGTACATATAATAGAGACGTTTTCAGAGACACTTTTGAAGTCGCCTATTTTTTTCCTTTTTATCAAACATCGTCCCAACCCTTTTCCCTCCCTGTGTGGATAGCTAGTCAATGAAATGACATGGTCGACTTTGGATGACGCGACTGTTGATACAGTAGATGCCATTTCATCACCCAGGAGTCTGGTACTCCTCACCCACCTTGCCTCTGCCCGAAAACCGACAACCCTCTTTCAGTCCGGAACAAGCCGATGGTGGGTTACGGAAAGGAACGAGTGCATTCGTGACCAACTCGTGTTATTCCGGGACAAGCCGAATAGCGACTCGTGTCCCTCTCGTGGCCATTTTTGCGACCGGGGTTCCGTCTAAGCGCAAACGGGCATACCTAAAACAATTGTCAAATCGTTGCGTAATGGTTCACACATTTTCCCCATATATTATATGTATTTCAGATGCAATTTAAAGCACATCGGGACGTGCGGAATTATACAGTATGATTGAACACATTTAACTGTGTCTTTGGTATATTTTTAGATGCAAGACATATGTAAAATCAAAAATTATTTCTGAGAGATTCTTTGACGAAGAACTTGAAATCATACGCGCATTCTGATTGGTTTGTCGTATTTTCGCACATAACATTCATCGATAGGGGGACGAGTCTTCTTGCAGGTTACGGAAAGGGACGAGTGGTGGCGAATGGAACGAGTGCTGACAAATGGCCGAATGTTTACGTTATCCAATGGATGACTCGGCTCGTCCCGGAATTGACCCGAGTAACAGACAGCTCTGGGAGGTCTTGGAGTAGTTAGTAGTGATGTTTTGCCAGGATGTAGATGTCGAGTTCCTTGGTTTGTGTAAGTGAGTTCTCTAATTGACAGTCACAGACTCGGGACATTGGAGATTTCACAGTTTTCGTTGTATATTGGTTTGTATTTAACTCGATAAAATGCAAACCTGTGTTTCCATGACGACAATGCTACAGTCCATATTCCAATAAAGGCATTTTTCTAAGCTGAAAGACATTTTTAGTCGGAAGTTAAGCTAAGGATATTAATGAAGAAAAATATTCTAAGAATATTATTCGTTCATGCGCGATGACATTGCTACTTCAAACCCGTTGACCACGTGACTTTAAGAGGCATTTTTATGTAAGGCCATCTTGGGGTTTATCCATGTGGATATGCATTTGACCTATATACACATGATCTGTATACGCTTTTCTGGACAAGCACAAGCTCACGTGGCATATTTTCTCCGGTCACATTTGGTCTACACGGCCGACTAAAACAATCGTACGCATACATGTATATGTTAGTCCGGTATCAGTTCATTTGACATATTCATATATGTTAATCTGATATACCCCAAATATGTACATGTTTAAACTACTGATCCAGTATAAGCACATTTGATATACATGTAAGACCATCTGACGTACGTATGTATAAGTTCCGGTATAAGCCCATGTGGTAAAATATGTGCGCATGTGTCAGACTAGCGTATACATGTATACGTTTCCTAATCAATTCATGTATTTAAACCAGTCTGACAATTACATGTATATGTGATTCCTTAAAACTGATGGCTGTGTTGGTTTACATTAATCATGTCTTACCTAAACATGTATATATGACTTAATATATTATGTCTTAATTGTACATGTATATACTCCAATATAAGCCCGTCTGTCGTATACTTGATTAAATGGTTACAGTATATGCCAACCCGTCTGGCGTATACTTGAATAATCGCCGTCTCACGTACACATGTATACGTCACTCTGGTATAAGCCCATCCGACGTATACGTGAATCCTTTACTCAAGTATAAGCCTACCTGAAGCCAGGACTGTCTGTTGTTGTACACTCTTACTGCTGGACATGGAGTTGTCACTAATGCCCGTGTTGATGTAGATGGGGTTTAGCGGGTAGGTTTGTGTATGAACCGTGCACATGATCTGCATGCGCGCACATCTTTCACGTGATCACCACGCGCACTATGTAAACATCACATTTGTACATCTTGATATTGTCTAATAAATCTTTATTACATCTTCTGATAAGGTCTGTTGTTGCTAGAGTAATGAAGAAGGGCGACTTATCCAATAGGTACACAAAGTGTATCTACGGTGGGAATAGAACCCCGGACTTTCTGAGAATTCGAACACACTATCCACAAACCAACTCTGACAAAGTGGGTGCTTCCTGATCAAATAACCCATCGCCACATGTCAATCAAACAACATTATTGACAAATCCGAAAGCGACAGTCTGCCATTTCGTCGGACAACTTCGAACTTCGAGTTCGAACCTTTATGAACGTGCTTGATTCTATTCAAGTCATTAATATGACGTTTACACGATATACGGATTTTCCGTTGGACGGGAATTCGGTTACATGACCGCGAAACTGACGTTCATAAGCGTAAGAACGACACATTTTGACGTTCTTACGTTTTTCATGAAGCGTAAACACTGACAGACTACCGACACATCTCTTGGGAAACCTCTGGGAATTTCCCAGCACGAATACATACAGAAGCGTTGTTTCTGGTCATTTGGAAGCTTTAATCAGGAACTTAGACTTGCACAAGTCCCTAGGGCAATAATTATTAGTTTAAATCATAATTTCTTGATTACATAAATATTAAGAACACGTTGTCCTTATAAGAGACTGGCGTCCTTAGACTGTCTACTTATCTGGACTTGCCTATTATAAGGATATAATTACTATACACCAATGGATTCCCCATTCAGTACAGCCTTGAAGCAAGGCTATCTTGCGTTTTGGCATAGATTGTGAGAGATCGACCGCATGCCCGTTCACGAATGTCCTCGCAGCGACCCATCGTTGTGACCAGAACCAAGACATGCACATCGACTCGATCCGTGTCTAGACTGACAGTGACAGGCGAAGACAGTCTATAAATGTACCCCAGCATCTCATTGGCACATCGTAATAATAACCTTTCCATGGTGACTAACAATCGCCACAGGTTCATAAACAACTTCGGAAATCATGTCACGCTTATTGTGTTGGCCATTTTGACGTCCTGTGCTTGAATGTATTACGACGCGCTGTCACTGTGACTGCCTTGCTGAGGTAATTCTTACCAGACGGTTCTCATCTAATGATGACACTATTCAAATATATCTGTCGGGACCCAACTGCAAAATATGTTACTGTAGAACAAACTCAGATTTCTAACTTCTTCTCTGATCACTGACACCTCAGATTTTCTTTATCCTGTATAATCCAAACCCTTCCAGTGTTAATCCCAATTTACCCGCACCTGTCTGTATTAAACCCAATTTACCCGTACCCTGCCAGTATTAAACCCATTTTACCCGCACCCTGCCAGTATTAAATCCAATTTACCCGCACACTGCCATTCTTACACCCAATGTACCCGCACCCTGCCAGTATTAAACCCAATTTACCCGCACACTGCCATTCTTACACCCAATTTACCCGCACACTGCCATTCTTACACCCAGTTTACCCACACCCTGCCATTCGTTCACCCACTTTACCCGCACCCTGCCAGCATTAAACCCAATTTACAAAAACCCTGCTAGTATTAAACCCAATTTACCAACATCCTGCCAGTATTAAACCCAATTTACCCTGCACTGCCAGCATTAAACCCAATTTACCTGCACACTGCTTGCATTAAACCCAATTTACCCGCCAACTGCCAGTATTAAACCCAATTTACACACACCCTGCCAGTATTAAACCCAATTTACCTGCACACTGCCATTCTTACACCCAATTTACCCGCACATTGCCATTCTTACACCCAATTTACCCGCACCCTGCCTGCATTAAACCCAATTTACCCGCCAACTGCCAGTATTAAACCCAATTTACACACACCCTGCCAGTATTAAACCCAATTTACCCGCACACTGCCATTCTTACACCCAATTTACCCGCACCCTGCCAGCATTAAACCCAATTTACCAACACCCTGCCAGTATTAAACCCAATTTACCCACACACTGCCAGTATTACCACCCAATTTACCCGCACACTGCCAGTATTACCACCCAATTTACCCACACACTGCCAATATTACCACTCAGTCTTCCCGCACCCTACCAGTGTTAAACCCAATTTACCCACACACTTCCAGTATTACACACACACACACACACACACACACACACACACACACACACACACACACACACACACACACACACACACACACACACACACACACACACACACACACACACACACACACAATTTACCTGCACACTGCCAGTATTACCGCCCAATTTACCCACACACTGCCAGTATTACCACCCAATTTACCCACACACTGCCAGTATTACCACCTAATTTACCTGCACACTGCCAGTATTACAACCCAATTTACCCACACTCTGCCAATATTACCACTCGGTGTACCCGCACACTGCAAGTATTAAACCCAATTTACCCACACACTGCCAGTATTACCACCCAATTTAGCTGCACACTGCCAGTATTACCACACAATTTACCCACACACTGCCAGTATTCCCACCCAATTTACCCACACGCTGCCAGTATTCCCACCCAATTTACCCGCACACTGCCAGTATTACCACCCAATTTACCCACCCGCTGCCAGTATTACCACCCACATACTGCCAGTATTACCACCCACACACTGCCAGTATTACCACCCAATCTACCCACACACTGCCAGTATTCCCACCCAATTTACCCGCACACTGCCAGTATTACCACCCAATTTACCCACACGCTGCCAGTATTACCACCCACACACTGCCAGTATTACCACCCACACACTGCCAGTATTACCAACCACACACTGCCAGTATTACCACCCAATCCACCCACACACTGCCAGTATTACCACCCACACACTGCCAGTATTACCACCCAATTTACCCACACACTGCCAGTATTACCACCCAATTTACCCACACACTGCCAGTATTACCACCCACACACTGCCAGTATTACCATCCACATACTGCCAGTATTACCACCCAACTCACACACTGCCAGTATTACCACCCAATTTACCTGCACACTGCCAGTATTAAACCCAATTTACCCACACACTGCCACTATTACCACCCAGTGTACCCGCACACTGCCAGTATTACCACCCAATTTACCCACACACTGCCAGTATTACCACCCAATTTACCCGCACACTGCCAGTATTACCACCCAATTTACCCACACACTGCCAGTATTACCATCCAATTTACCCACACACTGCCAGTATTACCACCCAATTTACCCACACACTGCCAGTATTACCACCCAATTTACCCACACACTGCCAGTATTACCACCTAATTTACCTGCACACTGCCAGTATTACAACCCAATTTACCCACACACTGCCAATATTACCACTCGGTGTACCCGCACACTGCAAGTATTAAACCCAATTTACCCACACACTGCCAGTATTACCACCCAATTTAGCTGCACACTGCCAGTATTACCACACAATTTACCCACACACTGCCAGTATTCCCACCCAATTTACCCACACGCTGCCAGTATTCCCACCCAATTTACCCGCACACTGCCAGTATTACCACCCAATTTACCCACCCGCTGCCAGTATTACCACCCACACATTGCCAGTATTACCACCCACACACTGCCAGTATTACCACCCAATCTACCCACACACTGCCAGTATTCCCACCCAATTTACCCGCACACTGCCAGTATTACCACCCAATTTACCCACACGCTGCCAGTATTACCACCCACACACTGCCAGTATTACCACCCACACACTGCCAGTATTACCAACCACACACTGCCAGTATTACCACCCAATCCACCCACACACTGCCAGTATTACCACCCACACACTGCCAGTATTACCACCCAATTTACCCACACACTGCCAGTATTACCACCCAATTTACCCACACACTGCCAGTATTACCACCCACACACTGCCAGTATTACCATCCACATACTGCCAGTATTACCACCCAACTCACACACTGCCAGTATTACCACCCAATTTACCTGCACACTGCCAGTATTAAACCCAATTTACCCACACACTGCCACTATTACCACCCAGTGTACCCGCACACTGCCAGTATTACCACCCAATTTACTCACACACTGCCAGTATTACCACCCAATTTACCCGCACACTGCCAGTATTACCACCCAATTTACCCACACACTGCCAGTATTACCACCCAATTTACCCGCACACAGCCAGTATTACCACCCATTCTACCCACACGCTGCCAGTATTACCACCCACACACTGCCAGTATTACCACCCACACACTGCCAGTATTACCACCCACACACTGCCAGTATTACCACCCACACACTGCCCGTATTACAACCCACACACTGCCAGTATTACCACCCAATCCACCCACACACTGCAAGTATTACCACCCACACACTGCCAGTATTACCACCCACACACTGCCAGTATTACCACCCAATCCATCCACACACTGCCAGTATAACCACCCACACACTGCCAGTATTACCACCCACACACTGCCTGTATTACCACCCACACACTGCCAGTATTACCACCCACACACTGCCAGTATCACCACCCAATCTACCCACACGCTGCCAGTATCACCATCCAGTTTACGCACATACTGCCAGTATTACCACCCAATTTACGTACACACTGCCAGTATTACCACCCACACACTGCCAGTATTACCACCCAAACACTGCCAGTATTACCACCCAATTTACCTTCACACTGCCAGTATTACCACCCACACACTGCCAGTATTACCACCCACACACTGCCAGTATTACCACCCACACACTGCCAGTATTACCACCCACACACTGCCAGTATTACCACCCACACACTGCCAGTATTACCACCCAAACACTGCCAGTATTACCACCCAATTTAGCTGCACACTGCCAGTATTACCACCCAATTTACCCACACACTGCCAGTATTACCACCCACATACTGCCAGTATTACCACCCAATTTACCCACACACTGCCAGTATTACCACCCAATTTACCCACACACTGCCAGTATTACCACCCAATTTACCCGCACACAGCCAGTATTACCACCCAATCTACCCACACGCTGCCAGTATTACCACCCACACACTGCGAGTATTACCACCCACACACTGCCAGTATTACCACCCACACACTGCCAGTATTACCACCAACACACTGCCAGTAATACCACCCACATACTGCCAGTATTACCACCCACACACTGCCAGTATTACCACCCAATTTACCCGCACACAGCCAGTATTACCACCCAATCTCCCCACACGCTGCCAGTATTACCACCCACACACTGCCAGTATTACCACCCAATCCACCCACACACTGCCAGTATTACCACCCACACACTGCCAGTATTACCACCCAATTTACCCACACACTGCCAGTATTACCACCCACACACTGCCAGTATTACCACCCAATTTACCCACACACTGCCTGTATTACCACCCACACACTGCCAGTATTACCACCCACACACTGCCAGTATTACCATCCAATTTACCCACACACTGCCAGTATTACCACCCACACACTGCTAGTATTACCACCCACACACTGCCAGTATTACCACCCAATCCACCCACACACTGCCAGTATTACCACCCACACAGGGCCAGTATTACCACCCACACACTGCCAGTATTACCACCCACACACTGCCAGTATTCCCACCCAATCCACCCACACACTGCCAGTATTACCACCCACACACTGCCAGTATTACCACCCACACACTGCCAGTATTACCACCCACACATTGCCAGTATTACCACTCACACACTGCCAGTATGACCACCCAATCTACCCACACGATGCCAGTATCACCATCCAATTTACGCACACACTGCCAGTATTACCACCCAATTTACGTACACACTGCCAGTATTACCACCCACACACTGCCAGTATTACCACCCAAACACTGCCAGTATTACCACCCAATTTACCTGCACACTGCCAATATTACCACCCAATTTACCCACACACTGCCAGTATTACCACCCAATTTACCTGCACACTGCCAGTATTACCACCCAAACACTGCCAGTATTACCACCCAATTAACCCGCACACTGCCAGTATTACCACCCAATTTACCCACACACTGCCAGTATTACCACCCAGTGTACCCGCACACTGCAAGTATTACCACCCAATTTACCCGCACACTGCCAGTATTACCACCCAATTTACCTGCACACTGCCAGTATTACCACCCAATATACCCACACACTGCCAGTATTACCACCCAATTTACTCACACACTGCCAGTATTACCACCCAGTGTACCCGCACACTGCAAGTATTACCACCCAATTTACCCACACACTGCCAGTATTACCACCCACACACTGCCAGTATTACCAGCCAATATACCCACACACTGCCAGTATTACCACCCAATATACCCACACACTGCCAGTATTACCACCCAATTTACGTACACACTGCCAGTATTACCACCCACACACTGCCAGTATTACCACCCAAACACTGCCAGTATTACCACCCAATTTACCCGCACACTGCCAATATTACCACCCAATTTACCCACACACTGCCAGTATTACCACCCAATTTACCTGCACACTGCCAGTATTACCACCCAAACACTGCCAGTATTACCACCAAATTTACCCACACACTGCCTGTATTACCACCCACACACTGCCAGTATTACCACCCACACACTGCCAGTATTACCACCCACACACTGCCAGTATTACCACCCACACACTGCCAGTATTACCACCCACACACTGCCAGTATTACCCCCTAATTTACCCACACACTGCCAGTATTACCCCCTAATTTACCCACACACTGCCAGTATTACCCTCCAATTTACCTGCACACGGCCAGTATTAAACCTTATTTACCCCAACACTGCCAGTATTACCCCCAAATTTACCCGCACACTGCCAGTATTACCCCCCCCCCCCCCCCCCCCCCCACACACACACAAACAAATAACCTGCACACTGCCAGTATTGCCACCCAATTTACCTGCACACCGCCAGGATTACCGTCCAATTTACCCACACACTGCCAGTATTGTCACCTAATTGTCAAGGCTGTCAACATAAACTTCTCCTTTATTTCAGATTCGCCCTGATTATGTTTCTATGTCTACCGGTACCATACCTGTGAGAAACTAAATCATATTCCGCATAGAGATCGCGATATCGTTTAGTATAAACCGGAAGCTTTAAATCGCAGAAAATGGGTTTTTACTAATTTGTGGACATCCAAGGTCTGGTCGTATCCCACTTTTAGTCGCTACACCTGTGATCGTGGTTTCATGAACGTTATTAACATCTAAGACCTGCCTCACTTCATGGTTTCCTCCAACCTCAAGCTGACACGCCGTGATGTAACTGAAATACTGTTAAACTCACTCACTCACTCACTCACTCACACATTGGTTTTAGATTTATTCCCAAACATGAGTGAGTGAGTGAGTGAGTGAGTTTGGTTTAACGCCGCTTTTAACAGTATTCCGGCTATATCGTGGCGTGTCAGCTTAATGTGGGGGAAAGCCCGAAGTGATGCAGGTCTCAGACGTTTACCACTTCGGTGAAACCCACGAGCACGGGTTTGGTGCTGACAAACCTAGAAACATAATCGGGGCGAACCGGGATTAGAATCCACAATCATAGGTTTCTGGCGTACCCAAGGGACGCAACTCTGCACAGCGAATCGCGGTGCCTTAGACGACTGGGCTGGGTGGAAACTGGACTTTTAGAGTCAGTTAACTCTCTTGCTTCGGGAAGATGATATATTACCTGATTGGGGGAAGCTAAAGAAACATACTTGACATGACTTTGAACAGATTGAACAATAATAAATTCTTACGGGAATAGTCTCCAATGTTTGTTCTCTTCATGCTGTAGATATTGGTCAGAGGTTGTCACACATGAAGTTTGTTTATCAAGTGATGCTGTTCGGACTGAACATGCATTCACCAAAATGTCATTTGTTTTCCTCCTGCAAATGTGGAACTGCTAGTATTAAACACCCTGAACTGTGCTTCGAAGTATTTTCTAGAGAGAGAAATAGTCACGGCAGTGATATATATATATATATACATCAGAGTGGCTGTCGAAGCAGACAGAAGTAGATGTTTGTCAGTTCTACACATACATCTTTAAAGACCAACTTGATAAAGAAGAAGCGTTATAAAAGTATTGTGTTGCCGATAACAAAGGGAAAGAACTCTGTGATGTCTATGTACAACTTGTTATGTTACGCAGGGTGTTACCGCGGCATGATTATCATCTGAAAATACCACAAGTAAATAGTTTAAAAAATTTAAGATCTTCCATTCAAAGACTTATGAAGATACATTTAACAATAATTTGGAAGTCATTTCCCCGGAAAGAACGAATGGCCCTCAATTTCTAAGCAATATGTGCTACCAGGCCAAATTTGCACATTATTCTTATGATATCTCTGGTAAATTGTTTTGTTTTCCATCTCCCGCTGTCTGTATATTCTCCAGCCGCCCGATGATTAAATCTATTTTGTTTCATATATTTCTTAAATATCCATCGCACTGTTGTATATGTGGTCGTGTTAAAAATATATATATATATCAATTTTTTGTTATAAACACGGTCGATTATATTGACAATCGGAAGCATACAACGAACAGCTGATAAGATAAAACTGAAGATGTCGGAAAGAGACATTAACCCGTATCTTACAAGAATAACGTGCTGGGAACATTTTTTTAAATTCTTATTGATTGTATATTCACGTGAGAGGGGCTTGTCTGAACAGATTCTTGTATTTGTACCTCGCAAAATTGAATGCCTCTAAATGGAAACATTTACCCAATATTTTAAGAGATACACCTCAATATTAAATACATATCTTCAAGGAAATATTTCATTCACAGGTGATGACATGGAGTTGGATGTGAGCATGAATATGTTTTGGGCATGTAAAATATCAGACCATCAGCCTGAACTAAAACCTTTTTTAATTGTATTTATGCAACCGACCGCCGAATCAAGAAGGGCGATGAATATCAGAAAGATACCATGTAATAGCGATGCCCTATTGGTATTATCCGTTTGACCCATTGCCCCCAAGATGAAACTTGAGCTAAATTGGGTCAATGTGTACGATACATGATCCAATATAAATAATCACCGTCAATGTAAAGTGACAAACGGGCTTTCATAGCTGAGAGAGTCCCACCCATCGACCTTATCGCTGTCTGGTACGGATCAAATAAATAACAGTGTACCTCAAACACCATTGATGTAGGGGAGCGAGGATGGGCGCCGGATTTCGCTGTGGGGAGTTAAGCCCCTTTGTCGTGCCAGGATCCGCTGATCGTGTGTACAAATCCCAGATTCGTATCTGCGTCACATTGGCTTCCTTCCAACATTCAGTTGACTCGTTGTGATAAAACTGAAATACTGTTCGCAGCTTGGAAATCGATGCAGTGAATATACGGGGCTCGACGCCGTGGTGAGATTACAACATCAAGTGGATCAGGCAAATCAGTTGTTGCTATCCAGTCTTTGATAGGCATTTATAAGTTAGATACATGAATACATGACACCTTTTATTGACTTCATTAATCTATGTCACGGCGTGTCAGAGCTACTTCTTGCTTCTTCACCAGGTGAATGCTTTATAAGTGCATAGAGTTGACATAGTAAATATATATATATATATATATATATATATATATATATATATATATATATATATATATATGTACTATGTCTGAAACTGATATAAATAAAGAAGATGTTGGACTAACGTGGACTTTATTATTTCATTATATGTATAGTTTTGACAACCACGAATATCTGCTCTCTCTCTCTCTCTCTCTCTCTCTCTCTCTCTCTCTCTCTCTCTCTCTGTGCGTGCGTGCGTGCGTGCGTGCGTGCGTGCGTGCGTGCGTGTGTTTTTTATGTACATCTTGATTGTCTTGTTGCTTATGTTACAATAGCCAGCACCTTGTCATCACTATACTTCCAGTGTACGTATTTGAATCTTTTCCTATAACATGTAATCCCATTGGCTTGATCATTATACTATCTTTTAACATTATTCCCATGTCATTGGCTTCGTCATTGTATTGTTATCTTTATACATTCATCACAATTTGTGTTGTGTCATGTCATGATTGGATTTGTATATACATGTATATATGTATGTAAACTCGATGCACTTACTAAGCATTCACCTGATGAAGGAGCAGGAAGTAGCTCTGAAACGTGACAAAGACTAAAGGTTGCTATCCACACAAAAAGTGCCATGGATTCAGTGGCTGGTGTGAGAATAGAACCACAACCTTGATTTGTGATGACGTAACTTAAAATGAAGACGATCATTTATTGTGATCTATGTCATCTACAGCTAATGTGATCACCTGATCCCCACTCTAGCCATGATAATTGTTTGGTCACTATCTGGACTCCTACTGCGGGGTTATCAACAGGGGCACAGTTATGTACTTCATGTTTGGCTCTGTAGAGAATTAGGAGTGAGGGGCATGGTTTTAATTCCATTAATATCACGGCGGGGGACACCAGAAAATGGCTTCAAGAATGATACCAATGTTTGGAATCGAACCTGAGTCTTCGGATTGACGAGCGAACGCTTTAACCACTGGGCTACCCTACCGCCCCTAAGAATTCGGAGATAAACTCAGCAATGAGCTATGTTGCCTTAGATTTGACGGCGCTAAGTTGGATGTGGGACCGAACACGCAGCGTAAACCCAAACTGTTTAATTTAGCGCCACATATTGAAGCACGATTTGCCCAGTGGTCAAATGCGTCTGAACTCAAATTTGCAGATTTGCGTTCTTTAGTCGTACCAGGATCCGGCGTTCGTGGGTTCGGGACTCGACTTGTTTATGAAGCATGTGCTGTCCGTTCTGCCAGGTTGTCGTGGTTGTCAAACAGTTGGTAAACATCTACATGATCTGCATCACGTTTGACTTTCTCCTATTTAAAGCTGACGACCCGTGAAGATCCGGGATAGAATACGTCTTCACCAACCCATGCTTGTCGTAAAAGGCGACTATGCTTGTCGTAAGAGGCGACTAACTGGATTGGGTGGTCAGGCTCGCTGACTTGGTTGATGCATGTCATCGTATCCCAATTGCGTGGGTCGGTGTTCATGATGTCAATCACTGGATTGCCTGGTCCAGATTCGATTATTTACAGATTGCCTTCATATAGCTGGAATATTGCTGAGTGCGGCGTTAAACAACAAACAAACAACATAAAGATGACACGCAGTGACAAAAGTAGCCCTGAACCAAACCACTTTGATGTGGGTAACCCAACCGTCGTCAGTGCTACCATAGAACGGCTTGTCTGAGTGTCATACAATGCGTTTGACCTGTCACGCTGTTTAACCGAGGTGTTGACACATTCAACTATGTTGTTTGTTCACACCCTATGAACACTTCACATTCACCAGGTCACGCTTTGGTACCGAGGCTTTGGGAGCTGCATGAAAGTACTATAACATTGTCAATAGAAGGTCACTATAGGTTACACACAACCAAATGTTTTCCCATAGACTTCTATAGTAACGTTATAGCTTTTTAAAAAATAACTAGGCATTCAACAGCCATAACATTTACATATGTGCACAGTCTGGCCTTAAAGCTGCAATAAAAACACAAATTTTGGCTAGGTTACCCAGCTCCTTTTCCGAGTACAGGAAGCTGAACACACCAACCCCAGTTCCGCACCAAATATCACCTGCTTGAAAATATCTGTGCTCACATAAAGCACAAGTCATCTTGTTCAAAAAGTCAGCACCAAATATTGAAAAATATGGGCAGTTTTAATTACTGGATGGATGTGCATTTAAAAGACATAAAAATCTTACACAATATCATCCAATCACAGCCTGCATATGTCTCTTGATCTGTACTGAAGGCTCCCTACGAAAACCGCACTGTCACAACCAGTTCTGATTAAGTGTAGTAGAACCTATACACTCAACTTCCTTTGTCACCACTATCGATGAATGAGAAGTGCGAAACTACGAGAAAACCAATCAGAATGCGCGTATGACTTCAAGTACCTCGGTCAAAGAATTCCCAAAGAATAATTTTGTATTTTACATACGTCTTGCATTTAAAAATATACCCATGATACAGTTAAATGTGTTCAATCATACTGTATAATACTGTTAATCCCGATTTGTTTTCAATATCATCTGGAATATATATGATATATGGGGGAAAATATACGTGAATCATTACGCAACGAGTTGACTGTTCTTTTAGCTATGCCCGTTTGCGCTTAGACGGAACCCAGCCCAAAAACTGCAATGAGAGGGGCCCGATTGGCTATCCGGCTTGTCCCGGAATAACACGAGTTGTTTACGAATGCCCTCAACTTCACCGAAGTGGTGACGTCAAGGTAGCCTTGTGGGTAAAGCGTTCGCTCGCCACGCAGGTTGATCGGATATTGTACTGGGTACAATACGTGAAGCCTATTTCTAGTGTCCACGCCTTGATATTGCTGTGGCTAAAATTGTCTAAAAAAAACAGCTCACTCACTCACTCCACGCGGCTTCTTGCACGTGAATTAGTTTTGAGATCACGGCGTGTCTGCTTCATGTTGGAGGAGTCAGTGAATGAATGAGTATGGTTTTACGCCGCTTTTAGAAATATTCAAGCAATATCACCGCGGGGGGACCCCAGAAATGGGCTCCACACATTGTGCCCATGTGGGGAATCGAACCCGGTCTTCGGCGTGACGATTGAACGCTTTAACCACTAGGCTATCCCCCGCTCTGTCATATGGAGGGAGGCTCTACAAACCAGTGATTGATAATATGAGCATCGCTAACTTCGGTACTAAATCATACTGCGAGTTGGTCTTAACAAGATATAAACCGCAGTATTAGATATTTGTACATACTTTTACATATACACCGGTGTCATCCGATCCACATTGTTTACATATAGCAACATGTATAGGGTATTACTTGGCACTGGCATAACATTTATTATAATCTAACTTGGTATCGGTAATAACATTTTTAAGGCAGGCGGCGTTAGGGTAGCATATGGGTCACAGCCTTCGCTGGGTCACCTGGGTTCGATTCCCCATATAGGTAAAACGCAGTGGGTTTGCCTTGTTTTATTATATCTAGGCTCCCAATGCACTATGAACTTTATTCTTGATGCCCCGCGCCGTGATATTGCTGTAATAGCTTACAGGCAGAGCCAATGTATACTCACTCGCCGATGTCGTAGTTTCGAGTTTGCGAAATAGATGCATGTCATTTTTTAGATTACAGTGAAGTGACACTTAAGAAATTTAAAACTCGACTATACAACATCGCATTTGTTGTTGAACAAGCTGTACAAGCTGTCACCGAGTACACTAACCTGCTCACTCACGACACATACTTACGTAGCTTCTAGATGTAAACAAGTCGGGCTCCAAGGTCGGATGTGTACGCCTCCGTGGTCTAGTGGTAGAGCGTCCGCCCGGAGAGCGGAACGTCCGGGGTTCGATCCCCGGCCGCATCATACCAAAAGACGTTAAAAGATGGTACTTGTTGTTATCCTGTCTGGCGCTCGGCATTAAGGGGCTGAAACAAGGACTGGTCGGCTCGGAGTCAGTATACTGTGTCTGAGTGGGGTATTCATGTTAAACTGCGGCATGGTATCTCAGTGAGCTAGCACTATAAATCGGCATCAGTCCGGACTAGTACAAGCAGCCACACAAACACACACATGTACATGCACGTCGCTATATAAGTGTAAAATTATCTTGGATGCGACGTTAAACCCCATTTCACCTCACCTCACCAAGGTCGGATGTAACGCCATCATTTTATATGACGTAAAATACTGTTCAAGCCGGAGATAAACCCAACTCACTGTATGGCTGTATTATAGTTTACATCTATTTCTCCCATATGGAATGTCGTGGGCGAGTCCGTGCTTAATATTTAGCCATCATCAACAAGGGTGTAAATTTTCTTTATCGCCGCTGTGAACAGAATGTTACGACATAAACATCCGGGCAAAAGAAATTATACACCCATGCTTGGTGGTGGCTAAACATGAATATGGTTATTCAGTGGTGATGCATTTGAATAAAAGGTATCAAAGGCGATATTATATGCTTCATATCAATGAGTGTTTCACAACAGGTAACAGGCACGTGAGGACGTGGGGTAGTGTGTTCTCAAGGAACATGGGGTTTGCAATTTCGCAGTATACTGAGCAGAGTGAAGTGTGAATGTTCAAGTGTATACAACTAAAGCTTCATTTGAGCGCTAGAAGGTTAAAAGTCCCATTACCATCTACCGTGTACCCATTCACTGCTGGGTGAACAGAGGCATATTTCGAACAAAGTTACATGTGCTTCATCTTCCCAAGGCAATAGAGTTAAGTGACTATAAAAGACCTGGGACCCGTTCCACAAAGCGATCTTAGCGCTACGACTGTCGTAAGCCTGTTAAAGTATGGGACTTACGATCATCTTACCGTTAAGATCGCTTTGTGGAACAGGGCCCAGTTTCCACCCTTGCCTAATATGGCTGTAATTACTGGGCTCGATCGTAGTGCCACCAGTGGCTATTACCAGTTATGTCCCTTCTAAGCCTCTCATTTGGGCCAATCAGATTCCACCCCTCGTATCACTTGCGTTTGCTTCACACAATATGGTGGCGCCAAGTCAAAACGATCTGATCGATAATCAAGATTTATATTGTGATAAAACGGGTCTTACATCGCGAAATGCATCAAATCACGTGAGCACCTTGATTAAAAACATGAAAAGATTCCGAAAATATCTGTTGACAACGATTTGGCGGTGCACATGTTTTGCAAATCCTGCAATCGATCGAAATCTGCACGACAGTTTACGAACCGGATTTCGATTTCGGTGCGCGAATTTGATTGGACTATGCATAGACTCGTTAGTCCAGCCACAATGTAACTCCATAATACCAGCCTATTTAGGCAAGGGTGGAAACTGGACTTTTATAGTAAGTTAACTCTCTTGCCACTGGAAGATGCACGTGCTTCTGTGTGGGGCAAAGTTAGGCTGCCGAAACCGGTCACCAAACCTACCCACCTTGCTTCAAGTGATGTCTTTGGGCTTCTCAAAATCCTAGATCAGCTTCTGATATGTTATCTGTTGAAGAGTCAGCTGGTCTGATGTAATTCAATTACAGTTTGCTGTGGGCATATATTTATTTTCAAGAGACATGTTTGTGGTCAGACGTCCGTTTTATAGTTGTTACCTCCGGCTACAATAGGCAATGCGATATAGTATCTGTCATTAGCACATGCATAGTTGGCGCGACAACTTTGACCTCGAGTCAGATGAAAGACAAAGGTCCCTTCCCCACACACTTACCCTGGGGTCATACTGTGACACTACCCCGAGGGCCCGGGACCAGGACTCGTCTGTCGATGAGGTCTACGATGACAAGTGTCTGTCCAAGTCCGTCACCTGACCTCTGTTGCAGGTGACTCGTAGATACATCTTACGGTAAAACTGACAAGAGGATTGACCACGGGAACAGATGTCCTGTAGATTCATCCTTGATATCATTGACCAGTGGACTGACCCTGGACACAATATGCCCGTAGGTACATCCGGGTCACTTTTGACCATGTGTATACCTTTGGCCGCAGTGACACCGTAAGCACATCCGGGTTACTTTTGTTCAGTGGATAAGCTCTCGGTCACTAAGCCGGTAGAGCATGCTTCATGTACTTCAGTGTGAAAGACTGAGTTTTCTGAAGTTGAGAAAAGTGATATTTTCATTGCAGTGAACATAACACTTGATATTTCACTGCAGTGAACATAACACTTTGACGGAACTATTGTCATACAAGGGTTACTTCCCCTTAAATTATCTCCTTTAGCGGAAATGTCAAGCCCGTACACAAACTGTTGGCGCCCTTTTTACGTTAGTTCCACATTGACAAAGCAAAATAATGACAGATTGGCTTTACATGTGGAGAGTCGAACCAAGGTCTTCGGCGTGACGAGCGAACCACTGGGCTACCCCACCGCCCCCGCGTCATCACTGCCCAGAGGATTAACCCTGGAAACAGTGAGAGCATAACGGACCCCTATATTCAGACATATTTTATTTGACCAGTGGGTCAACCCTTGAGCCAGGCGACAATAGATTTACCCAACTTACCATTGGCCAGTGTGTTCAAACCTAAGCCCCTCAACCTAGTGGATGACAACATGAGTGAGTGAGTGAGTTGGGTTTAACGCCGCTTTTAACATTATTCCAGTTATATCACGGAGTGTCAGCTTAATGTGGGAGGAAAGCCCGAAGTGATGCAGGTCTCAGACGTTTACCACTTCGGTGAAACCCACGAGCACTGGTATGGTGCTGACAAACCTAGAAACATAATCGGGCCGAACCGGGATTCGAAGCCACAATCATAGGTTTCGTGCGTGCCCAAGGGACGCAACTGATGACAACATGAGCAACTATCGACATACAGATACAGACAGACAGACAGACACGAACACAAATACACACACACACAAACACACAGGCAGACAGACAGACAGACAGACGACACACCAACAAACAGAAACACACACACACAAACAGACACAAGCACACAGACACAAACACAAACAAACACACACACACAAACAAACACACACACACACAGACAGATGACACACCAACAAACACAAACAGAAAGACACACACACAAACAGACACAAGCACACAGACACACACACAAACAAACAGACACACACACACACAGACAGATGACACACCAACAAACACAAACAGAAAGACACACACACAAACAGACACAAGCACACAGACACACACACAAACAAACAGACACACACAAACAAACACACACAGGCACACAGACAGACAGATGACACACCAACAAACACAAACAGAAAGACACAGACACAAGCACACACACACACACACAAACAAACACACAAACACACAGGCAGACAGAGAGACGACACACAAACAATCACAGGCACACACAGACAGACGATACACAAACACACAGACAGACAGGCAGACAGACAGACGACACACCAACAAACACAAACAGAAAGACACACACACAAACAGACACATACACACACACAGACACACACACACAAACAGACACAAGCACACAGACACACACACAAACAGACACATACACACAGGCACACAGACAGACAGACGAAATACAAACACACACACAAATGTAGCCCTGAAACGTCATTACAAAGAACATAGAAGTTGCTTTCAAGTGTCATGTATTCACGTCATTCTAAGTGCCTTTTTTAGGCGGGGGCTGGGGGTGGGGGTGGGGTAGCCTAGGGGTTAAAGCGTTCGCCCGTCACGCCGAGGACCATGGTTCGATTCCCCACATGTGTACAATACATGTATGTGAAGCCCATTTCTGATGTCCCGGCCGCTGGAATAGTGCTTAAAGCGGCGTAAAACCATACTCACTCACTCACCTTAAGGACCCATCATAGACTAGAAACCTAGTCTGTCTGGAATCTCCACAGAGGGCACAGATAACTATAGTGGAACAGTCAACCATTCGCAGCTGTATTCTAATTCGATGTGAGTGTGTTAGTGAGTGATTTCTCACACCTGTGAGTAGCTACATGATTTATTACAGTTTGATTACATCGGTAAGTCGTTAAACATCCTTAAACATGCATTTCCTATGACAGGCATTTATTCTTTACTTCTATTACATCGTGTGTTCGAAGTAAACAAGCACAGATATAACCACGCTGACTATGCTAAAGAAACATTAACGTCTTGGCCCGTCGTAATGGTTGAACATCTGGGTTTCTCAAGGCCGTTCGGTTTGAATATGGCCAGGCTTTGCCTTTGTGAATCAGACAGGTGACTTTATTAGAGTTATGTCGCAACGTTACCGCAGCTCACATTCTGAAGTACATGCATTCAACCCATACTTGACAATGACAACGCCTTACGTGAAAACATGTCCACGTTGTCAACAACGGATTTAAAGTAATATGACGTCGGTGTATGGGAGCGACAACGAGCGAGTACATGTGAACTCACTATCTGATCCTGTGTGTGTGCGTGCGTGCGTTTGTGTATGTGTGTGCGTGCGTGCGTGCGTGAGTGTGCATGTGTGTGCATGTGTGTGTGGTGATATTGTCTGTTTGTGTATGATTCTGTCTGTATTTGTTTGTGTGTCCGTCTGTCTGTCAGTAGGTAGGTAGGTAGGTAGGTAGGTAGGTAGGTAGGTAGGTAGGTAGGTAGGTAGGTGTGTGTGTGTGTGTGTGTGTGTGTGTGTGTGTGTGTGTGTGTGTGTGTGTGTGTGTGTGTGTGTGTGTGTGTGTCTGTGTGTGTGTCTGTGTGTGTGTCTGTGTGTGTCTGTGTGTGTCTGTGTGTGTGTCTGTACCCACCCCACCTTTATTTCTAAATCATGAACCCGCCTCTGAATATATGATGACCGTCATTCAGCGCTCCGAGTTCGTTAAAAGGAAAACTTGCGAATCTGGAAGAGTTCAATTTGCACAGTACATCCGGAATAACGGGGTGTCACTGTATACCCATACGTGGTATGTTGACTCTCCACGTCTCAGTGCACAAGTACCGAACTCACACACTTGTAGGGCTGTTATCGACAGGCTCCACTGATGCGTGTCGATACGTCGTTATCTGATATGATCAACTATACTCACAATATGCACCTCTTTAGCCTCCTCGAATGACCGAATTTGAAAACTTGAGCTAACGGATCTGTTCATATCAGGAACATCTAGTCATTGTGAACATGTTTGACTGAAAGCACATCCATTCCACAAAGCACCCTTCACCTTGACTCCGTGACCCACTTAACTCCCGTGACATACTTTACACCACCTTTCTATATGGGCGGAAGGTAGTCGTGTTCAGGTATGTAAAGAATTCTTAAGAGACAAAGAGTGGTCTAATAATATAGAGGTGTACAACGAGTACGTGCAGCCTTCCATCAGCAACAATCCGATCCCACACCTAACTACGTTTATAACAAACACGCTTATAACGAAATGACGGCTATGACGAACTTATTATGTTTTTGCCCCGGCCATTTGCTGTCTATTTGCTATACATATGCTTATAACGAACTACGCTTATAACGAACAAAAATAAGTAGTCTATTGGAGTTCGTTATAACAGTAGTTTATTGTATTATAATATCATTTGAGTGATTGATTGGGTATAGCTTTACGCCGCTTTTAGCAATACTCCAGCTATATCACGGCGGGGAACACAAGAAATGGGCTTCACACATTGTACCCATGCGGGGAATCGAACCCGGGTCTTCAGTGAAAGGAGCGAACACTTGAACCACCAGGCTCACTCACCGCTATTTCATTTGGACATCGACATGTTAAATACATGTATTTGCTTGTTTATTCAAGATAAATAAGGTATTTATCAATTATTCAATTGGTTGACAATAATCTTTTAAAATGAGGGGACAAGGTCGGCCCAGTCGTCTAAGGCACCGCGATTCGCTGTGCAGAGTTGTGTCCCTATGATTGTGGGTTCGAATCCCGGTTCGCCCCGATTATGTTTACAGGTTTGTCAGCACCATACCCGTGCTCATGGGTTTCACCGAAGTGGTAAACGTCTGAGACCTGCATCACTTCGGGCTTTCCTCCCACTTTAAGCTGATATTCCAGTGATATAACTGGAATACTGTTAAAAGTGGCGTTAAATCACTCACTCACTCACTTTTAAAATGAAAAGATCACCTTGCATAGACATTTTGTCATTTTGTAAAGTATGCACTTTATGATAACAATGTGTGCATTATGTATCTAGCCTGTCTCACAGTCCCTGAACCATAATATTTTCCCTTTCGCCCAGTCCTTACTGTCATGCTATAGGCCTAGGACTCCTTTTCACTTCCCATTTAGTTGTTTGACTCTGTCAAGATTATATATTTTCAGAGACTAAGCGTTAGTCTAGCATATCTCATGGTATCCCGGGTGGGGGTAACAATGGTGAATAAGTCCCATGCTTGATGTTTACCGTTACCTTGTCTGTTTGTTGTTTAACACCGCACTCAGCAATGTTCCGACTACATGACGGTGGTCTGAAAAATAATCGAGTGCGAACCAGACAATCCTGTGATTGATATCATAAGCATCGATCCACGCAATTGGGACATGATGACAAGCATCAACCAAGTCAGCGAGCCTGACCACCCGATCCTCTTACGGAAAGCATGGGATGCTGAAGACCTATTCTAACCCGGATCTTCACGGGATGATGCATGTCATCGTATCCCAATTGAGTAGATCGATGCTGGTGATGCCAGACACTTGTTTGTCTGATCCAGACTCGATTATTTACAGACCGTCGTCACATAGCTGAAATATTGCTGAGTGCGGCGATAAAGAACAAACAAACAAACATATCGTATTCGTGTGGCCGAGACGCCTCTTTTAGAAAACAAGACCCATCAAAAAAGTATTTATACGCTGTGAAACGTCAGAAATAAATTATGGGATCCTTCCTTGTGTAGGCAACGTTTTTCAACCATCCGATTGCACCACACCCACCCATTCATTATAAAATGTTTATTTGAGGCGATTGGTTAAACAAGACCAATCAACAATCCGGTGACGTCAAACGTCCGTACCCTGCAGTATCTGCCGTTATCGCCTGCGTGTCCGGGAGATATGATGGCGTCATCCCCAATGTCACCTCGGGGAAATACCTAGGCCGTTCGGTAACGCCACACGGAAATAGCTCCTCCTGCAGATAGAAATAAATCCGTTTCCAATCACGACAAATCTCCATGCATTCTCGTTATCTAGTCTTATTGAGGTGTCCATTACGTGCCATGTGTATGCGGTATCTTAATTGGGAGTTGTTTGTTTTCACCTTGGAGTGTGCTTTGCATTTATCTATTTTTAAAAATAACGTTGTTTTAATGGGATTGAATCATCTCGACTTTTCATTGCTTTCAATACTGTTGTATCATGTCCCAAATTTGCAACAAATTGGAATATCTCATCTGTTATATACGGCATTTGACGAATACTTATCAGATCCAAATTAATTGTCGGGACATCGAATATCCAGTAAGTCTAAGAATTCTGAAAGCACAACATTTATCTCCTTCCGCGAATATCCTCGTTATTTAAATACAGCAAAGTTATTTCCCCTTGGGCGTCGTCCTCGCTTGCTGATTCTCTGACGTCACCGGCGAGATTATCCAATCAAATATATCTTTAAAATGATATCTGTTGAGTCATCATATTGTCCTAAGATTTCCAGTCGGTGACACCTGCGGCAATTAAGTCAGTTCGTGACTTGCATGCGAGCACCTGTACTACGTGAGCACTGCAAATTCTGGTGCCACGAAGTGCCAATATCAATTACCAAAATGCCACGCGGACTGTGTACGTCACAGAGATAAAGATGTATAAGCTGGTATCAATATTAGGCTGGTGGTTTCATTTGAAGTTCTATGAAAACACGGGACTGTGGTACGTTTCTTGGGTAATGGCAGTGGAACTGGTACAACTCACAGCGCTCATATAACATTTTCAACATTTTAAAAATTTCTTAATACAAATACGTGAAACAAATATAAATGGCTCTATATCAATATTTGGGATTTGGGATTTTAATTAGCTATTTAATTGTAATTAGCTGGAAAAATATATCTCGCTTAGATTCGTACATCGACAAACAAATAAACACTGGAATCCACATCTTGATCCATATCCAACATGTCCCATATGTTATATTTAGGATAACACTTTCTTAGAAAAGTACAATTTGGGTACTTTTGGGGGACCCAGCCGAAGTTAATTGGTCGCAGCCGACCTAATTGGCTGTCTGTGCATCTTGTCAAAGTGTTGATTTAGCTATCCTCTTTGCCTTACTGTTTAGCTAATCAGCTTGAATGTATATTTGTTCTGATTTAATCAGTGTAAAGTTGGTTTGTGGTCCTTTTCATTGTCATCTCTGCTTACACCTATCTGGTAATAATAAACCCGTGAGCCTATTACCACGTTTTCACTATTATTTTATTCTTATTTAATGGCATTGGGGAACGGCTCAATGACAGTGATATGTGGAAGAAGAAGAAGAAAGAAGAAAATTGTTTTATTAGAGTGTCACATGCTGCAGTACAAAATATATGGACATATAAACATTTCATTTAAAAAAACAGCACCCGGACAGTTGGCCTACGAGACACTAATTACATAATGGTACATTTAAAATATAAAAACGAAAAAGAAAAAGAAAAAGAAAAATTAGTTATAACTTTGTATATTACTACACCCACACCCACACCCACACCCACACCCACACCCACACCCACACCCACACCCACACTCGCACCCATACACCCACACCAACATCCGCATTAAAATCCCGCTCAAAGCATACAAACAGGTACATGTAAGCATACAGGACGCTCACAGCAATCTCATACAAAATACTCACAGCAATCTCATGCAGAACATTCACAGCAGTCTCATACAAAACACTCACAACAATCTCATACAGAACACTCACAGCAATCTCATTCAGAACACTCACGGCAATCTCATACAGAACACTCACAGCAATCTCATACAGAACACTCACAGCAGTCTCATACAGAACACTCACAGCAATCTCATACAGAACACTCACAGCAATCTCATACAGAACACTCACAGCAATCTCATACAGAACACTCACAACAATCTCATACAGAACACTCACAACAGTCTCATACAGAACACTCACAGCAATCTCATACAGAACACTCACAACAATCTCATACAGAACACACAGCAATCTCATACAGAACACTCACAGCAATCTCATACAGAACACACATCAATCTCATACAGAACACTCACAGCAGTCTCATACAGAACACTCACGGCAATCTCATACAGAACACTCACGGCAATCTCATACAGAACACTCACGGCAATCTCATACAGAACACTCACAACAATCTCATACAGAACACTCACAGCAATCTCATACAGAACACTCACAGCAGTCTCATACAGAACACTCACGGCAATCTTATACAGAACACTCACGGCAATCTCATACAGAACACTCACAACAATCTCATACAGAACACTCACAGCAATCTCATACAGAACACCCACAGCAGTCTCATACAGAACACTCACGGCAATCTCATACAGAACACTCACAGCAATCTCATACAGAACACTCACAGCAATCTCATACAGAACACTCACAGAAATCTCATAAAGAACACTCGCAGCAGTCTCATACAGAACACTCACAACAATCTCATACAGAACACTCACAGAAATCTCATAAAGAACACTCACAGCAGTCTCATACAGGACACTCACAGCAATCTCATACAGAACACTCACAACAATCTCATACAGAACACTCACAGCAATCGCATACAGAACACTCACAACAATCTCATACAGAACACTCACAACAATCTCATACAGAACACTCACAGCAGTATCATACAGAACACTCACAGCAGTCTCATACAGAACACTCACAGCAATCTCATACAGAACACTCACAGCAATCTCATACAGAACACTCACAGCAATCTCATACAGAACACTCACAGCAATCTCATACAGAACACTCACAGAAATCTCATACAGAACACTCACGGCAATCTCATACAGAACACTCACAACAATCTCATACAGAACACTCACAGCAATCTCATACAGAACACTCACAGCAATCTCATACAGAACACTCACAGCAATCTCATACAGAACACTCACGGCAATCTCATACAGAACACTCACAGCAGTCTCATACAGAACACTCACAGCAATCTCATACAGAACACTCACAACAGTCTCATACAGAACACTCACAGCAGTCTCATACAGAACACTCAAGGCAATATATGGCATAGAGACGGGAAATGTCCATCATATAGTCGGATTTAAAAGAGATTTCTTATGTTTATGGAATGGAAAGGGTTTTATATAACGGCGAGGCAAACTCCGTTGAAAATATTCAAACCCGTACATTGTGTGTAATTTAAAGTATACGCGAGTGTGGGAATGTGGGGGTGATATGGGGGTGGGGGGTGTTACATTTCCTCTAGTGGAAATAGTTCCGGGGATTGTGTAAGAGAGTAATCAAGCAACTTGGTTACAGGAGGGAGCATTTATCTGTGACATGCTAAACCAGTGGCCACTAGTTGCACACACACACACCCTCCCCGTACAGCTGCAAATATGCGTCCCCCTATACAGCTGCAGAGGTGTGTCTTCTTGTACAGCTGCAGAGGCGTGTCCTCCTGTACAGCTGCAGAGGTGTGTCCCCCTGTACAGCTGCAGAGGTGTGTCCCCCTGTACAGCTGCAGAGGTGTGTCCCCCTGTACAGCTGCAGAGGTGTGTCCCCCTGTACAGCTGCAGAGGTGTGTCCCTCTGTACAGCTGCAGAGGTGTGTCCCTCTGTACAGCTGCAGAGGTGTGTCGCCCTGAACAGCTGCATAGGTGTGTCCCCCTGTACAGCTGCAGAGGTGTGTCCCTCTGTACAGCTGCAGAGGTGTGTCCCCCTGTACAGCTGCAGAGGTGTGTCCCTCTATACAGCTGCAGAGGTGTGTCCCCCTGTACAGCTGCAGGTGTGTGTCCCCCAGTACAGCTGCAGAGGTGTGTCCCTCTGTACAGCTGCAGGTGTGTGTCCCCCTGTACAGCTGCAGAGGTGTGTCCCTCTGTACAGCTGCAGAGGTGTGTACCCCTGTACAGCTGCAGAGGTGTGTCCCCTGTACAGCTGCAGGTGTGTGTCCCCCTGTACAGCTACAGGTGTGTGTCCCCCTGTACAGCTTCAGAGGTGTGTCCCTCTGTACAGCTGCAGAGGTGTGTCTCCCCCGTACAGCTGCAGAGGTGTGTCCCCCTGTACAGCTGCAGGTGTGTGCCCCCCCCCCCCCCCCCCCCGTACAGCTGCAGAGGTGTGTCCCCCTGTCCAGCTGCAGAGGTGTGTCACCCCCGTACAGCTGCAGAGGTGTGTCCCCTGTACAGCTGCAGAGGTGTGTCCCCCTGTACAGCTGCAGAGGTGTGCCCCCCCCCCCCCGTACAGCTGCAGAGGTTTGACCCCCTGTACAGCTGAAGAAGTTTCCCCCCCCGTACAGCTGCAGAGGTGTGTCCCCTGTACAGCTGAAGAGGTGTGACCCCCTGTACAGCTGCAGAGATGCGTCCCCCTGTACAGCTGCAGAGGTGTGTCCCCCTGTACAGCTGCAGAGGTGTGTCCCCCCCCGTACAGTTGAAGAGGTGTGCCCCCCTGTACAGCTGCAGAGGTGTGTCCCCCTGTACAGCTGCAGAGGTGTGTCCCCCCCCCCGTACAGCTGCAGAGGTGTGTCCCCCTGTACAGACGCAGAGGTGTGCCCCCCCCCCGTACAGCTGCAGAGGTGTGTCCCCCTGTACAGCTGCAGAGGTGTCTCCCCCCCCGTACAGCTGCAGAGGTGTGTCCCCTGTACAGCTGCAGAGGTGTGTCCCCCTGTACAGCTGCAGAGGTGTGTCCCCCCCGTACAGCTGCAGAGGTGTGTCCCCCTGTACAGATGCAGAGGTGTCCCCCCCCCCCCGTACAGCTGCAGAGGTGTGTCCCCCTGTACAGATGCATAGGTGTGTCCCCCCCGTACAGCTGCAGAGGTGTGTCCCCCTGTACAGATGCAGAGGTGTGCCCCCCCCCCCCCCCCCCCCCCGTACAGCTGCAGAGGTGTGTCCCCCTGCCCCTGTACAGCTGCAGAGGTGTGTCCCTCTGTACAGCTGCAGAGTTGTGCCCCCCCCCCCCCCCCCCCGTACAGCTGCAGAGGTGTGTCCCCCTGTACAGCTGCAGAGGTGTGACCCCCTGTACAGCTGCAGAGGTGTCCCCCCCCCCGTACAGCTGCAGAGGTGTGTCCCCTGTACAGCTGAAGAGGTGTGTCCCCCTGTACAGCTGCAGAGATGCGCCCCCCTGTACAGCTGCAGAGGTGTGTCCCCCTGTACAGCTGCAGAGGTGTGTCCCCCCCGTACAGCTGCAGAGGTTTGTCCCCCTGTACAGCCGCAGAGGTGTGTCCCCCTGTACAGCTGAAGAGGCGTGTCCCCCTGTACAGCTGCAGAGATGCGTCCCCCCTGTACAGCTGCAGAGGTGTGTCCCCCTGTACAGCTGAAGAGGTGTGTCCCCCTGTACAGCTGCAGAGATGCGTCCCCCTGTACAGCTGCAGAGGTGTGTCCCCCTGTACAGCTGCAAAGGTGTGTCCCCCGGTGCATATATACAGACTTGCGTCCCTTGGAACATGTAACTACAAGGAGTGGCTCATCGTGGGTTCGAATCCTAGAGCATGATCATTGATTATATTCAACAGCATATCCGTTCTAGTGGATTTCACTTATGGGCCAGTGTGGATTCCCTTCCACATGAATCTGGTACTGACACGTTGTGAGAGACATAAACAGTGTTAAACAATTCATTGCTCTGCACCCTCGATTATCCAGCATGTTATATATCCATTCTATTATGATGTATATCATAACAAAACGGAGAAGGCATTAACCGGATAACCGAGGATGATCGCTCTGCAACATGTATATATATACTTTACACCAAGCTGTCTCGTTGCAGAACATAACACGTGACCAACTGGCAAACACGTTTGTAGAGAAAAAGGCGTATTACATTCAAGGCCGTTTCTACCGGCGCCTCCAACGCACAGCAAACACTCTAGTTCTTATATTTACCATAACAATACGTACACTGTGCGTCATACAACCCGTCAGCCCATCTTGTATGTGTACAGTACAAAACTGCTTGGTACTAGGGTACGGCTGGATTAACATCTAGTCTCCCTAGAATATATTTTGAATAAAATGACGCGATTACTAAACGCTAATTATTAAATCACAATATCCACCGTTCATTTTCCAAACAGCTACACTGCCGGCCAAACGAAAGAAAACAACTGAAAAATGGATTTGACCCAAAAATTAAAAACGTTCTCGAAACGTTACTAGATTTAAAACAGTCAGGGAAACAATGAAAAAGTACGGTGTTAAACACGACTATGATACCTGTATCAACTATATCACCATTGAATAACCCTTCCTTGTTTTCTTGTAGCATCCGTCAAAGATGGGTGTATTTTTTCCGTTGCCCAGCAGTTTATATCCGATATAATTATCATGTCTTTCACGACCATAGGAGTACATCCATTCTGTAAGTATATACCATCACCAAGCCTTCCCTCCTCTATAGCTAGAAAGGTATTTACGTAAACACGTATTAATTTATTCACTTTGTGTGTTTATTTCTAAGGCGACCTGGACCTGCGTGGTATAATTGACATTTAATTTCACCTCGGAGATGGCAGTATTTGTCACCTATACAGCTGGTCACGCTTTAAAGAACGCAGAAATGTATGGAATACCAGTGTGGTCTGACGGTGGTATACAGACTTTATGTTTCTTTGTTCTTTAACGCCGCACTAAGCAATATTCAAGTTACATGACGGCGGTCTGTAAATAATCGAGTACCAGACAGTCCAGTGATTGATATCATGAGCATCGATCTACGCAATTGGGATACGATGCCATGCATCAGCCAAGTCAGCGAGCCTGGCCACCCGATCCCGTTAGCCGCCTCTTACCACCAGCATGGGTTGCTGAAGATCACTTCTAACCCGGATCTTCACGGAATCTCTCAATGGATCTACATCAGGCGGTGGTTGTGGCGTGGTGTTTGGTGTGAAACAGCCGTGAGACCTGTGTGATATATATAGTATATCGTCATATACAACAAAAATACACAGTTCTTCATAATTTAATCATAATTGTTCACTATGCGCTTCATATCACCGAACACCATATCTCACTAAACACCCTCCCTACGCATAATATCTCTCTGGTCATTAAGAGGATATAGCATGGATTGGTCGCCCGGGGTCAGTATACTGTGTCTGAGTGGGGTACCCATGTTAAACTGCGACATGGTATCTCACCATTTTAAGGGTTTTGTTATATGCTATCATTATAAGGACTAGTGGACTAAAAACGTTAGTTTCTACCGCTGTATCTCGATACTGCATATTCAATATTTTGTGCGGAAAACCCAGTCATATGACTGAAAATAGAGTCCATAGACTCGCTTATAAAGGTAAAGAAGGACAACTGACTAACACAAATCAACATGACACGGCGTCATGCAGTATGACAGGCAGCAAAGAAAATCTGGTCAGTTTTGTTATCGTCCGGTTTCGTATCCGAAAGACATCTTCCCGGGGCAAGAGAGTTTACTGACTTTAAAAGTCCAGTTTCCACTTTTATAGTCAGTTAACGCTCTTGCCGCGGGAAGATGCCGAAAGACGACCAAGAAAGTTATGAGGAATTTAAAAAAATAGTTTGTACTTGCTTATTGATATCGGTGCGAGATCTACAAGGACAACCGATATGGGAATAAATGTGAATCGATGCCAAATTAAATGTATCGGGTATCGTATCGCAAAAGGTTTGCCGACGATGCACCGGTGTAACGTTGAATCGCGACATCACGCAATCTCATTAAAATCAGATATAAGTTCTCGCTGCCGCTTAACTTAGATCTGATTTTAATGAGATTGGACATCACTATATCTCATGTATCTCACAAAGCACCATATCAATTATTTACAGGCTGCCGTCTTAAACATGGAGTATTACTGTTTAAAAAATTCATATCTCACCATTCAATGCGCCAAAGACCCATGAAGATCCGGGGTAGAATATGTCTTCAGCAACCCATGCTTGCTGTAAAAGGCGACTTTACTTGTAAGAGGTGACTAGTGAGTTAAACTTTAACGTCGCATCGGCATTATTTCAGCCATATAGCGACAAGAGGCGACTAACGGGATCGGGTGGTCAGGCTCGCTGACTTGGTTGATGCATGTTATCGTATCTCAATTGCGTGGATCGATGCCCATGATGTCAATCACTGGATTGTCTGGTCCAGACTCGATTATTTACAGACCACCGTCATATAGCTTGAATATTGCTGAGTTCGGCGTTAAACAACAAACAAACAAACAATGCGCCAAATCTCAATATTAACCACATATCCCACTGTGCAATGAAGTGAGTTAGTAAGTATGGTTTTACGCCGCCTTTAGCAATATTCCAGCAATATCACGGCGGGGGACACCAGAAATCGGGAATCGAACCCGGGTCTCCGGCGTGACGAGCGAACGCTTTAACCACTAGGCTACCCGACCACCCCACTGTGCAATCAAGGTTTGGCCATGAGTCGTCGTTTGAACTCAAATTAGTCCAGTGAAACACCAACATCAATGTCACATTTTAAATCTAACACCACATTTATGTAAGTATGGCAATTCGGACCATTGTTGTTCCTTCACCGTGACAAATTACAGAATCATTTGATCCCAAAATCAATTTGCGTTGTAAATGAGAATTATGACCCGTACAGATAACCTTAGATCTCTCTAGCCAATCGCTGAAACGTTCTATATTTAGATCTTGAGCTTCACGAAAATAAAACAGCAACGGACAGTTACTGTGTGGGCCAGGAAGGGGAACGGTCTTTACAACACGCAGTAAGTAAATTATGTTTAACTATGTCATGTTTTTTTCTGCAACACTGTTTTACTGTCATGTATCGATATGCAGGTCGTTATAACGTTATTTTTTCCAGCATGTACGAAGAACACTTTCATCAGAATCACTGACTGCACAGGCAGGACATCGCGTAGTATTATTACTGGTATCGGAGGCAGGGGAAATATTCGTCTTAGAAGCATACCGGCTCCAAACTATCTGAATGTTGTCATTGTTGGGGTGAAGGTACAAATGTTTGCTTTGACTGTTTGGACTAGCCTTGTCATTGTGTTGGACGGCTTTGATGTCTTTAAACTGTCGCCGAATCACCTGCTTCCGTTATTTACCAGCCTAGTAGCTTACTGTCAATATGGTAAATGGTTAATTATTCGTGCCGGATTCATATAGTTAATGCTACATTCCTGTCAATAAATCACGAAACGAGAAATGTCGTTAATTTCCCATCATAAGAACTACTCTGTTTACAGAAAAAAAGATAAATAAATGAAATAGTATCTTAAGTAATTTGTCTCGGGTGTGGTAATTATTTTAATCACTGTGAGTATGTTCATCTTATATTACTCGTTATCTGTGTGTGTGTGTGTGGTTCTCACTTGCACTGACAACACAGAAGCCCATACACACATGGCCACAATACCCTGATGCATCCTCTCTCTTCAGCATGTTAATATGACACTTGTCCAGGTCCATACACCTGGTGCTATAAATTAGAAAATAATATAGGACCTTATATATCAGGTAAATTTGCTTGTTGCTGGTATTAACAGCTATGTCACTCAGCAATATTTCAGCTAATTGACAGGTGATTATATAGCCTAATTATGCATCATGGTCTATAGGGTTAATTACTGTCACACTATATCAGTGTATGACCATAAATATGCATGGCAAATATCGAAAACATGCATATTCCAGACCTGTTTGAATTAACGTAAGTTTTATTAAAAATATACATTTTATTAACAACAAAAATGTATTATATATGTTATGTGATATTGGGCCATATTTTCTTATAAACACACCAGAATCAAATCCTGCTCATCTCAATATAGAAACATGCACTTAACCAAGGCTGACTACCCGGTCCATTATCGCACCTGTTGCGGCCCGCGTATGTTGCTGGGACTAATTCGAACCCAGATCTCCACGGGTTATTGTCTTATGACTCAGTGCAATGTGATATGAATCACGCTGTTATGTTGCTGATGTGATAGATATAGGTAAAGTGTGTTTTTCATAACTATATTCTTGTCATCGCGTACCGGAGGCCCAGGATCATTACTCATTATATCAGTCAATGGACTGGTCCAGATTCCTTTATTTACAAGCAGCCATCATATACCTGGAATATTGTTGAGTGTGGCGTTAAACAACAAATATAAATAAACAAGGCAGTGTTTTGGTATAGCTAATCGACACAGAAGTGTTAAACATTTGCTCAGATGCATTTGTGACAAGTTGGAGCCCTTCTTCATGTTTAGATAAATCCCAGTATTTTGACAAGTTGCACATAGTACACATGTACCCATTCCTGGGGGTAACATGAGTGGTCCTGTGACAGATGACAGCGTTACTCAAGCAAGGACTACTCCTGTGCAGCTTGCCTCAGGCCACTGTCACTACTTGCTTATTCATATTTCTTCTACATATAAAACTTGTTTCTAGCAATTCAACACATACATTAGTACCATGTCAGGGGCGTTAGGGTAGCCTAGTGGTTAAAGCGTTCGCTCGTCACGCTGAAGACCCGGGTTCGATTCCCGACATTGGTACAACATGTACAATGTGTGAAGCCCATTTCTGGTGTCCCCGCCGTGATATTGCTGGAATATTGATAAAAGTGGCGTAAAACCATATTCACTCACTCGCTCATTTGGTAACCAATATATTTTCACTCATCTATTCATCATACTGTTGGTTTTTTCCGAAAATTAGTGAACATTTTAAGATTTTAAAAAAATGAAATAATGTTTTAAATGTATATAACTATTCTAAATGTTTAGGCTTGACTCAGAAAGTAAATTAGCTCCTAATTGTGTTTCCAAAATTAGCTCCTTTGTACGCAAGTTGAAAAATCTTCATTGGGTATTTACGTGTGCTGTTTTTACACATTTGAGTTTTTCATTTAATGCATGCGTTTCTGTACACAAGTTAATTGAAAGTAATTGGGTTTTGAATATTTTGGGGGGTTATTTTACGCAAATACGCTGCTTATCTGTAGCTCTGTTTTGGTTTCAAATCCTAGCCTAATAAGTTTATTGTGATGATTGAAGCCCTTTCATATGTCTTAATAATGCACAGTCAATCTGTCAAGTATATGGACATATTTGTAAATTGCTGAAGTCAGTCACATTTTCACATTGCCTAATTTTACCCATTGACTGTAATATATATACATCATCTAAATCCCCTCACATTCCAAAGTTTATCTATAATTAACATCCAGGCAGGAGATGTGTAATTGTCTGACATTACACTATAGAGATATGATGGAAATGTCCTTGTTATTCTCAAAGAGGTTGAGTCAGATGAGTGTACAGGCTGCCAACTTCATCTGTGCTATTACATGTAGGAAGCCACACATCACACTCATTGATACATAACGTGACCCGGTGAGTTATGACATTTATACCCCTGCCCATTAGCAATGACCTTGTGATACCATGAATAATGACCAGTAGTGGACAGAGGAGGGATGATTGTGTCTGACCGTGGACATACCTGGTCAACAGGTATATCATGAGGTGATGTGTCACAGTGTGAAAGATCATCATGGGATGCTGGCATATCCAGGATAAGCTGAAGCTACCAAGGTCAGCCAGTCTCAAGTGACAGTGCCATCCATCTTCTACACAAGGAGGAGTCTTATGTATGCCACTGGTGACCTTGAACTTGCCATGTGTTGATCAAGCAAGACAGCTATTTACTTTGTAATGGATAATGAATTAGGGTATGTTGGAAGGGAAATGTGGTTCTATTAATGGATCTATGGATCATCATAACATGCCTTCATTTTACTACGAAAATAAAATTGTTGAGTGAGTGTGTTTGGTTAGTTGTACTACGCAAGACTACCCCACCATCCACAGATTATATGGGTTAATATTTGACATTTTGAAAATAATATCCTGAACTCTTGGCTTTTTACTTTTTGTCACACTGGACTGCCATTTGGGAGTGTGAGTAGTAGGAGGCTTGAGTGTTTGCTCATCACCTCAAAGAGCTAGGTTCATCGCTCAAATCAAAACAAGGGGTGGTGGGGTAGCATAGTGGTGAAAGCGTTCGCTCTTCATGGCGAAGTCACAGTTTTGATTCCCTGCACCGTACTGACCGCCTCCGTGGTCTAGTGGTAGAGCGTCCGCCCGGAGAGCGGAAGGTCCGGGGTTCGATCCCCGACCGCGTCATACCAAAAGACGTTAAAAGATGGTACTTGTTGTTACCCTGTCTGGCGCTCGGCATTAAGGGGCTTATACAAGGACTGGTCGGCTCGGAGTCAGTATACTGTGTCTGAGTGGGGTATTCATGTTAAACTGCGGCATGGTATCTCAGTGAGCTAGCACTATAAGTCGGCATCAGTCCGGACTAGTACAAGCAGCCATATAAACACACACACGTACATGCTCGTCGCTATATAAGTGCAATAATCTTGGACGCGACGTTAAACCCCATTTCACCTCACCTCACCTCACCTGCACCGTACTATAGTCTGGAAGGTAATTTAAGGTACCGACGTTTACCCGTGACGAACAGGTCTGGTTGTTGAAGAAATATAGTGATAGCTAAATAGACAGATTTTTTATTCATGCACCGATTGTCTTTAAATGTAATATCCAGTTATGTATGACTGTTTAATAATCTCATAACAACTTTGACTGGAGTAGGTCCGATAGTTTTTCAGATATTGTAGTAAATGTCGGTACTTTAAATTACCTTCCAGACTATATATGGGTACACATGAAGTCCATTTTTTGTGTCCCTGGGTCAGGATATTGCTGGACTATTGCTTAAAGCAGTGTAAAATCACACTCACTCACTCACTCACATGAAGGGGCAGTAGGGTAGCCTTGTGCTTAAAGTGTTCTCTCATCATGCCGAAGACCCGGGTTCGATTCCCCATATGGGTACAATATGTGAAGCCCATTTATGGTGTCCCCCCCACCTTGATATTGTGGGAATGTTGCTAAGAGTGGCATAAAACAATACTCCCACTAGAGCAGTGTATGAATTAATTTCAGCATTGGCATCTGCCTTGTTAATATTGCTGGAATGCTGCTAATATTGGCATAGGACTTCACACACTCAAAATTCATCTCATTGTTCCTCCTTGATACTGGCACTGAAATTTTTTTTAGTCTGGTCTAATATTATGAAATGTAAATGTAAACAATGCCTATAGGCATTCTGTTTCTTTATATGCATGCTGAACTTGAAGCTTAATGTATTTTGGTATGTATACCTTATGTAGCTATCCCACATGATTGTCTAAATCAGCTGTTTGGTAACAGTTGGGTTAACCTAAATATGTAAAGTATTGTAACCATAGTAACAGAGAAAAATATGATGTTAATGTTTTCTTAACATGCTTAGGGTTGTTTGATTTAGGAGCTGCCATGGTTGTCATGTTGCAAAGTCACAGGATGTTTAGCAGGTTCAGTGAGGCAGATTTGGCCATAGGGAATAAAGCCTTTTCAAACAGATCGAAAGCATATAAGTGCTGCAGAGTTTTCATAAATATGTTCGACCGTTACTTGTAGTAGTAGGCTCTGCACGCCTGTAAGCAGGGAGCAAGGGGGACGCACTGGTCATTAAGATTTGCTATATGCTCATCAAGATGTACTATATGCTCATCAAGATATACTATATGCTCATTAAGATATGATATGTGCTCATTAAGATATACTATATGCTCCTTAAGATATACAATATGGTCCTTAAGATATACAATATGGTCCTTAAGATATACTGTATGCTCATTAGAATATGCCATATGCTCATTAAGATATGCTACATGCTCTTTTGAAGTGGGAGTACAGAGGAATATGAGGGTCCTGTAAAGTAACAAGATGGTGTAGTTTACTGGATGTTTAGCTAATTACTTTAGATCCTGGAATGAATCAATGATCATGTGGACAGTGGTCATGATTGATGGATGAAATAACAGACACCCATAACTGCTCTTGATAATTGTGTGTTCCTTGGGACACAGTATTTTTTTCTGCTTCCATTCTCTACATTTGTGCATCACATGGAACCCAAGTATATACAAGTCGGGGCACCGGTGGCCAAGTTGTCATTTAGATTCACATTTTGAATTTGTTAACTTTTGTTTCAAGATCTTGATCAGAAATTCAAAATACAGATGAAACAGGCATGCAAAATATTGGGATATGTATTGCAGTACATGAGTCATTATTGCAATAAATTCCAATACGAAGGTCAGGCCAATGGCATCACCAGCTACAAACGAGCCATGAGAATACACGTTTGTGTGTCATAAAACCATGAGCTATGAATCCAGTTGATCTTGATTCATCATAATCATAAATATTGTATGAACTATTTGCCAGTGTAGTTATTGGAAAAGTGTCCCATTAAACCAGCCATGGCAACCACTGTCCCATGAAACATGGATGTCAACAGATTATCTTACCTTGTTGCCAGGCTCATACATCTTGTATACATGAAGACGTAGTTCATTCATATCTGTATCTTATTGACAATTTTCATTTACTGTTTGTTAGTGATATATTTACTATCAAGATTACCATCAAAGTCATTCTTTATTGGGGGGCACCCCTTAGGCATGCCAGAAACCTAGATTGTGGGTTCGAATCCCAGTTTGCCCCGATTATGTATCTAGGTTTGTCAGCACCATACCCATGCTCGTGGGTTTCACGGAAGTGGTAAACGTCTGAGACCTGCATCATTTTGGGCTTTCCTCCCACATTAAGCTGACACGCCGCGATATAACTGGAATACTGTTAAAAGCGGCGTTAAACCCAACTCACTCACTCACTCACTCACTCACTCATTCTTTATTGTTAGGGGGATTAGTGTTGATGTTTTGCATGTCATTTGCCTTTGGCTTAAATGTTACCATGGTTACATCTTGGCCTTGGTCCAGAGAGTTGACAGCAGATCAGGCCATGTCCTCATGTCCAAAATAATTTTGAAAACATTTTGAAGGAGACATTTTTATAGACAAACTATTAAGGCATCGGTGTATATTTGGTGTCAACTAACAAACTTAAGGCCAGGCTACATTTACGGAGTATTTTATCAAGTAAAGAAATGCCACAACTGCAACTATAAAGAACAAGAAAATATGTTAAGAGATTGGAGGCTCCAGATAACAGTCAATCAGGAAACCTGAAAACAACATATTTTTTTGTTGTTGGTCTAAACATGACAAACAATTATTCTTGCTGGTTCCTTGTCACCTGGGCTGTGACAGGTTGTAGTTCAAACATGGGCCATGGTTATCATAGCCAGCTACTGGTCATTTGAATTTCTTGGAAGTTTGGCAATGATATGTTCTGCTTGTGTAACCTCATTCCCTGGACTGGTGTATGAATAAGGTGAGGACATAACATTGACGAAAGATCATCTTGGTAAGTGCCTTTAGGTTACACACAACCAAATGTTTTCCCATAGACTTCTATAGTAATGTATAAAAAATTTTTAAATAACTAAGCATTCAACAGCTATTACCTGTACGTGTGTGCACAGTTTGGCCTTAGAGCAGCAATAAAAAAAATAAAAATGACTAGCTTAGCCAGCTCCTTTTCCGAGTACCGGAAGCTAAACACACCACCCCCAGTTTCGCACCAAATGTCACCTACTTGAAAATAGCCGTGGTCACATTCAGCATAAGTCATCATGTTGAAAAAGACAGTACTAAATATAGAAAAACATGGTCAGTTTTAATAACTGGATGGATGTACATTTGAAAGACATAAAAATCTTACAGAATATCCTCCAATCACAGCCTGCAGATATCTCTCGATCTGCACTGAAGGCTCCCTACAAGAACCGCACTGTCCCAACTGGTTCTGATTTGGTGTAGTAGAACCTGTAGCAGCACACAAACATCTCCAGAGTTGCTGCCACAGAACACACACCCTGGCGCCAGGCACTTGCTTTTTTTTAGATTGAAGGAATGGACCGGAAATAAGCTGTTGTCCAAATACGTTTTGTTTTTTTTAATTGGTTTTTCTATCTGTTTCTCAAACATCTGGGTACAAAATTTAAAGATACCGGTATTTTGACAGCAAGAAGAAACATGAGTGTGGTGTATGTAACACAGGAAGCTGAATGTTTTTGCCACAAGCCTATGAAGATAGATATGACAGGTCTTTAAACGGAGGAAGGGGTCACCCTTCACATAAGTAAGGCATTTTGCTTCTAGCAGGATGTCCATTAATCATGTTAATGTATGTCCAGCAGGATGTATGCGAAAAGATGAGTTCCTGAAGAGTATCTACTAACTTGTCAGTGAGTCTGGTTTGTTGATTAAGTTTGTTGTTATCTGTTATGGTTGTTGTATTATTTCTCTGTAATTTGGGATGATGACCTATAGTTGCTTCAGTTGTACTTGTTATAATGTAACAATGCACATTCTGAATGGCTGATGAATGTCTGGCAACAACAATAGGGTCATGTCATCATAATGGTTTTATTTAACATGTTTAGCTTCAGCTGGTATTTGAAATGATATGTCTTTGTGACAAACTTTGTTTTATTGATTTTTGCTGACATGATTGATTAAGCTTTGTCTAGATCACAATCAACGTTAAACAGTGTTGAAATTACAATAGTCAGTTGTAAAGTTACGTCAGTCGTGGCAAATAATGATTCATCCAGTCAATGCCTATTCTCTCTGAACCATTCGTGCAGCTAATGGATTACTAATTTTGTGATAAAAAACATAATCAGAAGGACCGGAAATACTCATATTACGATACATTATGTTATGTTAGTGAAATGCTTTTAGCACTTCTCTGTTGACATATCAAATTTGGCCTGTTCATAGCACTTACTGACATCCATGATGTGTAGCTGAAGTTTACATCTCTCTCCAGCAACAGAATAAAGGTGTCAGATCAAATCCACCAGAAGCATACGTAGGCAGATCTGGAGGGGAAGTCCAGGCGGTCCAGACCCACCGTTTTGAAAACCATTTGTAGTATGTTGTAGGCAGTAACATGATCTGAGAGATGCTTTTGATATTTTGGTCCCCAGTCTTTTTAAAATGCTGCATCTGCCCTTGGCATTGTTGGGAAGTGTCAGACCACTGTCATCCAAAGAGTCACTAACCTGATCCCTTATAATGCACTTCCTGTCCACAGCCCATGGCGGACATAATGGCAGAGCAGCCATCTTAAATAATGTTAAAATATATAATTACACCTGGCAGAAGAGTTTTTAGGATCTATATTTTCCTTTCAAAATGAGGATCACATTTATCATGTGTATATACCACTCAAAAGAAGTTAAAGTACACCTGATTCTTTCATTTTACTATAGTCAATCTGTTTCATGGCATGACAGATTAACTACTGTAGTGTAATATGAAAGAAATGTGTATTCTTTAACTTTTTATCCCCCAGGTTTGAAAAACATGCCATATAGATCAGTCTAGAGGTGAAAGGGTGCCTTTGGATAATTTGGGATTTTTCATGACGACAAGATGGACGTATACTGAAAATGAGGGTTGTGTTCATTTCCGGATCAGAACTCCACAACCATTGCATTTTTCTAGATGAAACTTGCTGTACAGATCATTCTAGTAGTCGACTGGTGCATTTTGATGATTTGGCATTATGACAAATACTGAAGAGCATTGGGGTGGGGGGTGGGGGTATCTCCTAATGGCTCTTGTTTTGAGTAGTATATATAGGGGCTGTGATTCAAGCATTTGCTTGTCACATCGAAAACACGGGTTTCATTCCCTATGAGAGTACAATATGTGAAGCCTGTTTCTTGTGTGCCCCACCATGATATTGCTGGAATATTGCTAAAAGCGGTGTAAAACCATACTCACTCACTCGCTCACATACATGTAAGAACCTCACAAAGGGGGATAACTGAATTAGCTCTCAAATATTACCTGGCCATGCTGTGTTTCCATGGTAATGCGGCCCGTGAAGACGCAGGGGTAGAATAGGTCTTCAGCAACCCATGCTTGCCGTAAAAGGTGACTATGCTTGTCATAAGAGGCGACTAACGGGATCGGGTGGTCAGGCTCCCAGTTGCGTGGATCAATGCTCATGATATTAATCACTGGATTGTCTGGTCCAGACTCGATTATTTACAGACCGCCGTAATATAGCTGGAATATTGCTGAGTGCGGCGTTAAACAACAAATCAACCAACCAACCAACCATGGCAATGCATATGGAACATTGTGAACAAGTTTTTGGTACTGTGTGGATTATTTGGACGACCTTTGCAGGCAGTT
Organism: Haliotis rufescens; assembly: GCF_023055435.1. Classification (NCBI taxonomy): domain Eukaryota; kingdom Metazoa; phylum Mollusca; class Gastropoda; order Lepetellida; family Haliotidae; genus Haliotis; species Haliotis rufescens. Next base: position 3,899,724 of record NW_025963857.1, read on the forward strand.
GGGAAAAAATAGTTAATTTGTTTAAAAAGAGGGATTTTTTAAGTTCTAACGTTCTTTATAGTTTAATTCAGAGGTATTTTAACGTTGTATTGTTACATTGCATTCAATGCAATAATGTAAAACTAAGGATTCAAAGCCTCTTATACAGGTCAACTCCACAAAACCACAACATACCCGGTAATATTAACATGTCATAATTGGACAAACATGAATTTTGAAACATTTTGATTAAAGTTCAGGAATATTTGCAGACCTGGGCCACATATCATCCCCTGAGGGATAAGCCCTGTGATGACCTTGTTCGAGATGACATATTTGTGCTAGCATTTACATATTTTTTACTAGGTGGCTGTGTATTGATCGGCCTACTTTCTCGTCCTGGTGCTATGCAGCATTTCACTTACATATTTGTTCAGTATCGTTGACAATCGATCAAGACGGAGAGACAAGTTATTGGAGTCAGCTTGCACTGGCATCTGATTGTTTACATGAACATCTAAATAATTGAGTACTTTGCAGGCCTCAAAATTGCAACTAAAAGTGTCACCAGTGCGACCTAAATCTCAATCTACTGTCTAAAATTCAGAGGTAGCCAAACCTTAAAAATATCTTGTGTCAACTAAATTCTATTGCTACACATATGTAGACACAAAAATAAACATAAAATGAATGTGATAAGGAGGATTCCAGAAAGTTTTTTTATCCATTGAGGATTTAAAAGTTAGCAACACATTTACCTTGGGTTTTGACAGTTTTTTTTTTGTGTAACTGGGCACTTAAACTCACAACAGCGATATGATGTCCCGTTAACAATATGCGAGACGTAGGTCACGGCAGTAGACTAGAGTTTATGTATGTGTGAGGCCTGCATTCAATCAGCGAATATAGATCTGTAAAGAAATATAAAGTATGCAAGTTGAAAAGAATACATTGGGTGAATTACAGAGAGTTATACTACAGTTCACTATGGTTAGTGCGAACTCAAGGGGACCACGGGGGCACGGGTGGCACAGCCGTCTAAGGTGCCGTGATTCGCTGTGCAGAGTTGCGTCCCCTGGACACGCCAGAAACCTATGATTGTGGGTTTGAATCCCGGTTCGCCCCCATTATGTTTCTAGGTTTGTCAGCACCATACCCGTGCTCGTGGGTTTCACCGAAGTGGTAAACGTCTGAGACCTGCATCACTTCGAGCTTTCCTCCTACATTAAGCTGACATGCCGTGATATTACTGGAATACTGTTAAAAGCGGCGTTAAACCCAACTCACTCACTCACTCACTCACTGAAGGGGACCACTGATTTAAGTTATTATAACCATAGTTCATTGTAAGCGTAAGCACTGTCAGACATCTTGGATCAAGTCACTTGACCTCATGCTACTCGATAAATAAAAAAAGTGTGCACTGTATATATACTATGTTTATTTATCTCATCAATAAAATAAAAGACATAACATAAGTAAATACCGTATTCAACGTAATAAGCGCCAAGGGCACTCTGAAAATTAGAAATAGGGGGCTCTTATTAGAATGTTATTTTGGTGAAAAAGACAGAGTTGAAAGATAAATTTCGTGGTTTATGCTGACAGCCTCAAATGTTTATATACAAGAGATACATTTTTCCAGAATTTAAATGCCCATAATTAAGGGTGCATATAACACATGAGTATGTATTATACGCGAATAAATAAGTGTTGTGTACATTGATCAATCAGAAGGGGTGCTTATTGGTATTGTTCACTAGTCAATATATTAGCAAATATCGCCGTGGGCGCTTATTGGAGCGGGGCGCTTATTACGTCAAATACGGTACATGTTATAAATGTATTATTGATATAGTGTCATTGCAATGCGGACATAAGAGTCACTTACTGTCAGGAAATCTGTGATGTTGCTTTGAACATTGGTTGAAACTTTATGAAAGACCAAGTGTTGTCATCAATGGTTTCAAACAGTTTTGAATGTTACTATTGTAAATTGAGGTGAGGTGTCAGTACTTAATCCAGTTAATCACTTGCCTTCAATAGTTTATTGTCGTTTTGAACAGCCAGGAGTGGCAGGAGATATTTTGATAGGCCGATGGGTGACAAATGAGCAGCTCTGAGATAAACAGTTTGTTATGAACATAAACATTGTCGTTGACTGAGTACACATGGGACAAAAAAATAAGTCTGCTATATCTGTTATTTTGTTATAAGCGTTTTTGTTATATCATCAGTTTGATACAATGAAATATACAGCAAATAACTGTTATCAAACAAACTGTTCCTTATATCCGTCACTTTGTTATAAGCGTGTTCATTATAAACGTAGTTTACTGTATTGAGTGTTTGACATTTTTCATGCATATTTGTATGCAAATAACAAAATTGATTGATTAATGGTGATATATTATGTGGAATTTACGCCAATGTCCAGCTGATCGGGAGCTCTGGATTAGATTCATGTGTTTCCAAATAGCACATTTGGTGTAAAAACATTCATCTGAGATGTCAGCAAGCTAAAACTGTCTCAGATGATGCTTTTCTTAAGATGCTATGAAATCCCTGAAACCTCAAAACTGACACAACAAAAAGAAAAGCGTTAAATTTTAGGAGCATCAGCACTGTCCCACCTGACGGTGAAAAAGGTAGCTCCGTGTTAGAAGAGGGCTTGAGGAGGCACTGACTAAACAACACATGCAATACAAATGTTTTGAGAATGTCTGCCAGAATAAAACATCTCATGTCAACCTATACTGGCTGGGCCAGGGTTTAGTGTTAAAACACAACCTCCCAATGCAAGGTGAGACTAAACAAGAGTGTCCTGCCAGGTGCTTGTATTTCCTGCCAGTTTTACCTGTCTAAGAGTACCGTATTCAACCTAATAAGCACCCAGGGCGCTCTCAAAATTAGGAATAGGGGGCTCTTATTAGAATATTATTTTGGTGGAAAAAAAACAGAGTTGAAAGATAAATTTCGTGGTTTATGCTGACAGCCTGAAATGTTTATGTACGACAGATATATTTTTCCAGAATTAAATTCCCATACTTAAGGGTGCATATAACACACGGGTTTGTATTATACGTGAATAAATAAGTCTTGTGTACATTGATCAATTGGAAGGGGTGCTAATTGGGATTGTTCACTAGCCAATATATTAGCAAATATGGCCATGGCCACTTATTAGAGCGGGGCACTTATTACGTCGAATACAGTATTCATTATTACCCAAACCTTGAAACTCTCATTATTTGCGTTCTGATTGTTCGCTGGTCATTCTGAGCTCTTTATGGGGGGGAGTGACCTTGCCAGGGAGAAGATTGCATCGCCTGAAAGAAATCCTGCTTCTACATACAACAATGATGTTGGAAGTATGTATGCCAGTACACCATGGTCATGTTGGTACGAGATGAAAATGGCCTTGCTGTTAATGTTTCAGTGTTGTTAATGTTCCATCATGGCTAATTGATGTTATAATTAACAGAACAAGTGACTTCTTGTTTGTAGTTTCTTTCCGTCCAACTATTTAGTTCGATAATGTTTTCTGTTCAGGAATACATTCTAAAAAATTCCTTTTTTGTGACTTGCTTTGACTAAAAATGGTTTGAAAAAACTGTGAAGCCAAAATTACTCTTTGCTAAATCCTCTGGATGACATTCATGAAAAGGAAATCTTTGAACGTGTGACATCAATATTGGGCTTATTACATTGGTGAGATATAAACAGATTGTATCAAAAAAAAAATCCCCGTAAGAATTCTTTAATCAAATCTTGTACACCACATTTTTAGAAAAGATAACAAATAAGAATTTGTTGTTTCCTAGAAACCATTGTATGTTCATGGGGAATTATCTTGCCCAGATCAGAGATTTTCAGCCCCATGTCTGCAGCAAATGTCATTAAGAATTCCCAATTTGGAACCTAAAATATTTCAATTCATGTTAACTATGTATCAATATATATTACTAAATAACTAAATTGTTGTAACCTGTATTAATTTTTGACAAGACCAATTAATAGGAACACGTTCTAATGCTTAGTTATATGTTATTGCATTCAAAGCAATCTCAAAATACCTCTGAATTTAAGAAAATATGTACAGTAGAACACGGATATAGCAAACAAACGGATACGACGAACTGTTAAAAAATTTCCAATTTATCTCCTATATAATATCATATAAAATTTACATATATAATGAACTCTCTACAGCAAACTAACGGATACAGCGAACTGATATCTGATCACCGACAAGCCCATCTATCACTAATTAGTGACGTGTATAGCGAACTGAGAAATCTCACTCAGTGTCAAGTGTCACTGACAATTGGCTGTACGCAATCAGCGGCGAATCAACACAATGGCTGCGAATCAATACAATCAGCGGTGATGGATCAATTGTGTTAATCTTACCTGTACATGTAATCTTGTCTGTAAAAAAGACATTAAACATATAAATTTTACGAGATTGTGTCCAAGTGTCAGTTCACTTGCATATGCTATCATGGCGGGCAATAGTAAGAGGAAAGCTATCAGTTTAGACACGAAATTGAGAATTATTAATGCTGTTGATGCTGACTTTCCAAAATCAACATTAAGTACCATTATGATCGAAGAAGAGAGAATCCATTCTTGAATCCTGCGACTCGACTGACTTTGGCCCCACCCGGAAGAGGTTATGAGCTGCCAATCACCAAGACGTAAGAATCCCGCTTTTGAACAAAATACAATTTTCTCAATTTGGCTGCCAGGAGCACTGAGTTAAGATCCTAGAACAGTCCCTGAGGCTCTGGGCCTCTATTCATGCTTTGGGGCTTCTATTTTATTTCATGTAATGGGCGGTGGAGTAGCCCAGTAGTAAAAGCGTTTGCTCGTCATGCTGAAGACCTGGGTCTGGTTCCCCTCCAGGATACAATATATGAAGCCCTCTCCTTGTGTCCCGCCATGATATTGATAATTACTGTAATTAATATTAATAATGTGCACTTATAATGCACTAGCCTCCATGTAGCAGTTCATGTTCAAAGCGCACATTCAAATGTCACTCTGGAAAGCTTTTTTGAACAGATGTGTCTTTAGTTTTGCTTTGAGTGACTGAAATGTTGAGGAAAGTCTAATCTCAAGTTGAAGATCATTCCATAACTTTGGGCAGCCACACTGAAAGTCTTAAGTCCATAGCTGGAAAGTCTATGCTGAGGAACAGTAGCAGGTGCTGATTTGCAGTTCGAAGAGTCCTTGGTGGGTTATGAAGCTGGAGCAGAGTAGAGAGATAATAACTAGAAGACTGTGAGCAACATTGCTTTCACTATTGATGTAGGTACCGGTATGCCTTTGTGTGATTGCAAACTGTCAGCATGGCATTGTCCAACTTTCTAAACAATGTGATATAACCGTTGTTATATTTAGTGGACAACTATGTAAGTTCATAAGTGAGGGAGATTGTGCACACTGATTTCGGAGAAATGACCCCTAGATGAACCCACTATCATTTTGTGAAACAACTGTAAAAAACCATACTACCTTTGTTTAATTGTCCATCCTGATAAGCTGTGATACACTTCTCGCTTGATGTATTACTGTGTTAAATGGTTCACAGGTTTTGACTCATTATCACATGGTTACAAAACTCCTCATAGTAATTGATTGTTTCCAGTGTGCTACAATCTTCCAGACCCGTCAAGATCCAGGAAGAATAGGTCTTCAGCAACCCATGCTTGCCTTAAAAGGTGACTATGCTTGTTGTAAGAGGCGACTACCGGGATTGGGTGGTCAGACTCGCTGACTTGGTTGATGCATGTCATCGTATCCCAATTGCGTGGATCGATGCTCATAATGTTAATCACATGATTGTCTGGTACATACTCGATTATTTACAGACCGTATTCATATAGCTTGAATATTGCTTAGTGGGGGGTAAAACAACAAACAAAAATCTTATCTGTGAGGTTAATGAAGGTGCCATGGAATGGGATCGAGCTTGCATCGTAATGTTGTCTTCACACCGATCACTTCGAATGTCAAACTACAGACAAGACCTGTTGAAGACAGTTTCTGTTACAATGCATGTTTTGTTTATGATGCCGGATTCTTTCAAATTGAAAACCACTCCCTGCTTTCACAAGTAGGACAGGGGTGGTCGGCCGGCCTAGTGGTTAAAGCGTTCGCTTGTCACGCCGAAGACCCGGGTTCGATTCCCGACATGGGTACTATGTGTGAAGCCCATTTCTGGTGTCCCCCACCGTGATATTGCTGGAATATTGCTAAAAGCGGCGTAAAACCATACTCACTCACTCACTCACAAGTAGGTCATCTGTCATCACAATTGCTGCTCTCAAGAATGAACAGGTATTATGATGAAGCTATTGATTGATGACATGACCTTAGGGCACAGCTGTTCCCTGAGTCTGATGATGTTATCTGCTGTACGACAACAGAGCCACATGGCTTGGAGAACTCTTGACAACACATGAACCCCAAGGGCAGATCCAGCACTATTTTAAAAGGGAAGGATCCAAAATATCAAAATCCTCTCTCAGATAATTTTACTGCCTACAACATACTACATTTGTTTTTCAAATGGGGGATGGGTGGTCCAGAACCCCTGGATCTGCCTATGAAGCGGAAGATGTGACGAGTCTTCTGTGTGAATCAGCTATAGATGGGCAAGTGACTTAGTTCAAATGTGCCTCTGTTCACCCAGTGGGGAATGGGTACCCGATATGAGAGGTGGATTGAAAACCTTATAGCGCCCCAGGGCAGTTTGGGTTGTATACTCCCCAGGGAGTTGAGAATGATAACTGAATGCAAACAGATCCACTGGTTGGGGAACAAATAAAACTGAATTTGAGCAGATACTAGTGCCTGGATACCAGTGGTATATAAATATATATATATATACTGCTTAACTTTCCATATTTTGTCATAGGAATACCATGGATACGGAGATGTTTCATTGTATTGCATTGTGGTAAACAACAATCGAACAATCAAATCTTGTTCTTCCATTTTGAAATGCATTGTATTAGAGCATGTGCAAGATTTTCAAACTCTTCAGATCCTGACATGACTGAATACCCCTGTTGTGTGGTAACTCTCTGCTCCTCCTCATTATCATAATCAATCGTTTTCCCTTAAGCATGTTTGGCGAACTTTCTAAAGAAACCTTCATGTTTGCATGACCGGATGATAGAAGAAATCAAATTCAAGCATCTCCCAAAATCTCTCTCGGACACACGATGCACAAATAACATTGAATAATTGCCGGAAATCTTTAAACAAAATATTCCGACTTCGAGATGGCTGAAGCTGTGGGTGCAACTGCAGGAGTAGGGTCGGTCATTGAGAGTGATCCTGACTGACAGGTTATAAACCAGCATGGGTGTATTTGTTACGGTATATGTTCAAGGTCAGTTTGTTATTCAGTGAGTGTACAGCTCCGCCAAGTTGTGTTGACTTATATCAACTGGTGGGTAAATATGAGGAAAGTGACTAACACATGTATACACTGACGGTTTCTGGCTGTGCGACAATGATTCAGTGATGTGTGATACTGGTTGGGGCTGGGGCTGGGGCTGCTGAGGTTGTAGCACTTGCTTTTGACATGTTGGATGTGTATTTCTTCTTAGAATCTCAAGCAGCACACTAATGTCATATTGATATGGAATATAACTGGGCTCAATGTAGCTATATAAAACATGCACTGTGCAACCTATTTATAAAAATAGTAGCAAGTTAAGTCTACATGCAAGGGCTTGTAAAAGAATTTCAAGTTTTTATCAGACTAACCCTTTCTTGTCCACACGACAACATTCTGTGAAACCCTCAATACATGTTTATTTGCCATACTACATCATTGATTACGCTGGGTAAATGTGAGGGTTTGTATTTGAGAATCAGGGTATAACATCATCCAAGAGAGTAGAATCCCGGTTCGCCCCGATTATGTTTCTAGGTTTGTCAGCACCATACCCGTGCTCATGGGTTTCACCGAAGTGGTAAACGTCTAAGACCTGCATCACTTTGGGCTTTCCTCCCACATTAAGCTGACACGCCGTGATAAAACTGGAATACTGTTAAAAGCGGCGTTAAACCAAACTCACTCACTCACTCACTGATGGGGTCCTGTACTAACCCCAAATATGGGTTGATTCATGCAAGGTAATTGTGTTGGTAAGGGCACACGGTTTTTTAAATATAGTTTACGTTTCCCCCAACTCCAAAAAATTGATATGTGAATAAAAAATTAAAAAGCAGTATTTTTAAATTCTGCTGACCTGAAATAATGAAAATGTATAAAAACTCTCATTTACAGTCACTATTAATATTAATAACAAATTTCAAATGCTATAATTAAAACTTGTTTTCAATATGAATAAATTACTTAAAATAGTATAATTTAAACCTGTTGAAACTTTATCTTAACATGCTTAAGAACTCTCTCCCCCACTTTAATTTTTTCCTTTTTTTCGAACATTTTGAGGAAATGGCATTGAACATTTTCAGAGCGACTCCTGTGGGATGTTTGACAAGGTGATGATGATGTGGACCGCATGTCTATTTTAGTGCTGCTGTAGGTTCAGTCAATACCGGTGTCCTTACTCTGTAATGAAAGTGTTTCAACAAGGTCAGTCATCAATAACGGTATAATGTCACAGTGGCCTGTAATGGCGCTTGACCATATCATACAGTGGTTTATAGCATATGTATTGATCTACACTCTCAGTCTATAGCAACAGTCCTGTACTGGGCAGGGCAGGTGTCAGTGAAGATAGCAGAAACATTGATCTTTATCATCAGGCTCCAGTGACAGTCCATCATTTGGGACATTTGAGACAAGTCATGATGATATGATCTGTCAGTTTTGACTCTGGGATATCCAACTGTTCTATAATTTAAACCAACCTGAATGTTAAGTCGATATAGTGAGTGTTGGTATTAAAAGTTGAACAAAACACAAAATCATTTCTAAAACTCACCGAAAGGAGCGATATTTTAGGTTTGGTTGGTTGGTTGGTTTGTTGTTTGACACCATACTCAGCAATATTCCAGCTATTTGACGGCAGTCTGTAAATAATCGAGTCTGGACCTGACAATCCAGTGATTAATATCATGAGCATCAATCCACGCAATTGGCATCGATGACATGCATCAACCAAGACAGCGAGCCTGACCACCCGATCCCATTAGTGGCCTCTTTTATGACGAGCATAGTCGCCTGTTACGGCAAGCATGGCTTGCGGAAGACCTTAGTAATTCTACCCTAGATCTTCATGGGTCCGATATTTAAGGGACATTCCGAACATGTTGAGAGTGGTTTTCCAAATCTGAGCTGGAAATTATCAATTTCTTTCAATGAAACTTCAGAGAGCTCTTCAAACATGTTCTGTGTCAAAAATACACTGTTGTCCAGACTGTCGCACATAGCAGCTGTCTCCTTCGCACTCTAATGCCATGTGCTTATTGTCACGTGATACAACCTTGATCCCTGCCTCTGTGGTCTAGTGATAGTGCGTCCTCCTGGACAGTGGAAGGTTCAGTGTTCGATTCCCGGCCGCGTCACACCAAAAGAAGTTAAAAGATGGTACTTGTTGTTACCCTGTCTGGCGTTCGGCATTAAGGGGCTAAAACAAGGACTGGCCGGCTCGGTGTCCGTGTACTGTGTCTGTTAAACTGTGGCATGGTATCTCAGTGGGCTAGTACTATAAATCGTCATCAGCTTGGACTAGTACTAGCAGACACACACACACACACACACACACACACACACACACACACATGTGCATGTACGTCACTATGTAAATGCAATAAGCCTATATGTGAAATCAAACCCCATTTCACCTCACCAAGCTTGGTCCCTGCCTCCTGCAGGTCTTACAATAGCGACCAAACCTATAAGACGTCCTTTACCCCTTCCATAGACACTGCTCGGCTTTCTGCTCTATTAATCAGTCTCTGATCTGTTGTAAGCTGGCAATGGTATACATTATGCTGACTCTGGCCAGTAAGTAGGTCGTGCAAACAGGACAGGTAGGGCAAGATCCCATCTCCGCAACACAAGTCAAGCGTTGCTGCTGCCAGTGTCTCCAGCCCCCAGGTAGGGATGCTTTCAATGAACTAGTTACTAATGACACAGATGTCATCTTTCACAGTGCTAAACATGACGTAGTCCTGCGCCATGACTGTGGAATATATTTGTTTTATGGAAAAAAATGTATATATGTAATATAGTTATTGGAACAGTTATTTAGGATGAAATGCAAAATTTTACTGTCAAATGCTGGGCTGGCTATCGGACGCCGGTTGACATCGCCAGTGGTAAAAAATGTGAGATCTTCGACTCCGTGTATAAGACGACTCCCCTGCTTAACCCCCTCATTTTAGGTACAAAAAACTCGCCTATTACACTCGCGATATACGGTACAAAAGCAAGTCTAGCCAGCTCTAGCTAGCTCTATTCCAATGAAATCAGCATCGGGAAAATTATTTGTTGAATTTTAGAGTCGAGAAGGGTATTGTGTAATATAAGATTTCATAGACTAAATGTTAGTCTAGACATGATGTTAATTTGATATTGTTGTTTGTGCAGCGTGCATCATGTCCCTTCATCAGTACACTATCCTACCCAAATTCACGCTTAACATCCATGTATATTATAAATCTTATTCCTTGCCAGATTATTAGAACTCCATTCAGCGATAAACCGTTGATTATGCAATGAGAAGCGTTATGTGCAAATAAACAACGAACAACAATACAATCATGTCTGTGTAAAACTCTCAGTATTAAAAGTGTACATAAATTTTGGGAGCCATGCGTTACCGCGCGTAATAACCGAAGTAGCGCTTTATCGAAGAGCGCAATAGCGAGCGATCACTGTACCTCGCATGTTTCGCTTATCAAGCATCCTTTTTAAAATTTTCTACTCCATATCCACTTCATCAAATTTACCTCACCTTTCACCATAATATTTATTCATCTTCTCTTTACATATCTCTTCACAAAACCACTTTAAATATTCATTCATCTTAATTCCTTCCATCAACCTCGTAGCTCGTAATTTGTAGCTTATCCAACTTCCGTTTTTTTTAACCAGTCAGTTTTGTATTCTCCTACCAAAAAGTTCCTGCTCAAAATTTATGTCTTTTAGTTTTAAAATATTACCACTTTTCTTGTACATCTAAATAAGGCTGTTCCATCGTTTTATTGGCCCTGTTGCTGTTGCGGCCTTCTCACCAACTTTACCCCCCAACTCATAGGGAGCAGCCACATTCATAATACGGGATACTCTGGGTCGCTATGACCCCAGGACCGGTAGATCCCAGGGATGACCAAATATTTTGGTCAGCTTACATTACAAGAATAGACAACATGATTGTTTTTGTATAGTTCTCTACCATATATACTACTCTTAAGAAGTTGAAAAACACCCAATCTTTTCATATTACTATAGTTTATCAGTCATGTCATGTCTTAAATCCTTTTGAGTAGTATATCTTGCTTATCATTGAAATTAGTGGATATGGTTCTGGATAAGGGGGTGTGGAGCCAACTCATTGAGGGTGTTCAACCCATAGATAACTTAGTCGTTAAAAGAGTGGCTTACCCAGGACCCTGCCTTGTTGTCACCCATTCTGTAGTTGACGCACATGGGGTGTGCCCATAACATAGCTAGAATATTGCACTTTTGTAGCATCATGCATGCGTGCATGTGCGTACTGATCCTGCACCGCACTCAGGTTCAGTATTTTGACTCAGAGCGGACCAATCCTTGTTTTATTCCCTTAATACTGAGCACCAGGCAGGGCAACAACAAGTACCATCATTTTGTGTGTTTTGGTATGATGTGGTATGATGTGGCTGGGGTTCGAACCACGACCTGTTTTCTGGGCAGATGCTCTATCCACTAGACCATGAAGGCAGTCCAGGTAAAAGTGTCACACTTCCACTCACTGACACACGGGATGAAGAGCAAATGATTGGCCGGTAGACTAATTTCTAGTCTCTGAAATGAAATATTTTACAGAAAAAAAACAGTTGATAACTTATGGTTATAAAATATAATCAAAAAGAGCCCAGAATCTTCATTTTCAGATACTGCAGTTATCTAGACTTGATAAATATTATAGACTTGCACGGGGGTATTGGATATATTTGTTTCAGGGTCAGTATGGCAGACTAATGAGCCAGGTTAGATGCCCAGTGTGCATACCCCTTGCATTCTTGTGGCTGCATGTTTTTGTACCAATACAGATAAAACTTACAGGTTAATGGAAAGTGCACATGTACTGTGAGACAAATGTGGCTGTGTGGTAACAGCTCTGTCTGTGTACAGTGATTGTAGGGCACATTTGGAAATGCCCTTCGGCAAATGTCTAATGTGAATCGTGTATTGACCGATGTTTCGGGGAGGACAGCTATTCATCGTGTTGACCAAAGAAGAGCTAGGATTTGCAGGAGATATATTTGCCATACAAATAATGTCATTCAATATATGTCTTCTCGTTGAAATAGTACTGAAAAGGATGAATTGAAAAAAGAATCACAAATAATCCTGGCTACGTGGATATTGTCATGTAAAAGGTTCCATTTGAGATTAAGCATGTTATGCTAATGGCATGTATCTCTTTTGTTGCATATGAAAGATTTGTGATGTCATGGAAAATTTTTTGAAGCTAAATGCGAAATGTAAATCTGACTCCAGGCTGACCTTGACCTTCCATGTTATGTTTGACACGTTAATGTTGTGGTGGTGCTTGGTACGAAGAACAACTTTCAAGACCCCATTGTTATTCAGATGGCCATATAGGTTTAGAATTACAGTGCTGTTACCTGACTGGTGACAAAGAGTAACATTGCTCGGGTAGGGGAATTGCAGACACGCCCTGATACCATTTGTACGAATTGTGCAGCGCTTTGCGTGTGATAGGTACTCACGTAAAGCAGCTGTTGTTGTCGAAACTGAAGTGTTTATTGTTTTTGAAATCAAAGTATAATTGTTGAATGAAGCGTTGTTGCTGAAATTGGAGTTTAGTTTTTGAAACAGAAGTTTTGGTTGTTGTTGAAGCTGACTTGTTGAAATTAAAGTAGTTGTTGAAACAAAAGTTTATTGTTGAAATTAAAGTACAATTGTTAAAGCAAAAGTTATTGTTGAAATTAAGGTTCAATTGTTGAAGCAAAAGTTTATTGTTGAAATTAAAGTACAATTGTTAAAGCAAAAGTTATTGTTGAAATTAAAGTACAATTGTTAAAGCAAAAGTTATTGGTGAAATTAAAGTACAATTGTTGAAGCAAAAGTTGATTGGTGAAATTAAAGTACAATTGTTAAAGCAAAAGTTATTGTTGAAATTAAAGTACAATTGTTGAAGCAAACGTTTATTGTTGAAATTAAAGTACAATTGTTAAAGCAAAGGTTTATTGTTGAAATGAAAGTACAATTGTTGAAGCAAAAGTTTATTGTTCAAATTAAAGTACAATTGTTAAAGCAAAAGTTTATTGTTGAAATTCAAGTACAAGTGTTGAAGCAAAAGTTAATGTTGAAATTCAAGTACATTTGTTAAAGCAAAAGTTATTGTTGAAATTCAAGTACAAGTGTTGAAGCAAAAGTTTATTGTTCAAAATTAAAGTACAATTGTTAAAGCAAAAGTGTTTTGTTGAAATTCAAGTACAAGTGTTGAAGCAAAAGTTTATTGTTGAAATTCAAGTACAATTGTTTAAGCAAAAGTTATTGTTGAAATTCAAGTATGAGTGTTTAAGCAAAAGGTTTTTTTTAAATTCAAGTACAATTGTTGAAGCAAAAGTTTTTTGTTGAAAAACAAGTACAAGTGTTGAAGCAAAAGTTTATTGTTGAAATTCAAGTACAATTGTTGAAGCAAATGTAATTGTTGAAATTCAAGTACAATTGTTGAAGCAAAAGTTTTTTGTTGAAATTAAAGTACAATTTTTAAAGCAAAAGTTTTTGTTGAAATTAAAGTACAATTGTTAAAGCAAAAGTTTTTGTTGAAATTCAAGTACAATTGTTAAAGCAAAAGTTATTGTTGAAATTAAAGTACAATTTTTAAAGCAAAAGTTTTTGTTGAAATTAAAGTACAATTGTTGAAGCAAAAGTTTATTGTTGAAATTAAAGTACAATTTTTAAAGCAAAAGTTTTTGTTGAAATTAAAGTACAAGTGTTGAAGCAAAAGTTATTGTTGAAATTAAAGTACAACTGTTGAAACTCACCATGCTTACTGAATGTCCATGGTGAACATGGTGAACACGTCCTTGTGAATGAAGCAACAAACAAGCAACACAAATGTTATGATTAACCATGCACATATAATCCATAGTATCCATATTATACTGTGTGGTTATAAAAACATGTTCATTGTATATCTGGACTTATGTTTGTAATAAATTTTTTTAGTTTTATTCAAAATTTTGTTCAATATTGTTTACGTATATTTCAGCAAAATCGTGTGTGTGTGTGTGTATGTGAGTGTGTGTGTGGGTGTGGGTGTGGGTGTGGGTGTGGGTGTGTCTGTGTCTGTGTCTGTGTGTCTGTGTTTTCACTGGTTTGCTAGTGAGATGGTTTCAGCTCCGTGGTATTTTGGTAACAATAACATGACAAGTCCAAGGAGATCAATCACTGGTGATTAGATAGCCTGTGGTTTATTATTAGTCAAGCTACCAAGCCACGCAGAAATATGCATCCAGTACGCACCAATGTGAAGAATGGACACAATATTGCATCCCTAGGTATGCACAATAATATATATGGCACCAAATTCTTCACAAGAAATATTGAGGTCCTGTAATTAAAGTAATTATCAAATCTTACAGTACAGTACACCATTTCATAACTTTACAGGATATCGACTCTCATATAATTCCTCTTGGGACCCTTGACATTAGTAATTGGGGGTCCCTGGACCCCTAGTGTTGTAAGTCAAGGTGAGACCCTGCTTCCACAGTGTTTGATGGTTACTTGAGAGACCCACAGATTTTTCCACATGAGGGCATTGTGGGACACCCGTCGTTGACGCAAGCTGTTGGGAGATCGCTAGAATATTTCTAAAAGTGGTATAAAATAAAACTGGTATGTATACCATTACAAATGTTTTATTTGACCCCTCACAGTTTCTGAATCCACCTTTGCTTCCTGGCATACTAGGCATGCTAGGTGAGCTTTGTCCTCATTTCGGTGTTCATGTCATATTTATGTTTCTACATCTTCACAGCGTCATATTAACTCTAAGGGGGGCATTTCTTATATATGTTTATGTATACGTGAATGTTCGTTTCTCATAAACTGTAATGGTAGCTGCTACCAAACAAGTTGAACCAGTTTGGTTATATGTAGGTGATGCTTACACATGGCTGGTGAGGCAGTAGGGAGACTTGATGAGAGACTTCTTCTTACGGTTGACGGGTGGTCGGGTAGCCTAGTGGTTAAAGCGTTCGCTCGTCACGCCATAGACCTGGGTTCGATTCCCGACATGGGTACAATGTGTGAAGCCCATTTCTGGTGTCCCCCGCCGTTATATTGCTGGAATATTGCTAAAAGCGGCGTAAAACCAAACTCACTCACCCAATTAGCAATATATATCCTCGAAGGGGGTTAAAGTAGTGGAAAATTATTGTCCCCCTGAGAGGTTATGTAAGACCACGTCTTTCAAAGTATATTTATTTCTTCCACGTTTTTAATCGTAGCGTATATGTTATTTTAATGTTTGGCTAAATTTGTCAGTCGTCACTAACAACTGAAGGGATGATGTGAATCCGACTGAGGTCCATGCAGGTAGCAAAAGTACTGTAAGTCCCCATGGTCCCCAACGCAGTGATCAACCTTCAGTTGGTGGCGATCTATAGCCCGTTTTTATAATGTGTTGTCGAATGATTAAGTTAGTTATCTATTTTAACATATTCTCAAACTAGTTTTACGATGATCTGTGATATGCTAGTTTTTACAGTTTAATATATATTGTTAATGTCAAATTTTGTTTTGTCACGATATGGCTGAAACATTGCCGATATAACGTTAAACTTTAACTCACTCACTCACTCTTACCATGCTTACGGTTGACTAGTGTGAATGTTTGGGTCTCTTTATGTTCGTTATTTTTTCAATTAGGGGATTGATTGTTTTGTTATTTTTCTTAAATATTCTGTCGAGATTTATTTTTGTTACATGTGGCTGCACTGTTACTGTTGCAGATAATGCTGTATTCA
This sequence comes from Haliotis rufescens, assembly GCF_023055435.1. Classification (NCBI taxonomy): domain Eukaryota; kingdom Metazoa; phylum Mollusca; class Gastropoda; order Lepetellida; family Haliotidae; genus Haliotis; species Haliotis rufescens. The sequence continues at coordinate 3,915,909 of NW_025963857.1, forward strand.
GTTGGGACTTTTTCTCCTTCTTGAAAGTAACCCTGTTGTTATTAAGTTTTTCTTCTTCATTATGATTTTCAATGCAATATCACTTCAGTAATAACGTTTACTTTGTCTCTTAAAAAATATTAAGTAAACATTTGACATGGTTTGTGGAAAAGCTTTTGAACAGTATATATTTTTCAAATTCCCCATTGTCCCCAAAATACAGTTTTTTTTACACATTATCATCCAAGTCAAGCGAGGCTTACCAACTTATACTCATAATCACCTCATATGTCCAGCATTGGTTGTTGCTTTGGGCAAATTCAAATCTGAAATCACACGGAACTCCAAAACATTCATTGTGTTATATCCAGTGAATAGCTAGCTACTTGCTATTGTGCAATCAGGGTTATTTCCCTTACTACCAGATATTGTTTGAATAATATGTGCAGACAATATTCTGTCAGTGAGAATGGGTTCATGTAGCTCGTGTTTTTTATGGGTTTTTTTTGTGTTTACAAAGAAAGACCTTCACTATGCGTAAACAGTCCATGAAATGTCGGAGTGATTTAGGTTTAATGCCACTGACAAACCTAGAAACATAATCGGGGAGAACCATGATTCGAACCCTTGATCATCATAAGGTTTCATGTGTGTTCAAGGGAGGCAACTCTGAACGGCACATTGTGGCACCTTAGATGAATAGGCCACTCCCATTAAAGGAAACAATTATTCACTTATAGCAAGTGACTCTAAATATCATTCCCATGACAAGCCATCAACACTTGCCCATAATAAACAAATCATAAACAAGGCTATGTTATGAAGGTGTACTCATGCCGATACATGTTTCAAGCAAAGAATGTGCATCGTAAACAGTAAACATGGTAAACAACATTGAATAGAGTGTTGTAATGGCACATTGATGAATACAGATTCAAATATTATTCATGAAGCCATGGTCAAGCCTACAAGCACACAATTGTACCAAGACTGTTGTGCCTCCTGTGCTTTTGAACAGGGGTCTGGAAAACGTAAAAACATTTGCATTTAGGCCACGCCCCCTTCAAATAGCGTATTTTCATACGACTTTTTACACACATTAGAAGTTGTCACGTAATGTGTTCCCTCGTTATTGAGCGCTTCGGTTATAGCGCGGTAAAGCATGGCTCCCAAAATTTACTAACATTTTTAGTAAACTCAAGTTTTCCAATGACACGATATTTTCCCCCATCTCAGAAAATTTTATCAGCTGATCACTGCGATCACGTAACACCAGAAATACAAGTCAACAAATCCGAACTGAAGAATGCAATTGAATCCTATAATAAAATTTTTTGTTAGCATATTCAAAAGTTTTGAATAAGCTCAGTGAACATTACAATAGTCGCAGTGCTAAGTCTGTTTGTGCAACATGGTGCAATCCTGGCCCTGTTCAAACAATGAGGTGATAGCATCTATGTTAAGGTATGGGACTTCCAGGCCACCTTGTTTAACTGATTCCTAATGATGTTTTCCATGAGACATATTGACACAACAAGTATGAGGCAGTACTAGTTCCCACATAACATTTAGGGGACCCAAGGGCAACAATAAAATAATGATTCGATTTTAATCCAAATGATTCTCTCCTGCAGACTGGCCATGGTTAGCTTGTGTAAAACATCCTGCCCTATTGTCTACATGGCCAGTGTCTTTTCTATTTCAAACTACTGTGAATTAGTCTTGATGATTATGTACATTTATCATTTTTGGTTTCTTGGCAAATCTTGATATTTTGACTAAACTTTATATGATAACAATCTGGAAAAAATTGAAAGGAATTTTTTTACTGCATTGTTTTACTCTAATAATCAGAAGCAAGTTCTGAAGCAACTGCAATTGATAAAGAAGTACAAAACAGCAGTAGAAGGTGAGCAGACTGTATCATTGAGAGGCAATCAGAAGTTAGAGTACTAAGTAAGGATACGATTTAGGGATGAACAACTTCCTTATTACAATTAGGAGCGCTTGCTTGATAATGGTGTTAGAACCTGCTCTAAAACATTGCTCCTAATTGTAATAAAGAAGTTGTTCATCCATAAATCTTATCCTTACTTATATCCATGTCGACTGTCCAGGTGTTTGGGAGAATCTGGCTGGCCAATCATTGAGCTAGATTTTACATGGTGTATGAAAGTGACGATTTTAAATCTTTTCCTTTTCAGAAATAGGAGTCAACAAAGAAGAGAAACATGCTACTATCGGGACTTTTCTGCGTCCTTGTAGCGACATTTACTACAGTTGTACAGGGGTAAGTCACCATTCACTACAGTTGTACAGGGGTAAGTCACCATTCACTACAGTGATACAGGGGTAAGTCACAATTCACTACATGTATACAGGGGTAAGTCGCCATTCACTACAGTAGCACAGGGTAAGTCACCATTCACTACAGTCATACATGGGTAAATCACCATTCACTACAGTTGTAGAGGGTAAATCACCATTCACTACAGTTGTACAGGGGTAAGTCACCATTCACTACAGTTGTACAGGGTAAGTCACCATTCACTACAGTTGTACAGGGTAAGTCAACACTCACTACAGTTGCACATGGGTAAGTCACCATTCACTACAGTTGTACAGGGTAAGTCACCATTCACTACAGTTGTACAGGGTAAGTCACCATTCACTACAGTTGTACAGGGGTAAGTCACCATTCACTACAGTCATACATGGGTAAATCACCATTCACTACAGTCATACATGGGTAAGTCACCATTCACTACAGTTGTAGAGGGTAAATCACCATTCACTACAGTTGTAGAGGGTAAATCACCATTCACTACAGTCATACATGGGTAAGTCACCATTCACTACAGTTGTACAGGGTAAGTCACCATTCACTACAGTTGTACAGGGGTAAGTCACCATTCACTAGTCATACATGGGTAAGTCACCATTCACTACAGTTGTACAGGGGTAAGTCACCATTCCCTACAGTCATACATGGGTAAGTCACCATTCACTATAGTTGTACAGGGTAAGTCGCCATTCACTACAGTTGTAGAGGGGTAAGTTATAACAACATTCGCTGCAGTTGTACAAGTAAAATAACATGTAAGAATTATGGACAGTTATTGTTTTGTTGAAATATTGATACAATGTGTTATCGTTTGATTTCATTTTTGACAACTGAGCCGTGCACATTTATGAACTGATGACCAATACAGTTGTAACATTGTTCACAATACTTGTTTCTCTTGCCTTGCAGGAACTATTTTGTCGTGAGCCCTAATGTATTCCGACCTAATGCAGACTTCAAAGTTGAAGTCACCTACACTGGATCTGGTACAGTGACAGCACAAGCTACCATTGGCATCAATGGCCAGCCTACCCTTGCAGCAAGCACTGAACAGTCCCTGACCAATGGTAGGTCTTATAGCATGGCAGGATAGAAGCCCTGACCAGTGGTAGGTGGAATCTTATAGCATGGCAGGATAGAAGCCCTGACCAGTGGTGGGTGGAGTCTTATAGCATGCTAGGATAGAAGCCCTGACAAATGGTAGGTTAAGTCTTATAGCATGGCAGTATAGAAGCCCTGACCACTGGTGGGTGGAGTCTTATAGCATGGCAGAATAGAAGAAGCCCTGACTGGTGGTAGGTGGAGTTACTGTTGTTTATTACCCTTTCAGCACATCAGGATAGATCATGTCTAATGGTGTTTTATCTCAAATTTCAAATTTATATTGACCAAGTTTAATTATTATGATCTGTTATTTACCTTAATTCGCTGAAGGGATATAACGTAATTTATTTCTGCAGAAGACAAACACGTTATTATTGCAAATGTAGGGATGGTGGATGCGCTGGTGATGCCCTTCATTCCAATTCGCTTTAAATACGGGGTATATAAATAAGCATTGATTTTGAAAGCCCTATGGGCGGTGTCGCTTTATAGATGGTGATATGGGGTACATCATTATCATGATTCTAACAGAATAATTTATGCTTTCAGGTCAAGGTCTTCTGTCTCTGCTGGTGAGTGATATTGTTATGGAACTACAACATACATAAGTTGCCCTGTACACGTACATGTTGTACAGTGCAGTAAACAGGGTACATAAGCATGCTAAGTGAAGGGAATATTTGCTGGTAAAAGTGAAGGGCTGTTCGTGAAGAATTAAAGACTGCAAGCATTTAGATAGTTGTTGCTAGTATGGCAGCTGCTGATGGAGGGACAACTGTATGTATATGATCTACTGTGGCTGTGTGATATTAAAGTTGATAGTGCACAGTCACTACTTCATGCCACATTGTTATAGTTGTGACTCATTGTTGCAAACTGTGGTAGTGTTAGTTGCAGTCATTATCAGAAAAGTCAATCATATGTTAGTGTCACAATGTTCCTAGGTTGGCTTGCATGTGGTGAAATTGTGTAGGATGCTCTGCCAGGCTATTAATGTAAACATCTACGAAAATATGGATGATAATGAGAATGAAATATACCATGAGGATAAAAAGAGGCTATTCAGAGTAGGACATAAGGTGATATGCCATGTAGGATGGAGGACCATGTTATATACCCTATTGAATACCGCAATGTGCCATGTAGGATGGAAGGATGGTTTATTCCCAGGTTGATGTCATATTCCTGATTACCATGGTTATAATCTCAACTCTCTTTAACAGGCCACCCTTATTAATATATTTGTTCGCCTGTGCTCTCAGAGATGACAACCACTAAGAATTTGGCATAATCATTACGATAGACGAAATTCTGCAAAATTAAGTGAAATATATTACGAACTTTGTCCAAAATACATCCCTAGAAATTTTAACTAGATTTTGATAGATTTTGAGGAATTGGGGTGTTAATTGAGACATTTTCAATACATTTTGTAACATTTATTTTCGGTCAGTCATGCTCATGATGATGACTATTGCCTTAATTTCAGTTGGCACCTGTCAACTTTACCTGGCATTTCAAAACTTGGTGCATTGTCATGATTATTCATCAAGATGATTTTGATAAATTCATTAATAGTGTTCATTAATGTTTACTGACCATAACAATTTGAGCTGTGCCATTGACTCTGTAATACAAGTAATGTTGACCCCAGCAATTGCTTTATTCTGTGTGTTTTACTTGTGGTTATGTGACCATGCTCCACCCTGTGTCCTCCCAGATCCCAGCAGAGGTGGCTAAGGGCACCTACCAGCTGACTGTGGTGGGCAAGATGAATGGAGTGGAGGTGTTCCGGAACTCCACAGGCGTACGCTTGGTGATGGAGAACAACCTTGTCTTTATCCAGACCGACAAGGCTTTATACAAGCCTAGCCAGTCAGGTGAGCCATAGAATACTTAGCTCACCTGCCCAGTGTTTGAAATAACAAACAATACCAGGTGGCCATCAAGACCCACAGAATTTAGAAGCTGAAGGCCCCGACTAAACTCTTCAGGCCCTCATTAAAAAATGTAGCTTATTGTGATAAGTGAGTAAGTATGGTTTTACGCCACTTAGCAATATTCCAGCAATATCACGGCGGGGGACACCAGAAATGGGCTTCACACATTGTATCCATGTCAGGAATCGAACCCAGGTTTTCGGCTTGAAAAGCGAATGCTTTAACCACGAGGCCACCTGACCGCCCCTTATTGTGATAAATAAATCGGCATGTTGCTTTACTGCAGGCCATAAGGACACATACAACTTTGAAACTACGGGCCTGACACAAGATCTACCTGCAACAGGCCTACGGGCAGGTGCATATTTCAAACACTGCACCTGGCCCAGTTGTTACTATGTTAGCTGAAGGCATAGTTCCCTCGTGTGTCACAGCCATCTGGGTATAATACCAATCTCAGTAAAATCAGATTTTGGTTCTCGCTACCTCTAAACAGAGATCTGAGGACATCCTATTAGAGGTCATGTCAGAACGACCTTTCATAGGTAGTGAGTCGATGGTGGCCCTGCACATATATCAACATTAACAATGTGCTGTTTCATAGGTAGTGAGTCGATGTTGGCCCTGCACATATAGTAAACATTGTTCTGTTGTTTTATCATTGTCATGATCATTGATGTGATCTGTGAACTTTGATTACACTTTCCAGTCAGGTAATATCACCATGCACGTAATGTAGGCTGCAAACATGTAAAAATGGAACACTAATCTTCCGTGACGTTTTCACTTTAAGGGGACACCATCATTCAGACCAGATACATATTTCTGAGTATGCATCCCATCAGTGTTGCATGTCCATGACTGATAATACTCATCAAATAAAGAAATTCATTCCTTCAGAGTGTATGTCATACTTTAACTTACTTGTGAATTATTTTTCAGTACGTTTTCGTATCGTGTCCTTGGACCAAGAATTGAAGCCAATTGCTCAGACTATTAAAACAGACATCTCAGTTGTGGTGAGTGGCTGCTGGGACCAAAAGAGTTCGTCAGTTGTCATCAAATACAATCCACAGTTGGCTTGATGGTTTAGGCTTAGTAATTAATACCAATGATTTTTAAGTTGAACTTTAATTAAACTATTTAGAAACCGGGCGATGATATATACTTGTTCTTTTTTACAAACATATATTGCAAATTTATAATAGAATACCCCCAAAATATTTTGCATATTATACATCCATCAAGCAGTATGACCTCCCTGTCATCAGGGAACAGCAACATGCCCTCCCTGTCATCAGGGAACAGGACTGGCCCTCCCTGTCATCAGGGAACAGCAACATGCCCTCCCTGTCACCAGGGAACAGCAACATGCCCTCCCTGTCATCAGGGAACAGCAACATGCCCTCCCTGTCACCAGGGAACAGCAACATGCCCTCCCTGTCACCAGGGAACAGCAACATGCCCTCCCTGTCATCAGGGAACAGCAACATGCCCTCCCTGTCATCAGGGAACAGCAACATGCCCTCCCTGTCATCAGGGAACAGCAACATGCCCTCCCTGTCACCAGGGAACAGCAACATGCCCTCCCTGTCACCAGGGAACAGCAACATGCACTCCCTGCTATCAGGGAACAGCAACATGCACTCCCTGTCATCAGGGAACAGCAACATGCCCTCCCTGTCACCAGGGAACAGCAGCATGCTCACCCTGTTGTCAGGGAACAGCAACATGCTAACCCTGTCGTCAGGGAACAGCAGCATGACCTCCCTGTCACCAGGGAACAGCAACATGCCCTCCCTGTCAGGGTACAGCAATATCACTGCATCTGACCACACAATTTGGTCCCTGTTCAACAATCAGAACAATCCTAGAGACTCATTCTAACCTAGGTCCCCATACCCCACATCAAGAAGCTGCAGCTTATTCCACTAGTCCGAAGCCTGAGTCAGTACCATTCGGTTTGGTCTAGTAAGCTTAGAGTCCGGCCACACAGACATGGTAAGTAGTGAATGTGAAACTGAGACATTTTCATGGCCTGGTAGCGTGACGACTTTTCTGTGTGTTCCAGGATGGCAATAACAACAAGCTGGAGGAGTGGCTTGCAGTGGAGAGTATGTCAGGTAGGAACTTGCTTTATACACATGGTTAAACCTTCATATGTCACACTGAAGGCCCAGGTTTGATTCCCCACATGGGTACGTGTGATGCATGTGTCACCCTATCCCCTGCTGGGATATTGATAAAAGTGGCATATAACCTACCTACCACACTCACTCACTCTACCTCACTCACTCACTCTACCTCACTCACTCACTCACTCACTCACTCACTCACTCACTCACTCACTCACTCACTCACTCACTCACTCACTCACTCACTCACTCACTCACTCACCCACCCACCCACCCACTCACTCACTCACTCAGTGAAGTAAGACCCTGTTAATCAGTGAATTGTCTGGAGTCATGAATCATGTTGCAATGTCCCCTTAACTGTATATTAACGTCCAGAAGACAGGGTCTGTAATCTTGAACCTAGAATTATTGAACAAACATAGTTTCACGCGAGGGGAGATAGCTGTAGAGGATTGTACAACCAGTAACGATCAGCACAGAAAACACTACATTCGTGCAAGATTTGAATCCAGGCACGCACCATCCTGAGGCTATGCCTTGCCACAAAAGATCTGAAAATGACACCACATCAAACTATTTCAGGTGTTATCGAGAAGTCCTATGAGCTGTCTGACCAGCCCCCTCTTGGGAAATGGAAGATCATGGCCAGGAATGAGGTGCAGTAATTTTAGTTTCTTATGCGCGATATATCATGAATTTATCATTATCAGAACTTGAGTAGGAAAAAATGTTATCCTTTAATACTATGTGTATACTTTTGCCCAGTCATCTAAGGCACCGCAATTCGCTGTGCAGAGTTAAGTCCCTTGGGCACGCCAGAAACCTATGATTGTGGGTTCGAATCCCGGTTCACCCTGATTATGTTTCTAGTTTTGTCAGCACCATACCCGTGCTCGTGGGTTTCACCGAAGTGGTAAACGTCTTAGGCCTGCATAAGTTCGGGCTTTCCTCCCACATTAAGCTGACACACCGTGATATAACTGGAATACTGTTAAAAGCGGCGTTAAACCAAACCCACTCACTCACTCACTCACTTATTCAGCAGATATTGTCCAATCTTCATGCTGGCGTGATTTCTTACAAGCCCTGCAAGCATCTTGCTGCAGATTGCTGTCACACGATTCATTCTAAAACTGAAAGATGTGATAAAGTCATATTTGGTTATACAGTTTAGCTTATGATTATTTCAGATAGCCTTATAATAACCTCGATGAGTCTTGTCTTACTGTGTGATTTATTTCTAGTTTGGAGAAAACACAAAGGAATTCACAGTGGAGAAGTATGGTAAGTAATTTACATTTTCATAAATTTCTCTTGATATCGAAATTGATGAAAAGGAAGAAAGTTTAGTTTCTGTGTTTGTAGGTTTCTGAACTGTATGACATGGATTTTATTTAAACAGATGTATACAGATAAATGTAGGCATTAAATTACAATCTTTGAGGCATGTTTTCACAGAACTGTCATAGAGCTGACATTTGATTCTTATTTGTCCTTCATACTTTGCTTGGATTGGATTCATGAGATCAGTTAACATGGAGTGGCCACAGTGGGTGTCTTTTGTACTCAGCTATTTGGGAAGAAGTTTCCTCCATGCTTGTCTCATCTTGATATTCATGGACAGAATAGGTCCTCAGCACTCCATGCTTGTCTTATCTTGAGATTCCTGGACAGAATAGGTCCCCAGCACCCCATGCCAGTCTCATCTTGAGATTCCTGGACAGAATAGGTCCCCAGCACTCCATGCCTGTCTCATCTTGAGATTCCTGGACAGAATAGGTCCCCAGGACTCCATGCCTGTCTCATCTTGAGATTCCTGGACAGAATAGGTCCCCAGCACTCCACGCCTGTCTCATCTTGAGATTCCTGGACAGAATAGGTCCCCAGCACTCCATGCCTGTCTCATCTTGACATTCATTGACAGAATAGGTCCTCAGCACTCCATATTTGTCTCATCTTGTGATTCGTGGACAGAATAGGTCCCCAGCACTCCACGCCTGTCTCACCTTGAGATTCCTGGACAGAATAGGTCCCCAGCACTCCACGCCTGTCTCATCTTGAGATTCCTGGACAGAATAGGTCCCCAGCACTCCACGCCAGTCTCATCTTGAGATTCCTGGACAGAATAGGTCCCCAGCACTCCATGCCTGTCTCATCTTGAGATTCCTGGACAGAATAGGTCCCCAGCACTCCATGCCAGTCTCATCTTGAGATTCCTGGACAGAATAGGTCCCCAGCACTCCATGCCTGTCTCATCTTGCGATTCCTGGATAGAATAGGTCCCCAGCACTCCATGCTTGTCTTATCTTGAGATTCCTAGACAGAATAGGTCCCCAGCACTCCATGCTTGTCTCATCTTGAGATTCCTGGACAGAATAGGTCCCCAGCACTCCATGCCTGTCTCATCTTGAGATTCCTGGACAGAATAGGTCCCCAGCACTCCATGCCTGTCTCATCTTGAGATTCCTTGACAGAATAGGTCCCCAGCACTCCATGCCAGTCTCATCTTGAGATTCCTGGACAGAATAGGTCCCCAGCACTCCATGCCTGTCTCATCTTGAGATTCCTGGACAGAATAGGTCCCCAGCACTCCATGCTTGTCTTATCTTGAGATTCCTGGACAGAATAGGTCCCCAGCACTCCATGCCTGTCTCATCTTGAGATTCCTGGACAGAATAGGTCCCCAGCACTCCATGCCTGTCTCATCTTGAGATTCCTTGACAGAATAGGTCCCCAGCACTCCATGCCAGTCTCATCTTGAGATTCCTGGACAGAATAGGTCCCCAGCACTCCATGCCTGTCTCATCTTGAGATTCCTGGACAGAATAGGTCCCCAGCACTCCATGCTTGTCTTATCTTGAGATTCCTGGACAGAATAGGTCCCCAGCACTCCATGCCTGTCTCATCTTGTGATTCGTGGACAGAATAGATCCCCAACACTCCATGCCTGTCTCACCTTGAGATTCCTAGCCCTCATGCACCCACCCACTCATTCACGCCTTCCCCAAAGTGCGTCCTACCCACCCATTTATTTCCTTACACTGAGCACTGCACACTTGATGCTTGCAGTGCTGCCCAAGTTTGAAGTGAGTGTGGAGGCTCTTCCAGACTACATTGTGAACGGGGAAACAACAGAGTTCAACCTCAAGGTCACATCCAAGTGAGTCTTGCCATAACATTTCTACTTAAAGGATAGAATATATAAAGCTCAATAAATCACTGCATTCTCTTTCTAAAATTATACAGACATTCCTTTTGTTTTTGTTTGTTTGTTTAACGCCGCACTCAGCAATATTCCAGCTATATGCATAGCTGTCAACCCCAGGATGTCTAAATGAGTGAGAAGCCAGGATGCAGGAGCTGCAAGCCCCACTGGGTCCAGGGCTAAGCCCTGGGGGTGGGGGGGGAACTGGTTTTGAGTGATTTTTCTCGCCGTGTTGGTTGCAATGGCGATAAATCGAAAGAGAAAAGCATTTCAAAATATTTTTATCTACATTTTATATGAATGCGTGAGAATTTCTCAACCTTGCGTGTGAGCGTGACATAGGTGATAAATGTGTGAGACTCACCCATGAGAGTTGACAGATATGTATATGACGACGGGTCTGTAAATAATCGAGTCTGGACCAGACAGTCCAGTGATTGACATCATGAGCATCGATCCACGCAGTTGGGATACAGCGACATGCATCAACCAAGTCAGCGAGCCTGACCACCCGATCCTATTAGTCGCCTCTTACGACAAGCAGTCACCTCATTCCTTTACTATGTGACATTTAACGTTTAGCTGCATATATTTACCATAGAAATAGAAACGGCTATGTTGATGTTGGCTGGGATGGTTCCGTACTTCGTGCTTCACGTGCGCAATCATTCACCTTACTTTTCAGGTACACTTATGGCAAGCCTGTGAACGGCAAGGCCACCTTCATCTTCGGTGATGGGCAGGTTGTCAAGGAGACCACAGTAAGTGTTTAAACGTCACAACTTTTGAAAAAAGAAAAGAAAAAAAGGCAGTAGTAAATCTCATTAAAAACAGATAATCCATTTCTCTGATATTATACCACTGGGTGCATTTTTTCTGTATTTAGTCCATGGCCTAATTTGGGATGGCATTTTCAGTCCTGTGAAGTTTTTGATAGACATTCAGAAGTTGGAAGAACATGAATACATGACACGTTTTTATGGATAGCAACTTCTTTTATTCTTTGTACGACATTTCAGAGCCACTTCTTGCTCCTTCATCAGACGAATGGTGAGGATGTTCACCTGATGAAGGTGCAAGAAGTAGCTCTGAAACGTCTACAAAGAATAAATGAAGTTGCTATCCATAAAAACGTGTCAAGTATTCATGTTCACTCCTAGTATGTGCCCAGCCGTTAGACCCTTGGCTTACATATGTGCAGACCCAGTTGCTGTTAGGCATGGTGAGCTGATACATTGATTCAACTAATGCTAGGAAATCTGGAGGGTAGGTCTTGTCGGCATACAATAGTACTGCAGTAGTGTTTGATTGTTAATACCATTGCTGTTGTTACAATGTCTCCAATAGTCACATAGTAGTCACAATTCCTGTGCATAGTTACATCCCGTAGATGTGTCAGGATGTGAATCTCACATATGGTCTGATTAATATCATTTGTATGTTGGCTCCATACAGAGCTCTAGAGTTTAGCGATAAGGTCTGCATCACTTGGGTTTTTCTCCTCCATAAATTTTAAAGATAAACCCAACTCACTCACTCACTCATGATCGTCACTCTCTCACATACACTGTGCTGCAGTTGAACACTGGTGAAGACGGGGTGCACACCGAGAAGGTCATGATGAAAGAAGTAGCAACAGCCAAAACTTACCGCAGTCTGAAGGTGGTGGTTAACGTGACGGAGGAACCGGCTATGGTAACGGAGGCCTCCAACCAGCTGGAGATCCCTGTGTACAACCAGCGCATCAAGATGGAGTTCCTTCCCAGCTCCTCCCAGGTCTACCGGTCAGGTCTGCCCGTGCAACTCCAGGTAAGCTCACATGACAGGGGCGGTGGGGTAGCCTAGTGGTTAAAGCATTCGCTCATCACGCTGAAGACCTGGGTTCGATTCCCCACATGTGTGAACCCCCGTTTTGGTATTGCTGGAATAGTGCTAAAAGTGGCGTTAAGCCATACTGACTCATATGACATTAATGGATTATGTACAGCAAAAAGCACTCCCCTAGGTTTTGGTTGAAAATGTAAAACCGCGAGCGAGGGAAAACCAGAGGGCCAAATGGCCGATGGCTTTTCCTGAGATCAAGGTTTTACATTTTCAACCAAAACCTCAGAGGCATACATACATTGACATACCTTATAGTGAATCAATCACGGTATAAAAGGAATTTGCTCAAAGCATGCGAGAGTAAAACCATGTGCAAGCTTGGACTAGCTGGAGTCATGGCATGATAAACTGAACAACTTCTCATCACCTGCCCCGGTAGTTCAGTGGGAAAACAGTGGGTTACAAAACTTAACAGGATATATGTGAGGTTGTATGTTCAATTGACTTCATGGAATTCTCATTGTTAAAAACAATTGTGACATTTAACCAATCATCAAACACAATTGTATTCACATCAAGAGTCAATTTAATGAAACATTAATTGTAAAACCTGGGTATTAGGGCAGGGACAAGTCCAAATTTACTACCCGGGTACCCACCCCCCTATTACCCGACCCTATCCGGGTACCCACCCTAGGTCTCAGGAGATGTCTCAAAATGTCTGATTGGGAACATTTTTAGCATAGCCCTGGCAAAACGTATTGATATACACGTATTAAACAATCTGGTCATTCATACACTGACGTTGAATTAAGTTATATCTTTATTCAACCATATGAAAAATCAGAAGGAATGAGTGCATAGTCAGAAAGAAATGCGAACATTAGTGACTTGAAGTGTAGCCATAGAGTTCTAGATAATTTTTGTCATTAAACAATATATCACGTGACTAACCACGGGTCCGGTTAGTCCTGTGGGTACCCGGGTCCTACTCAGTACCCACCCGACCCAGGTACCCAAGTTACCCGTCCCAGCCCTACGGGGTATTACAGTTGAAATGTATTCATCAGGTCCCCTGGCATTCCACAGGAACACCCCGGGCATTGTTGATAGCCTTGTAAGTTTATCAACATTTAGAAGAACCTTCTGTTCCTGTTGTGTGACGTGACGTCATCAGAGGTTTATAAGTAATGGAGAAATCACTCGAAGCCCCGACTTAAGCCATGCTGGTTGATGTATAATATTTCTTTGATTTTGAATAATGACCTATGGTTGCATCAGTTTTACTTGTATAAAATGCATGTTCAGAATGGCCGGTGAATTCGTGGCTGAGTCATCAACATCAACAATAGTGTAATGGCATCTTAATGGTTTATGCCTCTTTTGACACTTTCTCAAAGTTCATACATATATTTTTCAAAAAACATTTATTTTCACAGGTTCATGCTTGGATTTATCTAGGCAATTTCAGAGACAAATATTCAGCTTCAGGTTATGCAAAGTATTATTTGTGTTTCACAATAGAAATAATTTTACCTTATCCTGACTCTCATTAATTATCTCATCTCATTCTGAAAAGTTAGTGGAAACTTCCTGTTCTGTGTTCCCAGAGAACAGAAAAAACATCCCACCAGAATGCTCCCCTGAGCCGCACATGTGACCAAGCCAGTGGACACATCCCTCACTCCAACTGAGTAGTTAAAGTTTTTTGGTGCTCAGTAATCCAAGCCATCCTAACAAAATTAACCATTTTCAATAAAAAAAATTGTTCGGGTAACATTCTTCTAACATTTATGTATCTTATCTAATGATTATTTTTTTAAGCTAGGATCTTATTGAATACTAAAGTAGTCACTCAAAACTGTTGAACGCCCAGATGGCCCAGTGCCATAAATCACCTTGATGAGTTATGTCCCTTAGTCATGTCAGGATCTACTGATTGTTGAGTCAAGTGGCCTTTGGTCAGTCAATACCATGCCCTGCTCATGGGTTTCACCAAAGCGAGTGTCTTCCAGTATTAACCTTGATTTTCCTTCGACACTTCCCTGATAGTGACTGAAGTCCTGTTCAAAGTGAAATTCAGCCTAATTCTTCCATGAATTTGCAAAATTCTCAATTCTGATTGGTCAATCAGAGGTTTCAAATCACAATAACCACCTCTGATTGAAACAGCAGATGAATCCTCATGCTGTGAGTTCAATTCCAATTTCAATTTGCACCGTGCACAGGTATGTTTATCTCCTGACTCGCTCTCTAAAAGACCTGTGAAGATCCGGGGTAGAATAGGTCTTCGGCAACACATGCTGGTCGTAAAAGGCTACTAATGGGATTTGCTGGTCAGGCTCGCCGACTTGGTTGATGCATGTCATCATATCCCAATTGTGTGGATTGATGCTCATGATGTCAATAACTTGATTGTCTGGTCCAGACTCGATTATTTAGAGACTGCCAGAATATAGTTCAGTGAGGAGTCAACAAAAACACTCTCTGAGAGCTAAAAACTGTTTCCCCACAAAGGTAATGGCCCTGAGGTGGGCACAGTAAGGTAATGTAGTATCGACACCAAAGTTCTGTGGGAATATACCTAACATACTTAAGTAGTTGAGGGGCACGGGTGGCCTAGTCGTCTAAGGCACCACAATTCGCTATGCAGAGTTGCATCCCTTGTGCATGCCAGGAACCTATGATTTGGGTGGATTCAAATCACAGTTCACCCAGGTCTTTACCAAAGCTGTAAACGTCTGAGACCTTCATCACTTCAGACCTTTCTCCTAGTAGGCTCACACATCATGGGATTACTGGAATACTGTTCTTAGCAGCTTCAAACCCAACACTCTCACGCTCACTTAAGTAGTTGGGTTTCAGAATATATTTGACAAACATGGAATGATGGCTTCGAAGCCTTAGTGTTCAGTTCCTTCTATCAGACATGTTTCTTTGTTTTTCAAGTCAATTATTGGAATGGATTTTGGTTCCAGCTCAAGGTGACTAATCTTGTGGACAAGACTCCAGCTCATGTTGGAAAACAGCTCGAAGTGTCTGCATATTTGACAGAGAACGTGAAGAAAACCCTTACCATTGACACCCAAGGAATGGTCACCACAGATTTCGACATTCCTGCCAAGTTTGATCGCGATATTTATTTCTCGGTATGTAAACCCAACTATGCATGATCTTTTCCTGGATGTAACCTGTTTTTGTGTCTCTAAATATAGCCCACAGAATTCTGGTTGGACATGAAAGTGGCCGCCATATTAATAATTTAAGTTTTGCCACTTGGTGTGAAATTTGATGTATGTTAAGATGTGGAACGCCTAATAACAAGAGTGCCTCATTGGTGCTCTGGATAGAGCATCTGCCCGGAGATAGAAGGTGGGTGACTGTGTCTTAGTGGGGTATGTTAAACTGTAGCATGGTATCTCAGTGGCCAAGCACTATAAGACCATCGGGACATGTACAACAGCCACATGCATATATTCATGTCGCAATGTAAGGGAAAAAATTTGAATGCAGCGTTAAACCCAGAAAAACAAATGTTGTGTTTTGTGGTGATATCATTTATATGTGAAATTGGTTTGTACTGCCATGAGATTGTAGGGTCAGTAGGATTCTGTCCTTGTTACTCTCTGACACAACTAATGGTGCAAATATTTGAGGCGAGAAAGTAAGGGGAGATAGAAAATCTGGCACTCCATTGTTTCATCAACTATCCTACATCTATTACATGATATCCATAAATACAGGATTTGGCTGTCATCACATTATAAAACAAAGCTCTCATCAGTGTCAACTGACCATACCTATAGTCCTCGCCACTTGGAAACAAATCATGAAATATTGTGATGATTAATTAACGAAGATAGCTGCATGTGTGCTAATCAGGAAATACAAGAGCCTGGCACTAATGTAATAGGCAAAATAGGTAGTTTTCTTTGAATTATTAGAAATAATTATTGGTTAATATAGACATGTTGAACACTTTTACCATTTTCTGTTTTTTCTCTCTAGGCTTCGATTGTTGGTGAGAGTAGGATGAGCGCCTCTCACCACGTTGAAGCTTACAGAACCAAGCTGAACACGGTCCTGTCTGTAGAAGTGTCAACTGATCAGGTAACTAGATACAATTTCTCTGGTCGGCTGGAGACACGGGGAACACAGTTGTCTGAGGTGCCGCAGTTCCAGATAGTTCTGGGTTCGAACCCCAGATGCCCCGTTATTGTTTCTGCTTCTGTCAGCACCATATTCATGTCCTTGGGTTTCATCAAACTCACTCACTCACTCCTTGTGGTTAAAGCGTTCGCTTGTCATGCCAAAGACCCAGGTTTGATTCCCAACATAAGTACAATGTGTAAAGCCCTTTTCTGGTGTCCCCCGCCCTGATATTGCTGGAATAATGCTAAAAGTGTCATAAAATCAAACTCACTCACTCATAATTCGACTTGGTCATGCAGATGCAAGGCACAGGCGTTATTTGTTTTTGTTTTGAGAAAGTTCTGAGTAATGAAAGATGTAAACAAACGTATAAGAGAAACCTTATTTTTGACTCACACATGTATTATGATATGTGTATACAAAATACATAAATAATTATGAAAATATTTTTTAAACATTCTTAACTGTAAATTATTACACAAAACATATTTTTGTTATTTAGCACAATCATAGAAGGGCGACACTCTCTGTCTTTGACTTGACTACTTGCCGTAGAGCACTTACGCTCCTCGCCTGCAGCCACTAGGAAGTGAATATTGGGATTCACGTAATAAATCTGGGATTCGCGAATGGAACATTGTAAAAAACCTACAACTGTATGGAGAACAACTTTGGTTTCTTGCATTTGGTGATGATGCGATATGGATTCTTTCACTGTTATCAAGGAAGTTGGTGTCCTTAAAGTTGTATGTTTTCTTATTTATTCACCAACTTCTAAAATGCCAGTCAAACAATTGGAACTTTGTATGATTAACTCAATGAAACGAAATTACAGATGCTTTTTATTGGGCTCATGGAGGGTTTTGGAATACATTCTTGCACACTTCTTAGAAACTTAATATCACAGCTGGAATACTGATTTTGACATAATTGAAATTGTAAACAAGAAAGATGGTTCTGTTGGAGAGTAGGAAAGTTCAAAATGATCATTGTTTTTTGTTTTTCGTCTAAGGCAATCATCACTTAGGGTTTAAGTGACATGTGCATTATAACTGAGATACTATTCACAACTGTTTCTGATTTGGCTTATGACCCCAACAACCTATGCTTGTCATACATAGGAGGAGACTCAGTAGATCATGTGGTCAGCTCAGTGACACAATTCAAAACTCTTTCTGGGTTTGGACCCGTGAAGATCCAGAGTAGAATAGTTCTTCAGCAACCCATGCTTGCCGCAAGAGGCGATATATGGGATCGGGTGGTCTGGATCACTGACTTGGTTGATGCATGTTATCATATCCCATTTGGGTGGATCGATGCTCATGATGTCAATAACTGGATTGTCTGGTTATTCACAGACAGACAGACGTCATATAGCTGGGATGTTGTTGAGTGTGACGTTAAACAAAGAAAACTACCAACTTTCTGGGTTAGAATATGACTCCAACAAGCCATTGCTGCTCAGGACCAGTCACTTCCCAATCGAAACCGTAAATGTGTGATTTTGCATCAAAACAAAATTATAAAATGTAGATTATGCAATGAATTTAATGAGACTTTCCAACACATTGTCAGTGGATGCCCAGCTTTGGTACAAACACAGCATCTTCAGCGACATGATGGCGTGGCTCGATCCTTTTATTACTGTCTTCGCCATGCTTGTGGTTTTGACACAGAGGTCCATCCATGGTACAACCCAGAATATGTTGAAGGCGTCACGGAAAATGATCAATACAAAATTCTTTGGAATAGGCCCATTTACAGCTTCAGATGTATCCAGGCCAACAAACTGATCTTGTCCGTTTTGATAAATCCAATGAAATCATTGAAATTATTGAATTTTCTGTACCTTTTGACACTTATGTGATTAAAAGATACAGAAAAACATGGCAAATATGCAGACCTCGCTTTTCAAATGTCACTCTTGCATCCCAAGTACTAAGTTGTCCGACTCAAAATTGTTCTCTGTGCCTTAGGTTTATTACGTCCCAATCTGTTACCTGACAATGGGAGAGTACCCGAGTTTGCTGTCAGGAATACAGCCCTTCTGACAATCTGGGTAATGCAGAAGGCTGCAGTGTTGGGGAGTCTTCACATTCTCCGAAAAGTCCTGGGTTTGGTTGGGCAACACTCCCATGCATTGTCTGGGCTGCGTGTAGAGGGGGCAAGGGCCCTGAGCTGATTTAAGCCTAACCAGCCTGACTGTGTCATGATCACCCAAACCCCTTTGCTGCATTTTGTATTTTAATCTGATAATAATAATAATAATAATAATATTAATAATAATAATAATAATAATGGTTTCACTGGATCGTCAGTGATCCCTGGAATATTGCTGAGAGTGTCATTAAACAACAAACAAATATTTTCTATTCCAGGCAATTGAGGCTGGCGCTGACTTTGACATTTCTATCAAGTCCACAGGCACACTGAGACATGTGGCCTACATGGTGAGTAGATGTATGTTGCAGTGAATCTCGGGTATAATGGGCATGGTATATTTCCCGTATCCCACAATGGTCATTGTAGCAACCAGTATTGAATACAGAACTATTTGTATGGAGGAATGTGGCTATTTAATAAGTTCTCATCTGTGTCTGACAATAGAGGTAGCTGTTGAACAAGTAACATTATGTTGTAACATGTGTTAGACAAGGGTGTGGTCACTTTGTTAGACAAGGGTGTGGTCACATTGCTAGATGTGTTAGACATGGATGTGGTCACATTGCGAGATGTGTTAGACAAGGGTGTGGTCACATTCCTAGATGTGTTAGACAAGGATGTGGTCACATTGCTAAATGTGTTAGACAAGGTAGTGGTCACATTGTGAAAGTGTGAGACAAGGGTGTGGTCACATTGCTAGATGTGTTAGACATGGGTGTGGTCACATTGCTAGATGTGTTAGACAAGGGTGTGGTCACATTGCTAGATGTGTTAGACAAGGGTGTGGTCACATTCCTAGATGTGTTAGACAAGGATGTGGTCACATTGCTAAATGTGTTAGACAAGGGTGTGGTCACATTGCTAGATGTGTTAGACAAGGGTGTGGTCACATTGCTAGATGTGTTAGACAAGGGTGTGGTCACATTGCTAGATGTGTTAGACATGGGTGTGCTCACATTGCTAGATGTGTTAGACAAGGGTGTGGTCACATTGCTAGATGTGTTAGACAAGGGTGTGGTCACATTGCTAGATGTGTTAGACATGGGTGTGCTCACATTGCTAGATGTGTTAGACAAGGGGTGTGGTCACATTGCTAGGTGTGTTAGACATTGGTGTGGTCACATTGTTAGACATGGGTGTGGTCACATTGCTAGATGTGTTAGACATTGGTGTGGTCACATTGTTAGACATGGGTGTGGTCACATTGCTAGGTGTGTTAGACAACTGTGTGTTCACATTGTTAGTGTTACATATAGTGATGCATTTTCATGGTTCCATGCTAGTTATAAATATCAATCTGTGATAAGTCTAGTTATTTTACTGTCTTGTTGACAGGCTTTTATTGTTTACATGTATTTATGATACATAACCTTTGAAAGTCAAGATAGGTCTGAAATACTGCTGCCGTGACTTTCAATTTTAACTCACTCTTTCACTCTCACTCCTCCATGTACATTGTACCTGTCATCTATAAGTTACAAAATGTTTGCAGGTGCTTGCTCGAGGTGTCATAGTTGATGGCGGCAAGGTGGACATGACTGGGATGACCATTCAACACACCCTCACGGCCACTAGACTCATGGCACCGATGGCCAAGGTCATTGTGTATGGTGTTGTCGACAATGGGACAATGTCAGAGGTCATAGCTGATTCCAAAGACATTGAAGTGTTTAGCGTCTTTGATAATGAGGTGAGCATTTATTGAAAGTATTACAGTTACAAATGATATGTTTAGTGGTAATGTATGTGTTGTAACAGAGTTGTATCTGAGAGATACTACTTACAATACGACTAATTCAAACAGGGCCTCAAGTCTCACAAACACACACTTGTGCAGACAGCATTCACTGATGTGTTGATGTTAAGCAAAGTCACGCAGAATGATAACGGCGGTTGGGTAGCCTAGTGGTTAAAGCATTCGCTTGTCAGGCAAGCAGCCTTGGATACAATTTCTGATGGCCATTTCTGGTGTCCCCCCACCATGATATTGCTGGAATATTGCTAAAAGCGGCATAAAAGCATACTCCCTCAAACAACTTTCGAGCGAGGGTTGTTGAATTCTTTGTAGAAAGAGCATGTTTGATTGCACTTTAATATGTGAAATGTAAACAGCAAAGGCTGGATCTGCTGTATTGTGATTGATCATTTAAAAATGGCTTCCACAGGAGATATCTCCTAGGTGATGAAATAGCAGGACAATGCACAAGTAGATAAAGGTTTAAAAACTCAAAGCCTTGCCTATATATATGTATAATGACCTCTATATGTATAATGACCTCTATTTGTATTGTCACCTCTATATGTATCATGACCTCTATATGTATAATGACCTCTATACATATCATGACCTCTATATGTATAATGACCTCTATATGTATCATGACCTCCATATGTGTAATGTCCTCTATATGTATCATGACCTCTGTTCATATCAACTCAATACATATCATGACCTCTATATGTATAATGACCTCTATACATATCATGACCTCCATATGTATAATGACCTCTATATGTATCATGACCTCTGTTCATATCAACTCAATACATATCATGACCTCTATATGTATAATGACCTCTATACATATCATGACCTCCATATGTATAATGACCTCTATATGTATCATGACCTCCATATGTATCATCACCTCTATACATATCATCACCTCTATACATATCATCACCTCTATATGTATCATCACCTCTATATGTATAATGACCTCTATACATATCATGACCTCTGTATCATGACCTCCATATGTATCATGACCTCTATTCATATCATGACCTCCATATGTATCATGACCTCTATTCATATCATGACCTCTGTACATATAATGACCTCTATACACATAATGACCTCTATTCATATAATGACCTCTATACATATAATGACCATTATACATATCATGACCTCCATATGTATCATGACCTCTATTCATATCATGACCTCTTTGTGTCATGACCTTTATACATATCATGACCTCTATATGTACAGTGACGTCTATACATATCATAACCTTCATATTTTTCATGACCTCTATACATATCATGACCTCCATATATATAATGACCTCTCTACATAGCATGACCTCTGTATGTATCATGATCTCTATATGTACAATGACCACTATACATATCATAACCTCCATATGTATAATGACCTCTGTATGTATAATGACGTCTGTATGTATCATGACCTCTGTATGTTTCATGACCTCTGTATGTATCATGACCTCTGTATGTATCATGACCTCTGTATGTATAATGACCTCCATATGTATAATGACCTCTGTATGTATCATGACCTCTGTATGTATCATGACCTCTGTATGTATCATGACCTCCATATGTATAATGACATTTGTATGTATAATGATGTCTGTATGTATCATGACCTCTGTATGTATCATGACCTCTGTATGTATCATGACCTGTGTACATATCATGACCTCTTTACATATCATGACCTCCATATATATAATGACCTCTCTACATAGCATGACCTCTGTATGTATCATGACCTCTGTATGTATCATGACCTCTGTATGTATCATGACCTCTACTTACTGTTTCAGGTACAACTGCGGTTCTCCGCTGAAGAGAAGAGAGCTGGTACAACTGTTGATCTGACCATCTCCTCTGCCCCCAACAGTATATACTACCTTCTGGCAGTGGACAAGAGTGTCCTCCTCCTGGGTACTGGCAATGACATCACGCAGAGTGACGTGAGTAACTGTCTGTAGAACATCAACAAGAGGGACATGGATTTGGAGGATTTTTGTTGTCAATTTAACAGCAGATTGATATTGTGAAGACCTTAGGTCCAGTGATTAAATACCTGTGAATGATAGCCATGTATCAGAAATATAGGGCTGGGAGACTCATTTTGTTCAAATTGAAGGACGTTTGTTTTTTTAAGGCAGTATGAACAGTTTTGTGGTCTGCATGATCTGCATGGTCTTTTCTTTTCTCAGATTCTTAAATTCTCCCAAACTGTAAAAAACAAACAATTAATGTCATTTTTATTTTGCTACATGAGAGCTCACGACTGCTGGAACCTGATGCTGGTATTTTTAAAAAGTCGTCCATCTTCGAACAAATTGCATTTACTTTCATGACGAGCATTTGGAGTCATACATAAAGATGTAGAGTGTTCCTATGAAACTGCTGACAATTTGCTGTGAATGGTTGGTTGGGTTATTCCCTAGAGCAAGCATATGCTTACATTTGCATGAGAATATAAATAAGTAAACAAATGATAGAAATTGAAAATATCAAAATCAAAGCAAACTATTACTGATGTGTGTGTTTTGTAAAGACATTTGAAATATATTTTTTCAGGTTAAAGGACAAATTAATCCAATGAAGGACATGCAAATGAATCCATTTATCACTGCTTTGTTGGTATGGGACTGACTATCACAGGTGTGGCATGACAGGACTTTCATATTCTCTGAACAGGTGGTCGATGGTATTCGCAAGTTCAGCCTGGAGGAGTCGCGCAGTTTGAACACAGAGGAGCCCCATTTGATGGGTGATGTGATAATGCCCCGGGGGGGAGGGGACTCGGACCTACCCACCAGTGCTGGCGAAGTGCTCAAGGTCAGTGCTGATGTTCTGAGATTAATTAATAGTCTTGTACTTGAAGACGGCTAGACTCAGGTGAAATTGTAGTCTCAGCAATATTGAATCCAAGACGGTGAAATTAATATCCAAATATGCATCTGTTGTTTGAGACTAGAAGAGTGATGCTATGTCATCATGGGGGATTCAGATTGTCAGTATTATCAAATCATCCTATGCTTGTTGAGGCTTAAAAAGATTAATGATTTGGTTCTCAGGCAATGGTTTTGAAAATGTAGTGCGGGTGGGCTTTGCTTTTTCTGAGATGCATCATAAAATTTGAATTGGCAGAAAAGCAAGTGGAGTGATTTGAGTAAGATTTGTTCAGACTGCCAATTGACCTGAGCTTAGTTGCCTTTAACTGTAATTCCTCTTGTGTGACTGTACGTGTATGTACAGTTTGTACCTATGCTACTAGAAATGTTCCAGTTGACCACAACCTATTGTTTGCAGACAAAATGCATTGTGGTGTGTGAGATATTTCTGTTAAATAGGAAATTATCAGGACCAGTAGTTAATCAAATTGACCATATGTGAAACATTGGCTGCTGTTTGTGTTTTCCAGAAATTCAGCCACCACTGCTCTTGCCATGTTTTGTTTTCTCCAACACGAGCTTGGCATACATACCTAATACATTTGGAAAGTTTTTTAAGAAATCTTCTGACAAAATTTTTTAAAAAAGGAATCAAGTTGAATATTAACAGTCATGACAAGCTTGGAGCTTTTGCATATGATGCAGACAGTTCTATTTGATACTTGTGGCTGTGAGGGATGTTTAACATCTTTCGACAACATCGCAGTTGTCAAAGCAGTAAGTTTGATGTGAATGGATTCCCAAAGCAAATATCTACCACCGTGGTAGAATTGCATGAGTTCAGAGAGGGTACAGCAATGACCTTGAAGCACCCTTGCAGCTAAGGGACATAACTGATGAGCCCTTCATCATGTTCTGTGTAACATTTCTTTGTTCGTGGCTCCTGTAGAAGCAAGGACTGATGTACATGACGGACGTAGTGGTAGAAGAGGAGGAGGCTCCAGTCCCCGATGTATATTACTATGATGACATGGATGGGGATGTGTTTGACGACTATATGAGTCTAGACAGTAAATCCTCTGCTTTTATCTATGAATGATGCAAAGAAGCAGCTGTTGCTGTAGCCACAAGAGTTGTAATGATATGCCATATTTTACCGTATAGCATACCATCCCTGAAAAGCATCACATGCCCTCCACGTGAAGCTTCAGACAAAAGATGAAATAACCGATCTGATTGGTTCCCCCAGGACCTTCAAACCTTGTAAAGATGAAGTACCTCAACCAGGTGATGCCAATGAAGGGTCCCAACTCTTATGGTTACATCTGTGTGTCTTATGCATTGTGATGCTGGTGACGCAGGTGATGCTTTGTGTTAATTACTCTGTGTTGTCCATGTTCTCTTTGTGACTGACCTGAGGAACCCTTTCCTTCAAGGATTTGTGAATTTTTTCTTCAGAAGAGGTGAGGTGAAATGGGGTTTAGTGTTGCGTCCAAGATTATTGCACTTGTTAAGCAGCTTGCATGCACATGTGTGTGTGTGTGGCTGCTTGTACTAGTCTGGACTGATGCACGCATATGCCAATTTATAGTGCTAGCCCACTGAGATACCATGCCGCAGTTTAACATGAATACCCCACTCAGACACAGTATACTGACTCCGAGCCAACCAGTCCTTGTTTTGCCAAGCGCCAGACAGGGTAACAACAAGTACCATCTTATAATGTCTTTTGGTATGACGCAGTCAGGGATCGAACCCCGTCTTCAGAAAAAACATTTTGTAGTGTGTTTCATTCCTGTTGTCTCTACCACTTTGACAAGTGTTACTTGTGGGTTGGATTTTAACTTCAGAATTTTTTTCATTGCAAAGTTGACCCACGGTAGAATAGGTCTTCAGCAACCCATGCTTGTCGTAAAAGGCTACTATGCTTGTCGTAAGAGGCGACTAACAGGATCGAGTGGTCAGGCTCGCTGACTTGGTTGATGCATGTCACCAATTGCGTGGATCGATGCTCATGATGTCAATCACTGGACTCGATTATTTACTGACCGCCATCATATAGCTGGAATGTTGCTGAGTGCGGAGTTAAACAACAAATAAACAAATCATTGCAAAGTTACAGTACAGGTGGTAGTTCCTTTATTACATTCTTATGAAATAAGTCTCACTGCTGTACCTTTATCAAACTATTTTGGATACCGGGGTAGAATAGGTCTTCAGCAACCCATGCTTACCATAAAAGGCAACTATGCTTGTCGTAAAAGGCGACTAACGGGATCGGGTGGTCAGGCTCGCTGACTTGGTTGATGCATGTCATTGATCCCAATTGCATGGATCGATGCTCATGATATCAATCACTTGATTGTCTGGTCCAGACTTGATTATTTACAGACCGCCTTCATATAGCTGGAATATTGCTGAGTGTGGCGTTAAACAACAAACCAACCAACCAACCAACCAACCAACCAAACTATTTTGACTGCGAGTACTCACCCACACAAGAGAATTCATAAAAATGCTAACAGGACTGGAAAACTTTTAAGGACCTCTCGGTTCTTTGATATTAATAAAGTAAAAGGAAGGAATATGGTGGTCCTTACCATTTCTGGAGTAGTATATGTAGGTGGATACGGATTACGTTACAAGATGAATCTTTGCCAAACGTGGTAGAGACACCAAAAAGCTCCAACAACTGCTGATGATGACACACTACTTACCAGTTCACTGTCAGAGCTTCAGGTAAATGGTCGCATCAAGTGTCACTCATTTAATACCAGTGGAAATGATGTGCAAGTCATGAGACAAGCATAGGAACCCAGAATTGGAGCATCATCTATGTTTTTGTTGACCCCTGGACCATTGGCTATCTTAATCACCTCAGCCTGAACTTCTGCAAAATCCATCAAGAACAATTTGTCAGGGTGCCTGCAGCAGTATGCCATTATCAGTCAGTATAGATCATTTGAAATAATTTCTGTTCATTTTATGTTGTCAACGATTGGGTCTGGTGTTTATGAGTGACATTATTGTGGAGAAAGCTGCACCGAAAATATGGCGCGATGACGTCGTGTTCGCAATGGCTGATGCTAATGTTAGGAGAGGTAATAGTGGCTTCTTGAACAGAAACATGGTGTTGAATCCTGGAGTCAAGAAATTTCACTGAATGTCAAAAGGGAGAAATTTGAAACAAATCTTTAGGGGGTTGGTTTCATTGCTGCAGAGACTAGTATTTTGTCAGCAACATTGGCACCATGCATATAGCCCGTGCTAGAGTCTGTCTCAGAGCTACAGATCAGTGTGAACGTCAGGTGTCTTCCATTACCAGTGAAAATGATGTGCAAGGATTGAGAGAAGCAGTAGAACCAAGAGACTCAGAAATGTATGTTTGTGTCAGGGATCAGTGACCCAGCTAGGTCCCCTCGCGATCTGATGGAGAGAGATTATTAAATGAGCATGCGTGTCATACTGATTTTATGAAACAAGTGTCAGAATGTTTGTATTTCCCAAACACCAGTGAGGGTAATATATAAATTCTTACACTACTTTCTAAAATCAGTATGACACACATGTGCAATAATTCCTTTATCATGCATCATTTCTTAATCCTTTTGAGGCGGGGTCGGGTAGCCTGGTGGTTAAAGTGTTCGCTCGTCACGCCGAAGACCTGGGTTCGATTCCCAACATGGGTACAATGTGTGTAGCCCATTTCTGGTGTCCCCTGCCGCCATATTGCTGGAATATTGCTAAAAGCAGCGTAAAACCATACTCACTCACTAATCCTTTTGATTTCCCGTTTAGAAAAATGCACAGATTACAACTGACGTCTTTTGTTGACAACTATTGTTGAATGACGTCAACAATCTTCTATCTTCAGCTACGTCGTTTCTAGTGTGAGGTCATTCCAACCTTATGCCACAATAAGATTTTGAATGACGTCAACAATACCATCTGCATGATGTAAACACTACACTGGTGCATGTGAAGTTGTGTTTGCACCAGTGTACATGCATACACTTTGTATGGTCTCTGTTATTTCTAACCATATAGGTAAGAAAATCTGTTCTGACCTCAGCTGGAATACCTCAAGAGCAACTGGTTGTGCAATCTTCAGTAGCATGTCCTAAGTCTGATGTCACTATAGATCATTTCTAGTCATGCCAGGTGTTTTCTGTTGTCTAGAAATTGGGTCTGGTGTTTATGACTGACATTGTTGTGGAAAAAGCGGAAGAAAAACATTTGATCATGTGGGCAATGGCTGCTCCGGTTGATGCCAATATAAGAAGAAAAGGTAATAATGGCTTCATAAACAGAAATCTGGTGTTGAATCCTGGAGTCAAGAAATGATCGCTGAATGTCAAAGGGAGAAATTTGCATGTGTACACTTTTTTGTTTGTTTCTGTAGTGACTAGATTTTCGCCATCAATATTAGCACCATGCATTTAACTCTTGGAAGGTATTTGGCCTTGATTTTTGTCTGGCCTTGCATTTGGAGATGGAGCCATGAAAATACTTTTAAAAGGCTTGAATCTTATGTACAAAGCCTGGTAAAGAGAAGTACTATGGAGTCTTGTATGTGTGTTATGTATTTGGCATGATGAATGGGACAGATGAAGTAGGATGGTGGTGGTGGAGGTGGAGGTGGAGGAAGAAGTGGCAAACTGGCAAGATGTGCTTCCCAGGATAAGTGGTAGTCATGCATGTACCGATCCAGTCAACTGTGATGATCATTACCAGTTACCAGTGAAATTGATGTGCAAGGATTGAGAGAAGCAGGAGAACCAGAGACTCAGAAATGGAGCATCGTGTATGTTTGTGTTCGGGATCAATGACCCAGGTCCCCTTGTGATCTGATGGATAGAGATTATTCTACGAGCATGCATGTACCATCGATTTTATGAAACTGGTGAGATGTACTTCCCAGGATAGGTGGTACAGTCATGTATCTATCTAGTCAACTGTAACAGTTTTAACAGTTCATTTTACATTTTTGAGTAAGAAATGCTGAATGTACACTAATAAAGTCAAGTACTAGGTCACATTGTGAAACTTCATGACCAGGTCTTAATGGTCAAAAACCTCCTTGCTCAGGTCTTGATGGTCAAGAGCCTCAGTGCTCATGTCTTTATGGCCAAGAGCCTCCTTACCCAAGTCTTAATGGTCAATAGCCTTCTTGCCTAGGTCTTAGTGGTCA
Organism: Haliotis rufescens; assembly: GCF_023055435.1. Lineage (NCBI taxonomy): Eukaryota > Metazoa > Mollusca > Gastropoda > Lepetellida > Haliotidae > Haliotis > Haliotis rufescens. Next base: position 3,944,610 of record NW_025963857.1, read on the forward strand.
AGGACCTTCTTGCCCAGGGCCCACTTGCACAAAGCCATCTTAGCACTAGGATGATCATAACTCCCATACTTTAACATAGGCTCATGATAGTCTTAGCGCTAAGATCGCTTAGTGCAAGTGCAAGAAGGTCTTTATGGTCAAGAGCCTCCTTGCCCAGGTCCGAATGGTCAAGAGCCTCCTTGCCCAGGTCCTAATGGTCAAGAGCCTCCTTGCCCAGGTCCTAATGGTCAAGAGCCTCCTTGCCCAGGTCCTAATGGTCAAGAGCCTCCTTGTTCAGGTCCTAATGGTCAAGAGCCTCCTTGCCCAGGTCCTAATGGTCAAGAGCCTCCTTGCCCAGGTTCTTAGAATAGGTCTTCAGCAACCCATGCTTGCCGTATGGCGACTATGCTGGTCGTAAAAGGCGACTATCAGGATTGGGTGGTCAGTCTCACTGACTTGGTTGATGCATGTCATTGATCCCAATTGCGTGGATCAATGCTCATGATATTAATCATTGGATTGTCTGGTCCAGACTCAATTATTTACAGACCGCCATCATATAGCTGGAATATTGCCGAGTGCGGCGTTAAACAACAAACCAACCAACCAACAACTGTTGGTTCTTTTGGTGGACTATTTGTCCATGTTTATCCAGTCCAAACACTCTTCAGGTTCTCCGTTTTCAGGACCTCGTTGTCCTTGTTTTGACCCTGCTTGTCGAGGCACAACTTCACTTTTTCCAGCTTGCCTGTGATGCAGGTGATCTTTGATAGAATGTTACTCAGTGTAGGTGAAACATCATTAGTTCTGCTGATCAGTATCATTAAGCTTCCAGGGCCCACTTGCACAAAGCCATCTTAGCGCTAAGATTATCATAAGCCTATGTTTAAGTATGGGAGTTACGATCATCTTAGCGCTAAGATAGCTTTATGCAAGTGGGCCCTGAACAAGGTCATATCTTATAGACAAGGCACCTGACTGCAGAACAAAAGATACATCCTTGCATTAGACTTTGAAAATGATCAATGGCAGCATCTACTGAATTATTGCATCAATAATTCTCCAAAGAACTGATAGAATATCTTCTATCCTGTACTTGGTGATTTACATCTAAATGCGACCCGTGAAGATTCCGGGGTAGAATAGGTCTTCAGCAACCCATACATACCGTAAAAGGCATCTATGCTTGTCATAAAAGGCGACTAACGGGATCGGGTGGTCAGACTCTCTGACTTGGTTGATACATGTCATCGATCCCAATTGCGTGGATTGATGCTCATGATGTCAATCACTGGATTGTCTGGTCCAGACTCGATTATTTTACAGTCCGCCGTCATATAGCTGGAATATTGCTGAGTGCGGCGTTAAACAACAAACAAAACAAACATCTAAATGCTCTCTGGTTAGATCTATAATGTCAAAGCAGATGTGCAGATGTCATGTGAGTGTTTGATCTCTAAAAGCATAAGCAACATGGCAGATAGGGGCACCACTTGTAATGTACATGTATGTTTTTGTTTCCTGACTCCAGAAGAGCGGCTTGGTATATTTAAGTGGGATGATCGTAGAAAAGAGCCGTCCTGACAAACAAGTTATTATGTTTCGGGATAATGTACCTGCGATGAATAATGGTAAGAAGCTACAAACAAGACATATTTTACACTCATCTTCAGGACGTATTCACTGTATTTAGATTCCTCTGCAATAGGTGTTCCCCTAGACTGTTTGTTAAGGTAGACTACTGTACAACAGCACTGATTTGTGTCCACCTGTATGTCTACATCAACAGACTCCCGGTCCTAATCATTGCTTTCCTAGAGGCTGGTTCTTTTGCAGCTTGGAAACATTTTACTAATTATTACTACAAAGTTCACAATGGTTGGTTTACAGATAAATGTCCCAGTGAATGAAACACTAATGATGAATTTCCTTGTACATAACATCTTAAATGGGATTTTTTCAAATTCAGGTCATGTATGTTTTATCAAATAATATTAATCAAGTGAGAATTCCTAGATGAATGAAGACAGTGATTACCGTATTCGACGTAATACTCGCCCAGGGCGCTCTCAAAATTAGATATAGGGAAAAACATAGTTGAATGATTAATTTCGTGGTTTATGCTGACAGCCTGAAATGTTTATCTACGACAGATATATTTTTCCAGAATTTAATTGCATATGATTAAGGATGGATAGAACACACGAGTGTGTATTATACGCGAATAAATAAGTCTTATGTACATTGATCAATTGGAAGGGATGCTAATTGGGCTTGTTCACTAGCTAATATATTAGCAAATATTGCCGTGGGCGCTTATTACGGTGAATACGGTAACACTGTTCCTTGTTCAGTTGTTGATGCAATTCAGTGTTATAAACTATGGTTTGTCTCAGAGGAAATCCTTTGGTAACTCTTTTGTTTCAACTCTTTTGTTCAATTTCTTCATCATAAACTTCATCGCAGGATTTGGGACTGTGCACATCTTGTTAAACATCCCAGTGGTTACATTTGCTGAGGACTGAGCCCATAATATATTGACTACGTATTGAAGATGAGTTCAGTCTGCTATTGGCATATGATGGTACAACTGACTGTGCCTGTACGGCCCTGTAACGTACTGCAACAAATAATCTTACTCAAAACACAGCTGCTTTGCTTCTTGCACAAGCTGTATAGTTTATGCTTCATCATGTATTCATCATAAGCTGTACTGTAATCTGAGCTAGTGATTGCAGAACAAAGGGGCTGTTGGGTAGCCTAGTGGTTAAAGCGTTCGCTCATCACACCGAAAACCCGGGTTCGATTCCAGACATGGGTACAATGTGTGAAGCCCATTTCTTGTGTCCCCTGCCATGATATTGCTGGAATAGTGCTAAAAGAAGTATAAAACCATACTCACTCATTCACTATTGCAGCACTTTTTTTCACTGTATAACATCGGCTATCAAGCAGGTTTGGGTCTGCCATGTTATCAAGACATCTGTGGTCTGTCTACCTTAGCCATTCAACCTGGACTGCTGAGAAAGACAAGTCCTCTCTAAAAGTACTAGCTCCAGCAAATGTATTTAAGAATTGACTGGTGGAAATATGTTGTTTGATATGAACTTATCACAATTATTGTAACATTAATGCTTCATGACAAGGTAATCTAAACTGACATCTCTCCTTGTGGTCATTAGATCTGTCTCCTAATGACAATTTACCCATGAAGATCCGGGGTAGAATAGGTCTTCAGCAACCCATGATTGCCCTAAAAGGCGACTATGCTTGTTGTATGAGTCGACTAACGGGATTGGGTAGTCGGGATTGCTGACTTGGTTGATGCATGTCATCGTATCCCAATTGCATGGATCGATGCTCATGATGTCAATCACTGGACTGTCTGGTCCAGATTTGATTATTTAGCTGTAATATTGCTGAGTGTGGCATTAAACAACAAACAAACCAAACAAAAACCAGTGGCAACTGTGAAAGTTGAAATATAATTCAGTGGGTTCATAAAGCTTATGTCTGGTATGATAGACATAGAAAAGGATGAAGTAGAAGATATGAATTGATAGTTCACCTCAAATATTGGCCATGGGATGATTGACAGACAGGTGTGTTTTCAACAATAGACACATCTCCTTGATATTTATACAGACAGACACATGCTTACAAGGGCAGTCACACGTAATTACATTTACTGTACACAAGACCGCTCTGTTGATGGTGTTGCATTTCAACATTATTTTTATTTTAAAACCTTTCAGGTTTTGGGTTGTTTGAAGATTCTGTTTGGTTAGACACCCTTATTTCTTGTTGGAGGTGATGTGTGAGGGTATTGGGTGGACACAATTGGTGACCTACCTGATGTTGTGATGATAGCTGGATGACATGGTGTAGTGCTCAGTTGGTTCGTATCTTCTGGACCTGACTGAAACATCTGGGAAGCCATGATGTGGGTATAATGTTTCTGATTGGATACAATCCCCTCACTCACTCACTGGCTGTGTTTCTATGAAAGAGCCTGCAGCACATAGATGATTGGAGTGATTTTTTAGCTCACCTGACTGAAAGTCAGGTGAGCTTCTGTTGTGTACTCTTTCTCTATCATCAGTTAAAATCCTCTCCTCTGGACTGATGATGCCGAAACTTGCTTGTACCCACCACTGATGACATTCTGATTCGTTCAAGAAGTTCAAACCAAATTTTCAATATGGCCGCCACTTCTTCTTGTACACAACGTCAAGTATGTTGCTCAATTGAGGACTAATACACTTCGACCTTCCCATCTGTCTTTTGAAGAGGGAAACATGATTCATTATTAAACCAAATAATACACCAATGTTTGGGAAGCCATGGCGGTTGATTACTTTGAATTAAAACACCAATGTAGGTAGTTCTTAGTGCTTACAGACAGCCTGTGCAGATGTGGTTCATACACCAGGAATTTGTTTGACTGTGTACTTTGCAGGAACTGTGTTGTTTCAAGGTGAAAGATGTAGCGATCCTAGGCTGCTGTGATACTTCTTGGTCTTCCTGTTGTTGGACGATATCTGCAGGTGCTATGTTGTCAGTGTCATACCCTTTGTCCAGAATTGTGTTCTGGTCAACATTGAAATGCCTTGACACTGATGCTTGTCATTCACGTCTGCCAATAGCCTTATTGAGTCTTGTCATTATGAGTTTCAAAATTCACTTCATTTACTGAATGATTTGTGAAAACCACATGTATCCTAAACTGTGACTTGCATGTGAAAACTGCTTTTCAGCTTCCCAAGGGAATGAATCATGTTAATGTCAGAGGTCATCGATATTGACTCAAGGACAATTAAACAACTTTCTAGTTGTATATAATTTCAAGTAATTTCAGATCCCTTTTTGTTTGTCTAGAAACTGGGTCTGGTGTTTTTGACAGACATCACTGTGGAAAAAGCAGCTCCTCGATTGGAATTTGAAAGGGTTGCCTTTGGTGGTAGAGTTGATGCAGACATTAGGTTTAAAGGTAACAATGGCTTCTTCAACAGAATGGTTTGGTCTTGATTTTGCTTTCATTGTTGCTTAATTCTCTTTACCTTGTTTGTTCAGGTCCTGCCTGTTCAGGTCATACATGTTGAGGTCCTCTTTCCTCTTGTCCTTTTTGTTCAGGTCCTGCCTGTTCAGGTTTAACATGTTGAGGTCCTCTTTCCTTTTGTCCTTTTTGTTCTGGTCCTACCTGTTCAGGTCATACATGTTGAGATCCTCTTTCCTTTTGTCCTTTTTGTTCAGGTCCTGCCTGTGCAGAACGTGCTCGTCAAGGTCCTGCTTTACTTCATCTTGTTGGTTCATGCCCTCCTTGTTACGTCTTTTTGTGGAGGACCTCGCTTGTCCCAGTTCTCATTGCATACCAGTCTTCATTGGTCATGGATCGGTCCTCCCTGGAATAGTCCTCATTGTACAGTTCCTCCCCCTCTGTGTCCTGCTTGTCCCAGTTCTCATTGCATACCAGTCTTCATTGGTCAGGGATCGGTCCTCCCTGGAATAGTCCTCATTGTACAGTTCCTCCCCCTCTGTGTCCTGCTTGTCCCAGTTCTCATTGCATACCAGTCTTCATTGGTCATGGATCGGTCCTCCCTGGAATAGTCCTCATTGTACAGTTCCTCCCCCTCTGTGTCCTGCTTGTCCCAGTTCTCATTGCATACCAGTCTTCATTGGTCATGGATCGGTCCTCCCTGGAATAGTCCTCATTGTACAGGTCCACTCTCTTAGTGGTCTGGTAGATAGATTGTATTTTTAGGTTGTAGGTACCCTGAATTCTAGTTAAAGGAAATTGGAGCGGGTGTTGTCACAGTAGGGAAGGGATACTTCTTGTATGGGTTACCCTGCCCCCTCAAATGCAACCTTCTGATGCTGTGGTTGATGAAGCTGGATTGAATGGAGTCGTGCTCAGTTGTTCCCCATCTGCTAGACCTGGCAGCACAATGAGGTTGATATAGATGTAACAATACAAGCTTGGGATACAATCCACTCACTCACTCACTCACTCACTCACTCACTCACTCACTCACTGTGTTTCTATGACAGAGACAAGGACTACACTACATGACTATTTTGATGGTTGAAGTGGATCCACCCATTTTTATGCATCGCAGAAGAATGTTTAAGACTTTTGGTATGATTGTTTTTGGGGACATGGGTGATCGTTTTGTGTGTTGTGGTGGGGTAGGTTATGGTAGTGTTGTGGTGGGATATTGTGTGGTAGTGTTGTGGGATGGTAGTATGTTATAGTCTTGTGGTTGTGTAATGTGTAGTAGTGTTTTGGTGTTGTGGTGGGGCAGTGTGTTGTAGTGTGATAATCTATTGTAGTGGGGTAATGTGTTGTAATTATTCTTTAGTCTAGATTGGTTTGCATGTGGATGCATCGATGCCTCTTACAATGAGACAAACAAGTCGACAGAGGAAACACCTTTACTTACCACCCTCTCCTCCAAAGATTGCTGACTGCAGCGGAGATCTGCTTCCTCAGGGAAACAGTCTTTTCTCACTATCATGATGGTGGAGGTAGAGAGACCTTGATTCGAACATCTGCCGATTGAACATTGTAAAGGAAGAGTTGTTAATGATGAGTTTCGGTTTATGAATGATGACCTTGGTATGTTATCTGTAGATGGAGATATTGTCATATCTGCTGTTGACGTGGTTGTGCATGTTGTCATACTGAAAAGGATTCATCTCTTTTCATGGAAAGGCTTTGTCAGTGGATCAAGTCAGAGAGATTGTGTTAATTAGGGCTCCAAGTACTTAGGGCCTGGATCGGTTTCAGCAAAACTTGAGTCCATTATTGATGACTCAAGTACTCACTAAGGGGAAGTAACTCTAAATTCAAGTATTTTTCTTAATTTCAATACACATTTTGTATGTAATGAAAGAAAGAAAGCTAGTTGCATTAGTCATCTACGCTACAAGTGAGAGCTGTTGTATATCTATAGAAAGGTATTGATTATTTCTTTTCTTCTGAGGGGGCATGGGTGGCTAAGGCGCAGCGATTCGCTGTGCAGAGTTGCGTCCCTTGGGCACGCCAGAAACCTATGATTGTGGGTTCGAATCCCGGATCGCCCTGATTATGTTTCTAGGTTTGTCAGCACCATACCCGTGCTCGTGGGTTTCACTAAGGTGGTAAACGTCTCAGACCTGGATCACTTCGGGCTTTTCTCCCACATTAAGCTGACACGCATTGATATGACTGGAATACTGTTAAAAGCGGCGTTAAACACAACTCAACAACTTTTCTTCTGTAATTTCAATGGGTGATTCTTCTGTCAGTAAAATGTTCAATCACATACAATCTCATTTTAACAGGCACATTCTTGTAAAATTGCTACAAATAGATTTCAATTGATTAATATTTTAAACAAATTTCAAACAAAGTTCAAAGACATTTTAACGTCAGTGCGACTGCCTTGCACTAGGTATATAGGTCTGCATGGCCCACACTCGGGGACTTGGTTGATGCATGTCATCGTTTCCCAACTGATTCAATCAATGCTCATGATGTCAATCACATGATTGTCTGATCCAGACTTGATTATTTACTGATATTGCCGAGTGTGGGGTTAAATACCAAACAAGATAACAAAACATGTCCCACAAAGTAACCATATAAAAATTTAACACAGGTAGGTTTATTTACGTGGTACGTTGTACATATATATATTGTTTTGTTTTATTTGCTAGAAGAAGAAAAGAAGAAAGCTGCATAAGTCTACACACTTAGCTCTTATTCATAAAGATAATTACATCCTCAAAATGTTTTTATTATTTGGTGGGGGGGTAGCCTATTGGTTAAAGCATTTGCTCATCACGCAGAAGACCATCACGCCTGTTTGTCTGGTTTCGATTCGACTGATACAATGTGCAAATCAGGTATCTTGTCTTGAGACATGACTGTGAAAAGTCGTACAAGAATATGCAATTTGTCCTGGTTCGATTCGACTGATACAAGGTGCAAATCAGGTATCTTGTCTTGAGACATGAGTGTGAAATGTGGCCTCCATGGACGCCAAATTGAAAAACATGTTTGGCCATTATTCAGTCATTTTTATTCAAAGTATAATGACATTGGTTAGATTGATGTAGTTAGTATATACAGTACTGGGGCCGTACGCATATTTTCTGTTTTTGTGTGATATTTTTAGTTTTGAACTTGATTTGACCTCTCGGCCTTGACCATAGTGAAAGCTGAAACTTCTTATGCCCAATTTTCTTTTTCTTTAAAAATATAGGGGCTCAACAAATGTCCTGTTTTGAACTTCAATATACATATGCACCTTTCTCTGAAATTCTCTCAAAATGCATTTCCTCACATTGTATACAAAAATCACGTGACCACTGAAGCTGAAACTTCACAAGCTGGTTCCTACCAACAGAAACATCTGAATTATTTCAGGAGGTTAGAATCAGTGGCCGCCATAAAAAAATGATAAGGCTAATAGCACTTTTTTTTGCTTTTTTTGTTTGTTGACTGCCTATCCACACAATGTGAGGCATTTTGTTGTTATTTATCTAATTTTTAAAATGTAATGTCGATTTGTATGGATCCACTGGTCGTAATACAGACTAAATCTCTCGGTGTCTCATAATGTCTGTCTGATGTGTCTCGCACACAAGCACCTGTTGGCAATTGGTGCCGTACATGACCATGGACTTCATTCTTTGCTTGACAAATGGCTGTTCTTTCCTTCCTCCAGGAAAGTGGCTTGGTCTATATGAGTGGCATGACAGTTACCCAATATGAAGCTCCAGATTTTAGGGAAATTTTCATGGAAGATGATCTACCCATGATGGCCAATGCAGGTAGGCTGACACCTGGTTACCATGGACATAGAAATCTTAATGTTCTGTGTGGAAAGGAAGTGATTATGTTATAGATTTGATGCTTGGTTTCATGTATCAGAAGGAGGTTTGAAATTGAGAGTATTAATCTGACGATATTTGTGGTGCCTTCTACAAGTTTGATTGTGATGAGGTTGATGTGGTGTATTGACGGTGCAGTGGAGAGAGGAAAGCCTACTTTAGGATGAATGATTGAGCGGACATGATTGTTCTTCATGATTGACCACAGAGGTGGCTGGAGATAACTATGAGATATTTGCATTGGTTCACTTCCCTCAATCAACTTGTCATGGGTACTTGTTCCAAATATTAAGGGGCAGTGAGGTAACCTCACCAAACCACACCAAAGGCCTTGGTTCAATGTCCCACATGGGTTCAATGTGTGAAGCCCCTTTCTGGTGTCCCCTCTAGGATATTGCTGGAATATTGATTAAAGCAGCATAAAACTATACTCACTCACTCACTCACTCACTCACTCACTCACTCACTCACTCAACCACTCAACCACTCACTCACTCACTCACTCAACCACTCAACCACTCAACCACTCACTCAACCACCCTTGCGCGCACGCACTCACTCACTCAACCACTCACCCAAGACCCACTCACCCAAGACCCACTCACTCACTCACTCACTCACTCACTCACTCACTCACTCACTCACTCACTCACTCACTCACTCACTCACTCACTCACATGAAGTGTCAGCTTTGTGAGCCAGGTCAATGGTTTGAATCCATTCTCTCTATAAGTCACGGTTTGCCTATACCGGATGAGATCTCCTGCTTTATGCTTCCTGGCCTCTCAACAGTCAAGTGTTTCCGTCTCTGCACGAGTTGATGTTCCTACCAGATAGTTTCAATCAAGGTGTTCCACTCTTCTCACAAGATGTCATTGTCTTGTTTTTGCCTCCCTGTCACTAAACCATTATCTACAAGAAGAATATTGGTTCAGAACTTACCGCTTCCTGTCTGCTTTTATGAATCACTCACAGCTAATATTTTCCTCACAACTTCTATATTTCCCCCTCTGGTGGTGGTGTTTTCCTCAGCACATTCGATGTGACTTACGCATGGGAACTGCATGTGACTAACACTGTTGATGAAACGGATCGTGTTTAATGTAACAGCATGTTCATGTCTTGTTGCCATGGTCACTAAAGGCCAGACAATCACTGATTTTGTTTCACGGGTAAGCATAGCCTAAAATTTGCAAATCTGAAGAAAAAGAACAGAAGTTTGCTCAATTAAGTGTGAAAATAGTTCATTTAAACTGTTTTACTGTTTCAAAGTTTAAAACTATGTTATATTGCTTTACTTCATCTTGGCTTATATTGATCTGTTAAACTTGAAGAAAGATTGGTCTAGTGTGACAGATGATGAATGATTATTGTATAGTGCCATGTGTCTATCTCCATTCAATTGTTGCATAGAGCTTGTTAGACACCAAGATTTTGGAAACGTAGTGACCTTGACACATTAGATAGGTATGGTTGAGATGGACAAAAGTTTGTAAGTTGTCAAGAAATAATTAAGGACTTCAGGTATGGCCATAGCTTCCATTAAAACTGTGTTTGAACCAGAGAAATATTTAACATAAAATGATAAATCCCTTCTACGAGTGATGTGTAGGTTTAGAATCTCTTTTCATATTTAATAATACAAGTTAATAATCAGAACAAAGACTATTCAAATACTATTTGTACATATTGTAAATCTGGGTCCATTGAAAACAAGTTTCATGTTCTGTTTATTCGCGATGCCTTTGCTTCCCAAACAGAGAAATATTTGCCCGATTTAATAAATACATACGTAAATCACCAATTTGTGTACAATTTACTCAACTCATTGATGTACAAACTATTAAGTCAGTAGCCATCTTTATCAAACACATTTTCTTTGTTCTTAATTTAGCAAATGTCCTGTCAGTCATGTGACTACCAATTTTATTTTGTTCATTGAAATGTTCTCTGGGCTACAAAGGCCAATACTCAATAAACACGTCTGTCTGTCATACTGACTCTTATGTTGTAACAAAACAGTGTGGACTTTTGTTTTCCTACAAATACTGTTTAAATAAGATTGTAAGATTTTGTCCACGAGTCTTCCTGATTGTCACTCCCACTGTTAACTTCAGAGTATATCTGGGCGGTCGGGTAGCCTAGTGGTTAAAGCGTTCGCTCGTTACGCCGAAGACCCGGGTTCGATTCCTGACATGGGTACAATGTGTGAAGCCCATTTCTGGTGTCCCCCGCCGTGATATTGCTGGAATATTGCTAAATGCGGCGTAAAACCGTACTCACTCACTCAGAGTATATGATAACTATGCCTACTTGATCAAACCAATGGCCCTTATTCAAGTTAGAAAAGATTTTGGGGGGGATATCATATGTCTTGATTCCAGGTTTCAAATACCAAAGTGATTATCTTTTAATATTTCTTTTGAGCTATGATGGTGTACCTTTTAATTTGTGTCAATTTTCTCAGTAATTTATACAGCACCTTATCTTATAAATACATATCATTGATATATTTTCTACAGCATATTTTATCAAACCTGTATTTAACGTATTCTCGTATCTTGGTGTGCTAAAACTCTCTTTGTGATATGTCATACTGATCTAATCCTGGTTATTCCGATGTGTGTTGAAGTGTAGACCTGGTTACTAGGGCATGTTTGTCTTCTGTCAGGCGGCATGCCAGAAATTGCACAGGCAGCAGGACCTGGAGTTGGAGCTGGAGCTAAACCAAAGTATGCTGAGGTTGGACGCACACGCAAGTTCTTCCCTGAGGCCTGGCTTTGGAAGAATGGGACGTTAAGGTAAGTTTTGCTTACTCATTGTTATTTTATCCCACAGCAGGGTTCCTGGGTCCCACAAGGACATATCTTTTCTCATTGCCCCTCCCACGGATAACTTTCCTGATACTGTTGTTTCGCTTAATGGCTTCCATATATTTCACTAGTTTCAATGCAAAAACAGAAATATCATATAAACAAATCTGTACTGAATTATGCAAGGTAATCCTGTTATAACACTTATTTTTAAACTTATCCTATCACACACTTTACATTTCTTCCTTCTTCTTTCAATCCTTTTGTGGAAACGTCCTAAAACATATTTTCCAGCTTCTAAAACATTTCGCCCAAACACATCTCACATTACTAGTCACTAGTCACTAGTAGAAAGTCACTTTGCCTCCACGTGACAGAACAGTTCTACCTGAAGAAGTCATCTCGTATTCTACAACTGCCACCCAGGTTCCACAGGTAATATGAACCCCGGCTCTTTACACATGATCTCCTCATTGCCTACAGGAGAAAGGAAGAGTAGAGAATGTTCTTGAACCTCTGAAGGAGACCAACTTTTCCACTCTAGAGACCGACAGGAGAAGTCGCATTGATCGACAATTGTGGGATTGACAGCTCGCAAAGCGACACAAGTGTCAACATTCGCAGACTCCCAAGGTTCGACATTTCAGAGATTGATGTTAGAATGCTACCGCAATACGCCACCACAAGATCAGAAAGGATCGACTTTCGACCCTCTTCTCTTCCTCGTTCTACATCCCTGGGTGACAAGCATCTGGACCATCTCCCACAGCAGATCGTCTTCTCCGTCACCTGCACTTGCACCTTGACCTCCTTCCAGCTAGTACAGTTTCAACCCTACCCTTACTGACTTCATGGGATCATTGAGATCAGCCTTCCCTATCGACCTCGGACTTTGAATTGCTTCTACAGCCCTTGACTGCGGCCTTCCACCAATGCACTGGGCAGTCGACAACACCTCCTGCCGTTGGCACTCAGACAACCTTTCTACCTCTGACAGTGGCAGCAACTACTTGGTCTTCTGAGGGGCCAACAGCTACATCCATTTCAGTGTTTTCTGAAGCCATATCTACAGGACAAAAACTGCAGGACCCATCCCTAAACATCTCCCGGTGTCACTGCACCATCATCTGCAGTGTCGGAGTTGAATGTCTGCGACGGAATCACCAGTGACAGGGCACTGGTCCATAGAAGATACGACTCTCCACCTCAACTACCTAGAGTTCAAGGCAGTATCCCATTGAGCGGAAGTTCTCCATTCATCACACCTCATGATCCAGTCGGACAATATCTCAGTCATCTGATATGTCCCTTCTGTCTCTAGCGATGGAGTTCATCCAGTTGGTTGACTCTCTGGGCATTCGAGTCTGAGCAAGACACATTCTTGGGGATCAACAACATCATAGCAGACTCTCTATCCCGACCAGATCAACCATCCCCATCAGAGTGACCTCTACATCTGATGATCTTGTAGTATATTTGCCGCCTCTACTCTTGTCCAGACATCGACCTCTTCACCACCCAATCAGACACTCAACTACCAAGGTTTGTCTCTCCCATACCAGACCAGGAGGCATAGCCATATCGTGGAGGAAGCTCTGGGCGTGTACTTCAAATGGTTGCAACCAAAGCAAAGCTACATTTGTTTTTGATCATGCCTTATTGGCCAGCTCGCTGTCGGTTCCGTTTTGGTAAACATCACAAATGGAAAACACCATCCACTTCCGTTTCGCAGGGACCTTCTTCTCCAGCCTCCCATCTGCTGCACCTGTCGCCAGAAACCCTCCATATATGTGTCTGGTTCATCTCCAGAAGTCCCTAATGGCCAAGAGGTATTCAAGACTAGTATCTAAGAACATCACCAAAGCTCATCGCACCTTCACTAAGGCACTAAACGATCATAAATGAAGGCTTTTGAGAGATATTGTCATGGCTGGGACATCACCTTGCCAAGCACTGCTTTGCCACAACAGGTTTCTGAATATCTCCTGCATCTCAGGTCTATCAGGAAGCTCAAGGGTTTTACTTTGGCTACATGTCACAGCTATTAATTTGGTCATCGCTAGCATGACTGGCACGAAGATCTGAGTTGGCCTGAACTCCAAGCCCTCATCCGCTCTTACAAGCTTGCTGACTAATTGTCTAGGTATTGCCCACTCTAGCATCAGCTTCTAGGGTCAGTGAGATTCATGCACTGGACATTAATAGAGTTTGTTTCGAAAGGCAGAGTCATGGTAAGGTTCATCTTGGTTTCCGTTCAGACTTCATCACGAGAATCAGCTTCCAGGTCCACCAGAAAAGCTGTTTATTATCCCGTCCCTGGCATCCATTCTAAATCTGGAAGATCGTGAAGACATTGTGCCCAGTCTGAGTGCTCCATATCCACCTCAAAGCTTCGTCAACACTCCATCGATCAAGAAAGAGGCTGTTCATTCCATTATCCAAGGCAACCAACTTAGAAGCCTGCCAGTCTCCTTCTGGTTATGATCGACGATCATACGTGCCTACACTTTTGCCGGCTTGCCTCCCCCTATGACGTTTAATTCTCTCGAGAAAAGAACTGTCACCTCCACGATGGTGCTGCACAGTAACTGCACCCTCAACGCAACCATGGAAGGATGTGTGAGATAGAATAAGTATAAAAATTTAAAATTTTACATTAAATTGTATGTTTCTATGCTTGTCCTATATCAAATTATATGCCCACCTATCCATCCCCCCATCACAGTAACACTAGTGTGAACCGCCTCCGTGTTCTAGTGGTAGAGCGTCCGCCCGGAGAGCGGAAGGTCCAGGGTTCGATCCCCGACCGCGTCATACCAAAAGACGTTAAAAGATGGTACTTGTTGTTACCCTGTCTGGCACTCGTCATTAAGGGGCTAAAACAAGGACTGGTCGGCTCGGAGTCAGTATACTGTGTCTGAGTGGGGTATTCATGTTAAACTGCAGGATGGTATCTCAGTGAGCTAGCACTCTAAATCGGCATCAGTCCAGACTAGTACAAGCAGCCACACAAACACGCACACGTACATACACGTCGTTATACAAGTCGTTATACAAGTGCAATAATCTTGGACGCAATGTTAAAGCCCATTTCACCTCATCTAACACTCGTATGCCAGCTCTAAGAAGAATGATGTGGCATACGGTGTCAGGTGGTCAAACCGCTTATGTCACAATGCACAGGAATGTAGTACATGACCCACTTGTTTGGGTGGTGACTATGGTGATGCGATGGGTGTCCGGGCGAAATGTGTTTAGAAGCTGGAAACTATGTTTTAAGGCGTTTCTACACAAGGATCAAAAGAAGGAGGAAGAAATCCATAGTGTGAGACAGTTTTTGGAAATATATCTGACTCGAAATGCCATGTACACGGAATACAATGGAACCCTCCTTATCCAAACACTTGAATTTCTCAAGGGATTGTCTAAACCCTCCTTATCCAAACACTTGAATTTCTCAAAGAATTGTCTAGATAAACAAATTTCCACACATATGTGAATCACATAGTACACTGACCATGGTTACCTCCCTACATAATTGAAACAAACTATATAACAAAATGCACTCTTCGATATACCTTTCTATCATTCCAAATTCATCTTAATCCACTGTCATCTAATGCTCCAGCCCCTATGGTGTTGGTTGCATGTGATGACCCACTCAACGAACATCACGTATTGACACTGTCCAGTAAGTGGAGCATTATGGTGTGCAATTTTAATTTATTAGTAAAGTCGCAGTCCACTTCCAGAAACCAGATTTCCAGAGAAATGAAGCCTTTCAAATAGTCATTGTTCATAAAGTCGTACTGTAGCTGGGATTTCTACATAAACTGGGTCTGGACAAATGAGGTTTCTTTGCATATGATTGTTTTTCAATGAGATAAACAAAAATGTGTTTATGTATGACATCTTTTTCAGTGATCCTGGTACAGTAACTATCTCTGAGACGGTGCCTGACACAATCACGACATGGGTGGCAACAGCTTTTGCTATCAGTCCTGAGAAGGGGCTCAGTATCACCTCACAAAGCTCCAAGGTAAGCATAGATGCTCAGTATCACCTCGAAAAGCTCCATTGTAAGCATAGATGCTCAGTATCACCTTGCAAAGCTCCATTGTAAGCATAGATGCTCAGTATCACCTCACAAAGCTCCAAGGTAAGCATAGATGCTCAGTATCACCTCGAAAAGCTCCATTGTAAGCATAGATGCTCAGTATCACCTTGCAAAGCTCCATTGTAAGCATAGATGCTCAGTATCACCTCACAAAGCTCCATTGTAAGCATAGATGCTCAGTATCACCTCACAAAGCTCCAAGTTAAGCATAGATGCTCAGTATCACCTCACAAAGCTCCATTGTAAGCATAGATGCTCAGTATCACCTCACAAGGCTCCATTGTAAGCATCAATGCTCTGTATCACCTCACAAAGCTCCATTGTAAGCATAGATGCTCAGTATCACCTCACAAAGCTCCATTGTAAGCATAGATGCTCAGTATCACCTCACAAAGCTCCATTGTAAGCATAGATGCTCAGTATCACCTCGCAAAGGTCCAAGTTAAGCATAGATGCTCTGTATCACCTCACAAAGCTCCATTGTAAGCATCAATGCTCTGTATCACCTCACAAAGCTCCAAGGTAAGCATAGATGCTCAGTATCACCTCACAAAGCTCCATTGTAAGCATAGATGCTCAGTATCACCTAACAAAGCTCCAAGTTAAGCATAGAGCCTCTGTATCACCTCACAAAGCTCCAAGGTAAGCATAGATGCTCTGTATCACCTCACAAAGCTCCATTGTAAGCATAGATGCTCAGTATCACCTCATAAAGCTCCATTGTAAGCATAGATGCTCTGTATCACCTCACAAAGCTCCATTGTAAGCATAGATGCTCAGTATCACCTCACAAAGCTCCAAGGTAAGCATAGATGCTCAGTATCACCTCAAAAAGCTCCATTGTAAGCATAGATGCTCAGTATCACCTTGCAAAGCTCCATTGTAAGCATAGATGCTCAGTATCACCTCACAAAGCTCCATTGTAAGCATAGATGCTCTGTATCACCTCACAAAGCTCCATTGTAAGCATCAATGCTCTGTATCACCTCACAAAGCTCCAAGGTAAGCATAGATGCTCAGTATCACCTCACAAAGCTCCACTGTAAGCATCAATGCTCTGTATCACCTCACAAAGCTCCATTGTAAGCATAGATGCTCAGTATCACCTCACAAAGCTCCAAGGTAAGCATAGATGCTCAGTATCACCTAACAAAGCTCCAAGGTAAGCATAGATGCTCAGTATCACCTCACAAAGCTCCATTGTAAGCATAGATGCTCTGTATCACCTCACAAAGCTCCATTGTAAGCATAGATGCTCAGTATCACCTCACAAAGCTCCATTGTAAGCATAGATGCTCTGTATCACCTCACAAAGCTCCATTGTAAGCATAGATGCTCAGTATCACCTCACAAAGCTCCATTGTAAGCATAGATGCTCTGTATCACCTCACAAAGCTCCTTTGTAAGCATAGATGCTCAGTATCACCTCACAAAGCTCCATTGTAAGCATAGATGCTCAGTATCACCTCACAAAGGTCCAAGTTAAGCATAGATGCTCTGTATCACCTCACAAAGCTCCATTGTAAGCATCAATGCTCTGTATCACCTCACAAAGCTCCAAGGTAAGCATAGATGCTCTGTATCACCTCACAAAGCTCCATTGTAAGCATAGATGCTCAGTATCACCTCACAAAGCTCCAAGGTAAGCATAGATGCTCAGTATCACCATGAAAAGCTCCATTGTAAGCATAGATGCTCAGTATCACCTTGCAAAGCTCCATTGTAAGCATAGATGCTCAGTATCACCCCACAAAGCTCCATTGTAAGCATAGATGCTCAGTATCACCTCACAAAGGTCCAAGTTAAGCATAGATGCTCTGTATCACCTCACAAAGCTCCATTCTAAGCATAGATGCTCAGTATCACCTCACAAAGCTCCATTGTAAGCATCAATGCTCTGTATCACCTCACAAAGCTCCATTGTAAGCATAGATGCTCAGTATCACCTCACAAAGCTCCATTGTAAGCATAGATGCTCTGTATCACCTCACAAAGCTCCATTGTAAGCATAGATGCTCAGTATCACCTCACAAAGCTCCATTGTAAGCATAGATGCTCTGTATCACCTCACAAAGCTCCATTGTAAGCATAGATGCTCAGTATCACCTCACAAAGCTCCATTGTAAGCATAGATGCTCAGTATCACCTCACAAAGCTCCATTGTAAGCATAGATGCTCTGTATCACCTCACAAAGCTCCAAGGTAAGCATCAATGCTCAGTATCACCTTGCAAAGCTCCATTGTAAGCATAGATGCTCTGTATCACCTCACAAAGCTCCAAGGTAAGCATAGATGCTCAGTATCACCTTGCAAAGCTCCATTGTAAGCATAGATGCTCTGTATCACCTCACAAAGCTCCTTTGTAAGCATAGATGCTCAGTATCACCTCACAAAGCTCCATTGTAAGCATAGATGCTCTGTATCACCTCACAAAGCTCCAAGGTAAGCATAGATGCTCAGTATCACCTTGCAAAGCTCCATTGTAAGCATAGATGCTCAGTATCACCTTGCAAAGCTCCTTTGTAAGCATAGATGCTCAGTATCACCTCACAAAGCTCCATTGTAAGCATAGATGCTAAGTATCACCTCACAAAGCTCCATTCTAAGCATAGATGCTCAGTATCACCTCGCAAAGCTCCATTGTAAGCATAGATGCTGTCCGATGTGCTGGGCTGCATGACTAATGTAACATAACATTTACCCACTTGCACTGATAGCCAAACTACTCAGAGAACAGACAAATACCTTAAGAAATATCAGTAATCTGACATGTATGGTGCATGAACAGCTAGTTTCCCCGAAGAATATCTGGGTTAGAATTAGTCTTCAGCTGCCAATGCTTGTGACAAGAGGCGACTTTTGGGATCAGAAGATCAAGCTTGCTGACTTGGATGATATATGTCATTGAATCATATTGCATAGATTATGCTCATAGTGTCAATCACTGGATTGTCTGGATATGTTTCCTGGTAATAGTTACTGTACAACATTAGATATTCTGAAACATATTCCCCCTATTGCCAATATGTGGTAGATTAAACTGGCAATCAGGCATTCTCAGTTGGACTAATCTTTGTGATAAATCTATATTTCAGATAAAAACATTCCAGCCATTCTTTGTGTCTGTGGCTCTGCCATATGCAATGAAGAAAGGTGAGAACTTCCAGATGAGGGTGACCATCTTCAACTACATGAACCAGAGCACTCCAGTAAGTAGGCTGTTCTAGCAGACCTCCCAGAGGTATTTCTTCCATTTGGGAGTCAAAATATTCCTCATTGATGTAACCCTATGTGCTTTAACATAACTGTAACTGATAATATTGATCAACCCAAATTTTCCTTCCTTAATGGATTTACAAATACTTCCTAATTTGAACTGATCTGGATTGTTATTCAAAAGGAAATAATACTTTGTGTAATATCATGCTTTAAAGAAATGATTCCAGAGGGTCTGGTAACACTCCCACAAATAATTCAATTTGGAAATGAATAAGGATTTTATAAGGGGAGTTAGTATTCTTTCATCCATGTATTCACAATTTGTTGAAATTCATATAATTTTACTTATGGATGACAGTGAAGGTGTACGAGCACGTTCCTCAAGTTTCTCCATTTACCAATGGTCCAAGATGCCTTCTTGTTTTACTGACTTGTCACTTGTCAACAATTTGCTCAATTGACTCATTTATTATGACATCATTTAACATTCATACCAGAAGAATTTATCAATCAACCTTCATATTATTTCTGTGGTATGAGTACTTGAACATTCTTAACATCTTATGTTGACAGGATGTAGACACTCTTGATCAGATGATGTAGACACTCTTGATCAGATGATGTAGACACTCTTGATCAGATGATGTAGACACTCTTGATCAGGGGATGTAGACTCTCTTGATCAGATGATGTAGACACTCTTGATCAGATGATGTAGACACTCTTGATCAGGGGATGTAGACACTCTTGATCAGATGATGTAGACACTCTTGATCAGATGATGTAGACACTCTTGATCAGGGGATGTAGACACTCTTGATCAGATGATGTAGACACTCTTGATCAGGGGATGTAGACACTCTTGATCAGATGATGTACAGACTTTTGATCAGGAACGTTACAATGAAACACTTAAGTCCATACATTTGTAGCTTTTCTCTTGATCATGTATGTAATAAGTTAAATGACAATCTCATCTTATTCAGGTGAAAGTTACCCTGAAGAAATCAGATGACTTTGGAGTGGTTGAGTCCGTTGGAGGAGTAGAATCTGCAGTATCTAAGGAAGTTGTGACAGAAGTTCAGGTAACATGGCCGGGTCTTTTCTGTATGCCAAAGGACATTACATGATTGTACTTGTTCTTACCCTGCCAGATTTTTACAAAAAATAATATACCATCCCCAACAGGTTTTTACAAGAGGCATCACTTGGGTGAGATCCTACAAACTATCGCTACAATGAAATTGTATCACAATACTTTGCAGAACATTTTAACGTCATCGGTTACAATGACATCACAATCAAATTACATGACTGATCTATCTGTCACTGAGGCAGGTGAGCACTGTTTTTCACACAAATTGAAAAAGTTGGAAGAATGACTTTGGATGATAAATAGAATCCTACCCATGTGTATTTTAATATCTAATATATAAGCACTCGTCAAGCCTCTTCAGATTTTTCAACTTTTAACTTGTGTTGATATAGTTGATATAAAAAAACACAAGGTGTGACATTCTCTTTTTGTCATGGAATTAGTTTTCCTCTGATCTTAAGCTGGGAATTCCTATGCTTCCAGGTCGAAAAGAATGTCCCAAAGGGCGTCGTCTTCTGGATTTCTGCCAAGAAACTTGGTCCAATCAAAATAAGTCTGGTGGCGCAGCCCGATGCTTCAACTGGAGAGAAAGGGGACAGCATTGTGAAGGTCGTGGAGGTCAAGGTATTATCACCAGCTTACTTTTGTGTACACCAGCTCCCATACAGATCCGTGTGAGTGAGTTTGGTTTTACGCCATGTTAAGCAATATTCCAGCAATATCACGGCGGGGGACACCAGAAATGGGCTTCATGTCGTACCCATGTCGGGATCGAACCTGGGTCTTTAACCACACTTTAACCACAAGGCTACCCGGCCTCCCCAATCCGGGCTGGAATTAGCCTTTTTAATAGTAAGAGGCATCTAACAGGGTCCTGTGGCTCACTGACATAGTTGATAGATGACATTGGTTGATGAATGCATCAAAATTGCATGGATCGATGCTCATGATGTCCCTCACTGGATTGTCTGGTCCAGACTCGATTGTTTACAGACCACCCTCATATAGCTGGAATATTCCTGTGTGCAGTGATAAACAACTAACAAACAAGCAAACAAATCTTTGATTGACATAACAAAAAAGCCAGTCCTTCTCCGAAACATTGATGCGAATATATGCAGTAAGTGACCACTGTCACTGTGGCTAATGGGTAATATGTGACTACCTTCTGAAGGCATTCAGGGTGGGAATAGCCTGGTGGTTAAAGTTCTAGCTTGTCACACTGAAGGTCCGAGTTTGATTTCCCACAATGATTTCTCTCAATATATAATTGTTAACATCTTAAAAATTACAATTACTTTGAACACCATATCTCTTTTCCACCCTCGTAGCCCTAAAATCCTTTTAGCTGTCAATCACACTATAAAATTTTCGACAGATGTCTTCTTATGATGTAACACAATCTCATTAAAATCAGATCTAAGTTCTCGCTACGGCTAAACAAAGATCTGAGGACATCCCATTACGGGTCACGTCAGACCGACCTGGTGGGAACTTTCACCAACCAATGGAATAACCAATCAGAAGGCAGCTTTCTTGTGCTTTACGGCACTAATTTCAAATTAGCAACTACGCTTCGAAACATATTTTGACAAATTCTCAATTACAAATTTGAAACCTGAACAAAAGAACATTCTGGAATGGCTAATAGTCTAGATTGTATTGATTCAGTCGTTAAACCTGTTACTATCGTTTGGAATACCCTGTGTTAACGTTTTCGAGGTTGCATGATTATAAATCACATTCCAACTGTCACTTTCTTAATCTGGTGAGCGACGCTCTGATTGGTCGGATGAAAGGTCGTTCTGATGTGACCCCTAATGGGATGTCTTCAGATCTTTGTTTAGCAGTAGTGAGAACTAAGATCTGATTTTAATGAGATTAGATGTGACAGAGGTAGTATTCTTAGAATTACACACAACATAACTATTGTTTGACATTATGACATATAGCTGGAATACTGTAAAAAGTGGCTAAAATACAACTCACTCTAAAAGCAATAAGTTTGTTTGTTTGTGTGTTTGCTTATTTGTTTGTTTGTTTGTTGTTTAACGCTGCACTCAACAATATACCAGCTATATGACGGCAGTCAGTAAATAATCGAGTCTGGACCAGACAATCCAGTGATCGACACCATGAGTATTGATCCACGCAATTGGGATACGATGACATGCATCAACCAATATCAGCGAGCCTGACCACCCAATCCTGTGACTCACCTCTAACGACAAGCATATTCGTCTTTTATATCAAGCATGGGTTGCTGAAGACCTATTCTACCCCAGATCTTCACTGGTGGAAAGCAATATGTAGACCAGTAGATGTAGATCTCTGTTTGGTCGATTACAAGGTGCTATGTGGCCATGATTTATATCAATAAACCATGGAACCTAATCCCCCACGAACAGAAGTGTTGGTGCAACCTGGTGGGTAAAGCGTTCACTTCACATCAGTGGCTGTCATTTGATTCTCCTCCCTGGTACAAAGTGTGAAACCTTTTAATTAATGGTGCCCCCCATCATGGGCGTCTCTAAAACATGGCATCACATTTATCTTTCTCATCTGTTCTTCGCAGCCTCCCGGTATTGTACATAGAAAGGTCCAAGGCGAGACTGTGGAACTGGATACTGATACCACGCAATACAACAAAACACTTCTCCTCCCATTCCCAGCAGACGTTGTTGACGGGTCAAAGAGGATAGAGGTCAAGGTCACAGGTGCAGTATATTTATGTTTGTGATATGCTGATTACTTGGATATTCAGATATACTTACTAACAAGAGCTGGGTGATACCGTTTATAAAGCGACCCCATGTATAAGACGACCCCCCCTGTACACGCCTTCAAAATCGACCCAAAATCCTATACTCTGTGTACAAAGCGACCTGGAATGAAGCATATCACAAGTGCGCCCATAAACCTTATATTTGCAATAATAATATGTTTATCTTGCGTTGTTTTTTTCTATGATGGTTGGTCGCGTGCGTAACTCCAACACACGTCGCAATTTTGTGTTTACACAGTGCGACACCAAATTGGTGCCAGTAAAATAAAATTTATGAAGTAATAACATATAAGAGACAATGGTGAGTAATTTAATCGCCAATTAACTATGTTGTAACTAACTAGGCTTATGTTTGCTTCACATTCAGCGTGTATATTCCACAATCACTTGTACACACCATCTCCAACAGTTGTTATTACAACTCTAAAAACCACGGGAATTGATTTCAGCTTCACCGGTTATCACATGTTAGGTCACATGTGCAATATGCGAATGCTTACCGGTACTTCCAGCTCTCTTCTCACAGATGTTGATTGTTTTACCGTGTCAGCTGGCTTGACAATCTGGATCAAGGCGAGTGTCATTTCAAATTTATTTGCAGAAAATATTCAACTTTATTCAAGGAAAACAGATACAAATCATGTTTATGTTTGGAAATAGTTATTGGAACAGTTATTTAGGAAGAAATGCGAAGTTCTGTTGTCAAATGCTGGGCTGGCTATCGAACGCCGGTTGACATCGCCAGTGGAAGCTGAAAGTGAAACAACTGGAAAAAAACATGAGATCTTCGACTCTGTGTCTTAAGCCCCTCATTCTAGGTACGAAAAACTGGTCTTATACACAGTGATATACGGTACATCCACGATTATCCAAGTCTAAAAAATATAATAGTCTTGGCTCTCAGGCACCACCCACATCATCATTAAGTCCGCCGCACGTTTCGTTTTGTTTCCATTTCTTGAATATTCTGCATCTTGAACACAGGACCCTAGCTGTGTAATACCACAATACTTAAAAACAATGCAATCCAATATAGCGTGCAGTTACTTGCCTTTTCATGCACACTGCTTTACTGCGCATCTCAGGTTGTGGTCATGGCAACAATAGGAGTTTGTGTGCTTGTTTTGCCGCTTGCAAATTTGGTCAACGAAAACATGAAATTTACAATAAAACATCAGTAGTCGGGGTGATTTACAAATTCAAAATTTCAAAATTTACTGTATGCTTGACAATGTTTCATACGCAGAGATTATGATTACATGTGTATTTGTCTCGTAAAATAAGCTGGAAATAGCAATCAGCTGTTAATACATATTTTTCCCTATCTGTGTGTGATTTAGTTTAAAAATACTTAATGTCATGGCCAATATCATTACTGAAAGACAATACAGTGATAGGAAGACCAAAGACGACTAATGGGGGCACGGTTGGCGATTCGCTATGCAGAGTTGTGTCCCTTAGGCACGCCAGAAACCTATGATTGTGGGTTCGAATCCCGGTTCGCCCCGATTATGTTTCTAGGTTTAATTGTCAGCATCATACCCGTGCTCGTGGGTTTCACTGAAGTGGTAAACGTCAGAGACCTGCATCACTTCGGGCTTTCCTCCCACCGAAGTGGTAAACGTCTGAGACCTGCATCACTTCGGGCTTTCCTCCCACATTAAGCTGACACGTCGCGATATAACTGGAATACTGTTAAAAGCGGCGTTGAACCCAACTCACTCACTCACTCACTCACTCACTCACTCTAGCGACTAATGTTCGTTTCAAGGCGAGTTCATGGTGAATTGAAGTGATTTGCTGATAGGTTCATAAACGATTTTGCTGAAATTAATGTAAACAAAAGTGAATTAAATCTTGGATAAAAGTAATATAATTGATTACAAACCTAAGTCCAGATACACAATGAACACATTTTATCGCCACATAGTGTAATAAATAACAGGACTAACTTGCGTACTTCTGTACTGGGGCTGGGACTGGTAACTTGGATACTCGGGTCGGGTTGGTACTGAGTTGGACCCGGGTACCCACAAGACTACCCGGACCCGTGGTTAGTCCCGTGTTATATTGTTTAATGATAAAAAATATCTATAACTCTCTGGTTACACTACAAATCACTGATGTTCATATTTCTTTCTGACTAAGCACCATTGCTTCTGACCTTTATAGGTTTGAATAAGAATGACACTTCAGTCAACTTCAGTGTATGCATGACCAGATCGTTTTATACATATATTTAAATACGTTTTACCAGGGCTACGCTCAAACTATTTCCATTCGGACATTTTGTACCCAACTCTTGAGACCTGTGGCGGTACCCGTTTAGGGTCGGTTAATAGTGTGGTGGGTATCCGGGTAGTAAATTTGGACTTGTCCCAGCCCTATTCTGTACTGATTTGTTGACATGCTTCTTCCGGTGGTGTGTACTCACGATAACGTTGCATTGTGAAATATAATCTGTGGAGATGGTGGACAACCAGACTCGACCCAGACTTTGATATGTGCATATGTAAATGCCTGACAGGTGATGTAAATGTCTGATAGGGATGCAAATGTTTGACAGGTGATGTGAATGTTTGACAGGGATGTAAATGTTTGACAGGTGATGTGAATGTTGGACAGATGATGTAAATGTTTGAGAAATGATGTAATTATTTGAAATGGGATGTAAATGTTTGAGGGGGATGTCATGTTGGACATGTGATGTAAATGTTTGACAGGTGATGTGAATGTTTGACAGACGATGTAAATGTTTGAGAAATGATGTAATTATTTGAAATGGGATGTAAATGTTTGCGGGGGATGTCATGTTTGACATGTGATGTAAATGTTTGACAGGTGATGTAAATGTTTGAGAAATGATGTAATTATTTGAAATGTGATATAAATATTTGACGACTGATGTAAATGTTTGACGACTGATGTAAATGTTTGACAGGTGATGTAAATGTTTGACAAATGATGTAATTATTTGAAATGTGATATAAATGTTTGACGACTGATGTAAATGTTTGACGACTGATGTAAATGTTTGACGACTGATGTAAATGTTTGACAGGTGATGTAAATGTTTGACAAATGATGTAATTATTTGAAATGTGATATAAATGTTTGACGACTGATGTAAATGTTTGACGACTGATGTAAATGTTTGACAGGTGATGTAAATGTTTGACAAATGATTTTATTATTTGAAATGTGTTTGAAATGTGATGTAAATGTTTGACAGGTGATGTAAATGTTTGACAGGGATGTAAATGTTTGACAGGTGATGTAAATGTTTGAGAAATGATGTAATTATTTGAAATGTGATGTAAATGTTTGACAGGTGATGTAAATGTTTGACAGGTGATGTGAATGTTTGACAGGGATGTAAATGTTTGACAGGTTATGTAAATATTTGACAGGTGATGTGATGGGGCCAACAGTGGAAGGGCTGGAGAAGCTGATCAGGATGCCAACAGGGTGTGGAGAACAAAACATGATCACCTTGGTGCCCAATATTGTGGTCTACAAGTACCTGAATGCTGTCAACAGAATGACTAATGAGATTGAGGATAAGGCTGTCAAGAACATGAAGTATGGTAAGTGATTAGTCTTATTTATCTGGTGCATGAATACCAATTCTTTGTCAGGTACACTGCTGCAGAAATTTCCATAAATAATATCAGACCTATAAAAAGATCTTTGTAGGTGACAGTGTAGATGTCCATCATCCAGTATTGAGTGAGTGAGCGAGCAATCGAGTATGGTTTTACACCGCTTTTAGCAATATCACAGTGGGAGACACCAGAAATGGGTTTCACACATTGAACCATGTCAGGAATCAAACCCGGGCCTTCGGCCTGACGAGCAAACACTTTAACCACTAGGCTACCCCACCACTCTCCAGTATTGAGAACAACATGAGTCATTAGCAGTGCCTGGATGCCCAGTGGTCTAAGAACAACACTATACTGGGAAGAGCTGCAGTTGGTAGTTAGCAGTGTCAGTATTCACGATTAGGATCCTTGGTTTGTTACTACGGTAGCCCTGTTGTTGACATTGTCAGACTCTCCTCCCACATTATCTGACACAACTAAAATACTTTGCATATTTCACTGACAGCCTTCCTTGGATCACACTACCTGTCTTTACGTTGTTCAATCTTGTACCAGGTTACCAGCGTGAGCTCACCTACATGAGAGATGATGGTTCCTTCAGCGCCTTTGGACAAAGTGACCCCAGCGGCAGTATCTGGTAAGAACTAGACAACTGTAGCAGTCAATAACGGGTTAATGCCATTTGTTTGTTTATTATTATATGCAGACCTTGGAGCTATGGGAACGTTTTACTTGCTCCCGCGGAAACAGCAGTCAGGAAAAGTTTAAAAAAAGAATGCCGAAAGTGATAGCAAAAGTGAGCATGTTGCTTTAGTAGAAGGAAGTGACGTAGGGCTGAGGAAGTGACGTAGGGCCGAGGAAGTGACGTAGGGCCAAGGAAGTGACGTAGGGCCGAGGAAGTGGCGTAGGGCCGAGGAAGTGGCGTAGGGCCGAGGAAGTGACGTAGGGCCGAGGAAGTGGCGTAGGGCCGAGGAAGTGACGTAGGGCAGAGGAAGTGACGTAGGGACGAGGAAGTGGCGTAGGGCAGAGGAAGTGACGTAGGGCAGAGGAAGTGACGTAGGGCAGAGGAAGTGGCGTAGGGCAGAGGAAGTGGCGTAGGGCAGAGGAAGTGGCGTAGGGCCGAGGAAGTGGCGTAGGGCCGAGGAAATGACGTAGGGCAGAGGAGCGGAAGTGACATAATTACAGGCTGCTGATGAACACGGAAGTAAATGGGGGATTACATGTGCGAGGTGAATTTTGCCTGTTATATGACACGGAAAGTAGAAGTACTTATAGAGTGATTAAATGGTGGGATGTAAAATACATGCTGCCTTTAAACTCATTTAGCGAATTACTGCTATTTGGACAAGGTGACCCCAGCGTCAGTCTCCTGTAGCAGTCAATAATGGGTTAATACTATTTATTTGCTGTTAATGCCACTCCAGGGTTTTCTCAAGACCATCTCAGAGGCTGATATTCAGCCCGAAGTCTGCTGCAAATAATGCTGAGAATTACCAAATTGGAATTAGAAATACCGTAACCCTGTTCATGCTATTCATGCTGTTATTGTTATGACTAATGATAAGGCTTTGTAGAGGTGATGCTGCAAACAGCACCATACAGAGGTGAGGTCCTCTGTGAACACCACCATACAGAGGAGGAGGTTTTAATGCTCAGTTTATCCTCATTGCTATGAATGCAATGTCAAAATTCAATGTTAAAAAACATCTGAATTTGAGGAAAATAAGAACTTTAAAAAGATTAAGTTAAAAAAAAATAAAAAATTACCCAATTTGACTGCCAAGATAGATTCATCTTGGATACATCTGCACATTCAGCAATATTACAGCCATATGATGGCGGTCTGCAAATAATCAAGTCTGGGCTAGACAATCCACTGACTGAATTCATGAGCTTTGATGTATTGGAACCTGTGCCAATAAACTGTGAATATCCGGGTTGCAACTGATCTTCAGCAAACCATGCCTGTCACAAGAGACGACTAACAGGATCGGATGGTAATCCTCGATGACCAGGGTGATGAATGTCATCGTATCCCATTTACGTAGATGCATGCTCATAGAAACAATGATACTATGAGACATAAAACTACACTCACTCACTCACTCACTCACTCACTCACTCACTCACTCACTCACTCACTCACTCACTCACTCACTCACTCACTCACTCACTCACTCACTCACTCACTCACTCACTCACTCACTCACTCTCACTCACTCACTAGGGGTGGTCAGGTAGCCTAGTGGTTAAAGCGTTCGCTCGTCACACCGAAGACCCAGGTTCGATTCCCGTCATGGGTACAATGTGTGAAGCCCATTTCTGGTGTCCCCCGCCGTGATATTGCTGGAATATTGCTAAAAGCAGCATAAAACCATACCCACTCACTTACTCACTCACTCACTCACTCACTCACTCACTCACTCAATGATACACTGAGACATAAAACTACACTCACTCACTCAAGTTCAGCAGACCTGTAGAAGGAACTCTGACGCTTTGTTTTCCAGGCTGACAGCATTTGTGATGAAGTGCTTCTCCCAGGCACGTGGTCAAATCACAGTAGATGGGAAAGTGATGAGTAAAGCGTTTGCTTGGATCAAAACAGGCCAGAACAATGATGGAACGTTCAGAGTCGTGGGCAAAGTCATCCACAAGGAGATGCTGGTGAGTGAGGCAGGGTCAAATCAAATGTTATTGGAAGATATGCTGTTGATGGAATGGAGTCAACTCATGGTATGGCCATCACTGTTAAATTACATGTTTCTCTAGCTCATCTCTCATTGTTAATTCCCCTGCAGATTACTGAATAAACTAACACATGGTTGTATTTGTTCCTTTCTACCGGTATGTAGTAATATATATCAAATTTCAAATTTTTAAAATAAAATAACAATTTGAGAAAACACAGCGAAATATTTTGCCAATTTAAGTGTAGTTATTATTTTAACCATCCCCTAATAATTGTTAATTTTATTCACAACCCTCTCTTTCCCCCTTCTCCTCCCCCAAACCCCCTCCCCTCCCTTATCGGTTTCCTCCTATCACCTAGTTCCTCCATTTTGAGACAATATTCTGATCTTGATGAATGAAATGTAACGTTAACAGAATGGTATTTGATGACAGTGTGTTTTGTTGTAGGGCGGGTCATCAGCCGGCAAGTCTCTCACAGCCTTTATCTACATAGCGCTGAAGGAGAGTGAGAGTTTCCTGGCAGAAACGGTAGGTGGTGTTAGTTGAGATGACCCCATGGGGACTAGATCCCCGCCATCCTCGGCTTGTTGTCACAGGTGACCAACTGGATTGGATGCATGGTCAGGTTCAGGGATGTAGTTGATGGTGTCTCATCGTACCCAGGCAGCATGAGACTTGCGCACAAAATCAATCAGTGGACTCAATTATTTGCCTGCTGATGTCATATAGCTGGA
The DNA here is from genome assembly GCF_023055435.1 of Haliotis rufescens. NCBI lineage: Eukaryota > Metazoa > Mollusca > Gastropoda > Lepetellida > Haliotidae > Haliotis > Haliotis rufescens. Next base: position 3,974,529 of record NW_025963857.1, read on the forward strand.
AAATTGCTGAGTATGGCGTTACACAACAACGATACATAAACAGTTGAGACTGAGGCATAAGCAGGAACTCATCTTTTATGAACTCTATTTCTGGAATTGGTCACAGTATTGTCATCTGATCTGATTGTTATAGGACAGGCATCTTTTATTGTGTGGCCCATTATTCAGGGGCAGTTTGAATGGCTCATGGTTAATAAGTACACATCTTGTTGTCCATATTATGTCTGTACATATTTATAATGTCGTATTCCTGTGTTCGTATTCTGGGGCTGTTGTTTGTTTGTTGCTTAACACCGCACTCAGCAATATTCCAGCCTATATGACAGCAGTCTGTAAATAATCGAGTCTGGACCAGACAATCCAGTGATCATCATAAGCATCGATCCACGCAATTGGGATCGATGACATGCCTCAACCAAGTCAGGGAGCTTGAACACCCGATCCCGTTAGTAGCCTCCTACGACAAAAATAGTTGCCTTTTACGGCAAGCATGGGTTGCTGAAGACCTACTCTACCCCAGATCTTCACGGGTCTCTTTTGGTGGTTGGGTGGCTTAGTGTTAATGTGTTTGCTTGTCACACTGTAGGCCTGGGTTCAATTCCCTACATGGGTACAATGGGTGAAACCCCATATAGTCCCCTGCAGTGATATTGCTGGAAGTTGTGTCAAACCATTCTAATTCATCATGCGTACCTGTTGTTCTAGGACAAATCTTCCCTGACCAAGGCTGTCAGCTACCTGGAAGGCCTGGTCAACAAGAACGAGCTGACGACCACGTACGAGATGGCCATTGTAGCGTATGCTCTGAAGCTTGCTGGCAGTAGTCTTGCAGATGGAGTGCTGCAGAAACTGGAAGGTACCGTGTTTCTTTTCAAATATTCAACTCTGGTAGTCATCATCAGTATTTGTGACCCACCAGGAGAAAAGGGACCTTATGGTGCTGTGCTGGGATGCCATACAGATGTTTGACAACCACTTACTTCAGTGTGCTATGTGTGATGTCAGGTATCTCTGTAATAGAAGCGTCTAAATTGTATTTTTGTGTTCTGAAGATGCTTTAGTTTTAAAATATAATGAAAAGTCAATGTGATTTTACACCCATGAGGTCCGTATCTCATGGTCACATATGTCTACGAATAATACCATGAGTGAAGCATGTGTTGAGTTTGTGGTTATTCAGCCTGGATATATGATTGACTGCCAACTTGAACATGAAAACAGCATTAAGCCTCATCGATTCACTCGCTCTTGGTGTTTCACAATTTCAGGCCGTACAAAGCCATGGGAGAAGACGGTTGAGCCTGTGAATTCTGGTGATGAAAAGGTAGCCCGTCACATGATGTACCGCCCCCCAGACGCCAGTGCCAGTGACATCGAGACCTGGTCATACGTTCTTCTGGCCTACGCTCACGGACAGGATATTGCCCTGGGCAGACCCATCATGAAGTGGCTCCTGACTCAGCAGAATGGCCAAGGAGGATTCCGCTCAACTCAGGTGCGGACAGATGGTGTGCCCAGTATGATCGTAACATGGCTGTTTGTGTGCGAGTTGTAACTGATGCAGGTCTATTTATGTCCCAAATATGATTGACACAGGTATATCTGTGTGTCAAGTATGATTAATGCAGGACTGTTTATATGCCAAATATCATTGACACAGGTATATCTGTTTGTCAAGTATGATTGATGCAGGACTATTTATACACCAAATATGATTGACACAGGTATATCTGTGTGCCAGTTATAACTGATGCAGGTCCATCTATGTGCCAAATATGAATCATGCAGGGCTATATGTGTGCCCAGTATGATTGGTAGAGATCTATATGTATGCCTCAATGATTGGTAGAGATCTATTTGTATGCCCAGTATGATTGGTAGAGATCTATTTGTATGCCTCGATAATTGGTAGAGATCTATTTGTATGCCTCGATGATTGGTAGAGATCTATTTGTATGCCTCGATGATTGGTAGAGATCTATTTGTATGCCCAGTATGATTGGTAGAGATCTATTTGTATGCCTCGATGATTGGTAGACATCTATTTGTATGCCCAGTATGATTGGTAGAGATCTATTTGTATGCCCAGTATGATTGGTAGAGATCTATTTGTATGCCCAGTGTGATTGGTAGAGATCTATTTGTATGCCCAGTATGATTGGTAGAGATCTATTTGTATGTCATGATGATTGGTAGAGATCTATTTGTATGCCCAGTATGATTGGTAGAGATCTTTTTGTATGCCCAGTATGATTGGTAGAGATCTATTTATATGCCTCGATGATTGGTAGAGATCTATTAGTATGCCAAGTATGATCGGTATAGATCTATTTGTATGTCTAGTATGATTGGTAGAGATCTATTTGTATGCCCAGTATGATTGGTAGAGGTCTATTAGTATGCCCAGTATGATTGGTAGAGATCTATTAGTATGCCTAGTACGATTGGTAGAGATCTATTTGTATGCCTCGATGATTGGTAAAGATCTATTTGTATGCCCAGTATGATTGGTAGAGATCTTTTTGTATGCCCAGTATGATTGGTAGAGATCTATTTATATGCCTCGATGATTGGTAGAGATCTATTAGTATGCCAAGTATGATTGGTATAGATCTATTTGTATGTCTAGTATGATTGGTAGAGATCTATTTGTATGCCCAGTATGATTGGTAGAGGTCTATTAGTATGCCCAGTATGATTGGTAGAGATCTATTTGTATTCCCAGTGTGATTGGTAGAGATCTATTTGTGTGCCAATTATGGTTGATGAAAGTCTGTCTGAACAGGAAGGCTCTTTTCCATTTGAGAAAGATGATTTTTGCGAGTGTGATACAGATCTACTCAGGTGGGACATTTTGATATTGGGGAAGGATTGCTGCAGGTCAGGGGGAACTGTTGAGTCGGACACTATTGAATGTTGTTTAAGGCTGCACTCAGCAATATTCCAGCAATATCTCTAAATAATCAAGTCTGGACCGGACAATCCGGTGATTGACATCAGGAGCATCAATCCACATAACAATAACATGCATCAATTAAGTCAGTGAGCCTGGCCACCTGATCCTGTTAGTCGCCTCTTACGACAAAACAGTTGCTGAAGACCTATTCTGACCTGGATCTTCACGGGTGTCAGGCAAAATATGAGATCGATACAGCTCATTACTGGTGCATGATATATATATGATTGCAAGTGATCTGCATAATTATTATTGAATCTTTATTATTTCTATTGTTGCTAAATGATTAATACGATTATTGTGTCCCTGGAGCTGCTCAACTGTGATGTTTGAAAACAGTGAAGTCAGTGTCATCATTTTTCTTGACTGCATCACCTGTCAGTGTTCTACAGTGCTATGATGCAGCTCAGATAAGGAAATTATCTTATCTTAATAGGACACAGTGCTCGGACTGCAAGCCCTGGCAGAGTATGCAGCCCTGGTGTACACGTCCCCTCAGACTGACATCACACTGATGGTCAAGGCCAACACTCCGTCCGGCATCCAGACCGAGACTCTCCTGGTCAAGAAGAATAAACTGTTGTGGCTGCAGTCCTATGTGGTCAGTGTCACTCCCGTAATCCATGAAACAATACAACAACATCACAATATGATACGTATCACAATACATAGGTCACGATACGATATGGTCACGATACGGTCATGATACGATATGGTCACGATACGGTCACGATACGATATGGTCACGATACGATACGATACGGTCACGATACGATATGTATATATATCTTTTCCTTAATGCATTTAAACATTAATGGCCCTGAATGTAAGCTATTCTACTTGTGTTTACAGGACATTTTCTGAAGATGACACCTGTGTTATAGCATGTTATGCTTCAGAATGAAACTGCTGACAAAATCAGTGTTGTTTCTCTGCTTTAGTTGCTTATTTATATATATGTGATGAAGTTATTCTGATGAAGGGGCATGAAGCCTGGAAACTCTATAACAAACAATAGGGAAGCTGTTATGTGTTTGGGGGGCACGGGTGGCCCAGTTGTCTAAGGCGCTGCAATTCGCTGTGCAGAGTTGCGTCCCTTGGTAACGCCCGAAACCTATGATTGTGGGTTCGAATCCAGGTTCGCCCCAATTATGTTTCTAGGTTTGTCAGCACCATACCCGTGCTCGTGGGTTTCACCGAAGTGGTAAACGTCTGAAACCTGCATCACTTCGGGCTTTCCTCCCACATTAAGCTGACGCGCCGCGATATGACTGGAATACTTTTAAAAGCGGCGTTAAACCCAACTCACTCACTCACTCACTGTTATGTGTATGAGTGAGTGAGTTAAACTTGAACGTCGCATCGGCATTATTTCAGCCATATAGCGACGAGTTATGTGTTTGTAGTTCCATGTTAGTGCAGTGCAGTGCAAATAACATGTTCAAGAAGAGAATTGAATACTGTTTTGCCTTTATGTGCACACTTTGTAGACCTGCAGAGTAGATTCCCATAAAGATTATACTACATTTTGTACTTTTATACTGACAAAACCACGAAAAAGTATTGAAGTTGCAAAAATATGTTAGATTGATTCTTATATTTAAAAAAGTCATCAATAATAAATTCACAGATGGTTTATTTCATTAGTAATTCACCAAAACTGTAGACAGCAGTTTGAATTGAGTGACATCATTTAGCACAATAATGCACCACAAGCCATGTCCACTCTAGTTTCATCCGATGTGGGCTGCTTGCGGTATCGCCTAATTATTAAGCCTTAACACAAAATTAATTGCTTGGTTAGCCAATCAAATGTTATGGAATCACTTGCAATGTTTTTATTTGGTAATGAATTATATATTGACAGTGTCCAGAAGACACCACATCCCTTGAACTGACCGCCACTGGATCAGGCTTGGCTGTTGTCAAGGTAACGCTTACACACCATGTCACAACCCACCACGTCACATCCCACCCCACCACGTCACACCCCAACACATCACACCCCAACACGTCACACCCCACCACGTCACATCACACCCCACCACATCACACCCCACAACACACTCCACCACATCACACCCATCACACCCCACCACATCACAACCCACCACATCACAACCCACCACATCACAACCCACCACATCACACCCCAACACATCAAACCCCACCACATCACAACCTACCACATCACACCCCAACACATCAAACCCCACCACATCAAACCCCACCACATCACACCCCACCACATCACACCCCACCACATCACACCCCACAACACACTCCACAACATCACACCCATCACACCCCACCACATCACAACCCACCACATCACACCCCAACACATCAAACCCCACCACATCACAACCCACCACATCACACCCAAACACATCAAACCCCACCACATCACAACCCACCACATCACACCCCAACACGTCACACCCCACCACATCACACCCACCAAATCACAACCCACCAATGTCACACCCCAACACGTCACACCCCACCACATCACAACCCACCAATGTCACAGCCACCAAATCACAACCCACCACATCACAACCCACCAATGTCACACCCACCAAATCACAACCCACCACATCACACCCCAACACGTCACACCCCACCACATCACACCCACCACATCACAACCCACCAATGTCACACCCAACAAATCACAACCCACCACATCACAACCCACCAATGTCACACCCCACATCACACACCATCACACCCCACCCCAACACACCACACCACATCACACCCCACCACATCACATCACACACCACATCACACACCATCACACCCCACCATATCACACCACACATCATGCCCCATCACACCCAACCATATCACACCCCACATCACGCCCCACCATATCACCCCCCACATCACGCCCCATCACACCCCACCACATCACACCCCACCACATCACACCCCACATCACGCCCTATCACACCCCACCACATCACACCCCACCACATCACGCCCCACCATATCACACCCCACATCACGCCCCATCACACCCACCACATCACGCCCCACCATATCACACCCCACATCACGCTCCATAAAACCCAAAAAACATCACACCCCATCACACCCCATCACATCACACCCCACATCACGCTCCATCACTGCCCACCATATCACACCCCACCATATCACACCCCACATCACGCCCCATCACACCCACCACATCACGCCCCACCATATCACCCCCCACATCACGCCCCATCACACCCCACCACATCACACCCCACCACATCACATCACACCCCACATCACGCCCTATCACACCCCACATCACGCCCTATCACACCCCACCACATCACACCCCACCACATCACGCCCCACCATATCACACCCCACATCACGCCCCATCACACCCACCACATCACGCCCCACCATATCACACCCCACATCACGCTCCATAAAACCCAAAAAACATCACACCCCACCACATCATGCCCCATCACATCACACCCCACATCACGCCCCATCACACCACATCACATCACACCCCACATCACGCTCCATCACTGCCCACCATATCACACCCCACCATATCACACCCCACATCACGCTCCATCACACCCCACCACATCACACCCTACATCACGCTCCATCACACCCCACCACATCACACCCCACATCACGCTCCATAAAACCCCACCACATCACACCCCACCATATCACATCCCACATCACACTCCATCACACCCCACCACATCACACCCCTATCCATCACACCCCACATCACACTCCACCACATCACACCCCACCACATCACACCCCACATCACGCCCTATCACACCCCACCACATCACACCCCACCACATCACACCCCACCATATCACACCCCACATCACGCCCCATCACACCCACCACATCACGCCCCACCATATCACACCCCACATCACGCTCCATAAAACCCAAAAAACATCACACCCCACCACATCACACCCCATCACATCACACCCCACATCACGCCCCATCACACCCCATCACATCACACCCCACATCACGCTCCATCACTGCCCACCATATCACACCCCACCATATCACACCCCACATCACACTCCATCACTGCCCTACACATCACACCCCACATCACGCTCCATCACACCCCACCACATCACACCCCACATCACACTCCATCACTGCCCTACACATCACACCCCACATCACGCTCCATCACACCCCACCACATCACACCCCACATCACGCTCCATCACTGCCCACCACATCACACCCCACATCACACCACATCACACCCCACCACATCACACCCCACCACATCACACCCCACATCACACTCCATCACTGCCCACCACATCAAACCCCACATCACACCACATCACACCCCACCACATCACACCCCACATCACACTCCATCACTGCCCTACACATCACACCCCACATCACGCTCCATCACACCCCACCACATCACACCCCACATCACACTCCATCACTGCCCTACACATCACACCCCACATCACGCTCCATCACACCCCACCACATCACACCCCACATCACACTCCATCACTGCCCACCACATCACACCCCACATCACACTCCACCACATCACACCCCACCACATCACACCCCACATCACGCCCTATCACACCCCACCACATCACACCCCACCACATCACACCCCACCATATCACACCCCACATCACGCCCCATCACACCCACCACATCACGCCCCACCATATCACACCCCACATCACGCTCCATAAAACCCAAAAAACATCACACCCCACCACATCACACCCCATCACATCACACCCCACATCACGCCCCATCACACCCCATCACATCACACCCCACATCACGCTCCATCACTGCCCACCATATCACACCCCACCATATCACACCCCACATCACACTCCATCACTGCCCTACACATCACACCCCACATCACGCTCCATCACACCCCACCACATCACACCCCACATCACACTCCATCACTGCCCTACACATCACACCCCACATCACGCTCCATCACACCCCACCACATCACACCCCACATCACGCTCCATCACTGCCCACCACATCACACCCCACATCACACCACATCACACCCCACCACATCACACCCCACCACATCACACCCCACATCACACTCCATCACTGCCCACCACATCAAACCCCACATCACACCACATCACACCCCACCACATCACACCCCACATCACACTCCATCACTGCCCTACACATCACACCCCACATCACGCTCCATCACACCCCACCACATCACACCCCACATCACACTCCATCACTGCCCTACACATCACACCCCACATCACGCTCCATCACACCCCACCACATCACACCCCACATCACACTCCATCACTGCCCACCACATCACACCCCACATCACGCTCCATAAAACCCCACCACATCACACCCCACCATATCACATCCCACATCACACTCCATCACACCCCACCACATCACACCCCACTCCATCACACCCCACATCACACTCCACCACATCACACTCCACCACATCACACCCCACCATATCACATCCCACATCACACTCCACCACATCACACCCCACCATATCACACCCCACCATATCACATCCCACCATATCACATCCCACATCACACTCCATCACACCCCACCACATCACACCCCACCATATCACATCCCACATCACACTCCATCACACCCCACCACATCACACCCCACTCCATCACACCCCACATCACACTCCATCACACCCCACCACATCACACCCCACTCTACACACCCCACATCACACTCCACCACATCACACCCCACCACATCACACCCCACATCACACTCCACCACATCACACCCCACTCCATCACACCCCACATCACACTCCATCACACCCCACATCACACTCCACCACATCACACCCCACCACATCACACCCCACATCACACCCCACATCACACTCCACCACATCACACCCCATCACATCACACCCCACATCACGTTCCATCACACTCCACCACATCACACCCCATCACATCACACCCCACATCACGTTCCATCACACTCCACCACATCACACCCCACCACATCACACCCCACATCACACTCCACATCACACTCCATCACATCACACCCCATCACATCACACCCCACATCACACTCCACCACATCACACCCCATCACATCACACCCCACATCACACTCCACATCACACTCCACATCACACTCCACATCACACTCCACCACATCACACCCCATCACATCACACCCCACATCACGTTCCATCACACTCCACCACATCACACCCCACCACATCACACCCCACATCACGCTCCACATCACACTCCACCACATCACACCCCATCACATCACACCCCACATCACACTCCACCACATCACACCCCATCACATCACACCCCACATCACGTTCCATCACACTCCACCACATCACACCCCATCACATCACACCCCACATCACGTTCCATCACACCCACCACATCACACCCCACCACATCACACTCTACATCACGCTCCATCACACCCACCACATCACACCCCACATCACGCTCCATAAAACCCCACCACATCACACCCCACCATATCACATCCCACATCACACTCCATCACACCCCACCACATCACACCCCACTCCATCACACCCCACCACATCACACCCCACCACATCACACCCCACCACATCACACCCCACCACATCACACCCCACATCACACTCCATCACTGCCCTACACATCACACCCCACATCACGCTCCATCACACCCCACCACATCACACCCCACATCACGCTCCATCACTGCCCACCACATCACACCCCACATCACACCACATCACACCCCACCACATCACACCCCACCACATCACACCCCACCACATCACACCCCACATCACACTCCATCACTGCCCTACACATCACACCCCACATCACGCTCCATCACACCCCACCACATCACACCCCACATCACGCTCCATAAAACCCCACCACATCACACCCCACCATATCACATCCCACTCCATCACACCCCACCACATCACACCCCACCACATCACACCCCACCACATCACACCCCACATCACACTCCATCACTGCCCTACACATCACACCCCACATCACGCTCCATCACACCCCACCACATCACACCCCACCACATCACACCCCACATCACGCTCCATCACTGCCCGCCACATCACACCCCACATCACGCTCCATCACTGCCCACCACATCACACCCCACCACATCACACCCCACTTCACGCTCCATCACACCCCACCACATCACACCCCACATCACGCTCCATCACTGCCCACCACATCACACCCCACCATATCACATCCCACATCACGCTCCATCACATCCCACCACATCACACCCCACCACATCACACCCCACCACATCACACCCCACCACATCACACCCCACCACATCACACCCCACCACATCACACCCCACATCACACTCCATCACACCCCACCACATCACACCCCACCACATCACACCCCACATCACGCTCCATCACACCCCACCACATCACACCCCACCACATCACACCCCACATCACACTCCATCACATCCCACCACATCACACCCACATCACGCTCCATCACATCCCACCACATCACACCCACATCACACTCCATCACTGCCCACCACATCACACCCCACCACATCACACCCCACCACATCACACCCACATCACACTCCATCACTGCCCACCACATCACACCCCACATCACACTCCATCACTGCCCATCACATCACACCCCACATCACACTCCATCATTGCCCACCACATCACATTCCACATCACACTCCATCCCACCCCACCAGGTCACACACTCTATCACACCCCACCACATCACACCCCACCATATCACACCCCACATCACACCCCACCATATCACACCCCACATCACACCCCACCATATCACACCCCACATCATGCTCCATCACACCCCACCAGGTCACACACTCCATCACATCCCATCACACCCCACATCACACTCCATCACTGCCCTACACATCACACCCCACATCACGCTCCATCACACCCCACCACATCACACCCCACTCCATAAAACCCCACCACATCACACCCCACCATATCACATCCCACATCACACTCCATCACACCCCACCACATCACACCCCACTCCATCACACCCCACCACATCACACCCCACCACATCACACCCCACATCACACTCCATCACTGCCCTACACATCACACCCCACATCACGCTCCATCACACTCACATCACACCCCACCATATCACACCCCACATCATGCTCCATCACACCCCACCAGGTCACACACTCCATCACATCCCACCTCAGTCCTCTGTTCAATGGACATTGAGTGCACTGTTTCCTGTGGAATGCCTGCTATCTCAAAACGCAGTGTTCATGCCAATATTTCTGCAGTTTCTTGAGCAGCAGTGTACACTTGCCGCCTTATTGCTTTCAGATTCTGTGGCAGTACAACACGATGTACAGTGTTGAGAAGAATGATTCCAAACAGATTGATGTGTCCATTGTGACCTACAAGCTCAATGAGGAGGTCTACAACCTGAAGGGATGCTTCAGGTAGAGTTGTCTCTTTTGTTTTTTTCCTGCTTGGTTTACAGAATTACCGACATAATTCTAATTCTCTATTCTGCCGTTTCTCTGTTCTGCCTTTTGGCATTTTTGTGAAATTTCATAGCATTAAATATTTTTATAGCATTCACATGGGAACAAAGTCACAAACTGCTTTGGAGTACCTGTGAACAATATTTGAACAAACAGTTATAGGTCCTTGAACACTTACATATTTGACTGTCATGGCTAGTACATAAATTGATGATGACTCACATTACTAGAACATAAATGGAGGACTTGCATGAATAGTACATGAATGGATGACTTACATGACTAATACATAAATGGATGATGACTTACGTGACTGGTACATAAGTGGATGACTCACATGACTAATACATAAATGGATGATGACTCACAGGGCTAGTAAATAAATGGATGATGAGTCACGTGACTAGTACATAAATGGGTGATGAGTCACATGACAAGTACATAAATGGGTGATGAGTCACATGACAAGTACATAAATGGGTGATGAGTCACATGACTGGTACATAAATGGGTGATGAGTCACATGACTAGTACATAAATGGATGATGAGTCACGTGACTAGTACATAAATGGGTGATGAGTCACATGACAAGTACATAAATGGGTGATGAGTCACATGACTGGTACATAAATGGGTGATGACTCACATGACTAGTACAAAGATGGGTGATGAGTCACATGACCAGTACATAAATGGGTGATGAGTCACATGACTAGGACATAAATGGATGATGACTCACATGACTAGTACATAAATGGGTGATGAGTCACATGACTAGTACATAAATGGATGATGACTCACATGACTAGTACATAAATGGGTGATGAGTCACATGACTAGTACATAAATGGATGATGACTCACATGACTAGTACATAAATGGGTGATGAGTCACATGACTAGTACATAAATGGATGATGAATCACATGCTAGTGCATAAATGGGTGATGAGTCACATGACTAATACATAAATGGAAGATGACATGATATTAGATTTATACGATTTGTTCATATTTCAGCTCAAAAGAGCGTAACCTGGGCATGACAGTGATGTCATTTGAGATGCCAACAATGACCTCACTGGCAAACGAAGACTCATTGCGTGGAAACAAGATAATCAAGCGTGTCGATAATGACGGTGATGAAGTTCATCTCTATTTTGATGAGGTGAGCACTTTAACCAGCATTTCATAAAGGGATCTATGGCAAATCCAAGATTAGAATAGGTCGGCAGCAACCAGTTGTAGCTTGATTGTGGTCAGACTCATTGTACCTAGATGATGGCAGGCATTGTTTATTATAATTTTTATCAATCACTGAATTTTCTATTCCAGACATGATTATGTATAGGCCTACATCATATAGCTGGCATACTGCTGAGTTTGGCATTAAACAACATCAACAAAGTGGAAGTAACTTTATATTATGCAACTCCTCTGAGTGTGTACTCAACATAATAACTACTAATTATCTGGTTCACGTAGAAGTAACAGTTCTTCAGTCCTTGACTTCCTGTGTTCTGCTGCTACAAGTGATGTTTCTCCCTTCAGTCCTACCCGGAGGCGCAGTGTGTGGACGTCCATGTCCAGAGAGATGCCCCCGTGGCCAACCTGCAGGCAGCCGCCATGAAGGCAGTCGTCTACTACCAGCCAGGTAGGGTCTTACTTCCTGTCTCCACGTACCGCAGGATGTACCATCTGTAAGGACAAACTCTCTGTCAGGACGGTACTCTCTGTCAGGACAGTACTCTCTGTCAGGACATACTCTCTGTCAGGACATACTCTCTGTCAGGACTTACTCTCTGTCAGGACACAATCTCTGTCAGGACACAATCTCTGTCAGGACATACTCTCTGTCAGGACATACTCTCTGTCAGGACATACTCTCTGTCAGGACTTACTCTCCGTCAGGACACAATCTCTGTCAGAACTTACTCTCTGTCAGGACATATTCTCTGTCAGGACATACTCTCTGTCAGGACATACTCTCTGTCAGGTCATACTCTCTGTCAGAACATACTCTCTGTCAGGAGGTACTCTCTGTCAGGACACAATCTCTGTCAGGACGTACTCTCTGTCAGGACATACTCTCTGTCAGGACGTACTCTCTGTCAGGACATACTCTCTGTCAGGACGTACTCTCTGTCAGGACGTACTCACTGTCAGGACGTACTCTCTGTCAGAACTTACTCTCTGTCAGGACATACTCTCTGTCAGGACATACTCTGTCAGGACGTACTCTCTGTCAGGACATATTCTCTGTCAGGACATACTTTCTGTCAGGACATACTTTCTGTCAGGACTTACTCTCTGTCAGGACGTACTCTCTGTCAGGACATATTCTCTGTCAGGACATACTTTCTGTCAGGACTTACTCTCTGTCAGGACGTACTCTCTGTCAGGACATATTCTCTGTCAGGACATACTTTCTGTCAGGACTTACTCTCTGTCAGGAGGTACTCTCTGTCAGGACATATTCTCTGTAAGGACATACTCTCTGTCAGGACATACTCTCTCTCAGGACACAATCTCTGTCAGGACATATTCTCTGTCAGGACATACTTTCTGTCAGGACTTACTCTCTGTCAGGACACAATCTCTGTCAGGACATATTCTCTGTCAGGACATACTCTCTGTCAGGACACACTCTCTGTCAGGACACAATCTCTGTCAGGACGTACTCTCTGTCAGGACATACACTCTGTCAGGACGTACTCTCTGTCAGGACATACTCTCTGTCAGGACACAATCTCTGTCAGGACGTACTCTCTGTCAGGACGTACTCTCTGTCAGGACATATCTTCTGTCAGGACATACTCTCTGTCAGGACATACTCTCTGTCAGGACGTACTCTCTGTCAGGACACAATCTCTGTCAGGACATACTCTCTGTCAGGACACAATCTCTGTCAGGACGTACTCTCTGTCAGGACATACTTTCTGTCAGAACTTACTCTCTGTCAGGACATACTCTCTGTCAGGACTTACTCTCTGTCAGGACTTACTCTCTGTCAGGACGTACTCTCTGTCAGGACGTACCATCTGTCAGGACATACTCTCTGTCAGGATGTACTCTCTGTAAGGACATACTCTCTGTCAGGACATATTCTCTGTCAGGACACAATCTCTGTCAGGACACAATCTCTGTCAGGACGTACTCTCTGTCAGGACATACTTTCTGTCAGAACTTACTCTCTGTCAGGACATACTCTCTGTCAGGACGTACTCTCTGTCAGAACATACTCTGTCAGGACATACTCTGTCAGGAGGTGTTCTTTGTCAGGACATTCTCTCCGTCAGGACGTGTCAGTTTCTATCTTGCCGAACTAGGCCGGAATTTCTGGGTTCAAGTTATGTCCCTTCTGTGTCCCTCCTATTGACCAATCAGATTCCTCCTGATATCACTTGCATTTGCCTCAAACAAAATGGCTTGATTTTAAATCACGTGAGCCAAAATAGAACTCCATAACTCCAGCCTAGTTCGTCAAGGGTGGAAACTGGACTTTTATAGTCACTTTATTCCCTTGCCTCTGGAAGATGCCCTCTCCACTCGACGACTATCAGTGATCTACATGTGTGGACTTTCCTCAGACATTAAGCTCACACACCTCTGCATAAGTGAAATTCAGTTCAGAACTAACACATTTATCCTGGTTCTTGTCTTCAGAGCTGGAGAAGGAAGTTCTGTACACACTTGATGAAGTCAAAGATGTCTGCAGCATGTGCGGCACATCCTGTCCTCCCAGCTGCAACACCAACGCCGCAAGCATCAAGAGACTCCACAGTTTCCTCCTTGCAGGCATCATCTGCCTCCTGCTCAGCCTCATTCTGGCCCTGTAACCATGGAAACAACTCAGTGACTCATGACAACGAGACAGCAAAGGATGCACTTGATGATGAAATTGATAAATTCTGAAAATTTTGTGACCACGATTGATTTTATTCATGTTTGCATTTAGTATGTGCTCCCTATGTTGAGATTCTGACAGGGTAGATGCTGTTGATATTACTTCTTGGCAGAGGCACTGTAAATATTCCTTTTCTGTCGACCACAATGTAATCTTTTTGCAAAATATATTTCTAACCTTGAAATTGTTATGCCTGCATGCATAAGATAGTTGATATGGGCCAAATATGAAAACGAATTGGGTTTTTTTTATTCATTATGTAGGCTAGGTGGCTGTAAATATTGGTCAATATATTGATACATTATTAGGGGGGAAATTCAAATTTGTTTTGTTTTTTTACTTGAACTGCTGTATATTGCTTAAGAGAATTGAAAGTAATCAGAAATTTAACCATGACATTTTTATGTACCACCGGTTTGAATTTGTTTCGGTTTAACAAACAAATTATCTGTTATTGGTTTGGAGATCAAACTTCACTGTGGCTTCTCAACATCAGAGCAGCTGATGTCTTCAAAGAAAACATGATGACCTTTGAATTTATACCTCTTCACTTTTCAATGTTATAGATGAATATGTGTTCACCATCAAACACACATAGTTACAAACCACATATTTTAGAACGTTTACAAAACTCAGATGTCAGTTTTAGAGTGAGAGTATTATCAATTCTTACATTGAAATTCTTGCCCTTAAAGACATGCATTCATACCCGACATGAAATTATGTTAATACAGACATACTGTTTGATCAATAGGCAAAGTCTGAAAGGAAGCGTTTTATTTGCAGTTTTTTATTCGTAAGCAGTAAGTAATAATATGCAATATTCAACCATTCCATGAAGACTGTGATTCAATATGTTCACTCTGATGGACATATGTTTTTGATATATATTTGTAAATATTTTTCTCTATATTTTGGATATGGTAATGGACTTTATACAAGGATCCGGGTACGGATACTATGATCATGTGTACTTTGTGTTCAGGCTGCCCTGACGAGGATGGGGATTACCATGTTATAGTGCAGGTCACAACTCGGGATGGTGCTCCTTGACATTGCTGTCATACTTGTCTGTCTGAAAATATCAAAGCATAATAATTGCTTACGTTTGTGTCTTCATGAAATATTACTTGGGTCATTATTAATTAATTATGGCATTATGGTCTCCAATCAATTATTGCAACTCTCCAATAAAAATATTAACATTTGGTCCCATCTCAGAATCCATCTATTAATTTTTGGACATTATCATTAAAATCTAAAGATTGATTTATTGTAGCCCTGTCATAACTATTTTGGTCACATTGTTCAATAACTATTGTGGTCATGGTAGTGTATGTGTATAACAATGTGTCTCTTGAACTGGTTGTGCTTTATTTATTGGTAAACAAACCTGAAACTCCTTTGTCATCAGTGAATTGGCATGTGTTCCCTATGCTGTACCCTTCCCAACACTAGCTCAAGATATCCTTTTTAACCAATCTCATTAAAATCAGATCTTAGTTCTCGCTATCGCTAAACAAGGATCTGAGGACATCCCATTAAGGGTCGCGTCTGAACGACCTTTTATCCAACCAATCAGAACGTCGCTTACCAGATCATGAAAGTGACTGTCGGAATGTGTTTTCTAATCATGCAACCACTAAATATTTAGCACGGGGTATTCCGAACGACAGTTACGTGATTTATGATTATATCCATACAATCTAAGTCATCTATAAGCCATTCCAGAATGTTCTTCTTATCAGTTTTAATTTTTTAAATTGAGAATACGTCAAAATATGTTTCGAAGAGTAGTCGCCAGTTTGAAACTAGTGTCTTAAAGCTCGAGAAAACTGCCTTCTGATTGGCTTATGTCAATTTCTTGTCAGTCATTTCATTGGTCGGTCAAAATTCGCGAAAGGTCGTCCTGACGTGACCCGTAATGGGATGTCCTCAGATCTTTGTTTAGCGGTAGCGAAAACTAAGATCTGAATTTAATGAGATTGCTTTTTAACACACAGAGTTTCACAATGCTAATTCTTCTCTGCATAGTTGGTATTTTGTGCCCAGGCAGTTGTGAAATAACTGTTTACTTAATTATGTTTACCACTAATCTGATGTTTGACTTTACATTTTTTATACATTTTCTGTAAAAAGAACAATCTTAGTGCTTCATGTTTCCAAACCTGAAAACATCATCAATAACGCTACATGTACTGTACCCCACATTCTTGATGTTTCACACTATGTAGCTGTTTTGTCTGATGGTGGAGGGCGGTCGGGTAGCCTAGTGGTTAAAGCGTTCGCTCGTCACGCCGAAGACCCGGGTTCGATTCCCGACATGGGTACAATGTGTGAAGCCCATTTCTGGTGTCCCCCGCCGTGATATTGCTGGAATATTGCTAAAAGCGGCGTAAAACCATACTCACTCACTCACTGATGGTGGAATAACCACCTGTCATTAAATGGCTAATGTCAAAAACATTCAAAGACTCTTTTCATAAATATTATGATTGTTGTTCTCACAAGATGTGTATATCATATATTACATGACATTTTATACTTTTCTTTTGAAACATGTTTTATGCAAAGCCTGTGTTTCCTGTAAGGGGATAAAATGGAGGTGATTTTTAATTTTAAGTGCAGGTTTCTACAAAATGGATTTTAAACATTTTGTTTGTTTCAAGTTGAATTATTGACTTTCAGTAATGGATTATGACATATTTCATTATGAGACTTTTGTAACTCCTGCTCTTGTCTTGATGTTTTATTGTCTGTACAGTACCATGTTTTTTGGGTTGTCTTGTTTTAGAAGTGCCTTTTATGAAATATCCTCACAGTGCTTTGAATAAATAATTTTTACTAGAATAAACAGGTAGCACATAAATGTGTGTGTTGTATTGTGGAGGAAGTTAAGCCACAAGGGCATGACAGTCCTGTTAACATATTTCCACACCATTAGGAGTGTATGGTATTGTTTACTACCTCCATAACAGAATATTCATAACAAATCTGTCATACTGCAGGGTGTCATGATATCTGTCATATTGCAGGGTGTCATGATATCTGTCATATTGCAAGGTGCTGTGATATCTGTCATATTGCAAGGTGCTGTGATATCTGTCATATTGCAAGGTGTCATGATATCTGTCATACTGCAGGGTGTCATGATATCTGTCACATTGGGGGCGGTCGGGTAGCCTAGAGGTTAGAGCGTTGGCACGCCACGCGGGAGACCCGGTTCGATTCCCGACATGGGTACAATGTGTGAAGCCCATTTCTGGTGTCCCCCGCCGTGATATTGCTGGAATATTGCTTAAAGCGGCGTAAAACCATACTCACTCACTCACTCACTCACTCTGTCACATTGTGCCATGACATAGCTGACATAATGTAGCCGGTGGTTATATAACATATAACTGGCAGTCTGCAGGCCTGCGATACAACTGATACATATTGCTGACTGTTGTATGATCGGACTAACATAGCCATACACCCCACCCACTCTCTCCCTCACTACTCCGGTACCACATTGCCCTTGGATGTAACTCCTGAATATAACATAAAACATCAACGCCAGAGAATCGTCAGTCTCGATTAGACCAATTACATTCCATTGGGTGTAAAAGGCAAAATAAAAAAATTATATCAATGGATCACCGAAAATCACTCATGACACCAGGTGTTCGCGAATAGGGTAAGCATGTCCTGCCCTATTGGTAGCACCCGCCATTCACACAATTGGCATCAAATGTATGAATTAGTTGGCTGACACAGCTCAGCAGTACTACAGCCATACGATGTCATCTGTAAGCAAGCCAGACAACCAAGTGTTGGACCAGAAATCTCATATCACATGTATTGATTTTGTAGAAACTGGACATGATACGAGTATGTTAATTATGAACTACATCTGTTGTGTACACACAATGCCATTTACGGGGCGGTCGGGTAGCCTAATGGTCAAAGTGTTCGCTCGTCACGCCAAAGACCCGGGTTCGAATCCCGACATGGGTACAATGTGTGAAGCCCATTTCTGGTGTCCCCCACCGTGATATTGCTGGAATATTGCTAAAAGCGGCGTAAAACCATACTCACTCAATGCCATTTAGAAAGTGGTCAACTGTAACAAATGTTTTATTTGGGATAACTCTTTCTTAGTAATGTACAGATTCTCGTACTTTTGGGGGTTGAGTCCCGTCCGGGATTCGAACCCACACTGCCAGAGTGGGGCACCTAATCCCCAGCACGCAAAGACAGCGATCTAACTCACTCAGTCACCGAGGCTTCCACAAAAATGGAAGTCCGACAACTGGCAGTCTCGATCACATACTTTGTGTAAAAAAGTACAAGAATCTGAACTTAACTGAGAAATTGTTATCCCAAATATAACACTTGTTACATCTGTTGTGTACAAGTTCAGAGTTTCTGCTACTTAAATATCTAAACTACCAACAAAAAATAAGGGAACTAATGATTTGAATGTTTTTGTTTGTTTAACACCGCACTCCTCCTTTCAGAGAAGTTTCAGATATACCTTCAGCTCATCTTGCGGATCGCTCCCCGACGGTGAGTAGGCTAGACACACACGTGGAATCACATTGTCTGTCGTAGACGCGAGCTTCAGCCTTAATCATTAGTGTCGTTGTGTGTTGTTTAAACGCCTCTCAGCAATATTCCAGCTATATGACGTTGGTCTGTAAATAATCGAGTCTGGACCAGACAGTCTAGTGATTGACATCATAAACATCGACCTACGCAATTGGGATACAATGACATGCATCAACCAAGTCAGCAAGCCTGACCAGCCAAATCGCAAGCATGGGTTGCTGAAGACCTATTCTCATGTAGCTATTTGAATGTAGCTATTGTTGAGGTGTACATTTACAATACCATGGCGTTGCATCTGACCTCAACATCTGATCTCAAATAAATTTCACATCATGCATGGACAGCACGGGATACACGTAGAAGCCAAAGTGTGTGCGCCTATAGGGAACTCACAATCACTAATATTATTGAGATGAGGACACCCTAAAACATGCAAGGTTGCAATGGGACCTGGGCTTGGCAGGACTACACCTACACAAGATCGTCATTTATTGCACTCCGCAATAGCTACAAATCTGCTCCTGTTATCAATAGTAAAATCCGTACAATAACAGGAAGACAAATTTCAACATCAACCTTTAAAACACGGTTTTATGCAGCCCGCTTGAAAGCATGCGCCCTGGGGAAAACTGTCCCAAACAGCTTACCATAGGCGGCAAAGACTAGGGTGGGCAAGACACCAAGAAGATCGGGTTGTGCGCCAATGGGGTAGGGTTGGGACGAGTCCAAATTTACTACCCGGGTACCCACTGAAGGTCCCAGGAGATGTCTCAAAATGTCCGATTGGGAACATGTTTAGCATAGCCCTTGCAAAACACATGAATCAAACAATCTGGTTATTCATACAATAAAGTTGAATTATGTGATATCATTATTCAATCATATGAAATATCAGAAGGAATGGGTGCATAGTCAGAAAGAAATCCGAACATTAGTGACTTGTAGTGTTACCATAGAGTTCTAGATAATTTTTGTCATTAAACAATATATCACGTGACTAACCACGGGTCCGGGTAGTCTTGTGGGTACCCGGGTCCTACTCAGTGCCCACACGTCCCTGGTACCCGAGTTAGCCCTCCCAGCCCTACAATGGGGCTACATCATGTTTAGAGACGATTCAAGGTTTTGCCTCCGATTCACAGATGCTAGAAAACGTTGGCGATGCAGCGACGAGCGGTGTGCCAGGGCAACAATTCTTGACCATGATCGGTAGTGTTCCATTAGCTTGAATTATCGGCAACAATTTTGAACTGCAAGATGACAGTGCCAGACCACATCGTGCCCAGTTCGTCACCGTCTCCGACGAGAAGACATACGGACATTGTACTGGCCCGCTAAGTCCCCTGACATCTCCTAATAGAGCCACTGTGGGATGTTCCCGGGCGGAGTGTGTACGCCACAGTGAGTGAGTGAGTATGGTTTTACACCGCTTTTAGCAATATACAACAGTCAGCAATATGTATCAGTTGTATGGCAGGCCTGCAGACTGTCAGTTATATAACCACCGGCTACATTATGTCAGCTATGTCATGGCACAATGTGACAGAGTGAGTGAGTGAGTATGGTTTTACACCGCTTTTAGCAATATTCCAGCAATATCACGGCGGGGGACACCAGAAATGGGCTTCACACATTGTACCCATGTCGGGAATCGAACCCGGGTCTTTGGCGTGACGAGCAAACGCTTTAACCACTAGGCTACCCGACCGCCCCGTGTACGCCACAGACCCAGCACCGGCCAACGTGGCCTAGCGTGCGGTAACTCTACAGGCAGAATGGCGGGCAATTCCAAGGGCAACCATACGCAACGTAATCAACAGTATGCAAACAAGGTGACGTGCATGTATCACCCAACATGGTGGACAAACCAGATATTGATCTCTCCGCCCGAAATTAACTTTGCAGACATTTATCGTCATTGCAACTCACTATCGTTTCATCATATATGAGAGAAACGTTTGAGGCCTATGTAGGTTTTTACAACACAGTTAGGTTAGGGGGTAGGGTGGTGCAGTTTTAATGAGTCGGCCCAAACATTTATTTGGAAGTTTACTCAGTAAAGATAAATGCTACTGGGTTAATGATGAAACTCGGGGACTTCAGTCTGATGTCAGTAACATCGACCCAGGTCAAGTAAATATAAAACGTCAATACTTATTATCTGTCTCGGTTATCTGCCGAAACACATCCCATTGGGCGTAAAGGGCAAATAGTGGTGAAAAATATATGAATGGATAACCCATGTGTAACCCATGAATAACCCATGCTTGCAAGTGGGCTAACGGGATCGAGGGGTCAGGCTCACTGACTTGGTTGATGCATGTCATTGTATCCCATTGCGCATATCGATGCTGATGATGTCGTTCACTGGATTGTCTGGTTCAGACTCGATTATTAACAGACCGCCGTCATGTGGCTGGAATTTCGCTAAGTGCGGCTTGATTCATAAACGCATGCTCATGATACAGTCGGAATCATACATGAGACTCATTGGATTTATTATGAGTGAGTGAGTGACGTTTAACGCCGCTTTTAGCAATATTCCAGCAATATCACGGCGGGGGACACCAGAAATGGGCTTCACACATTGTACCCATGTCGGGAATCGAACCCGGGTCTTCGGCGTGACGAGCGAAAGATTTATTATGAATACAGGAAGGGGTTGGTGGCTTATACTTCTACATGCTTGTTTTTTATAATGAGAATATTGAAGTATGAGGTAACTTAAAAAAATGGGGGTCCATCGAAGTAATAAGACATACTTTCATTGTTAGAGTCCTTGTCATTTTGGGCGGTGGGTTAGCCTTGGGTAGCGGTGGGGTTAAAGCGTTTACTCGTCACGCCGAAGGCCCGGGTTCGATTCCCCACATTGGTACAATGTGTGAAGCCCATTTCTGGTGCACCCCGCCGTGATTTTGCTGGAATAATGCTAAAAGAGGCGTCAGACCACACTCACTCCTTTTCATGTATGAAAAAAATACTATTTGTCACACAGTATCTGTAGTGCTTCAGGCTACAGTCTGTGTTACGGAGACAGTTGCCAGAAATGTCAATTGTCTTGGTCACCATTGTCCAACCTTGTGGTGTCACCCTGGGCAAGTGACTTAGTTCAAATATGCCTCTGTTTACCCAGCAGGGAATGGGTACCCGATATGTGAGGTGGATGTTAAAACCTTCTGGCGCCCCTAGGCAACTTGGGTTGTATACTCCCCAGGGAGTTGAGAATGATAACTGGCATGCGAACGGATCCACTGGTTGGGGAACAAATAAAACCGCATTTGGGCAATTACTAGTACCTGTGGTATATAAATGTATGATATAATAAAATGATAAAAAATATAATGATAATATAATAAAAAATTTAAAATAATAAAATAAACTTAGCTTGGTTTATTTGTAAATTTCATTTTAATATTGTACCAAATTCATCCTGGTGGCAAGATGTGTTATGCTAGTGCCTGTGAATCTGATTTGCACATCTAATTTCAATATATTATGTAAGATGTATCTTATCGATATTTGACCTAATGTGCAATTGTATGCAATTTATTTAAACATGTTTTAATTCTCTTTTAAAACTCTTTTAACTTATGAATTCCAAACATGTTTACATTATTGGAATGTTATATTTCGGTGCTGTTTAGGCTGTGAGACTCTAGCTGATTTCATGTGTTTTGATCCTAACGTGTTGTACATTTTCTACACAACAAACAAACAAACCTAGATATAAAATCACCAGTTTATTAAAGGTCGTACCTCAATCGGTTTTCCCCAAACTAAAGGCATGTAAAGACATCATAAATTGAGAAGAAACATGTAACAATGGCCTAATATCAACGCTTTAAAAAGTTCCATATATAATCTAAATTGCTAAAGTATAACTCGTTTAATGTTTTCTTTAACGCTTTCAATGTTGTAGCTCAAAAGAAAAATTGGAAAATGGGTAAACTGTTAATAAACGAGTAATTCTCACAAAAAATATCTTTAAATTGTAAATCATAATGTAAGTGCTTTACCATAGGATATAATAAAATATTGAAAGCAAAATCTGAATATCTTCGGTTCACAACATAACTGATCCGTATTTTCAGAAACAGATCACATTGAGCAATGGTAACATTTATCACAGTTTCATAAATCATAATGCATGTCGGAAACAACAATAAAAACAACAATATAATATTCATGTCAACCACATGGCAAGCTGTTCAAAATGAAAAAAAAATGGAACTTTATCAACAAATTGGTAAAAAGTATATTTTATGATATTAGGACACCTCATTAATCCAACAGTTTGTAATCTCCAAGTTTGATGATTAACGACGTGTCCCTTCCCATGCGATCTTGAGGAAGAGCAGAAAAAACCCATCATTATTACATGTGCAAGTATTGGATCAAAATAAAATTTTCCTGAAATTACCCCCAAAAATAATTTTGCCTCAGGTTTTCACTCGCCCTCACCGGATATCCCGAAAGTGTTTGGGTCCCAACAAAATTGATAATTAGGAAAAGAGATTGGATCGTAAAGACAACCATTTCAAGTTTCCCTCTACCAAAAATCCCAGAACTCCTCTGATATTAATGAGTCCGTTTTTTGTTAAAAAAAGGATTTTTTTTAATACTGCATTATGTTTTTTCCAAATTGATCTTAGTGCCGCGGAACCTGGATACGTGTGGCCCTGGTTATCGGGATATATCGTAGTTTAATCATTTACAGTTACAAACGAGGTTAATGTCAAGGTCATGAAACAAAAGGTTTTTTTATCCAGACAAAACAATCTGCACTGTCTGGATTAAAGAGGGTTCAAGGTTTAGTGCCATTCTCGCGATAAACTGAAACATAACAACAATTAACAACATTCGTGAGTGTTTTACAGGTGTCGACGTATATACACGTAATGAGCTGCTCTCTGAATATACAAATCCATATCATCTGGCTACCTGGCTGTATATAGAATATACATGGCGTTATTAAGGGTAAGGGTATGCCATAGGGGTAAATAATCTAGTTACCTGCCCGTTCTTGACGCATGACATCGGTGTTACGTATGTAAAAAATCGGGTTACTTAGATTTGTTTGTGTTTTGTTTATTTGTTGTTTAACGCCGCACTCAGCAATATTCCAGCTATATGACGGCGGTCTGTAAATAATCGAGTCTGGACCAGACAATCCAGTGATTAACATCATGAGCATCGATCCACGCAATTGCCATCCGATGACATGCGTCACCCAAGTCAGTGAGCCCGTTAGTCGCCTCTTACGACAAGGCTGCTTCGCACAACATGAAGAACACTGCAGCGATGTTACTTACATGGGCACTATACAACATATTACCCGAACGCACATGCAGTATATAGCGATGTTACTATGTTATATGTGAAAATACAGCCGGTTACCCCCGTGTAGCATATAAGCGATGTTACTATTTGGGTTTCCATTTAGAATAAAAGGTCAGTGATTATGGGGAGAATATATGTTATATGGGTAATATATAGAAACATTCTGTACACAATACATTTATGCAATGTATTCTACGAAAACAAGTTATGATGATGCTAAATTACATTTTACGTAAACATATGAACTAGGAGAAATTGGCTAAACAAACTAGCAAGAATTCCAACATTAATTTCAACTTCAAAACATTTTGATGTTTTCTTCGGGAAAAGTAGCTACATGAAATTTATTGTGATATAATGAGAAATTATGATAATGATTTTGGTATTTTTGGTATTTCGTTGTTGGGTTTCGTTGTTACATATTCACCCAATCCATTTTGTCAGAATAATTTAGGTAGTTACAGGTTGTTTTCCCATAACAGAAATAACTAAACGTGTAAAAAGGATCTTGAGGATTCATCGGTGAGGCAACAACGTAAGGATTCGGAACTTGGTGTTTATGGGATAACTTGGTATTCCGACTGAATCAACAACGAAGATCCCTTTTCATATCCGTTGGCAATTGTTCTTCATTAGGTATGCGTACTGATGGATGCGATCAGATTCCATAATCTGTTGAGTGATTGAGTGAGTTGGGTTTAACGCCGCTTTTAACAGTATTCCAGTTATATCGCGGCGTGTCAGCTTAATGTGGGAGGAAAGCCCGAAGTGATGCAGGTCTCAGACGTTTACCACTTTGGTGAAACCCACGAGCACGGGTATGGTGCTGACAAACCTAGAAACATAATCGGGGCGAACCGGGATTCGAACCCACAATCATAGGTTTCTGGCGTGCCCAAGGGACGCAACTCTGCACAGCCGAACTTCTCCACTAAACTAAACCCTGTTGATTTTTCAAACAATGCTCGATGTGGAATCACAATTTGGTGACCTGCATGTAAGGGATATCATCAGAAGACGCATCATCATAAACAAGATAGGAGTCCAACTCAGCAAATAGCTCGGCGTCCAGTTCGGAATCTAGGTTGGGATCGGTGCTGGTGGTGGAACTAGAGCCGTCGAGGTCGTCGTCCGTCATGGATGCTGTCTCGTTCAAGTCCATGGAAGAAGAGCTGGCACTGCTTTCGCTGGAGCGAGATCGCAGAGAAAACAGCTCGTTCAGCATAACAGGATCAAGGTCTGCAAAAGGATCAACGTATTCGACGTCGCTTGATCCTATGCTGCCGCTGTCTACGGAGCCTTCTGTTCTCGTGACGTCGTTCTGTGGTTCTATGTCTACCTGGAAGTTGAACCTTTCGTCCCCGGTATCCTGATCTGAGCTGAGACCCGAGTCTGGGGGCGTGGTCTCCCGGGGTGTCCTTTCCTCTATAATGCTCAGGGGTCTCTGGATTTCACTGAAGGTGTGGCTCCGGCGGATTATCCCTGCTGGTTTGCTGATTGTTGGCGCAGAGGCACGCCTTACGGCCAAACTGGGGAATACAGAGAGATTATTACCCGAATGTGTTTTCGTATCGGGAATTTCATATTTAAGAAATAAAAATTCTTATAACCGTATTTCCTCTAAAAAGCGCCACGGTGATCATTCTTTGAACAAGCTTCCAAACTGGCGCTGGAGGCCCGGCGCCTCTTATAGATACTGTGTTTATTAGAGGAAATACTGTATCGATGACGCCGGAGACTCTAAGGCGAAACAGTAGGTGAATTCGAAATGTTCAGGAAAAACTCTTACTTCTCAATGTTGCCCTTCTTCATGATTGAGTGAGTGAGTGAGTTAGGTTTAACGCCGCTTTGAGCAGTATTTCAGCCAAATCACGTCCTGTCAGCTGAATGTCGGAGGAAAGCCCGAAGTGATGCAGGTCTCAGACGTTTACAGCTTTGGTGAAACCCACAAGCACGCTATGGTGCTGAAATACCTAGAAACATAATCGGAGCGAATCGGGATTTGAACCCACGATCAAAGGTTTCTGGCGTGCCCAAGGGACGCAAGTCTGCGCCTTAGATAACTGAGCCACCCGTGTTCCCATTACTTTATGAGCTATTCGATAAAACTATTCAACTCAACAATACATGTAAATGAGAGCAGGTGTCTGGTGATGTTCCTTATACTTGTGCGATGCTATTCGGACGGCGGGGAACCCGGTGGTTGAAGCGTTCACTCGTCACAGCGAAGACCGGTTTCGAATCCCGAAATTTGTACATGAACCCATTTCTGGTATCCCTTTACTCCTTCTGTAGTTCCTGACTATGCTTGCCGTAAAAAGCGACTAACGGGATCGGGTGGTCGGGCTCGCTGACTTGGTTGATGCATGTCATCGATCCCAATTGCGTGGATCGATGCTCATGATTAATCACTGCATTGTCTGGTCCAGACTCGATTATTTACAGACCGCCGTCATATAGCTGGAATATTGCTGAGTGCGGCGTAAAACAACAAACCAACCAACCAACTAACCTTCTGTAGTTCCAATAACAGATTCACTCTTATTTTGATTCTAGGTTGGGTAACATGCATACCCCTGCTCGTCTGTTTCCCTAAAGTGGTTAACGCCTCACATCTGCATCACGTTCTGTTCTAAATTAAGCTGAGACGCCGTGATGTAACTGAAATACTTTTCAAAGCGGCGTAAAACACAACTCACTCACTACCTACCTAGTCCTCCTCCGGAGTACTGACTCTTCCTCCATCCTCAGCATGGAGTGGCGTCTGGCCAGGGCGAGAGACGCTCTTCTCACTATCGACTTTCGCCGCGCTATCGACAACCGTTTCAAGGCTCTGTCAAAAAAATTAACGCATTAACGCTGCTATAAAATATTAATTTGTACGGCAAGATTAACCACATTTAAGATTGAAAGATCTAAATGCATCAAATAAATGAGTAAGTCAGCTTCTATGATATTTTCCTTTATTGTAGTCTTTCTCACGGGGAAACCAGGGTTCCCGCATAGTAACGTGTAGAGTCAAACAATGCTCTTGACATCCCACGCCGTGAGATAGTCATCTGCACTGAACAATTATAATGCTAAATCACTATATGCTGCACTGTTAGTTCACTGTTAGAGATCGCGAGACTATTCGAAGTATTGTGCGGTGCATTAGATTACAAAGACTCTGATTTCAAAAAGATGTTCTCGGGTTTATGACCGATTGCTACATAAACCAATGCCATGACCAAAAAACATATGAGAATATATATAACAAACATCGGTTCAATGCTATTCATGAAGATCCGGGTTAGAATTGGTCTCCAGCAACCAAACAGGATCGGGTGGTCAGGCTCCTGACATCGTGTTCCAGCGTAGGTCTATGCTCATGATGTCAATCACTGGATTGTCTGGTCCAGACTCGATTATTTACAGACCGCCACCATATAGCTGAAATAATGCTGAGAGGCGTTTAAACAACACACAACGACACTAATGATTAAGGCTGAAGCTCGCGTCTACGACAGACAATGTGATTCCACGTGTGTGTCTAGCCTACTCACCGTCGGGGAGCGATCCGCAAGATGAGCTGAAGGTATATCTGAAACTTCTCTGAAAGGAGGAGATGATGTTTAGGGAACATTGTCAGATGTTGTACTATAAAGTATATTACGTTTAGTTTCTCTGCATGTGACCATTCGGCATAATGTACATGGGTAGATCAGTCGTCTAAGGCGCCGCAATTCCCTGTGCAGAGTTGCGTCCCTTCCTTATCCTATGGGTTCGAATCCAGGAATCGCCATGATAATGTTTCTTAGTTTGTCACCTCCACACCTCTGCTCGTG
Source organism: Haliotis rufescens (assembly GCF_023055435.1). NCBI lineage: Eukaryota > Metazoa > Mollusca > Gastropoda > Lepetellida > Haliotidae > Haliotis > Haliotis rufescens. The sequence continues at coordinate 4,003,776 of NW_025963857.1, forward strand.
TTGCACCACAGTGCTAAACGTCTAATACCTGCACCACTTTAAGCTTTCCTCCACACCGTGATATAAGCATAGGCATAACTGAAGTGCTGTTTAAAGCAGCGTTTAACCCAACGCCCTCACTCACTACAATGTTAAATAATAGTCTCCAGCTAATTGGACATTGAAAGGACCAATGACTCATTTTTAAATCCAGGGGTTTCAACATAGGGAGACATTTCCAGGGAACGATACCAATGACTCACCTTGGTTGTCTGTTTTCCGAGATATGAGTGAGTGAGTTGGGTTTAACGCCGCTTTTAACAGTATTCCAGTTATATCGCGGCGTGTCAGCTTAATGTGGGAGGAAAGCCCGAAGTGATGAAGTTTACCACTTCGGTGAAACCCACGAGCACGGGTATGGTGCTGACAAAACTAGAAACATAATCGGGGCAAACCGGGATTCGAACCCACAATCATAGGTTTCTGGCGCGACCAAGGGACGCAACCCTGCACAGCGAATCGCGGCGCCTTAGATGAATTTCTCCACGAATCGGCAAACGCAAAATATATATTGATGTTCTGATATCGTTCAGTTATGGATAGATAGCCATTTTGTGTCCACTCATTTACCCTCCTGCACAGTATTTAGATCTATGCATAAAGATTCTGAGTGACAAAAACCTATCCACAAGAATGTATAACAAGAGGGATGACTTCAACTTTCTAACAGTCAACTTTCCCTTTATTTATGCCACCATATATATTTATGTTGAGCAATATTAAAGCAGCTCCAGCCTTTGGTGTACATTTTACGACGGTCGTTTGTACAGTCGAGCATGCCCTTTCTACGAAGATTTGAAACAGCGTCATGAGACGCCAATAAGACGTCACAAGACTTCAGCATTCAACGTCTTTGGGGGGCGGTCGGGTAGCCTAGTGGTTAAAGCGTTAGCTCGTCACGCCGAAGACCCGGGTTCGATTCCCGACATGGGTACAATGTGTGAAGCCCATTTCTGGTGTCCCCCGCCGTGATATTGCTGGAATGTTGCTAAAAGCGGCGTAAAACCTCACTCACTCACTCACTCATTCAACGTCTTTGGGGATACGTCAGGGAAACTTATGATTATGTAAAGGGTTCCCCCACTCCCGTGATATGGCTTGACAATTCTGAATCCTCCTCAAACCTATGTATTTTGCTTACCACTTTTTTTTACCACTAAAACGTTTCCGATTTTTCGAATACTAAGTACTTAGAATGACTGCTCATTAGTTATAGATATTCAGTGAAACATAAACACACATTGATGTCATTTACATAGTTCATATATTTAAAATCATGTATATGTTTTGACACAATGATATATATATATATATATAATAAAGTCCACGTAGACCCGACATCCATCTGTATCAGTTTCAGACGTACATGTAGTACTTTCACTGTCTCATAACAGCTCTTCAGTGTAACAGTGTATACATATATATATATATATATATATATATGTGTGTGTGTGTGTGTGTGTGTGTGTGTGTGTGTGTGTGTGTGTGTGTGTGTGTGTGTGTGTGTGTGTGTGTGTGTGTGTGCGTACGTGCGTGCGTGCGATCGTGTGTGCGTGCGTGCTGGCGTGCGTGTGTGTGTGTGTGTGTGTGTGCGTGCGTGCGTGCGTGCGTGCGTGCGATCGTGTGTGCGTGCGTGCGTGCGTGCTGGCGTGCGTGTGTGTGTGTGTTGACGAAGCTCACCTGAAAATTGACCGTTGATTTTGAGGAACTTCTTGGGTATGTAGAGAATCAGAGAGAAGACAACGAGAGCCAGGGACACGATAAACTCTGGCTTGGGTGCCTGGAGAAACGGCGCTATGGAGAAACAGGCGATGATGGCAACGACGACGATTGGGATGGCGATGTTAACCTGTTGATGACGTAACAGTGTGTTATTAAACGCCTCTGCGAAAAACATTTCACTTACATCAGGGCGCGTCAAAGGAAATCCGCAAGTAATGCAGGTTTAGACGTTTAAACCTTTTGTGAAACACACGAGCAAGGGTGTGGGCAACAAACCAAGAATCATAATCAGAGAGAATATTGGACTGAATCGCGATCACAAGATTCTGGAACGCCTAAGGGACGCAACTCTGCACAGCGAATTGCGGTGCCTGGACGAGTGTGCCACCCAACATTTGTAAATGAATGTTATTAAACACCGCCCTTGACAATATTCCAGCTTTATTTCGGCGACTTGTTTGTAGTCAAGTCTGGGCCTGGTAGACCAGTAGTTGAACAACGATGGCAACCATTGGGACATGATGATACACAACCAGGTGACACATTGTAAATACTTGATCGGTTCTAGCAGTGAGTGAGTGAGTTTGGTTTAACATCGCTTTTAACAGTATTCCAGTTATATCGCGGCGTGTCAGCTTAATGTGGGAGGAAAGCCCGAACTGATGCAGGTCTCAGACGTTTACCACTTCGGTGAAACCCACGAGCATGGGGATGGTGCTGACAAACCTAGAAACATAATCGGGAATTCGAACCCACAATCATAGTTTTCTGGCGTGCCCAAGGAACGCAACTCTGCACAGCGAATCGCGGCGCCTTAGACGACTGGGCCACCCGTGCCCCCCCCCCCCCCCCCCCCCCGGTTCTAGCAAGCAAGGGCAGTATTTAACATTTCAACTACCGCGCAAGTACTGTGCATATACACATTGTCGTTAAGATAGGCGTGAAGCGTACGCCAATCACCTAAACCGACTAGTTGTCACATTGTGAAGGTTTGTGGATTTGTAAATATGAGAACAAAATAGGAATATGCCATGAATATTTCATTTACAAGACAGTTGTCTTAAAATGTTTTTTTATTCTTATACATTTTTTTGCATTTCTTTTTATTAAATGTATTTCTGATGTCGTGATACTGCTGGAATATTGCTAATTGGGTGAGTGAGTTTGGTTTTACGCCGCTTTTAGCAATATTCCAGCAATATCACGGCTGGGGACACCAGAAATGGGCTTCACACATTGTACCCATGTTGGGAATCGAACCCGGGTCTTCGGCGTGACGAGCGAATGCTTTAACCACTAGGCTACCCGACCCCCCTCCAAATATTAAAATTCCATAAAGCTTTTTAAATGTTTATATTTTTATACAGTTTTTTCATTTCTTTTCTTTCAATGTATTTCTGATGTGATATTCCTGGAATATTGCTAAAAGCGGCGTAAAACCATACTCGCTCACTCACTCATTCAATCTATATTATTTTTACCAAAATATGAAAATTCCATATTTCAAAGTGATTTGCATTTGCAATTAAGATATAAAATACGTGACTACAGTGATACATGTACGGGGCGGTCGGGTAGCCCAGTGGTTAAAGCGTTTGCTCGTCACGCCAAAGACCCGGGTTCGATTCCCGACATGGGTACAATGTGTGAAGACCATTTCCGGTGTCCCCCGCCGTGATATTGCTTGAATATTGCTAAAAGCGGCGTGAAACCATACTCACTCACTCACTCACTCACTCACTCACTGATACATGTACGCTTGGCCCACCTTATAGGGCCTTGACTTTGCCTTGTTTTTCACTCTGAGGACCAGGAGTGCCAGGATTGACAGACCATGGAACAACCAGACAGTGAAGACGAAGAACCGAACCAGGACGGCCAGCGAGCCGAACATCAGCATCAGGATGGCGATCAACGCCTGCAGCAGACACTACATCATCACCGTCTCATTCAGGTAGTAGTACGCCAAGATTCAAGTAAACAAAGCGACAAAACCCTTTCCATATCCAATAGAGATCTCTGCATAAAGCAGTATGAGTCCGTCTATATCATGAGCATGTGTTTATGAATCACTATCAAGCAGTGATGGTACCAGGTGTTAGCGAGAAGATGAGCGTATCCTGCCCCACCGGTGGCACCCATCACAAACACATGCAAAGGCAAGTCAATTGTTCACCTGAAAAAAATATATTTAAGTAAATCTTTCGAAAGTTTTATGGTAGACATGTGGAGGACATGTCCAAATGTGACTCGTTAGAGACCCAAATAATGTCTGGTGAAATTCCATATTTTGACTTCTACCATATGTTTCAGTACTTTTTAGGTGGACTTTTGACTTGCCTTTGCGTGTGTTTGTGTCGGGCTGAGGGTTCCATATATATGTAGCTTATAAATGTTTTTGTTGAGACATGACAATCACTTATTTAGCAACCATGTATACAAAGTGGAACACACTACTTTGTGTGATGAATCCAACACGGCGTCATTGATGTCACTGTATTGCTTGTTACCTATGATTTGTTTTAAATGTTGTTAGCTCACCTTATACGAATATCATGAAAATAACTGTAGAATCTTTTTTAATACATATTCATCATGTTTCAAATACTATTCACAGACAGACGTGTTTATTCAGTATTGCGGCATTGTGACCCAGAGTACAGTTGAATAAACAAAATATAGTCGTAGTCAAGTGACTGACAGGACAATTGCTAAATTAACAGCCCTTAGGAATCTTATAGAAAATGTGTTTGATAAAGATGGCTACTTACTTAATAGTATTTACATCATTTGAGTTAAGTAAATTGTACATTACTTAGAGTATGTATTTTCTAAATGTGCACAGGAAATATTTCTTTCTTTGGGAAGCAAAGGCATCACAGATAACAGGACATGATACTCGTCTTCAATGGATCCAGATTTACAATATGTACAAAAAATATTTGAATTGTCTATGTGTTTTACGTTTAAACAATGTAAAGAGATTCTAAACTTAGAAAACGCTTGTAGACAGGATTTATCATTTACTGTTTCTCAGGTTGAAACACTGATTTAATTGAAGCATAATGTGAAAGAAAATGAGAAGATCTGATAGGTTCTGACGAACCTTGAACGAAAATATCAACGTGTCTTTGTTTAAAAGTAGAAACAAACGATAGCTTATCGCCAACATCTTGGGCAATCCAAACATAGGAGACACTACAAGAAAATAATTATGTTCTGACACTAGACGCCAATGTATGTTTGCCATCAATATCTAAGATACTAACAATATTCAGAGTCGTGGCTATCGAACAGCAAATGACCCTCACTCCCCCTCCCCCCCCCCCCCCCCCCCCCCCCCTCCCCATCCCCATCCCTCTTACCCTGCTGATGAGGGTGATGATGTTGGTCTTGCTGCGCACGTGTACCCAGGAGGAGAACTCCGGCATGTTGCCGTCCTTCAGAGCGACGCCAGACAGTCTGCGTGGACAAACATGACGGAATGTGTATCGTTTAATGTAAACACAGTTGATGGCTGTTGTCTCAAAAACCTGAGGGAGCGGTCGTATAGCCTAGTGGTTAAAGCGTTCGCTCGTCACGCCGAAGACCCGGGTTCGATTCCCGACATGGGTACAATGTGTGATGCCCATGTCTGGTGTCCCCCGCCGTTATATTGCTGGAATATTGCTAAAAGCGGCGTAAAACCATACTCACACACTCAAAAAATGACACACAAGTAGAAAGGCTGGGATTTTATCGAAATAAATTTTCCCCGAAAACGCTTAAAACATAATTATGCTTGAGAATGTTGTAAAAAGGAAATTGCAAGAAAAAGATCATTGTAACAAAATAAATATAGCCTCATAGTTTTAATAAAAAAAATATATCTGATTTTACAGTTGCAGCAGAAAAAAAACAGAGTTTCCATGCAAAACTTACAAATTCTTCATTGTCTGCCATGTTCTAACTGAGGAAGAGAATTTATGGATGTCAACTTCTGTATTACGAAGAACACAACGTTTCGGAGTATAGACTTACTCCTTCATAAGTATATATATCGAAACGTTGTGTTCCTCCATAAATTCTCTTCCTTATGTGTATAACTTCTAAATTCTAACTTCTTCTTTCAAAGACTTGTGTCAACTACTTTTCTTTTTGTGTTTTTCACTTTAATATCATCAGTATATTTATTTTCTGAGGCCTATATATCAAATCACGTGTTGTACTGGGAATAGTGTGACGGCTTTTGTGGTCCAGGTGTACAAGAACAGATAACCACTACGATAAGAGACTACACGAAGTAAGGATAGTAAGAACAGACTGTTTACATAGTGCAGGTAACAAACTTTATGATATGAATTTAACAATCTACGGAGACGTCGTACGAGCTTATGCCTTCAATGTCATCATTCAAAACGGGCTCTTTGCCAGAAGTAACTTCAGTGTTAAAACTGTTAGAGTACCCCCGACATCAGAAATATGAGTACCCTGCCAAGAGAACGACCGTTAATTGAAGTCATACATTATTCCCCCACGTACCCCAAGAGTGATAACGACATCATAATGTGATAAAATAAAGGTGTGTACTTTACCAGTTTTGATAAATTTATCTGAAGAATTAGCTTGAAGGCCACGTCCCCTATCTCTTTTGTTTGATGTGCTCGACTCGTGGCCAACTAGAGGATAATAGAATGAAACGCACCTTAAGCAAATATGCCAAATACCGCCCTCTACTAAACACTATCCTGTCGGGGTCACACTCCTGACCCACATGTCACAATATACAACTTGAGTTGTATTATCCGATCTTCATTCATCCTGACTACTAACAGTAAACCCTTAGACAAACAGGGGACTTCAAACTCGTCACGTCCCAGTATCAGAATAATACATGATGAAAAGTCACTAAAACTAGGGTTTTTTTCTCACATATTTTATAAATCTGTTGATTCCCTAACCAATGCTTGTCTCCCTGAAAGGATTATGGGTAGAATTAGTCCAATAACCTATGTTTGTCTCCCTGTGGGGATAGCAGGTAGAATTGAACCTACGTACATGTATAACCTATGCTTGTTCGCCTGTGGGGATTACAGGCTATAACCTATGCTTGTCTCCCTGTGGGGATTCAAGTAGAATTGAAGCTATAACCTATGTTTGTTGCCCTGTGGGGATTACAGCCTATAACCTATGCTTGTCTCCCTGTGGGGTTTACAGCCTATAACCTATGCTTGTCTCCCTGTGGGGATTCAAGTAGAATTGAAGCTATAACCTATGCTTGTTGCCCTGTGGGGATTACAGCCTATAACCTATGCTTGTCTCCCTGTAGGGATTCAAGTAGAATTGAAGCTATAACCTATGCTTGTCTGCCTGTGGGGATTACAGGTAGAATTGGCCCAATAACCTATGCTTGTCTCCCTGTGGAGATTACGGGTAGAGTTGGCCCTATAACCTATGCTTGTCTCCCTGTGGTGATTACAGCCTATAACCTATGCTTGTCTCCCTGTGGGGATTACAGCCTATAACCTATGCTTGTCTCCCTGTGGGGATTACAGCCTATAACATATGCTTGTCTCCTTGTGGGGATTACAGCCTATAACCTATGCTTGTCTCCCTGTGGGGATTACAGGTAGAATTGGCCCAATCACCTATGCTTGTCTCCCTGTGGGGATTACAGGTAGTATTGGCCCAATCACCTATGCTTGTTTCCCTTCTGGGGATTATGGCTAGAATTGGCTTAATAACCTATGCTTGTCTTCCTCTGGGGATTACGGTTAGAATTGGAAGCAACATTCACTCACTCACTAAAGGTTTACCTAAATATTTAAATAAATAAATACTTTTATCTTGATAGCGTGTCTTACTTGCGTTTGGGTCCCAGAAATCCTCCGGCAAATATCTATCTGCGTTTCTCTCGTGGGTGTGGTCTGGTATGCTCACTCCCGACATTCAGTTTGCTTAGAGTGAGTATTTTTTGCGCCGCGTTTAGCAATATACCAGCAATATCACGGCGAGGGAAAACAAAAATGGGCTTCACACATTGTACCCATGTGGGGAATCGAACCCGGGTCTTCGGCGTAACGAGCGAACACTTTGACCACTAGGCTACCCCCCGCCCCAGTTTGCTCAGAGGGTTACAAGGTTCGATAGACCTGGTGGCACTTGTCCGACATAACAATTAACATTCACACTGCCAGTCATCTCGCGTTCAGAGAAGGAAGTCAACACATTCTTTGATACATCTTTCATATGCGTCCGATTCTCAACATACAGGCTGGAATTCAGTCACTCCTGAGCCACACTCCTCGTGTTGGTCCTTGCTTACTAGTTTGGTAATTACGTACTTTTCCGTGTTTACCTTAGAAGCCAAACGGTAATCGAGTTACCGTTACTCCTAAATCGATATAAGTAATTTCTACCATTTTCTGGGTTGTGATCTTTCAATCTATCTGCTAAAACACATCTAACAAGTATCAAACGGCTGCTTATATCGGCTGGTGCCACAACCCTTCCTCGACTTACGACCGCCTCCGTGGTCTAGTGGTAGAGCGTCCGCCCGGAGAGCGGAAGGTCCGGGGTTCGATCCCCGGCCGCGTCATACCAAAAGACGTTTAAAGATGGTACTTGTTGTTACCCTGTCTGACACTCGGCATTAAGGGGCTAAATCAAGGACTAGTCGGCTTGGCGTCAGTATACTGTGTCTGAGTGGGGTATTCATGTTAAACTGCGGCATGGTATCTCAGTGAGCTGGCACTATAAATCGGCATCAGTCCGGACTAGTACAAGCATCCACACAAACACACACATACACGTCGCTATATAAGTGCAATAATTTTGGACGCGACGTTAAACCTCATTTCACCTCACCTCACCTCACCTCACCTCACCTCACCTCACCTCACCTCACCTCACCTCACCTCACCTCACCTCACCTCACCTCACTCGACTTTAACTCTCACTTTACGTCATCACAGCCAAATACAACTATTTACTTCCGGGTTATCGTGGAACTTTCTGTGTCCATCATTTACCGAATCTGACAGAACAGTCGAAAAAAGTGTCAGGACTTATTATAACAGTAACTCATTACTTTAATTTCTAGAAGGTATATTTACCTTATAACAAAATGCTTCGATGTGCTTTCCTATAAATTGTTTTCTTTATTAAGATACTTTTTAAGTGAAAGATTTCGAATACTTTGGAAAGAATATCCAGCACTGGTATTTATCCTTCGTCTATCCTAGTCACGATGTGACTGAAATACTGCCGATGTGACTTTAAATGTCAACTCACGCACTCAACCTTATTCTATCAAAACACCTGTCGGTTACCATAAGAACGCTCCCCGAAAACCACTAAAATCTGCCTTTTGACATATCATTACAAACCGTCTATATTTTGTGTTTTTTAAACTCAAAATATGCCAGTGTTAATCAGAACAGTTGAAAAAATAATATTCATTAAAATAAACAGAAAGAGTTTTGTTCATGTCTCAATTACGTAGATCTAGAGGACCAAAGTCCTTATCATGACCCGTCCTGTGTATCTCCCTACCTCCCAGCTGTCAGGAATGTACCGTTAGCACTGCCCAGTGCCGTCAGCCCTACCCCAATGGGAATAATTGCAGAAGCTTTGCCAAGCATCCTTTCACCCCATGTCTGAAACAAAGTTTGGAAAACCATCATCAGTATGAGAAAAGGTTGTACCTTCAGACGTAAATCAGGTACAGGAAGTATTTGTCAAGTGTCCTGTTTCAAAGACATTGCACTTTTCAGCTTACAAGCGTATTCTGACGTGTTTTCTTTTTGTTTGGTTTTGGTTATATGTATTTATTATTTAATCCCGCTTGTTGAGTGGGTTTGTGTTAGTTTGGTTAGTTAAGCACGTTCTTCCATCGTTCTTCCACGTTATGGCACCACCTCTTCACTTCACGCGGAACCTCTCGACACTTTCCGGGAACCTGTCGTAATTTCACGGAATTACCCGAAAGTACCTGAATGCTATCTGGCACACTTACCACGGCTATGGCCTCGGATGAGAGCATCTCGTGTTTCGTCATTACCGTGAAGTATGACGTCACCACGAGCATGTAGATTACCATTACCAGTGGTATGACGAATTTCACAAGTCGTGGTAAATTTCTGAAGAAAAACATTTGGCATTAATCTAAAGCTATGTTTCTATCGTCCTCTGAAGGCTGTTCGGGGTTAGAAGAAGCGCAGGTTAGTGGTCGGCTACCTAAAGTTTGCAGAGTTACCTACCTTGGGGGTTTCTTCACACCTCTAGTCACGTGGTTGACGTTGGACCTGTAAGTATTAGGTACAATGAAAGAGCAGCTATGAGATATCGTGTCAAACAAAAGAAGGAAATACGACAAATCTGATGAAATCAAGACATGTTTCAAATTGATTTATACTGTCATTTTTTCGGTGACAGAAAATCTGCTGTGGTATTTTTGTGTGTTTTAACCCATCAAGAGTGACACGCACACAATCAAAAGACGAAGAGACCATTATTGACCACTTGTTTTTATCAGGACATTGTCTATGAGCAGGTTGGTGGCCAAAGATGAGTTGTCACCATATGTGTTCGGTCCTTACCTATATCACGTAGAAAATCAGTTTGTTCAACGATTCGCTCATGTTCATGTATTAGAAGAAGTCATGATGGAAACCTCTGAAGTCATTCTTTTTAACTCATTTTGCACATTTCGTCGCCTGAGAACCATAATATCCTATGTCCACTTTAACAAGTTTTGAGTAAATTATATTTTCAAATTTGAAATTCTGTATAATATTAGGGGCGGTCGGGTAGCCAAGTGGTTAAAGCGTTCGTTCGTCACGCCGAAGACCCGGGTTCGAATCCCATAATGGGTACAATGTGTGAAGCCCATTCCTGGTGTTCCCCGCCGTGATAATGCTGGAATATTGCTAAAAGCGGCGTAAAACCAAACTCACTCACTCACTGTATAATATTAACTTATTAACGATATGCATATATTTCACATTTAACAAACAATTATAACATAATTGATATATTTTTGACGCAAAAGTAAATAACTCTCTTCTCCTTTACAGATAAATGTTATTTTTATGTAAGAGTACCAAAAAAGAAAGGACGTTTTGTTTTTAGATCCATACGTTTCTATTTCCATTAGTAAACCCAATCTGCGTATTGTGATTATTCTCGACCACGGTTTTCACCCAACGGAGAGATCACATACTTGAGACAGTAACTGTAATGAAGTCATCACCTTTTAATTCAGTATTTCAGGTGACAGGTCACAAAAATCACTCCCAATGGTCACATTCTACAGTTGATAAATGATAACCAAAATGATTTGGAACTATGTGGTCCTATCTCCTTATCATGTGATCTGTGTCAAGAATTTGATTGGACACGTGGACATGTCTCAGTAACTTATGATTTCTTTGGGCATGGAATCACTGGAAAAATACTTTCCAGCAACAGGGTTTCATGAAATGTTAGAAAAGCACCAATTTGGAAAGGAAATGCAAAAACATCATTTTGGGTCAAATGTGGACATAGGACTTTCTGGTTCTCAGGCGACGATTTAGTTCGCAAAAGGCGACTAACGGGATCTGTTGGTCAGGCTTGCTGACTCAGTTGATTGCACGTCATCGTATCCCCACTGTGTAAATCGATGCTCATGATGTCAATCACTGGATTGCATGTCCCCGATACAATTATTTACAGACATACAGTTGGACTATTGCTCAGTGTGGCATTAAATAACAAACAAAGTACTACATTTGGTGTTGAAAGTGTTGAAAGTCTACCAAATTTTCTTTGAAATGACCCGCCATAACGGGATTTCTGAAGGTTTTTATCTCATTGCCTTAACGAAGCGGACCTTGTGTGCCCAAAAGAGTCCTTGTCATACATTGCCCTTCGTGAGAGAGATGATTCCAATGAAACATACCAGCCACCGTACGCCCAGAGACCGTTGAATATGGCGAAGGTAATTGATGTCGGGTTGTCCGTGGTACCCTCAAAGCCCCCCTGCAGGATCGTGTAATGACCTTTAACAAAATGTTGTTGTGAGGCTCAACATCAGCTCAAGGCCTTTGTCCCCTCTACCCGCAGCCCAGACAGCGAATTTGACATCTCACAGTCAACGATGCCTGGTGGAACCCACCAAGAACGGAGAATATGGAGACTCCCCCAATATGCATTGATACTCAGATTGAAAAAAGGACTGCGCTCCCAATGGAAAAACCAGGGCCCCTTTTTCCGCAAAGCGATCGTTGCGCTACGACAATCGTAAGTCTATGTTAGAGTATGGGAGTTACGATCACCTTAGTGCTACTATCGCTTTGTGGAACGGACCCCAGGCACTCTACTGATCTGCGCTAAGATATCAGGAGGTACCAAACCGAGGACAGTGGGACGACTGTATATTCTGGATGCAAGCGAGACAATTCAAAAACGCGATCCGCATATGTCTCATGTTTTGATAATCATTAATCTTGCCAATCACATTGATGTCAAATATTGTTAGTTCTTCTTTGTTGTTTAACGCCTCACCCAGCAATATTCCAGCTATATGACGGCGGTCTGTGAATAATAGAGTCTGGGTCAGACAATCCAGTGATTGACATTATGAGCATCGATCCACGCAAATGGGAAACGATGACATGAATCAACCAAGTCAGCGAGCCTGACCACCCGATCACTTACGACAACCATTGTCGCCTCTTACGGCAAGCATGGGTTGCTGGGGACCTATTCTAACCCAATTCTTTGCGGGTAGTAGTAGTAGTCCGTTGTGATGGCGTTTGTGTTGTTACCCTGGAAGAGTCTGGTGATGCCGAGGATGATGACAACAGCCAACGCCGTCACTTTCCCAACAGTCGCCAGAATTTGCACCTGCGAGGCAAGCTTGTTGCTGAGGCCGTTCAGCAGAGCCAGGGAAACTGTGTAGAGAGAAAGCGATGCAGTTATAGAACACATACATCTATCGGTATGATCACTGTTGAACTTTAGATCTGAAAACACAAGTCCATCCATCAGAATACTGGGGTTTTACAGATCACTATTGTTTATTGTCAAGAATCATATTTGGCAGAAACAGACACAAAAATTATGTCTGGTGCAATTCCCTATTTCCCTCTGTTTTTACGTGAATAATTGACGTGCCTTTACATGTGTTTGTGACGGGTGCCAACGGTTGGACAGGATAGGCCCACCTCTTTCGCGAACATCTGGTATAATCACTATTTGATAGTGATTCATAAACATATGTTCATGGCTATAATTTACTTTCCTTTACAAATTGAACTCGAATTAAAATGGAATTAATAAAAGTTTAAGTCATGCCAATTGGGGATTAGCACTGTATAGTAGAAACAACAGCTGTCTCTAAGCCACAGAAAATTTCAACCTAGAAACATTTCAATTTAAGGTCATGTCATTTGAAAATGAATGCTCTGAGACGTCCTTGGTCACCGTTCCCTTGAACGCTCCGTGATGATGTTACTTACTTGACCTGGTTATCTGCTCATCGTGCGTGTTTCACAAAACGTCCTCATGTAGTCCTAATGTAGGTCAGTTATGTCTTGTAGATACGCGTTTTAGGTGTAGAGGTGTGACACTATCCGTAAGTTTATCAAACTAGATGAAGCTTTGTTGCACTAAAGAAAGTTGCATGCCACTATATCTATGTGTCCAGCTCAAGTATGTAGTTGCAGCCCACTAAAGGTAGTTACGTGACACTAGAAGTAGTTACGTGACACTAGAAGTATTTACATGTCACGAGAAGTATTTTACGTGACACTAGAAGTAGTTGTAAGACACTGGAGGTAGTTGTAGGACAATATGGGTAGCTATGTGACACCAGAGGTAGTTAAGTGACACTAGAGATAGCTACGTGACACTAGAAGTAGTTACGTGACACTAGAAGTAGTTACGTGACACTAGAATTAGTTAAGTGACACTATAGATAGCTACCTGAAACTAGAAGTAGTTAAGTGACACTAGAGGTAGCTACGTGACACTAGAAGTAGCTACGTGATATTATAAGTAGTTACCGGACAATAGAAGTAATTACGGGACACTAAAAGTAGCTACGTGACACTAGAAGTACTTACGGGACACTAGAGGTAGCTAAGTGACACTAGAGGTAGCTACGTGACACAAGAAGTACTTAAGGGACACTAGAAGTAGTTACGGGACACTAGAGGTAGCTACGTGACACAAGAAGTACTTACGGGACACTAGAAATACTTACGGGACACTAGAAGTAGTTACGGGACACTAGAAGTACTTACGGGACACTAGAGGTAGCTACGTGACACTAGAAGTAGTTACGGGACACTAGAAGTAGTTACGGGACACTAGAGGTAGCTAAGTGACACTAGAGGTAGCTACGTGAAACTAGAAGTACTTACGGGACACTAGAAGTAGTTACGACCACTAGAAGTACTTACGGGACACTAAAAGTAGCTACGTGACACTAGAAGTACTTACGGGACACTAGAGGTAGCTAAGTGACACTAGAGATAGCTACGTGACACAAGAAGTACTTACGGGACACTAGAAGTACTTACGGGACACTAGAGGTACTTACGGGACACTAGAGGTAGCTACGTGACACAAGAAGTACTTACGGGATACTAGAAGTACTTACGGGACACTAGAAGTACTTACGGGACACTAGAAGTAGTTACGGGACACTAGAAGTACTTACGGGACACTAGAGGTAGCTACGTGACACTAGAAGTAGTTACGGGTCACTAGAAGTACTTACGGGACACTAGAAGTAGCTACGTGACACTAGAAGTACTTACGGGACACTAGAAGTAGTTACGGGACACTAGAGGTACTTACGGGACACTAAGAGTAGCTACGTGACACTAGGGGTAGCTACGTGACACAAGAAGTACTTACGGGACACTAGAGGTACTTACGGGACACTAGAAGTAGTTACGGGACACTAGAAGTACTTACAGGACACTAGAGGTAGCTACGTGACACTAGAAGTACTTACGGGACAGTAGAAGTACTTACGGGACACTTGAAGTACTTACGTGACACTAGAAGTAGCTACGTGACACTAGAAGTACTTACGGGACACTAGAAGTAGTTACGGGACACTAGGAGTACTTACGGGACACTAGGAGTACTTACGGGACACTAGAAGTAGCTACGTGACACTAGAAGTAGTTACGGGACACTAGAAGTAGTTACGGGACACTAGAAGTAGCTACGGGACACTAGAAGTAGTTACGGGACACTAGAAGTAGTTACGGGACACTAGAAGTAGCTATGTGACACTAGAAGTAGTTATGGGACACTAGAAGTAGTTACGGGACACTAGAAGTAGCTACGTGACGCTAGAAGTAGCTACGTGACACTAGAAGTAGTTACGGGACACTAGACGTAGTAACGGGACACTTGAGGTAGTTACAGGACACTAGAGGTAGTAGTGTCAAACTACAACACCAAAATGAGAAACAGAGTCTGGACATATCCCTGACGTCATCACTAGCCTTGCTACACGTGACCGTGCACGTGGTCGACATATCACTACCTGGACATCGCGAGCATCATCCCTTACTCAATGAATGGGTTCGTTTAATTATCTTTTAAACTCAATATTGTTATTAAGATAAGGTCAGACAACTCACACAATACAACAAAAGACATCATCTGTTTCCGATATAGACGCCTTGCCCCCGTGCCTCCTACAGTAGGTGTGCGCCTTTAAGTCAATCAATCAAGATAACCAGGTCAGGCTGAAGGTTAACCATTCAGTCTCATTTCATCAGTGACAAACTTGTCTGGGTATCCAGAGTAAAAAGAAAGAGAGCTTTACACAGGGGCTTTTTCCTGAGTGTGTGGGGGTAGTGAAGAAACACTCGGACAGGCTGCTGGGCGTATGAGGTCCGTGGTCGTCATGACGAGGCCACAAAAACATACACATTCCTTCTGCGATGGATTCAAACCCTTGACAGGAGTTATGATAGGTCAGTTTACACTTGACTATTATATAAACAACACGAGTAGTAACGAAGATATCTGTATATTTATCATGGTTTTTTCCTAACATTTTTATTTTTTTTATTATATTTTCCAAATCTTTTCATGTTTTTATTCAAGGTGCTCAAGTGATTTGATGCACTTCGCGGGATAAGACCCGTTTTATTATAATATAGATCTTAATTATCAATAAGATCGCCTTGACTGGGCGCCGCCCTTTTGTTTGAAGCCAAATGCATGTGATATGAGAGATGGAATCTGATTGGTCAATAGGAGGGACATAGAAGGGTTTAAACTCGTAATAGCCACTGGTGGCGCTACGATTGAGCCTGGAAATTCCAGCTTAGTTCGGCAAGACTGGCAACTGGACATTTATAGTGAGTTAACGCCCTTGCCTCGGGAAGATACATTCTGGACTTAATCACCGTTTGGAAAGAGCGCTCGATGATAGCCTTTCCATGTTGAGCTCGTGTGGCCTAGATCCCGCGGTACATACACAACACGTGTACATGTGTGGGACTGTTAAAGTTATGTCATGAGATATTGCTCACCTGTTATAAAACTAAGATAAACCCGATGACCCGATTCACATCCACGCAGGGCATAGGGTCTTACAGGGCATAGGGTCATATCTTGTAGCAATGTACTTGCGGTATAATGTGCGTTGAGGCTACTGTGTTCCCGATGCTGCTGATGGTACAAGATGGTGAACCTCAGGATGAGGACTGGTTAGACTTTCAGCTGCTATGTAATCTCTATCAGGATTCTTATGCAAGCAGTATACAATGAATTCTGTTTGAACGAAATCAGATAGGGAGAAATGTTTCCTATAACAAGGCACAATGTAAAGTATCACAAGGGGCACCCAGTCATCTAAGGCGCCACAATCCGCTGTCCAGAGTTGCGTCCCTCAAGAAACCAGAAACCTATGGTCGTGGGTTCGAATCCCGTTTCGCCACAATTATGTTTCTAGGTTTGTCATCACCATACCCGTGCTCATGGGTTTCACCAAAGCGGTAAACGTCAAAGACCTGCATCACTTCATGCGTTCCTCCCAAATCAAGCTTACACGTCGTGATGTTACTGGAATACTGTTCAAAGCGGCGTTAGACTCAACTCACTCACTCACTTACTTTCATAAACGTTGTCCCCTTCACACGAAGTTCATTAGAAGCCGAGTGTGTTTGAGTGATAATATACATAAATTTAAAACATAACTGAGTTAGGGGTGTTCGTGTTCAAATCTCTGTCAGTAATGAGTGAGTAAGTTTGGTTTAAACCCGATTTCAGTGATACAGCACGACATGTCAGCTTATTGTGGGAGGAAATTCCAAAGGGACCCGAATCAGCGTTTTCTACTGTTGCTGACTGAGAAGGATCATAATCACTCTATAACTTTCTCACATAAATCTCTATTAAGAGCGATGACACCAGGTGGGGCCAAACGCGAGGAAGGCCAACTGTCGCTACGTCTTAACGACCGCCTACGGCCAAGAAATGACATTGGAAACTGATTTTTAAAGAAAATATAAAACGTTAACGCTGAAGAATAATCAATCTCGATTATCCGCCGAAACAGATTGCATTGGGCAAAAAGGCAAAATAGGTTTGAAACTTGAATGGATAACTGACAATCAGTGATGACACCAGATGTTCGTGAAAAGGGAAATGTCCTGCCCTCCCGGTAGCACCTGTCACTCACACATTTGCACAAAAAATGTAAGTGTTTGTTGCTTGAGGCCGCACAACAGTACAAAATCGAGTCTTGACCAGACAGTCAAGTGATGAACCAGACTATCCGATGACACGATATCGTTAAACTGATGTTTTTGAAACCTTAAAACTATCAGGTCATTTTGAATATACGTTTTCTGTTTACACGTGCAGAGATTCTGCTGCTTATGGGAAAAGATATAAGAAATAGATGTTTTGCAACACAGTCGGAGGGTGGAGGGTGGAGGGGGGTGTGTGTGGGGGTGGGGGGTGGGGGGTGGGGGTTCAAGTAATTATAAAACATCAGCGCCAGAGACTAATCAGTCTTGATTATTTGCCGAAACAGATTCCAAGTGCACAAATAAATATGACAATTAATGCAGGAAGGATCCGTTGGCTGTGGAGCATCACGGATTTCAAGTGTCGATGACCTCTGTCAATGTCAGTTATGCCACAGCATTGGAACATTGGACTTACATAACGTGTGTGTGTGTGTGTGTGTGTGTGCCTGCTTGTACTAGCCCGGACGAATGCCAGTTTTATCGTGCTAACCGCAGTTTAACATGGATACCCACTCAGACAAAGTCTACTGATTTTGAGCCGACCAGTCCCTGTTTAGCCCCTTAATGCCGAGCGCCAGACAGGGTAACACGCACCACTTTAATGTCTTTTGGTATGACGCGGCTGGCGATTGAACCACCGACCTTCCGCTCTCCGGGCGGACCTCTATCCACTACACCATAGTCACACAGTTTTTAGCCTAGTATGCAGACTCCAATTTAGACGCTCTCAACTTTAATGGCATGTACAGTGATGCCTTGTTTTGAAGATGTGCGGCACGATTTCATAGATCTACCGACAACTCATCTTCCCATGACAAGGGCGTTAACTGACTATAAACTGGAACTGGAATTTTATAGTCAGTTAACGCCCTTGCCTCGGGAAGATGGACCACATTCTATTAGGCATTGTGTATTCAATCGTATTTACATATTTACATTGCTTTTAATATGAACTTACCAAGTGCAAGAATTGCCAGAGACTTTCGGATCTTGTCAGAGGGCCCACATCCGTCGTAGATAAAGTCGGCGGTGTAGTCGGCGAATGCGGCACAGAAGACAGCCGTTCCGACTGGTTCTGCAGCTGCGATGCGCATCCAGCAGTAGACGAAGGCTGTGACAGGCCCGAACGCTTCCGAGATGTAGGCATACTCCACGCCCTCTTTCCGGACAGACTCGCGAAGTTCCGTAAAACACAGAGCAGCTGGAAATGTAGAGGAAATACTATGTCCGCTATTTCCGTCATAGTGAAACCACTTTAGGCAGGACCCTGATAACGTTGATGTTACTTCATTAACTCATTCCATAGTTTTGGAATTCTGGCGATTTCACCACCCATATACCATAGTGGCTTTGTACTGTGTTGCGAAAGTATTGAAATATAATTGACCACATTTAAAATTAATTGTTCTCCGTAGGCAGAATAAATTCCTGACGTCAATCCCAGGGAATAATCAGTTTCCATTTTCTGCCGAAACAGATTCCATTGCGTGTATGAGGCAAAATATGCTTGTGCAAAAAGGCTTTATGCAATTTGTTTAGGTCATAGATTTATATTGAATATATTTGACGTGAAACACGTCAGAGTGTCATACTGACCCATCGTGCTGAAGACGCCACACGCCGCCCAGATGACCAGGGACATGGCGATGGAGCCCGACCCCTCCAGAACGCCCTTGGGGGAGGTGAAAATACCAGGACCTGCAATGTCAATAAATATCATGATTCATCTGGGCGATCGTTTGTCTTCACTTCAGCGATCAGTTAAAAGGTTAATTTGGTATCCTTTTGTCTCTTCTGATATTTACGCTGTCTTACTTCACTATACAGTAAACTACGGTTATAACGAACACGCTTATAACGAACTGACGGATATAACGAACTACTTTTTTGGTCCCGATAATTAGCTGTATTATGCTGTATATATGCTTATAACGAACTACGGTTATAACGAACTAAACTTAGTAGTCCCTTTGAGTTCGTTATAACCGTACTTTACTGTATTTCATTAAGCAGGCACTGACTAAATGCGTTTTACGATTATTGCTGTGAATGCCAAAGGGTATACCTTGAAAACAGATTTAGAAATATAACTGTATGTGTTAGGGGGGTAAAGATAATTCCAGGTATATATTTGAAACGTTATAATAATTGTTATTTTAATATGATGGGGACCTACGTAAATACTTCGAGTTATCCGAGGTTTGACATAACCGAAATGCATAAAGAAGGACCACGCAGGGACCAAACCTTTACTTCGAGGCAAACGTAAGTTCGACACATTGACACAATGGTTTTATTTGTTTGTTTATTTATTGTTTAACGCCGCACTCAGCAATATTCCACCTATATGACGGCGGTCTGTAAATAATCGAAACAAACAATCCAGTGATTGATATCATGAGCATCGATCCACGAAAATGGGATACGATGACATGCATCAACCAAGTCAGTGAGCCTGACCACCCGATCCCGTTAGTCGCCTTTTACAGCAAACATGGGTTCCTGAAGACCTATTCTAACCCGGATCTTCACGGGTTTGACACAGTGGTGTGTGACTGTGATAGAATATAATACATCTATGTATTTTTAATTTACATAACTTTTCTCGTCGTTATTTTTTATAGTTTGATAAGGAGCCAGTTTAGCAACACAGGTCCATCAAGACAGCGTCACTAGGCGTGAGTTGCACTTTAATAAGTAGCCAGCAGTGAGCATAGTCTTGCATCCAATGTGTAGACAACGCAGTGGGCATGCTACGTGTTAGTGGCAATGTCACTGTAACATGCACATCAGGACCCACGATGAAGCCACACATTGCTGCAAACACGTGTTTATGTTGCGCATGTCAAACAAATATGCGAAGAGTTGCTTGTTGTCTTAAGCCTCATGTTTCAGCTATATGACGGCGGTTTGTAAATAATCGAGTCTGGACCAGACAACCAAGTGATTGACATGATGAGCATCGATCTACCAAGATCTAGCAATCAACCAAGTCAGCGCGTCTTACCACCCGAACCTGAGACACGCATAGGTGGCTGGGGACCTACATTCTTTCCCAGAATTCCCTTAAAATACCCGATGAAAATACTTTGAGTGTCACATTTACATATTTGAAAAAGTTTCACATTTAGTGGAATATTTCACATTCTTGGAAGTATTGACATTTTGATTTTGACAATTTTGATATAATGAAACGTTTGAAAGTAAACGTTTAGTTTGCAATGGTTTAAGTTAATTTTCCCAAAGAAAATAGTATAAAACTTGTTTAACTCACTTGTTTCACATTTACACATTTCACAATATTTTCACATTCTCCGAAATATTGCCACGTGTTGCGGGAAACGATTTTTGCCTATTATTAACTAAAGCTACATTTAACTAAAGATATATTTTTCATTACTATAGGGAGTTAACTTTATGGAAATATTTGAACAAACTGAAAAATCTAACTTTTTACATTTTCACATTTTCACATTTTAGTGAAGAGCTGTAGACACGTGATATGGGAAAATGGTTTTTGCCTTTTTCAAAAAGCTATGCCCAGATTTTAAATAAACTAAATTAAATTCAACGTTTATTTCACATTGCTTTTGGGACTTTGTTTTACAGTTGTTGCACATTTTCCACATGGATAGACATATTGACGAGAAACGATACTTGCTTATTTGAAAAGTATTATCATGTAATGCCGGCATCGTGGCGCAGAAAGGGGCCGTCAGGTAGCCAAGTGGTTAAAGCGTTCGCTCGTCACGCCGAAGACCCGGGTTCGATTCCCGACATGGGTACAATGTGTGAAGCCCATTTCTGGTGTCCCCAGCCGTGATATTGCTGGAATATTGCTAGAAGCGGGGTAAAACCATACTCACTCACACACTCATAAAATAAGAAATAATCGTCACAATTTTGGTTCTTGAACACTTTCACTGCACTATACCAGATAGACACATTTTTTTATGGATAACAACTTCTTTAATACTGTGAAAAGCGACGTTTCGGTATAGATCCTTATACCGTTGTCAAGCAAGACTGAATGAGGGACATAGTACAGAAGATATATAGTAGGTGGAGGATTAACAGTTATCCATAAAAATTGTGTCTATCTTGTCATCCGTCAACTTCTAAGTAACTTCAAACAATGCACTATACAGCTCGGCAATTGTCTTGGACCCCCACGTCAGTTACACGCTGCAAGTATACGTCATGATGACAGAGCACAGATACACATGACACATGACACGTGTCACATGACGTGTAAATTCAGGAAACTCATGTGATGTCATGTAGTGTTTGCGTTCGAAGGAGGTATCGCCCCGATATCAACACAATGAGTGAGCGTGTGAGTTGGGTTTAACGCCGCTTTTAACAGTATTCCAGTTATATCGTGGCTTGTCAGCTTAATGTTGGAGAAAAGCGCGAACTGATGCAGGTCTCAGACGTTTACCACTTTGGTGAAACCCACGAGCACGGGTATGGTGCTGACAAACCTAGAAACATAATCGGGGCGAACCGGGATTCGAACCCACAATCATAGGTTTCCGGCGTGCCCAAGGGACGCAGTTCTGCAAGGCGAAAACGAGGCGCCTTAGACGACTGCCCCCGCCCCCGCCCCCCAACATCAATACAGCGTAGGATGACCTTGTAGGCGACTTAAGACTCCTTGACATGACGGTTGCTAGTTTTTTAAGGATAGTGTTTAAGGTTAGTTTAACCTGTTTCATGCATTTTTATGCTTGACTTTGCTCCTAATGTTAAACATCAGTAGTGCCAATATCAGACGTTACTCGGTCTCTAGCACTGTCAGTATGTAGCCCCGAGTCGTTAACATTGCATTTATACGACTGCGTTATTTTTAGATTAAATTTTTTTGCAGCATACGTGAAAACACATTTTCGTAAGTTGACCTCGGATTGTGAAGGACTTGTCAAGCTTTGTAGACTTAAGAAGTAGAAATACTGTTATGCAAAAGATAAGACGACTTTGATATTAATACAGATCCCATTTAAAGGATGTCTCATGCATAAAGGCACCATTTGGGTTTTTTTCACTTCGCCTTGGCCAATATTTTTGTTCTGTCAATTTCATACAATTCTCTTTTTCATCCATCAAACGACATTTTTTTGCATACGCATGGGTGTTCTTGGTACTTAGCACATTCTGTTTATCAGAGGATATGACATGTATTCCAACATTCAATGCTGTGTTGAACTGAATATGCCAAACAGTCGAATGCTAGTTACGTTGTTATTGTGCGTTCTGGATGTGACAGGGGCGGTGGAGTAGCCTAGTTTGTTGAAGCGTCCGCTCGTCGCACCGAAGACCTGGATTCGATTCCCAACATGCGTACAATGTGTGAAGCCTATCTCTGGTATCCACCACCGTCATATTGCTCGAATTCTTCAAAAGCGGCCTAAAACCATACGTCCTAAAACCATACGTTCGAACGTCAAACGCATTCGCATCATATATTTGATATTTGTCTCGTGTTTGTTGTAGACGTTGGATTCTCATTCACCAAAAGGTTGAACTGTGTATCGCACGGGTTGCCCAGTCGTCTAAGGCGCCGCGATTCGCTGTGCAGAGTTGCGTCCCTTGGGCACGCCAGAAACCTATGATTGTTGGTTCGAATCCCGGTTCGCCCCGATTTTGTTCCTAGGTTTGTCAGCACCATACCCGTGCTCGTGGGTTTCACCGAAGTGGTAAACGTCTGAGACCTGCATCACTTCGAGCTTTCCTCCCACATTAAGCTGACACGCCTCGATATAACTGGAATACTGTTAAAAGCGGCGTTAAACCAAACGCACACACTTAACTGTGTATTGCAGGACGTCTACACAAGCTTTATGGATCTTCACGAGCAGTCCAGTCTGGCTCTGTTGAAGTCAGTAGTGCTTTCATACAACTTCACGAAGGGTTGTCTAGTACGGTTCATTTAGTATTCATTAAAACGCCATACATCACCTGAAATCCCTGTCATATCATATGTGGGGTACCCTTATCTCGAGCTAGCTCGCGTAACTCCAGGCCTTTTATCAATAAACACGACCTCGGACCAGAGTAATTGATAAAGCCATAGCTTAAAAAACACGTACTATAGAAAGTCATTGTAAAACCTACACACGTGATAAAAGCATGCAGAGCGCCCCACACTAGAGGCTGCAGTTCCCATGGAATATAGTCAGCATGGACGATCTTTATTTATTAATATCTGCACAATTATATCTTTTTATTCAAACTCACGTCGTCACGACCTCTAATAAAGTATTGGGAATGTAGCATGTAGCAGACATGAGGAAAGTCATACTCAAGTTTGTAAAGGTCAAGCTCAAAACAAACTTTTCATTTTCTGGAATGAATTGTAGGGTAGGTGGGATTGGGTTTGTGAATTAATAACCTGTGCTTTTATCAGGCAATGTTTGTTTTTGATTTTACCGAAAGTGAATAAATGTTGTTTAACGCCGCAGTCAGCAATATTCCGACGTTAACACGGCGGCCTGTAAGTAATTTACAACCGCAAACCATTGACTGAAAGCACCAGCAGCGATCAACGCAATGGAAGTAGGTGCACCGGATCAACGGACCATCGGACCAACCGATCCCATCTTCAGCCAGCCCTAAGGACACGCGTGCTGTGTGGATGGCATGGTCCCCAGAGTGTATTGACTAGGCAGGTTTGAATAAGCGCCAGAGTTATAAATCACAAAGTATATAATTTCCAATATGTAAACTTGAAATGATGACGTTATTTGGTCCAAATGTGCTTCTTGTCTGTCACAAAATAGAATCTTTGAGACCTGTAAAGAACAAGGTATCGTGGCGCTACGGAATCCGCTCACCTATAAGAGTCTGCGCTATCAGGGAGCCACCGTAGATGAGGCCGATTTCCTTCAGGTCACTACCCCCTCCGTCAGCAGGGGCGTTAGGTTTGAGGGTAAAATCCACGTGCTTGTGTCCTGGGCCACCTTTGCCTGCCCCTCCCTCATCCCCAGACTCCGGTGTCACCCACACGTCTGTCAAGCGGTTTGGTTCTCGCCATGACACCCGACGTTTCACGGTGGCTACGTACAAAGGCAAAACACAGGTATTGACTGGAATAGGAGGACTCGTGATTGGATGACGAGGAAAACCTGACGATCATTTTTAAAGCAATTGGATGAACCAATAGGAAATATAATTGAAACAAATAGACACCAGGAGTGTGTGTGTGTGTGTGTGTGTGTGTGTGTGTGTGTGTGTGTGTGTGTGTGTGTGTGTGTGTGTGTGTGTGTGTGTGTGTGTGTGTGTGTGTGGTCATTATACATACATACATACATACATACATACATACATACATACATACATACATACATACATACATACATACATACATACATACTTACATACATACTTACATACATACATGCATACATATATACATACATGATAAGCACACAGGGAAATGCATAGAACAGGAAGCGAACATAAGGAAATGCATAGAAAAGGATGCGTACATTAGGAAATGCTTAGAACAGAATCAGCACATAGGGAAATGCATATAACAAGATGAATACATAAGGAAATGCTTAGAACAGGACGAGCACATAGGAAAATGCATATAACAGGATGAATACACAGGGAAATGCATAGAACAGGATGAGCACATAGGGAAATGCATAGAACAAGATGAATACATAAGGAAATGCTTAGAACAGGGTGAATATATAAGGAAATGTATAGAACAGGGTGAGTACGTAGGGAAATGAATAGAACAGGATGAGTACATAGGGAAATGCATAGAACAGGATGACTATATGGGGAAATGCATAGAAAAGGATGAGTACATAGGGAAATGCATAGAAAAGGATGAGTACATAGGGAAATGCATAGAACAGGATGACTATATGGGGAAATACATAGAACAGGATGAGTACATAGGGAAATGCATAGAAAAGGATGAGTACATAGGGAAATGCATAGAACAGGATGACTATATGGGGAAATACATAGAACAGGATGAGTACATAGGGAAATGCATAGAACAGGATGACTATATGGGGAAATGCATAGAACAGGATGAGTACATAGGGAAATGCATAGAACAGGATAAGTACATAGGGAAATGCAAAGAACAGGATGAGAACATAGGGAAATGCATAGAACAGGACGAGCACATAGGAAAATGCATAGAACAGGATGAATACATAGGGAAATGCATAGAACAGGATGAGCACATAGGGAAATGCATAGAACAGGATGACTATATGGGGAAATGCATAGAACAGGATGAGTACATAGGGAAATGCATAGAACAGGATAAGTACATAGGGAAATGCAAAGAACAGGATGAGAACATGGGGAAATGCATAGAACAGGACGAGCACATAGGAAAATGCATAGAACAGGATGAATACATAGGGAAATGCATAGAACAGGATGAGCACATAGGGAAATGCATAGAACAGGATGAATGCATTGCGAAATGCATAGAACAGGATGCGTGCATAGGGCAATGCTTACGAAATGTTTATATAGGGGAAATGCATAGAACAGGATGGTACACAGGGAAATGCATAGAACGAGATGAATACCAGTACACAGGGAAATGCATAGAACAAAATGTTTATATAGGGGAAATGTATAGAACAGGATTGGTACACAGGGAAATGCATAGAAGGAGATGGATAAATAAGGGAAATGCATAGAACGGGATGAGTTCATAGGGAAATGCATAGAACAGATCTAGAGTGAGTACACAGGGAAATGCATAGAACGAAATGTTTATATACGGGAAATGCATAGAACGAAATGAGTACATAGGGAAATGCATAGAACAGGATGAATATATGTGGAAATGTATAGAACAGGGTGAGTACGTAGGGAAATGCATAGAACGAGATGCATACATAGGGGAAATGCATAGAACAGGATAAATACACAAGAAAATGCATAGAACGAGATGCATATATAGGGGAAATGCATAGAACAAAATGGGTACATAAGGAAATGCATAGAACAGGCTGCGTATAAAAATGAAGAAAACTGGATGAGTGCAAGAAGAGGTTGCGTACAATATAGAATATACAATATAGAATATACAATGTAGAATATACAATATAGATGCATCAATATAGAAAGCATGATATTATATTTGATCAATGCACAAAATGTGACATTAAACGTACGTGATGCCTAAAACATAATAGACAACCTATTAAACAGTACAATGTACAATATTTCTTTGCACACCTAACGACGTAGATCATGTCATTGTAGAGAAGGCAACATGTGGTTTCTGTTGGTTTGTTTTGTTGTACTTTAAGATAAAATATGTAGGACGTTGTTTTCTGTCCTCAATCTGAAACTATTGTAGTGGCTTTAAATTTGATTAAATAGTTTTGTTGTGATTTAGAAATCCCTATAAACATCATGTTGTGCTTATACTGAAGCAGCAACCAGACATGAGACGTAGTATTGAAGGCCCCATGCAATATTCAAAACCGGAATAAATATATCGTCACCTTATCGCCAAAATGTTTATCAGAAATATTGCCATGTGACATGGAATCTACGAGGTCAAACAGTCGAGACACGTGTATCTAATTTTATTGGAAATTCGGCTGGTGTATTCTCACGAAATGACTTAATCAGTTCTAATTCAAGTTTACTAAATGGCGTTGAGACTACAAGAATAACGGCGTATCTCCAACTTACCCCCAGAGCTGGTCATGTTAATGAATGTGGCGTGTGAGAGATAGGTTCGCCGTTTATCTCATTGTCCCTTATCATTTATCATACCTTTCTATGTCACTTGTCACCAAATATGTCCTTTTGGGCCTTGGTGGGAAACAAATATGTCCCCTCATTTGGTTGGTTGATGCAACGTGTGCGCGTGCCCACGCGCAGTTATGTTTGGTATCGGTGCTCTGGTTGGTTGATGCAGTTTAAACGCATGCTCACGTGCCGGTGTGGCCTCGGACTTTTTGTGGATGTGATCACGGGATGTGTTCAAAACAGTTTTTAGTTCCTCCGAACCAGCGAGTGAATTCTTCTGTAACCAGTGTCTGATACAACCGTCTCAAGGAGGGGAGGGGACACCTGCGCTACTAGTGGAAGTTAGAGACAGGACTTGTTATCATTGCTTTATTAGATTTGAAGTTTTTAACACACTCCTTCATAATGTTCTCGTTAAACATTTTTATTCGATTTAAAACTTCATATAAACTCTTTTGATTAGAAATTGTTATTGTTTCATCCGCCCGTCTCGTGCAAGTGGGGATACAGTTTTTTGGGGAAAAGGGCGTTGAAAACAAATATCAAAAAGATTTAGTTATATATTCATATGGAACACTCGAAGGGACATTTTCGCGTTGTCACCCTTACAAAAGCACGCAAAATGTATCCAAATAAACCAAAGCGCGACAACGCAACGTTTTGACCAATTGTTGCATTGTCGTGTTATCGCATTGTTGCCCTTTGAATAATAGTTTTGGTGTTTATCAAAGAGACAACGCGACAGTTCTCAAGGTCAAAATATGCTCGCTCACAAATATAACGAGTCAAAAAGGCGTGACAATGTTCGACATTATTGATAAGCCTATGCTAGTACAGTGCTACCCAATAGTCGCATGTGTACATATCAAAATGATCGCCCATTGTTCTGTCAAGATTCCTAATGTATTACAAAGGGATATTTTCGAATAGAATCTGTTTCCCATGCACTAGCAGAGTGTACCAAAGTGAAACCCATATGGCAAAAACTGGAAGAGTGGCTATCAGATGAGATTCAAGTTAAGCTCACATTAACAAGAAAAAAGATTCTGTTTGGATTTGATCAGCTACACAACGATCCTATAAATGTTATTATCTTACTTTGCAAATTCGTAATTTTTAAATATAGATATTCAAAAAAGGTACCGAACTTCCAGTTTAAAAAAAAAGAGATTTACAAATATTACATGCTTACAAAATACACAGCCCTCATAAGTAATAGTATCAATAAATTCTACAAATTTTGGTCATCTTGTCATCTTTTGTTTTCCACACAATAATTCTGTTCTCAACTTTTGTTTACTGCCTATGTATTACATTGTATAGCCCATGTGTAAAAATGCAACATAAATAAAAGGTTTTTAAAAAAAATATTTTCGAATCTCGAATCTCGAGCTCCACTTCAACTACATATGTTTTCTCGACGTCCTCTGAGGCTTGTCTTTCAATGGGAACCAACAATATTGGCATCTGTTGATTGGCCCGGCCACAATATTCCGTTCATTATGTTCTGTATTTTGTTATCGGGCGCCATGTCATCTTGGAAAATGTTATTGTTTTCCAGCAAATGCCTCGCTATTACAGGCCACAAGTGAGAATCAAGTCCTAGTATATCTTTATATTTATGAGCACTCGTGTGCCCATGGACAACAGTCAGTGTTCTTACATCATGCAATTACTACAGGCCCAGGATCCTGTTCTTAGCAATCTCAGCGCTACGACTATCGTAAGCATTTGTTAAGGTATGGGAGCTACGATCATCTTAGCGCTAAGATCGCTTCGTGCAAGTGGGCCCAGATCATCAAACTGACACAGGCACCGGGGGAGATACTCCTTGCCAGGCTGACTCCAAACTTACACGGGACTATCTTTACCAATAATATCCTTGTATTCATTAGCAAAGATAACTTTAGATGAATACAATTTTCCATCGCTGTACATGTCCTTGAGACCTTGACTAACACTTAGTCAATGAAAACATGTCTTTAATTTTTTTTTCTTCTAAAGAGCCTTTCCTGTTCTGCTGTTTTCATAAGCAAACTAGACTTACCTAGGCTTTTAGTAAAGGGCTCATGGTTCATGACTACGTGTGAATTTCACACAGTAATCAGGAATTCTGATCTTCCTTCTTACAACTTGTCTGTCGAATAGATTTCCATAAAGTCTTCGTTTCATAGGTTTCGTCCCAAATCGTCTCATTTGGACACATCTCGACACTATTTTCTGTTTTCAGTAATAGCTGCCAAATGTGGAGTTGTGATAGACCTGATGGCTAAAAAAATTAAAGTTGACACGTCGAGTTTTCTCACACGTTTTCAATGGATCCACACTGTTGATAACGTCTAATAAAAGACTGCTTCTATGCATTCCCCATTCCTGATCTAATTCTGAGCCGTTTTGGCCCCCTAAATACTTTTCGAAAATTAAGTTTTTGACGGCTGTCGCAAAACCTTTTGACTTTCGCATTCTTCGGGAAATGGTCTCAAAAAGGAACCAGAAGAGAACATACGTGACATAACTAGCATGCCATGTTAATATGAATTAGTTTTCTGCAAATTATTAGGAACAAGAAACATGTGCATGCACTAGACATTGAAGATAGAGCGGCCGGTGTCCCAATGTAACCTGCCATACATGCATAATGCCACAATGATACCCCAAAGCTTGGTTCTGATTTCCCCATTTAGAAGCTTTGCAACATTGAGAGCCAACATGAGTATATCTGAAGAAATTTTTTATATTTCTGATTGCAGTTTTATCAAACGGCGCCATGAAGTAATATTGATGTAACCCTGATGTCTGTAGACGTTACGGGTGAAGTAACTACTCATGTCCCTGATGTCTGCAGACGTTACGGGTGAAGTAACTACGCATTTCCCTGATGTCTGCAGACGTTACGCGCATTTCACTGATGTCTGTAGACGTTACGGGTTAAGTAACTACTCATGTCCCTGATGTCTGCAGACGTTACGGGTGAGGTAACTACGCATTTCCCTGATGTCTGTAGACGTTACGGGTGAAGTAACTACGCATTTCCCTGATGTCTGCAGACGTTACGGGTGAAGTAACTACGCGTTTCCCTGATGTCTGTAGACGTTACGGGTGAAGTAACTACGCATTTCCCTGATGTCTGTAGACGTTACAGGTGAAGTAACTACTCATGTCCCTGATGTCTGCAGACGTTACAGGTGAAGTAACTACGCATGTCCCTGATGTCTGCAGACGTTACAGGTGAAGTAACTACGCATGTCCTGATGTTTGTAGACGTTACAGGTGAAGTCACTACGCATGTCCCTGATGTCTGTTGATGTTACGGGTGAAGTATCTTCAGATGTTCCGGATGTCTGCAGACGTTACGGGTAAAGTATCTTCAGATGTTCCTGATGTCTGTCGACGTTACGGGTAAAGTATCTTCAGATGTTCCTGATGTCTGTCGACGTTACGGGTAAAGTATCTTCAGATGTTCCTGATGTCTGTTTATCACAATTTCTACAGCGATGTGCTGCACTTGTGCTGCATGTTCTGCGAGTGGAAAACAGAAAACACATCATGACAAACAAAAACGGCTCAGAAAGACACTGTAACCAAAAATGCGACGCTTGCAACGTGACGACGTTAACGTGCAATAAGGATTGCTGCAATTTTGCACTTGACGGAGTGTTGTGGCAGAAACGCTGAATGCGTCGTAACCTTGATCAGTAGATTGTGGACTAGATATCGAAAGATACATGACGTTGATGACAGACGTCGTCGTTCAGGACGTCCAAGACCGATAACGCCAGCCAAGATCGTTTCAAGAGAGTGGTTAGACAATTCAAAAAACAATTGACATGACAGACGAAATCGGGTGTGGTGAGCTCGAAAGAAGTGTTTTGTTGACGTCAACAAGATCATGATCGAGTGAGTGAGTGAGTGAGTGAGTTAAAGCTTTACGTCACATCGGCAATATTTCAGCCATATCGTCAAGGACTTTGGTGAAACCCATGGGTACGAGTATGAAACCTAGAAACCTAATCGGGACGAACCGGGATTTGAACCCACAAACAGTGGTTACTGGCATGACTAAGCGATGCACGTGACCATGGCAAGCACTGAGCCCTCACCTTCACCTATAGAGCACGTGACCTTTACCTTAAGAGCACGTGTGGAACAGTGTCGGGAGACGTCAACGTTGAAGACCACCGGCCACTTTGAATCAACTGAGCAAATCTGTCAAGATTAGTGCGGTCCTACTAAATAACGTCCGGGAGCGTCCGGGAACATGCGGGAGAATGATAATAAATAATAAAGTGTATTCTATATAATTGTGTTCTTGTGTTAATTATAATAAAGTGCCATTAATTAGGGTGTCAACACCCTCCTCCCCCGAATCACAAAAAAACATCTAATTTTTCAATCTTTACTGCATTATTATTTAACTCCGGGACGTCAGATGAAACCTCCCGGACGCTCCCGGGCGTTAAACAGTCGGACCCGATGAATGGGACAGACTGAACCAAGCCTTCATTGAAACGCGTAAATTCACCCTTGGTGTCATATACAGTGGGTTCACGCCATCATTGCTCGCCACTGATATTTTGTGGCCACTAGAAGAGTTGTTGAACTTCTCACACGTCATGATCAAACATATTCTTTATCAAATTGTATTGACAGAAGAGTGTGTGTCTTGCTGTTTACCAATATCCCCTACTTAACAGTATATATCCGTTGCCCACCACCCCCGTCCACCGTTCGAAGGGATATATATTATGATATATCCGTTGCACAATATCTCCGTCGATCGTTCGAGTTGAAAACTGTTGACGTTAGTTTTAATTTCACATCAGCCAACTTCTCTTAATACTGGAATAGTTGCTGCTCCAGAACCAGTGTCGATTTCCATACATATTCGTTTTCCATTGACAAAACGTTCACTTTTACAGCTTCGCATTTTGACGAAGTGTTGTGAAACATTCCAGTGACATTTTCACTATCGTCGCAATCTTCATGGCATTCTGCTTCATCAATATGTTTCATGCTAATCTGGTTTGGTGATCTACCTTCTGACATTGAATGTCGGATCTTACCACACAAATGTTTGATAATTGCATATCTCTCTCTCTCTCTCTCTCTCTCTCTCTTGCGTAAATAAATGTATTACATACCAGTTGCGAAAAATATTTTGGATTTGAGGGATTATTATGGTTGTACCGTACCCTTTGTCATATTGCAATCTGAAGCGCACGTAAAATCTCTTACTTTGACCAGACATTCCAGGAAAGAAATATCTTTAGCAACATGCGAAAGGCGTTATTCTCTCTTTTCGTGGCTAGAATTGACAGTCCTTAGACCAGTACGATATATTTGTGTTGTTGTCTGTTACACATGGGAAACGGGGAGGTTAGTATTGGTGATCGAACGTCTTTCATCGCCTTTTTTTATATCTGAACATATGTAAAGCATTTCATTTCTTCCTTTAAAAGTATATGATCTTTTTCACCTTCTCGTTGGATGTGTTTCGTATGTTTAAAGAATGACGTCAAATTATGTCTTTTATTATTTTAGTATAAGTTACAATGGTACGAAACTAATTCCTTTTTCCAAACTGTAGGGCTGGCCGTCGAAATAATGTTTGGAAACATGTTTTTAGGTTGAAAAGAATTGTCGGTCAGGTGAAATGAAAAAAAATATATGTGTGTGCGTGTGCGAGGAAAACCTGACGATCATTTTTAAAGCTATTAGATTAACAGTAAGAGAATTTGAAACAAATAGACACCAGGAGTGTGTGTGTGTGAGTGTGAGTGTGTGTGTGTGTGTGTGTGTGTGTGTGTGTGTGTTTGTGTGTCTGTGTCTGTGTGCCTGTCTGTGTGCCTGTCTGTGTGCCTGTGTGGTGTGTGTGCATCAATGTGTGTGTAAGTGTGTGTGTGTGTGTCTGTCTGTGTGTGTCTGTGTCTGTGTGTGTCTCTGTGTGTGTCTGTGCTTGATGCGTGTGTGGTGTGTGTGCATCAATGTGTGTGTAAGTGTGTGTGTGTGTCTGTCTGTGTGTGTGTGTGTGTCTGTGCTTGATGCGTGTGTGGTGTGTGTGCATCAATCTGTGTGTAAGTCTGTGTTTGTGTGTGTTGTGTGTTTGTGTATGTGTGTGTCATATAGCTGGAATATTGCTAAGTGCGGCGTTAAACAACAAACAAATCAACACGCGCCATCTTGAAACGTCTTTTAGTATGACGTCTCTGGTCAGAAGCACTAGCCACTACACTACGGAGTCGATCCTTTGTAATTTGTAAGAAGGTAATTCAAGACAGGCACTACTGATTTGCTTGACCATTTTCTGCTCAGCTTAGATGTCATTTCAACAAATAACCCGACGAAACCTCACAACGTTGGGGCCAAGGGAACCTTTCAAGCACCCATAATTATGTTTGATTTGAAACAGAAAATCTTTGAAATTGATCTCTTCATTATGTTGTTATGTGTAAACGAGAGTCAATGTGTTTCTTATGGCGAAGTAAACGTTATAATAACTGTTACATATGACTCGGTGGAGCTTAAAGCGTTACCTTTTAACAGATTTATCAGGTTTTATATTTGTCTATATACTAAGAGTTGAATTACTTATGGATCTGTAAGAGCCTGTAATTATTAAATAGGCACAACCACTGGGTAAATAGCAGTTTACCAGACACTTTGAACGTGTGCTCATCTTTCTTGCATCTGCTGTCAACTTGGACGCTTTTACCTTCTAACGGTTAGGTTTTTTCGGATGCATGTCATCGTATCCCAATTAATGATGTCCTTTCCGTTTAAATTATTTTTTACAAACTAAATAAAAAAGACTTCACAGACAAAACCCCGGCATTAGTTCCGACAATCAATAACCTATACTCGGGTGACAACAAGATGGCGACACTGCGTCCGTCAACGTCGTAGTGAGGCTACAATTACACATTTTCTTTCCAAGATCACAAGTCTGAAAAAACTCGGTTGTTTTACATTATGTTTACCTACTAATGACAGAGTGCTCGCTCCATTACGACTCCCAGATGCCAAATACAACCGTCTTATCTCTTCAAAGTAAATAGTACATGAAATGTAGATTGGGGTCGTTTTCCAGAAAGCCAAATCTCACCTCATCTCTATGGGCAGCCTCGTTGGGCGTTCTTAACCCGCGTTAAGTACACCCACGACAAATCATGGATGACACTTCCACCTCTGACGGTGTCTGGTGTAAATGGTATCGATCCGTGGATTAATGATGTCCTCTCCGTGAACCAAGCGTGTGACTCTTCTGAGACAATGTCCTCAGTGAGGTCGACAGGCTGATGACTATTAATCTGGGTACACAGCTGGTATACATGTCTTAAATGGAAGTATTTGTAATGGAAACATTAGTACCTGGGTGACTATTATGATAAAAGTTTGTTTGTTGTCAAACGCCGAACTAAGGAATATTCTACCTAGATATTGGTTGATTGATTGGTTGTCGTTAAACGTCGCACTCAGCAATATTCGAGGAATATGACGGCGGTCTGTAAATAATCGAGTCTGGACCACATAAGCATCGATCCACGCAACTGGGATACGATGACATGCATCAACCAAGTCAGCGAGCCTGACCACCGGATCCCGTTAGTCGCCTCTTACGACAAGCATTATCACCTTTTACAGCATGCATGGGTTGCTGAAGACCTATTCTACCTATCTAGACAACGACTACCTAATAGTAATAATCGAGCCTGCACCAGATAAAACAGTGACCAGTGTTATGAGTGAGTATGGTTTTACGCAATATTCCATCACTATCACGGCGTTGGTCACCAGAAATGGACTTCACACATTGTATCCATGTCGGGAATCGAACCCGGGTCTTCGGCGTGACGAGCGAACGCTTTAACAACTAGGCTACCCGACCGCCCCGACTGGTGTTATGAGCAATATCCAATACTATCGATGTACGATGATACACATTGAGTGACGTCACTAGCCTCACGACCCGATCCAACGAGTGACCTCGTACGTCAGACACAGGATGGTGGGGACCTTTAGCCTCGTGTACATACCCCAGGGCATATATTCATTATAACATTCACTCCCATTCAACTCTCGTCCACTTCTCAGTTCCAGCAGCCTATACTCATCCTCTTTCAAGAGACAACGTTCCATATTTTTGAAGGGTTTTTTTATGGAATCATGTCATGTAGCCATATTAACACCGAAATAAACAAATATAAGTTGCCTACATGTTAGCCTGGGAATCTATTCTAACATAGGATCCCCATGGTGAGGAAGAAGTTAAGGTTGGTCCTCGAGAAAGCATTTGGTAAATAGATCTCTTTAGTAGTAACAATACCACTCACCTTTCGGGAGATTTAAACGTGTAATTATGTTTCAAAAAGCCTTTAGTATAATTCCATGTTGAAAAGTATTCCTATCCGTTGCCTATTTCAAACTGAGATGAACTTGAAAATGCATCACATCCATGCCAGTGTGTGATGCTATTTGTACAACAAAATCTCCCAACAAACCAGGCGGACACATACAATGTGCCCATTACTATTGTGTGAGTGAGTGAGTTGAGTTTTACACCACAGCTTCACGTGGGAAGAAAGCCTAACATGGTGCTGTCTGAGACGTTTCCCACTGTGGTGAAACCCACGAAAGCGAGTATTTTACTCACAGACCAATGATAATTTTCAGGGCGAATCTGGGAGTCGATCGTAGGATCATGGCACGCCCAAGGGAAGCAACTCTGCATTGCGAATAACGGTGCCGTTGACGACTGGGCCACTCGTGCCCTGTTTGTAATGGTCATTCTAAATTGCATTTAGTGACGGTGATAATTATGATAAAACATTGGAGCCAATCATTGTAACAGTTTCTCTATTCGAGGTGGGTACAATGTGTGAAGCCAATTTCTGGTGTACCCCGCACTGATATTGCTGGAATATTGCTAAACGCGGTGTAAAACCATACTCACTCACTCACTCTATTTTAGGAAAAGGAAAGACAACGATTTACATTCGGAGAACATATTGATTAGAGTGCGTGAGTGAAAGCAGTCTAGCGTCACAGTCAGCAACATTCCAGTCTGGACCAATCTGGACCAGTCTGGACCAGTCAAACCGTGAGAGCTTGAGCAACTAGTGACGTCATCGTCAGGACACAATGCGGTGCAGTTGGCCAAATCACAGAGCCTGACCACGCGAACTTAGACGGCGCTTTCGGTAAGCATGAGGTGTTTGGTCTTATCTGACCTGTGCCCACTTTCACAAAGCGATTAGCACTAAGATCGCTTTGTGCAAGTGTGCCCTGGAATCCCCAAGGAACGTTGATCACAATGTCAGTACCTTCTCAATCCTTGAAGGCTGCTGGTTTGTTAAAAGCCGCATTCAGCAATGTTCCAGCTATATCCAGCGTTCTTAAAGGTAAGGAACCAAGACTACAAACTATACACAATTAGAAAGCACAATTTCTACATCACACAACATATAGCATAACTGAAATATGGTCAAAGCGGCGTTAATTTCAACCCACATATACATCTTACAGGTGTTCCCCTTTTACGTTTGAGGTAATTTTAGACAACAAATTAATTATTAGTATTATTCTTCAGCACCTCAACCTCCGGAATACATCATTCACTCCCTTAATTTTCTAATCTTTTGGCTGTTTAGCTCATGTACGATATGGACACCTCAGTCGACATCGTATCATGTCACTGATCCTTTGTGTTGTTCATCGTCGTTACAACACCAATTTGCCTTAAACATGGTCAATCAGCGGTTTCAAATGACAATAACGACTTTGATTGGAACAGCCGGTATTAGTGTTCGCGCACACCCTAGCTTCCAATGTCATCCACTATAATCACAGTCTCAGGTGATTGAAATTTCCTCTGATTATGTGGGATAGATGGTAGCATTTACGTGGTTAATAGCTCCTTACCGATATGTAGTTCGCTTGGGACAGCACGTTTCAGATCTTGCCCCACGTGCGGGCACGTGCGTTTGTCGGCTGCATGCCGATTTAGTGTTTACAGTCGTGGGTCGTATGGTAAGAGCGCTCCGATTGGTTGGTGACAGACTGGATTAGCCAGTGGCTGCACCGTTTAGACGTGTTGACCCAGGGGTTACGTGTCCTTGCGAGTATATAAGAGATAGGCGCGAATGCTCTCATTGTCTTGCATGATCGGGAAGATCATTACAGGTGAGGGAGACCACACCAAATTACCGTGTTCGGAGGACGAACAATTCCCCAATCCCTAGTGATTTTAGGCAATAAAGATCTAAATTCTGTGGCAACTTTAGAATTACTGGGTTAATTGTTAGAAAGCTGGGTTGGACGGGTGGATTTAAACAGGAAATAATGTCAGCTATGTGATGTAGCTACATAGACCAATTGTGTTTGGAGGTTTGAAAGGGTGGTTTGTTTTCATAGACTGTGTTAAGGATGTTGTAGGGATTAAAGTGGGTTAGTGAGGGGTGTGCTTTAGGCTGCTTTTGAGTTTTATTTTGAGGGTATAAGTAGGATTTTTGATTAGGATTGATTGATTGATTGATTGATTTGTAATTGTTGTTGAGTTCGTATTTATATTTTGATACAGTGGTATTTTTCGTTTTGTTTATTTTTCTGTAATAAACTGTTGAAACTTGATTATATTTTGTTGTGAATCACCTCCCTACATCCAACGAACCGGGGGTTGTAAAGGACAGACAGAGGGACCATAGACACTTTATTTTAGTATTTTCGGCATTAATATCTTCAGAATAAAAGAAACACAACGCAAAGTCATGGTGTCTTAAAGTGCCCAAAGCCTGTCCTGTTACACATGGTCAATCAGCGGTTTCAAATGACAATAACGACTTTGATTGGAACAGCCGGTATTAGTGTTCGCGCACACCCTAGCTTCCAATGTCATCCACTATAATCACAGTCTCAGGTGATAATAACTGCAATTAAAGTGCGATTCTTCGGAACATACTTCCTTTAATCTTATTGCGATTGTAATCAGCAAGTCCCTCACTGCCTTGTCTCAATGTATGTATTCAACCCACTTACCGCAGAAGTCTAAACTGTCTCTGTTGTGAGTGGTCAGCCGTTTGTTCAACATTCAAGTGTTTGTTTGTTTGTTTGATTGTTTGTTTGGTGTCTGTGTAACCAGCCACTACAGAGCAAGTTGTGGGCCTCAGCGCCGATTTCAACAGAATTTCCGTTGTATTTAAACGTGTTGTATTTAAAACAGTTCACTGCAAGAAAGGGCGATGGGCTTCGACATCTTTCAGACAACTATAGTACATGGGGACACTATGATGAGACACACTGTACAGTATTGGTACATTGTGAGGAGACACACTGTATAGATTTAGTACATTGTGAGGAGAAACACTGTACAGTATTGGTACATTATGAGGAGGCACACTGTACAGTATTAGTACATTATGAGGAGGCACACCTGTACAGTATTGGTACATTATGAGGAGACACACTGTATAGTATTGGTACATTATGAGGAGGCACACCTGTACAGTATTAGTACATTATGAGGAGGCACACCTGTACAGTATTAGTACATTATGAGGAGACACACTGTATAGTATTGGCACATCTGAGGAGACACACTGTATAGTATTGGTACATTATGAGGAAACACACTGTACAGTATTGGTACATTGTGAGGAGAC
Organism: Haliotis rufescens; assembly: GCF_023055435.1. Lineage (NCBI taxonomy): Eukaryota > Metazoa > Mollusca > Gastropoda > Lepetellida > Haliotidae > Haliotis > Haliotis rufescens. The sequence goes on from NW_025963857.1 coordinate 4,042,693, forward strand.
ACACTGTATAGATTTAGTACATTATGAGGAGACACACTGTACAGTATTAGTACATTATGAGGAGGCACACTGTACAGTATTAGTACATTATGAGGAGGCACACTGTACAGTATTGGTACATTATGAGGAGGCACACTGTACAGTATTAGTACATTATGAGGAGACACACTGTATAGTATTGGTACATTATGAGGAGAAACACTGTACATTATTAGTACATTATGAGGAGGCACACTGTACAGTATTAGTACATTATGAGGAGACACACTGTATAGTATTGGTACATTATGAGGAGGCACACTGTACAGTATTAGTACATTATGAGGAGGCACACCTGTACAGTATTGGTACATTATGAGGAGACACACTGTATAGTATTGGTACATTATGAGGAGGCACACCTGTACAGTATTAGTACATTATGAGGAGACACACTGTATAGTATTGGTACATTATGAGGATACACACTGTATAGTATTGGTACATTATGGGGAGGCACACTGTATAGTATTGGTACATTATGAGGAGGCACACTGTATAGTATTGGTACATTATGAGGAGACACACTGTACAGTATTGATACATTATGAGGAGACACACTGTATAGTATTGATACATTATGAGGAGACACACTGTATAGTATTGATACATTATGGGGAGACACACTGTATAGTATTGATACATTATGAGGAGACACACTGTATAGTATTGATACATTATGAGGAGACACACTGTACAGTATTGATACATTATGAGGAGACACACTGTATAGTATTGATACATTATGAGGAGACACACTGTATAGTATTGATACATTATGGGGAGACACACTGTATAGTATTGATACATTATGAGGAGACACACTGTATAGTATTGGTACATTATGAGGAGACACACTGTATAGTATTGATACATTATGAGGAGACACACTGTATAGTATTGGTACATTATGAGGAGACACACTGTATAGTATTGATACATTATGGGGAGGCACACTGTATAGTATTGATACATTATGAGGAGACACACTGTATAGTATTGGTACATTATGAGGAGACACACTGTATAGTATTGATACATTATGAGGAGACACACTGTATAGTATTGATACATTATGAGGAGACACACTGTATAGTATTGATACATTATGGGAGACACACCTGTACAGTATTAGTACATTATGAGGAGACACACTGTATAGTATTGGTACATTATGAGGAGGCACACTGTATAGTATTGGTACATTATGAGGAGACACACTGTATAGTATTGGTACATTATGGGAGACACACCTGTACAGTATTAGTACATTATGAGGAGACACACTGTATAGTATTGATACATTATGAGGAGACACACTGTATAGTATTGGTACATTATGGGAGACACACCTGTACAGTATTAGTACATTATGAGGAGACACACTGTATAGTATTGATACATTATGAGGAGACACACTGTATAGTATTGATACATTATGGGGAGACACACTGTATAGTATTGATACATTATGAGGAGACACACTGTATAGTATTGATACATTATGAGGAGACACACTGTATAGTATTGATACATTATGAGGAGACACACTGTATAGTATTGATACATTATGAGGAGACACACTGTATAGTATTGGTACATTATTGGAGACACACCTGTACAGTATTAGTACATTATGAGGAGACACACTGTATAGTATTGATACATTATGAGGAGACACACTGTATAGTATTGGTACATTATTGGAGACACACCTGTACAGTATTAGTACATTATGAGGAGACACACTGTATAGTATTGGTACATTATGAGGAGACACACTGTATAGTATTGGTACATTATGAGGAGACACACTGTATAGTATTGGTACATTATGAGGAGACACACTGTATAGTATTAGTACATTATGAGGAGACACACTGTATAGTATTGATACATTATGAGGAGACACACTGTATAGTATTGGTACATTATGGGAGACACACCTGTACAGTATTAGTACATTATGAGGAGACACACTGTATAGTATTGGTACATTATTAGGAGACACACTGTATAGTATTAGTACATTATGAGGAGACACACTGTATAGTATTGATACATTATGAGGAGACACACTGTATAGTATTGATACATTATGAGGAGACACACTGTATAGTATTGATACATTATCAGGAGACACACTGTATAGTATTGATACATTATGAGGAGGCACACTGTATAGTATTGATACATTATGAGGAGACACACTGTATAGTATTGGTACATTATGAGGAGACACACTGTATAGTATTGATACATTATGAGGAGACACACTGTATAGTATTGATACATTATGAGGAGACACACTGTATAGTATTGATACATTATGAGGAGACACACTGTATAGTATTGGTACATTATGGGAGACACACCTGTACAGTATTAGTACATTATGAGGAGACACACTGTATAGTATTGATACATTATGAGGAAACACACTTTATAGTATTGGTACATTATGGGAGACACACCTGTACAGTATTAGTACATTATGAGGAGACACACTGTATAGTATTGGCACATTATGAGGAGACACACTGTATAGTATTGATACATTATGAGGAGACACACTGTATAGTATTGGCACATTATGGGGAGACACACTGTAAAGTATTGGTACATTATGAGGAGACACACTGTATAGTATTGATACATTATGAGGAGACACACTGTATAGTATTGATACATTATGAGGAGACACACTGTATAGTATTGGCACATTATGGGGAGACACACTGTAAAGTATTGGTACATTATGAGGAGACACACTGTATAGTATTGATACATTATGAGGAGACACACTGTATAGTATTGGTACATTATGAGGAGACACACTGTATAGTATTGATACATTATGAGGAGACACACTGTATAGTATTGGCACATTATGGGGAGACACACTGTAAAGTATTGGTACATTATGAGGAGACACACTGTATAGTATTGATACATTATGAGGAGACACACTGTATAGTATTGATACATTATGAGGAGACACACTGTATAGTATTGGCACATTATGGGGAGACACACTGTAAAGTATTGGTACATTATGAGGAGACACACTGTATAGTATTGATACATTATGAGGAGACACACTGTATAGTATTGGTACATTATGAGGAGACACACTGTATAGTATTGATACATTATGAGGAGACACACTGTATAGTATTGGCACATTATGAGGAGACACACTGTATAGTATTGGTACATTATGAGGAGACACACTGTATAGTATTGGCACATTATGAGGAGACACACTGTATAGTATTGATACATTATGAGGAGACACACTGTATAGTATTTGTACATTATGGGGAGACACACTGTATAGTATTGATACATTATGAGGAGACACACTGTATAGTATTGGCACATTATGAGGAGACACACTGTATAGTATTGGTACATTATGAGGAGACACACTGTATATTATTGGTACATTATGAGGAGACACACTGTATAGTATTGGTACATTATGAGGAGACACACTGTATAGTATTGGTACATTATGGGGAGACACACTGTATAGTATTGGTACATTATGAGGAGACACACTGTATAGTATTGGTACATTATGAGGAGACACACTGTATAGTATTGGTACATTATGAGGAGACACACTGTATAGTATTGGTACATTATGGGGAGACACACTGTATAGTATTGATACATTATGGGGAGGCACACTGTTTAGTATTTGTACATTATGAGGAATCACACTGTATAGTATTGATACATTATGAGGAGGCACACTGTATAGTATTGGTACATTATGAGGAGACACACTGTATAGTATTGGTACATTATGAGGAGACACACTGTATAGTATTGGTACATTATTAGGAGACACACTGTATAGTATTGATACATTATGGGGAGGCACACTGTATAGTATTGGTACATTATGAGGAGACACACTGTATAGTATTGATACATTATGAGGAGACACACTGTATAGTATTGGCACATTATGAGGAGACACACTGTACAGTATTGATACATTATGAGGAGACACACTGTATAGTATTGGTACATTATGAGGAGACACACTGTACAGTATTGATACATTATGAGGAGACACACTGTATAGTATTGGTACATTATCAGGAGACACACTGTATAGTATTGGTACATTATGAGGAGACACACTGTATAGTATTGATACATTATGAGGAGACACACTGTATAGTATTGATACATTATGAGGAGGCACACCTGTATAGTATTAGTACATTATCAGGAGACACACTGTATAGTATTGGTACATTATCAGGAGACACACTGTATAGTATTGGTACATTATGAGGAGACACACTGTATAGTATTGGTACATTATGAGGAGACACACTGTATAGTATTGATACATTATGAGGAGGCACACCTGTATAGTATTAGTACATTATCAGGAGACACACTGTATAGTATTGGTACATTATGACGAGACACACTGTATAGTATTAGTACATTATGAGGAATCACACTATAGTATTGGTACATTATGAGGAGACACACTGTATAGTATTGGTACATTATGAGGAGACACACTGTATAGTATTGGTACATTATGAGGAGACACACTGTATAGTATTGGTACATTATGAGGAGACACACTGTATAGTATTGGTACATTATGGTGTGGATAGTGAAGACCATTCTACTGATCATATTGTTGTCTATTAAACATGGATTGGTAAGCTTCAAAATGGTGAGATTTCCGTCATATTACGTAAATTCTCGGTGATTCCCTGTAATACCATTGACGAGTCGATAAGTAATCTCAGGATTAACACTTTAAGTAGTCGTTCAGGATCGATCACACAGTGTGAAGCACATACCCCTGGCCATATATTCAATGTCCTGACGTGCCGGCGCTCTGTCTATACTCTGTGAACACAAGGCATGCGTAGCTCTCCGTGTAGATACTGACACTCCGGATTACATTCGGAACACCTGTGTCGTGTTACAGCCAGTATCTCGGATTAGGTTGTATGTATAAAGTAGGGGTCAAACAGAAACAGACAGTCTGGTAATATTAGTCTGTAGAGATCATATCTGGATGACGACTATCAATTTATCTAATTACACAGAAAGTAACTTGACATATAACGTAATATTAACATGGACTCATCACTCGCTGGTTATAACCAAGCCAGATAATAATCTCACGTTGAGGCAGTTTGCAACGAGGAAGAACGTCGAGTCTGTCATGTCGACGGAGACGTGGGGGTCGTAGAGGCCCCCAGTTCCATCGTTGATGGCGCTGTACGAAGTAACCCAATATAACAGAGAAGTATTTGGCGATTAGTGGGTTCTCATTTTGCGCAAAATGCATTAGTGACGACTATTAAATTGTTATTTCTGGATTCTTGTCTAGACACGAGTTACAGCTAAATAGTAAAAACGCAACTTAATATCAAATTATTTACAACACTGACGTCGATGAAGACAACAAACTTCAGTTGTATAATATAAAATCTCAGAGATAGTTGTCCCTGCAGTAGTTTCAACTTATGCAATAATGTAAAGATGTACTTTGTTGTATACAATAAACGCCTTGGCTTCTTTAGTTTTTAACTAACAATCATAAACTAACCGGACTAAAATAACAGAACATAGTTGATTAACGGGTTGTTCTTTTACCAGGGTGTTAAGATACAAGACATGTTAAGGTCTAAACATGTTTAGGAATGTTTAAAACCTAAACGGAATACACATTTGGTGTGTTGTCTAAACACGTACGGTCTAAACATATGAAATAAGCTATCGTCTCACAGCATAAACGCCACCTAAACACAATATTCCATATTTTAAACACGTAGAATTTCAACATGTTTAGAGATTAAACATGTTCAGAGTTTCAACATGTTTAAATAAAGTGCTGGGGTCTTCCCAACATTTAGACCCTGTACACTGTTAGCTCCTAAATGTTTAGACCTAAAAGCTTCAAAATTATGGCTCAAGGGTAAGATTTGTATTAAGGATCTAAACACATTTTGTACAGTGTAATTTGATAGCATATTATGTCAGTTTAAAGTTTCAGTTTTTTTTTCATATTTGTTACATTGGATAAAAATCACGCATTTACAATAAACCAATATCCACGTGGTCTCGGACTTATGGTTTTTAATGTAATTTTCACATAAGAGCAAATTAAATAATAACCTTCAAAATTCTATCATATTTCTATCTTACCTTGTAAGACAACGTATCATCTCTATATAAACAGAGCAAACAGCCATTCATTCCTTCAACCGTGGTCACTGTTTACAACTTATTCTCTCTCATTAGTCCCAGCTGACTACGGGGTCGGACACAGCTGATGTGGAACATCGCGGGGACGACAGCTGCAACCTTTCTGTCTGAAACACTACTCTACAACAAGCAACCTCTATAAGAACCACTCACGATGGCACAAGAGCATATTTTACATTTCATTGATGTATTACATAAAACACATAACAAGATGGTATGACGGTAAACATGTAGAGCTATTTCGTGTTTACTTTATTAAATATCAATTGCATACAGTGACTGAGTACTGAGTTTGGTTTGACACCGCTTTGAACACTAAACTTTTGGCCATTTGAGTTTGTTGGGTTTTTTAAAATTTCAAGATACAAGGTGCAATGTTGAAATTTCAAGATACTAAATTGAAATTTCAAGTTATGTTCCTTACATTTCAAGATAATATGTTGATTTCTTAAGATATAAAAATACATTTGAAGTTAAAAAGATCAAAATTTCTAGAACAGTCACTTTAAATTTCAACTTATACCTTAAAATTTCAACATAAAATCTTGAAATTTCAAATTAGTTTGTAGAAATTTAAAAAAAAAAATGGCCCTAAAAAGCTTCCGTAATTATCCCCCAGAACCCAAACAAAAAGCACGAAAAGACGTTGTGGAAGTTGTAATATTGTCTATTTGACCAGTTGGTTAATAACTAGATTATCTTATTGATATTACAAATGTCAATGACTCGGCGGAACACCAAGACCACGGTGACGGGCGCATCACATTCTCAGAGAGAAATTACCCTTAACTTCAAACTAATAACATGGTTTTGATGCAGCTGATATAACTGGTTAATTAGTTTGTGACATTTCTAAAGTCGCAGAACAGAACATAAAAGTTTTTTAACAATCAGTGCTGTTTATAAAGCGTGTTGAAGATCTGAAGGAGATACTATTTTTTAAGCTTTTCAATTTGCTGCCAGTTTAATATTAATACAACATGACAACATTGCATGACGTAATATATGTTATGTTTTGGATTACACTTCCTTAGGAAAGTACAAATTCTAGTACTTTGGGGGGTTGAGTCCCATCTGCGACTAACAGACATCAGAAATGAGTCTCACATATTGATCCATGTCGAGAATCGAACCCGGCTTTCGGCGTGACGAGCCAACGCTTTAACCACTAGGTCACCCTACCTCCCCATTTCACATAGTAAGATGATTGGAGTGAATCAATTGGTTGTTGGTCTCACAAGTTCGCTCTTAATCTTAGAAACAGAAACCAGAGCTTCGTTTCTAAAGCTGTCAAAGCGCTATAACAATCAACAATTTCTCGTCAATGTGAAGAGTTACGACAGCCGGCTTGTGAGGTTCCCTTTTGTGGAACTATCCGGACTGAAGGTAATGGTAATGCCAAAAAGTGATACTAAATATCACTGACAGAGATCGGATAGAAACAGGTATGTAGGTAGGTATGTAGGTAGGTATGTATGTATGTATGTAGGTAGGTGGGTGGGTGGGTGGGTGGGTGGGTAGGTGATTGGGTAGGTAGGTAGGTAGGTAAAAAGTTATTCGATAGTGATTCGTAAACACATGGTAATGATTATAGTCGGAAGCGTACAGTGGACGGTATTGTACTGATATGTTAAGGAATATTAACCATAGGGCTAGAAAGAACGAGAAAAAACATTTGATATTCCACATGTGCAGTTAAGGGATTCTCAATGCTGACTGGTGCATTGAAAGGTATGATAGTAGTTTATTCAAGTAAGTCCTTATTTAGATGGAATGTCAAGTTTGGATTAATAAAGCAGCGTGTTTCATAAAACTATTAAACCACCCTGACTATAAAGAGCCCGCAAGGTGGAGATGTTTCAGTTTCGAACAGTGACTGACAATGTAATGGCCGTCAAATTTCGTATCAATTTGAATGGGAAACCTTGTATACCAGAAATGGATCCATATCTAGATATAAATCAATAAATTTTCGATTGTTATTTCATAAAAAATCGAATCGATCGTGTTTGGCGTCGGCATTAACCCAGTGAGCGGAGCTTATTTAGGGTTGCGCTATAAACAGCAAAACACATGGTCATGTATATTTACGGCAGAACAGCAGCACAACAACAGTTTCTGTTGATGTAACAGTAACGATACATAAATACGAAATTGACGTTAGCTAAATAAGACGCAGTAGTATTTTGTTTCTGCAGATGTGTCTGGAAATAACATAACATCAAAGAGAAATTAGATACCTGTCTTTCAGAATCCACTCAGCTGTTTAATACTGTCTTAACACTGTTTATATATATATATATATATATATATATATATATATATATATATATATATATATATATATATATAATATATTCTGAAATTACATTTATACTGAAATTAAATAATGCATCTTCATATATATTGCCAAGTTCTAAAAAACATACAATACCAAATTAACTGCCTATCAAAAATAAGTCGTATAGTAGAAGTCCACTCATAGCAATGTGATGTACACATGCATATTACAACATGAGTATCGCGGATAGAAACACCTTTTAATTTTATTGACAAATATGATGTCAAAAGAATTCAACAAAACATATATATTTGTCAATAAAACTTGGGCAAACAACTTCAAGACAGGGACACCAGAAATAGAATTCTCGTGGTTCCTGTTTAGGTAATCGGACACGCGTCTTCGGTGTGACAGTCGATTGCTTTCACTATAAAGGCACGCACAAACGAACGAACGAACGCACACGCACGCACGCACGCACCCACGCACACGCACACACACATACACCATCCATGCGATAGTTAATGGTGTAAGATAATAATTGTTCTCCTGTGTATTGCCTCACAAGCACAAACACGCACACGCACGCACATACAGAAACACACTAACGCACACACACATGCACGAGCACACGCACGCACAGACACCACCCATGCGATAGTTAATGGTCTAGGGTTATCATTATTCTTCTGCGTATTGCCTCACAAGGAATTGACCATCTTCAATACACACACACACACACACACACACACACACACACACACACACACACACACTCATACACAAATACAAACACGCACACAAAAACAATCACATAAGCACAAACACACACACACACGCACACGCACAAACACACACAAGCACAAACACGCATTCGCACGCACGCACTCTAAGCACATACTATGTTCCTCAACTAGTTTTAATACACTCTGTGATATTCTAGTTATTGTACTGTCCTTTGCTGACAGTTTTTTTTATAAATTATATATACTTATTTGTTATTAATGTATTAATTCTCGTCACGATATGGCTGAAATATTGCCGATGTGACGTTAAATATTAACTCACTCACTCACTAAGCACATACAAACAAGCGCACAAACACACACACGCACACACACACGCACACACACGCGCACACACACACACACACACACACACACACACACACACACACACACACACACACACACCATCATCACCACCATTCCAACCACTACACACCACCCACCATGAAATCCTTGTTCCGTCCCTGGCATTGATAATATTTAGAATAACAATTAGCCCCAGGAGGTGGTTTACGTAAAGGTGCGGCGGGGGATGAACTTCACGCCCTGGGGAACAGTATTTCACAGCTTTGCAGCTGCAGCTGCAGCTGCAGATCCAGTAGGTGTTGATGAAGCAGGGGAGTATCGTACTGTATCGTCCTGGAAGGTCATAGTGCTACAATTACGGTAATGTGAGATTGTTTTGACGAAACTCTGCTCGGTCTTAACACCCGCCAACGCTCTGGATATACCTAGATTACGTCATCCTCCGCACAGTATGTTGGTGTAAATATATGGCGATTTGCTTGTGCGTCATTACACGAACACCTGTTTTCCTGGATTGGAAATTAAAAAGCATTCGTCAAGGTACATGAGACATCTGTGTGACTAACTCACAGATATTAGCACAATAATAATGTGGCACTTGTAACAACAATAACACACACACAAAAACACAATACAAGCGAACAAAAACGGAAAGCGGTTAACCTGGATATTCAGAAAGCTCTGCTTTTGGGAGCGATGTCAGGAACGTTTTGTCATATACCGTAAACTGTTATGTGTAGCTTTTTACCGTTATTTCCTCCAGTGAATAAAGATTTTTAAAAACTTAAAAGAGAATAAAACAACAGTAACAAAACATAAGAGAAGGTTAAATATTACTATTCATACAATGTCGGACTAATATCGAATAATTGCCTCAGTGGTCTAGTGATAGAGGTCCGCCCGGAGAGCGGAAGATCCGGGGTTCGATCCCCGGCCGCGTCATACTTAAACACGTTAAAAGATGGTACATGTTGTTACCCTGCCTGGCGCTCGGCATTAAGGGGCTAAAACTAGGACTGGTCGGCGCGGAGTCAGTATACTGGGTTTGTGTGGGGTATTCATATTAAACTGTGGCATGGTATCTCAGTGGGCTAGCACAATAATATCGGCATTAGTCTGGACTAGTACAAGCAGCCACGCACGCACGCACGCAAACATACACACACGTGAATGCACGTTGTTATATAAATGCAATAATCCTGAACCGCGACGTTAAACCAATTCACGTTACCTAATATCGAATACCGTTATTGTTGGTTCAGATGTTGACCCAGTCAAGTCCAGGAAGTGTCTATGCATTGCACACACACACGGAATGACTGTTAGTGAATTATAATTTTTATCCTCTCTGCATGACTATCTAACTGCCAGCGGTCAAGGTCAGATTTATAGATATATATCTCGATGATTGTTTTAAGCCGCAAAAATTCCAGCTTTTTCACGGCGATCTATAAATAATCGAATCTGGACAGGGAAACCAGTGACTGATATCATGAGCAAAGTCCGAGGATGTACGATTACATGCATTCAGGAAGTCAAAGAGTCTGCCCATCCCATCCACGTTCATCGCCTGTAACAAGAAACAGGGACTAGTTCTAAACTAGTTCTATTATTTTCAAATTTGTCAATTGCAGTGGGTCAAATCCGGCCCTTATCACACCGCCTCCTTTCTTTAATCCAGATAACACCCTCCGTATAATATATTGTATTATATTTGAGGTAGGACTGGAATAAACTGTCTGTCTGTCTGTCTGTCTGTCCGGCCCGATTATAAAGCTTAACGGCACCATCTTGATGTGTAATGAAAGCGCCATCGCTAGAGGTCATCACGGTCAGCCCAGGGAGTCTTACTGACCGGTCAAACTTGATCAGGTAAGTTTAGTCGTGAATTAATAACACGAATCACCCACCTGCCTCGTCACCTTTAACCGTTAAGCGCTATGTGGAGTGGGATAAACCTACTGAGTGATAGGGAGTCTCATTGCAGATTAGATAACTCTTATTTAATGTGGTAGTTTTTATATATACATGTATATGTAACTTACCTCAAAATTCAACGCACAGTTGCCCGTTCGGTTTCAATTTCAATTCAAAAGCGCTGTTAAACCTACAGGTAATCTGGTTCTACACTGAAAACAGCATGTTTATCTCCTAATTTTATACCTTTTTTATGCTGAACCTGCGTTTTATGAAGAACTAAATCATTTTGCCATATCTATGAAATAATCTGTCAAAAATACGTTTAATAGGGCGTGTTATGCTTGGGGTTAACTCCCAGTATGTGTGTTAATTATCAGCTCTGTCCGCGGCCATGAATGTTGTCAAGCAACAAGGCTGACACATGTGTGTAAAGCCTCTAACAATATTACCTGTAAAACGAAATGATAATTCTTTGCTTTGGAATTACAGTTATCCGTTAAACCAATATACACTGACCGAATACCGTTAATTAGCAGTGCCTTAATTTGTTATGACAATAGGCACGATGGTGATGATTATATCGATATGTAACGATGAGGAGGTAATCATTTGTTTCTGGCGTTCCTGATGAGGTAGCATTGTATTCATCTGAATCATAACGGATACATGTTACCGGTCTCTGTACCAGTCTTAGAATGTGATACATTTAGTAGCATCACCATGCGCTGTTGTACTTGTCAAACAAAAACCTTATAGTGACGCACAGTCGCGGACGCTGACCAGGTGGTGAAACTTAACGAGATCGTCTCCGCCCTCATGCTGCCTCTTTCCCTTAACCCAAGGTACGTAGACTCATGTGTACTTAAACTTTTATACAACTGCTGTGCATCCTCTTGACGTTCCAGAAACATAAGGTCATGGGTTCGAATCCCAGATTCGCCAGGGGGCACGGGTGGCCGTGTCGTCTAAGGCGCCTCAATGCGATGTGCAGAAATGCGTCCCTTGGGCATACGAAACCTATGATTGTTTGTATGAATCCCAGATTCGCCCTGAAAATGTTCCTAGTTTTGCCAGCATCATAACAGTGATCATGAGTTTTACCAAAACGGTACAAATGTGCATAAATTGAAGCTTTGCTCACATCAAGCCGATACGTCGTGATATAATCATAGTGAGTGAGTGAGTGAGTTTGGTTTTACGCCGCTTTTAGCAATATTCCAGCAATATCACGGCTGGGGTCACCAGAAATGGGCTTCACACATTGTACCCATGTCGGGAATCGAACCCGGGTCTTCGGCGTGACGAGCGAACGCTTTAACCACTAGGCTACCCGACCGCCCTGATATAATCATAACTGAAATACAGTCAGAGCGGCGTTAACCAAACTCATTTACTCACACAACTTCTATGGAATCTGAATAGGGTGGGTTCATGGTTACATTGGGTTAAAATCTGCAATTCAAATAATTATCTTTGGTCTCGAAGAGTCCTGCTCGCTGTTCTCCCCACAGCCACAAACCTATCTGTTATGTCAAAGGTATTATTTTAGTAAGAATGTGTCACTTTCGTCAGTTACGAACATGTATATTTGCACATTAAGTGAAGAAATTTACCCAACATTCTTGTATCGAAGAGATAAATGTTTACGACCAATGTCTTGGTTTTCCTCCAATGTCAATTTGGCCACTTGTAGTCAATTGGCCACCAGCGGAAAAGAGGCTTAGTTTAGATTTTCGTTCCCACATTTTCCCGTATACCTTCAACCTTTTCTTTTACAGAAAGGAGGTATCTGTACACAATTTTCATTGAGTAGTAAGCTTGCAAGTGTGTGCGTGAATATTTAGGGGGTCAAAATTGCATAAATTGAAGGAAAAATGCATAATTTGACAACATTGGCTGTAACATTTTTATTAAGTCATTAAACTATCCAAATTATGTCTTTGATTACAGGTAATATGTTCGGTAATCTGAATTTGACAAACTGTTATTCTAATTCTCAGTGGAAACATTGGTAAAAATCATAGGGGCTAAGATATTGTATAATGTTACCCCACCCCTCAAAAACCAATTTTGACGTAAATTGCTTATTGAGATATGGTGGTAGATTATGTTGATGCAGTGGATGAGTGGGATAATTGCAACACTTCTTAAAAACACCCAAAATAGTAAACTCATAAGGTAAAATGATGTTTCAAGTTTTTCTGTGAACATCTCCGGTGGCCATCTTGAATTTTACCTGTTTTCAAAATCAGGATCTAATATATTCTTCCACATGGTCATGTAATATATCATATGAAAGATTTTTACATTGTCTTTTCAATGATGTACGTTATTCACTGACTTCTGTGGTAAACTGATCCCGAACAATAGAACAAATGATATATTGAAAGCTAATTTCTCTAGCGACACCAACCTACCTCCAAAGTCACATAAAATGGACATCGTTTCACTCAAAGTTGTAGATATACTGCATTTTTGTCTAAGCATTTCACTAGTTTATCATTTGAGTGAAAAAAGCATGTGCATACTGGTAGTATTATGAAGTATTAAAAATTACATCACAGAGACAAGGACTGTGGAATAATGTCACCTCTCGTCACCGCCAGAGTCCATCTCTTCTGGAAAAGTAGGTAAGTTGTTTCTGTTTAGGTGTGTGTATGTGTGTGTGTGTGTGTGTGTGCGTGCGTGCGTGCGTGCGTGCGTGCGTGCGTGCGTGCATGCGTGCGTGCGTGTGTGTGTGTGTGTGTGTGTGTGTGTGTGCTTGTGAGGCAATACACAGGAGAATAATTATTATCTTACACCATTAACTATCGCATGGATGGTGTTTGTGTGTGTGCGAGGAAAACCTGACGATCATTTTTAAAGCTATTGGATGAACAGTAAGAGCATTTGAAACAAATAGACATCAGGAGTGTGTGTGTGTGTGTGTGTGTGTGTGTGTGTGTGTGTGTGTGTGTGTGTGTGTGTGTGTGTGTGTGTGTGTGTGTGTGTGTGTGTGTGTGTGTGTGTGTGTGTGTGTGTGTGTGTGTGTGTGTGTGTGTGTGTGTGTGAGAGTTAATGCTTTACGTCACATCGGCAATATTTCAGCCATATCGTGACGAGCTCTGTTTAGGCATGCCATGGCATAACTGCATCCATGGGAACATCCCATGATGTTCTTGGCAAGCCTTTTCGAGCAAGAAAGCCTAGCTGTCCTATGTGTACACTGTTGCTCTATTCAAGCAAGAGACACAAGCTGTCATATGTATATATTGTTGCTCTATTCAAGCAAGAGACACAAGCTGTCCTATGTATATATTTTTGCTCTATTCAAGCAAGAGACACAAGCTGTCATATGTATATATTGTTGCTCTATTCAAGCAAGAGACACAAGCTGTCCTATGTATATATTGTTGCTCTATTCAAGAAAGCGACACAAGCTGTCATATGTATATACTGTTGCTCTATTCAAGCAAGAGACACAAGCTGTCCTATGTATATATTGTTGCTCTATTCAAGCAAGAGACACAAGCTGTCCTATGTATATACTGTTGCTCTATTCAAGCAAGAGACACAAGCTGTCATATGTATATACTGTTGCTCTATTCAAGCAAGAGACACAAGCTGTCCTATGTATATATTGTTGCTCTATTCAAGCAAGAGACACAAGCTGTCCTATGTATATATTGTTGCTCTATTCAAGCAAGAGACACAAGCTGTCCTATGTATATACTGTTGCTCTATTCAAGCAAGAGACACAAGCTGTCATATGTATATATTGTTGCTTTATTCAAGCAAAAAAGACTAGCTGTCCTATGTATACACCGTTGTTCTATTCAAACAAGAGACACAAGCTGTCATATGTATATATTGTTGCTTTATTCAAACAAAAAAGGCTAGCTGTAATTTCTATATACTGTCTCTCTATTCAAGCAAGAAAGGGCTAGCTGTCCTATGTATATACTGTTGCTCCATTCAAGCAAGAAATGAGTGAGTGAGTGAGTTGGGTTTAACGCCGCTTTTAACAGTATTCCAGTTATATCAAGGCGTGTCAGCTTAATGTGGGAGGAAATCCCGAAGTGATGCAGGTCTAAGACGTTTACCACTTCGATGAAACCCACGAGCACGGGTATGGTGCTGACAAACCTAGAAACATAATCGGGGCGAACCGGGATTCGAAGCCACAATCATAGGTTTCTGGCGTGCCAAAGGGACGCAACTCTGCACAGCGAATCGCGGCGCCTTAGACGACTGGGCCACCCGTGCCCCCTGAAGCAAGAAAGACTAGCGGTCCTATGTATCTACTTAGCTCTATTCAAGCAAGAAACACAAGCTGTCCTATGTATATACTGTTGTTCTATTCAAGCAAGAGACACAAGCTGTCATATGTATATATTGTTGCTCTATTCAAGCAAGAGACACAAGCTGTCCTATGTATACACTGTTGTTCTATTCAAACAAGAAACACAAGCTGTCATATGTATATACTGTTGCTCTATTCAAGCAAAAAAGAATAGCTGTCTTATTTGTATGCTGTTGCTCTCTTCAAGCAAGAAAGGCTAACTGTCCTATGTATATACTGTTGCTCTATTTAAGCAAGAATAGCTGTTCTTATTATATACTTTTGAAGAGTTGCTCAAACGTATCTTTAATGTTGTTCAAACAATATTCTACCATGACATTGATGAATGCTTGATTCTGTTTGGTTAAAAAGAGGTTTCCTTTTTGCTACGGTAACCCCTTTCAAATATATTAAGCATTGACACAAAAACGTGCGTATGAATACATAGATAGCCTACATATCGATTTATAAAAAATGGCTGCAGATCGATCACCCCCGTATCAACTGTTAAACGTACTCGTATCTATATTTCCTCTATGATACGCTGGGTCTCTAATACGAGCCAGTTCTCTAAAGCGCTCGGTTCCAAATTATAATATAGAGGTATCTACTCTCCAGTGGGACTATATCAAATTTCAAAACACAGTAGGTTTATCTACTAATTTAATACTAAGATATTATGGTTTATGGTATGGAAATCTGGGGGTTCGCTTTGAGGGATTCCTTTGAAAAGGTGCAAAGAGAATTTTAGAAGGTGTATAGGTGTTTCTAAACGAAGGTCAAGTCGTGTCCTTGTGGGTGACGTTCGGAGAGGAATAATTAATGTGTCCATTATTATTGTCGTTGATTGAATTAAATGAGAAATTTAAAGTTTATAACGAAACATTTTTCAAGAGAATAACAAAAGGCAAGAAGCGATATTAACTCCATAAATGACCATCTGCCATTATGGTGCCTTGTTAATGTGGAACTAACGTAAAAGGAAAGTCAATAGTTTGTTTTACGGCCCAGACACTTACGATAAAGGGAGACAATTTGCGGGGAGGTAACTCTTGTATGACAATAGTTCCGTCAAAGTGTTATGTCCAGAGCAGTAAAATATCAATTGTTATGTTCACTGCAATGAAAATATCACTTTTCTCACCTTCAGAAAACTCTTCATTACTACACTTGTCTCAATTCAGATAAAATGCAGCTTATTTCAATAAAATCCTGTCAAATAAATAAATTCCTATTAAAAGTGTTTCTTTACACCTACCACGACATGTGCCCAAACCTAGGAATGTATAACTCCATGACATGTCCACAAACTTGCGTTTTTGGGGTAGCATGATGTATATATCAGCGCCCTGTGTTCATGTTAAATCATATTTATATTAGGGGGAATGTTGTGTTAAGGTGTGTTTAGGCTGTGACGCGATAGCTCATGTCATGTGTTTAGACCCTAAACGTAGTGTGATAGAACACACCAAATGTGTATTGGTTTAAACAAATCTTTATTTCAATAGAAATCTGGATCGGTAAAAAAGCAAAACTTGCTTATGTAAATACCTCTCCGGGTAATAACTTTACAACAGCTGGTTATATATAAGATTATATGTAAGATAGTGCTGAACATAAAGATACTAAATGCACAAATGAAATTACATGAAGCCAACACAAGTGGTGTCTGTGAAATAAGATATAGCAGTTTTCCATTACTACATGCATAAAATTAAGCTACTCGAATCTTTTGCTTTTGCCAATAAAAAAGTGAACTTATTTTTAAGAAAAGTCTTTTTTGAACTGATAACTAAACTACTGCCATGTAATATCGTTTTTATATCATACCCATGTGTGTAGAAAAACATAGTGTTTCTGATATTATCGTATTTTTGACAGGCATAGAAAAAGTGAATTGCATCTTTAAAGTGATATCCACAAGTGCAGTGTGGTATGTCTGATACAGGTCGTCTAAACCGCCGTCATATAGCTGGAATATTGTTGAGTGCGGTGTTAAGCAATAAACAAACAAACATTTTCTTTTGAGCAATCTTTTAGAAGTGGAAATTGGTCGTTTGATATATTTCATGTTTTAAATCAGTTAGTATATATTTAATTGCAGTCTTGTTTCAGAGGTTTGAGAGACACTTCTTCAAGCCAGCGAGTAGCCTGAGAAACCTTCAGCATTACAAGACTCGTGGACTCGTGTAAGGAAACCGGCAACGTCTGTCTTGAAGATCGGAGTACTCCAGAACTGTGACCTCACTGAAGCATTCGTGTCCATATCCCTTCTAGACATTGACGTTAGTGCTGTGGGTGAAACTGATACATTGCATCTGTGAAATCGTGGTAATCATTAGCTGGTATAGTGATACACATTGACACAATTTGAGCATACAAACCGTGGTCTTTAAACAAGTTGAATCACATGTTCTAGGTCTGTCACGTGATCAGAGCCAGATCATCACCATAGCCACCATGAACATGTCAACAACGGTTCCTGACAACAACAGAAATATAACATATGCTTGTTTCATCTGTCAAAACGGTTCTTATCCGACTTATGTAATGCCGATACAAATTCTGATTGGCGTCTGTGTAATCCTAGAGAATGTCCTAACAATAGTGACGCTGGTAAAATGTGGACGCGTTAAGAACTTCCTTCGTCTCCTCCTCATGAACCAATCTGTGACGGATGCAATGGTGGGCGTCTTCTTCACGTACCATTCTGCAGTCGTGTACCACCACTTGTACAACACTACTGAATGTCTCATCAGATACAGTGTTGTAGCATTCACGTCATGTGCGTCGCTTTGCACGATCACCATGCTGTCCATGGAGAGAATTGTCGCAGTGAAGTTGCCCTACAGACACTACAAACTCAACGAAACGCCAGTGATGATCTCAACCGTAGTGACTACGTTGGTAATTCCTATTTGTGTGGTGTCGTCTGCTTACAGTTTCGCCGACAAGAACATCCCCGAGTGCAACTTCCTTCTTCTCGCCACTTCAACCAGTCTCTTCGTCTTTGCTTTGACAAGCCTTCCCACCATCATCCTCGTCATTGTCTGCAACGTTTACATGTTCACTGTTGCCAGGCAACAAATCAAAAGAATCATCCCTAACTTCGTTGGCAGAGAGAAGTACTTAAATGAGATCAAGATGAACCTGAAGGCTACGTTGACAAGTGCAAGCGTCGTTGTCCCATTTCTCATACTAAATACTCCACAATACCTCTTTTTCCTGACCATGGCTATACGCCCGGACCTACGGTACTCGCACTCTGCTATAACTACCCTGAACATACTTTTTTCTCTGTTAGTGCTTAATAGTGCACTGAACCCAATAATCTATACATTGCGAGTTGATGGGATTCGAGCAACGTTTATGAGGTATATCTGTCGTAAGAAGCCCTCTTTCGAGCCATGAAACAGCAAGGATTGTGTAAAAGTGGAATCATTTAAATCCGAAGGGAAGATTCGAGCAACGTTTATGAATTGTATGTGTTGTAAGATACCCTCAGTCCTACCATGACACAACACAGTGTTGTGTTAAAGAGCAAATATTTGAATTTGATGAGACGACTCGAGCAATATTTATGTAATATTTTTGTCGTAAATAAAAGCGACAAGAACCGTTTCTATATTCACTATTCAATTCTTTATTCATGTACATGTGTAGGCCAGCGGCCCATGGTACAATATTTGGTCCATCATTAACAGTTATATGCTTAGTGTTTGGAGTCTAACATTCATAGCATGGTATATAAAAGTTTCAACATTTCTAATAACAGTTTCATTGTTTACCGCCATAAGCATATTGAAATTAGCAAGAGTAGGATGTACAAAATACTTCTGTGGTAAATACTGAAGACGAAGTTCATCATAAGCGTTACAAATTAATAAAAAATGATATTCATTCTCGACATATCTTTGATTGCAACTATTGCACAGTCTCTGCTCTCGTGGAGTATTAACGTATCTACTAATCTCAATGTGGAGAACGTGGGAGCTACAGCGAAACTGGGCTAGTGCAACACGAAATTTGTTTATAGTGATAGCAGACAAATACAACTCTAGACTAAACGAATTTTTGAAAAGTGTATAATGGAACATTTTAGAACTATTTACTGAAGACCAATGCCAATCCTGTTCGTAAGCAAATTTTAACCGATCTTCACATTCGGAAATAAATGATTCGGGTCAAATAACATATTGGTTCTCCCATATATATCCAAATCCAAGGCTGTATAAAAGAGTTTTGACTTTTGTAGCCCAATTAGTTTTACCATGTATGGCTAGCTGAAATAACATATCATAACTTTTCTTAGGATATCGTGAATTTGGTAGGGACATATGTTTACACCAATATTTAATACAGCGTTTATACGCAGAAATGTACAGTGGGTATCTTCCATACTCTCCTCGCACAACATGATTGGGAGTAGACCTTTTAACACCTAGCAGACGTTTACAAGCAAATACATGGATACTTTCTATTTCTTTACAGTTTTCAAAACTCCACATTTCAGCCCCATATAACATACATGTAATTGGAGCAATTTTAGTTTCGAATATTTTTAAAAATAGTTTCAGTGGAATAGGTTTAAGTGATGAAAGCGATTTTAGAACCGAGAACAATACCCGTTTAGCCTGTAATGAAGCATTGTAAGTATGTTTCGACCATGATAAATTCTTTGATACAACTCCCAAATATTTGCACGATGATATACATTCCAACTGACAACCACTGAAATACCATTTCTCAGATCTAGAAAGTACTCCACCATTCTTAAAAACTACTATATTTTCGATTTATCAAGATTTACCTTTAGGAAATAATTCTTGCAATAGAGTACATCGATGCGTTTTTGGAGGCCATATACAGTATCTAATATAAGAATTACATCATCAGCAAAGAGTAGCAGGAATAGTTGAATTATGTATGGATGGAGCTGAATTCCGGGTTCACAGTTAGCCTCAATTTCAACAGCTAGATCATTGATAAACTATGAAAACAAAAACGGGCTCAGTACACAGCCTTGACTGACACCCAAGTCACAATCGAATACATCTGAGAAGCTATTGTTAAACTTTACACAGGAACGTACAGTCGTATATATGGATTGTATACATTTTAACATTTTAGGTGATACCCCCCTGTTAATCAAAACTATCCATAGTTTTGATCTGTTTATAGAGTCGAACGCTTTGGAGAAGTCTACAAATAAAGCATATAGTTTACCTCGCTTCTTCCCCAGAAATCGCTGTATAACTGACTGTAAAATAAACATATTATCAATTGTGGAATAGCCACAACGAAATCCTGCTTGCGACTCCACAACTTTATCATAGGCATCACACCAAGACTGCAACCTTCTATTTAGAACAGAAATATATAACTTGCTAAAAATACTTAATACTGTAATCCCTCGGTAGTTATCGGGTGTATTAGTATCCCTTTTCTTGTGTAATGGTACAATTTGGCCAGTCGACCAGGAAATCGGAAATTATGCGGCATCAAACATGACGTTAAACAGACAGGTAATATAGGGAACTAACACATCGTATGCGTATTGGAACATTTCAGCAATAAGCTTATCACTGCCGGCAGCTTTGCCTATTTTCAATCTGTCAATTACCTCCTGCTGTTCAATTGGCGAGTCTAAGATAGATTGAGTTAAGTCATCAAAATTGTTATCTGGTACAGTGTTATCTACATCCCCCATTTCTGAATCGAACAACCCCTTACAACGTGAAAACAATTGCTCAATATTTATATTTGGCTTAGGACGGACAGTGGTAGCAGACAAACGTTTCCAATTTGCCCAAAATATTTTACTCTTATCCAAGTTAGTCAAAATGGTACACTGTACATTGTCTTGATATAACTTTTTTTTTCACGGATAACATGTGTATAAGTATTTCTGGCCTTAATATAATTACAAAGTGATGACGAATCTTTTAGTGATCGGAAAACCTTAAGAAACCTATATCTTTCACAGCGGTGGTATTCACACTCCTTATCGAACCATGGCTGTTTACTTCAAGAAATATAAGAAGGGCGTTTCATACATTTCGCAGCGGTACATAAAACATCTGAAAATACCTCAACTTCTTTATCAATTTTACCCGAAGCGATAAAATCGGAACACTTGTCAAGCATTGAAATAGAATTTGTAGACAGTAAACTGTCTCTAAAAGTTTGAGTTTTGTCCTCGTTCCACACAAAGGCGACTTTACTATCAAATAGTGATGATACCTGGTGTTCGCAAAAGGGTGAGAGTATCCTGCTCTGGTTGCACCCGCCACTAACACATGCAAAGGTAAGTCAAATGTTCACTTACAAAAACACGGGATCATATGGTACAAGTCAAAATAGGGAATTGCATCGGGCATCCTTTTTGTCACCGATGCTTCAAATTTGGAAATGTCCTCCACGTTTCTTAAAATCTAGAAAGTGGCGTTTAAGAATCTGTAATATCAATGGAGAATGGTTTGTTTTGTTGTTATTTCCCAAGATTGATATGTTGCGTTAGATATACAATGGATGCTACATGTACGTTTTTTCTTTTCAAATAAAACAGCATGAAATGGAAAATCGACATATTAATGAACTGTAATTGCAATAGTTTTTTCGACTTTGCATACAGGCGATAGATGCCACATTAAGCCTTCGACAAATGTTTTTTCGCTTTTAATACTAGATGTATAAATATGATTTTTTGCTAACAGTGATATGTGATTATGTAATTTCATATTTTCTTGAAAGCCAAACAGAATGGCAAATGCAGTAACATGAAATATATCTTGAAGCGACTGATTCAGTTGTTCGAGTCAAGATGGGGTTGACTTAAAGATTTCCACTTCTGTATTCTTCCAATGCAAAGTTACGTACATTTGCCAGTTAAAGGCAAGTTACATGAAACACCTGTACCAAAACACCGTATTCACAGTTACTGAATTAGAAATAAGCGATCTCATAAAGTCACTACCATGCAATAAATCAAGCGGACCAGATAATATAAACCCTAGACTTTTAAAACCCTTGGCTGACAGTATTGCCATCCCATTATGTATAATTTTCAATCGATCTTTAAAAGAAGCAATCTTTCCAGAAAACTGGAAACTTGCCCACGTCATGCCATTATACAAGAAAGGTGAGAAAGCATTACCCTCAAACTACAGACCAATTAGCTTGTTATCTATTCTTGGAAAACTACAGGAGTGATTAGTTTTTTAAACGCTTATACAACTATTTCAATATGAATAGTCTCCTGTACAAATATCAATCCGGCTTTGTACCAGGACATTCTACTACCTCACAATTAATAGAAATTTATAATGATATTGTCTCATCTGTTGACAAGCACGAATACTATTGTTTGGTATTGTGTGATGGATCGAAAGCATTTGACAGAGCTTGGCACAAAGGATTACTTCATAAATTACAAAAATACGGTGTAACGGGCAAGCTATTACTATGGTTAGAAGACTATATTAGTCAGAGGAGACAAAAGAATTTTGTAAATGGCATCTTTTAATCTTTGAAATTCACCAGAGCCGGTGTCCCCCAGGGCTCGGTTTTAGGTCCCTTTTTGTTTCTGGTCTACATTAACGATCTCGCTGATAATCTAGTGAATTCCACTCGCCTTTTTGCAGACGATACTTCTATTGGTACATCATCTCTTCACTTACAAATGATAGAACACAGATTAAACAGTGATCTAGAGCTTCTCAATACCTGGCTAGTTAAGTTTAACCCGGACAAAACAACATTTATTCTGTTCACTCATTGTAAAAACCGCACTGCAGATATTATTTATAACAATACCGCACTTAGCGCATCTATCTCGCACAAACATCTGGGCGTTACTCTCTCCCATGATATGAAGTGGACAACTCACGTTGATAACATTTGCCGCTCAGCTTCCAAAATGATTTGTTCGTTAAGCACCGTTAAATATTTACTTTATAGACAAACCCTGTCCAAAGTCTATCTTGTTTTCATAAGCCTATATTAGAATATGCTTCAGAGGTATGGGACAACTGCAGTCATGAAAATTCCGAAAAACTTGCAATGATTCGCTCGCATTGTAACAGGTCTCCCTAAATTCTCTTCAAGATCGAGTTTATATTTTGAGACAGGATGGGAATCACTATCTTATAGAAAGGTTAAATAAAAAAACTTTGTACAATCTACAGTATTGTTAATTACCTATGCCCATCGTATTTACATGACATGTTACCACCCAAAGTATCAACTTTTAGTAGATATGAGTTACGAAATCAGAATAATCTGAATTTGCCGCAAACACGAACAGTTACATACCAACAATCATTTATACCTTTTTCAATCAAATTATGGAATGAGTTACCCCCTGAATACAGAAGTGCAACATCATTATCAAATTTTAAACACATGATTAAAACAACCATTACAGCTCCACCTCCATACTTCTCAATCGGCAACCGTAGAGCTAATATTTTACATACACGCCAAAGGCATTCTTGCAGTTCCCTAAATGCAGACCTCTTTAAAGTAAATTTATCTGATACTTTGTCCTGCTCTTGTGGAAACCCATGTGAAAACAACGTACAATTTTTTCTTGATTGTCCAAATTACACTATTCCCAGAAATATCATGTTCGCTAACATTATAAAAGCTGGAACTACATGTACAATACAAAATATTCTCTACGGTGATGTATCCCTATCTGAAAGTCACAATAACCTCATCTTCAACAGCGTTCAAAAATATATACTGTCGACTAATAGATTCGAGTAACCCTTTATCATTAATACAGAATATCGCTCTGCGACCATTTATTATTAATTACGCCATCAGTGAATAAACTGCATGCATGTATATGAATACATGTGTATATCTACCCCCTTCTGTAAACATAATGTTTACGGGTATATATATCCTGGTGTATGTGTGTAAATTTTTGTATGTGTATGTATATATATGTATGCATGCGTATACAAGGGTATATGTGTATGTATGTACATGTAGTGTGTGTATGTATGCATATATGTACATGTACCTAAGTGTATGTTTGATTGTGTAATTATATATGTAGTCTTGCTTGTATTTTGGATGAATGTGTATATACAAGTAAACTGTGTCTATAGGCAATTCTTATGCATGTCTATGTTATTCTTGCAAACATTATGTTTATGTTCTTGTGTAAATATATTTCTCTTTGTAACTATAAATGTAATATGTGCATATGTATTTGAGTATGTGTATGTATGTATGATTGTGTGTATATATGATTATGTGTATATGTATGTATTTCTGTATACGTATGTATATGTATGTGTGTACGTATATGTGTGTGTGTGTGTTTGTGTGTGTGTGTGTGCGTGCGTGCGTGCGTGCGTGCGTGCGTGCGTGCGTGCGTGCGTGCGTGCGTGCGTGCGTGCGTGCGTGCGTGCGTGCGTGCGTGCGTGTGTGTGTGTGTAATCAATGCCTCTACATATAGAGTAGGGAAAGGGCCACCTAAGTTGGATAACTTTTGCCAAATCCCGTTGACCATATATGTCAATAAAATATGTTTAAAACAAACAAACAAACACCGCACTTTAAGAATAAAATAGTTGATGTCCATCAATCGTACAAAGCTAAGACCGTCTTAACTCCCATGCACGCCA
Organism: Haliotis rufescens; assembly: GCF_023055435.1. NCBI lineage: Eukaryota > Metazoa > Mollusca > Gastropoda > Lepetellida > Haliotidae > Haliotis > Haliotis rufescens. The sequence continues at coordinate 4,068,250 of NW_025963857.1, forward strand.
TGGCAGATTAACTATAGTAATAGGAAACGGGGTATGCTTTAACTTCGTTGAGTAGTATGGCCCAAGTGCAGCTGCAGCTTTGTGGAAAAGGGGAAGTGAGCTTTTTCGAAAGGTTGGGAGGGGGCACTTGAATATTTTTTTAATGTATAGGTAAAAATTCCGATAAAATTGCTTTTGTGTAGACAAAAATGAACCAATTAAACTTTATTTTTTGTTGAAAACATGTCACCAAATGATTTAGTAATATATTTTTTCAATATGTCAACATGGTTAGTACACTTACAAAAAGGAGAGATCCTTTTTTTATATGAACATTGTAATAGGTAACCTGTTGTAACAGCCTTATACACACATTGTTTTTAGCATTTTAGGATTAATCAAATATTTCAAAATATTTGATAGTTAATTTCATCCCGCACCGTCATGTATCGCCGTAACTGAGATCGACATATTAGACGTCTTCAAATCACACACGATACGGGTTTGAACCCCGCTGGCGACACCTTTCCTGACAAAATTTGAAAACATTCACTTTTCAAAATAAAAACAAAATATGGATCCATCTATTCCAAGAGTTAGTTATTTAAAACGTTGATTCTGTGTTATGTATAATTCACAAACAACTGTCAATTCCTGAATAATGAAGCATTTAAACAATAGAATAATGCTGCAGATGGGTTTTAACTTGTGAACAATGTGCAATTCTTGCTTCGTTGTGTCCTGAAACTTCTTGTCATCATATCAGTAATATCTTAAGTTCGGTGTTGCGTGTCCTTTCGCCTCTGATATATACTCTGCATAACAAAGAAACGCAAAAGTGATTTTAGATGTCAACAGATGGTAATCGATTGTTCATAATTGGCAAACATCATTGTCATTGACCCAGGTTCCACGTGGCACACATGGAACAGTATATTTTCAAAGTGTAGGTAATCTGTTCTCAATACCTTGTATGACAACCATTACATTAGAGTCCATAACTGACTGGCATATTCGTCTCATGGGTCCTGAATTGTGGCTTGGGAAATGTTCACCCACTCTGCCTGCAGTGCTTGTGCCAACTCTCGGTGGTTCTGTGGTTGCTGTTGACTTGCTCGCAGTCGTTTATCCAGTGCATCCCAATGCGGAGTCTTGTAATGGTGCTTGATGCTACATGGTAAAACCTGGTTATGGCTGAAGTTGGTTCTCCTGTTTTCAGTCGGCCGATGGCGTTGTTGCATTTGGGCATGTTTTCACTGTTCAATTGATGTAAGACTATGATGGCATGCAAATGAAAAGTCAACGTTTTTATAGCCCAGCATATTCCCAGATCTTATGCAGTTATGCATATGATATCTCAACAGCTGTACATTTGGCGCTATACCAAGACACTCTGTGACGTTTTCACAAACCTCTGTCACTCCTAGCACACAACGCACTATTTTAAATGCCTTTTTCTTTTATTCCCGATGCAGCTTCCATCCATCAGAACATCTGAGCATGGCATTCTGCTTATTACCATAATAGTACCCCAATATCAATTATACAGTAATTTTACGAACTCACTCAAAATACAAATGTATACATGAAATACTTGATCGACATTTGTGATGTTAGAAATAACAAAAAAGGGAGATCTGCATCTGCACAATGGAAGATGTCCCTGTCAGCAGTCTACAGTCTGTGTTTTAAATACATTCAGGCTACTATTAATATTTGTGTATTCCATTTTCTTTGGTGGCAAGTTTTGCCTGACGATGTATTGAAACAGTCGGAGCTCGTCCATTTCTGCACAACTTTATTTGAGTGACTATGTGAGTGAACTCATATCATATACCTATAGTTGAACTTCACTGATTGGTCGTGAGTAAGCTCAAACTCAAATAATGTCATCTCTGTTTGAATCATTTCTTTTGGAACACAGTTGCACTTTTCAACTAGCCCAGTGTTTAATCCCTTATAACAACATCATATTGCCTGCAGGCAGCATCAAAACAATGTATACTGTAATCAGAAAGGTCGATCTCTCGTTAAGACACCCTGAAATATATATCTTTAAGAATTGATTTCAATATTGATTGAGCTCATAGAGGCATACACGTGAAAACCGTTGTACATACTGTGTAAATCCGCAGATTCATAAACGTAAAACCTGGCAAGGCTGGAAACTGGACTTTTAAAGTCAGTTAACTCTCTTGCCTCGGGAAGATGAGGTCCGTGATGGATGTAACCAAATCCTAATTGCATAGATACTTACGATGTCAATCACTGGATTGCCTGGTCCGGACGCGATTACTAACAGACCGCCGTCATATGGTATAATCATATTTTTATTTCAAAAGAAATCTGGACCGGATTGCAACACTTGCTTATGTAAATACCTCTCCACGTAATAACTTAACAACAGCTGGTTATATATAAGATAGTGCTTAACATAAAGATACTAAATGCACAAATGAAATACATAAAGCCAATACGTTAAAGCAAGTAGTGTCTGTGAAATATGATAATGCAGTTTTCCATTAATACATGCATAAAATTAAGCTACTCAAATCTTGTGCTTTTGACAATGAAATCGTGACCTGATTTAAGAATAGTCATGTTTGTAGAACTGCTGATTGAACTCCTACCTTGTAATATCGTTTTAAAATCATACCCATGTGTGTAGAAATACATAGTGTTTCTGATATTATCGTATTTCAGACACACACAAGTTTAGTGTGGTGTGTCTGATACAGGTCGTCTAAACCGCCGTCATATAGCTGGAATATTGTTGAGTGCGGTGTTAAGCAATAAACAAACATTTTATTTTGAACAATCTTTTAGAAGTGGCAATTGGTCGTTTGATAAATTTCATGTTTTAAATCAGTTAGTATATATTTAATTGCATTCTTGTTTCAGACGTTTGAGAGACACTTCTTCAAGCCAGCGAGTAGCCTGAGAAACCTTCAGCATTACAGGACTCGTGGACTCGTGTAAGGAAACCGGCAACGTCTGTCTTGAAGATCGGAGTACTCCAGAACTGTGACCTCACTGAAGCATTCGTGTCCATATCCTTTCTAGACATTGACGTTAGTGCTGTGGGTGAAACTGATACATTGCATCTGTGAAATCGTGGTAATCATCAGCTGGTATAGTGATACACATTGACACAATTTGAGCATACAAACCGTGGTCTTTAAACAAGTTGAATCACATGTTCTAGGTCTGTCACGTGATCAGAGCCAGATCATCACCATAGCCACCATGAACATGTCAACAACGGTTCCCGACAACAGATATATAACATATGCTTGTATCACCTGTCAAACCCGTTCTTATCCGACTAATGTAATGCCGATACAAATTCTGATTGGCGTCTGTGTAATCCTAGAGAGAGTCCTAACAATAGTGACGCTGGTAAAATGTGGACGCGTTAAGCACTTCCTTTGTCTCCTCCTCATGAACCAATCTGTGACGGATGCAATGGTGGGCGTCTTCTTCACGTACCATTCTGCAGTCGTGTACCACCACTTGTACAACACTACTGAATGTCTCATCAGATACAGTGTTGTAGCACTCACGTCATGTGCGTCGCTTTGCACGATCACCATGCTGTCCATGGAGAGGATCGTCGCAGTAAAGTTCCCTTACAGTCACTACAAACTCCACGAAACGCCAGTGATGATCTCAACCGGAGTGACTACGTTGGTAATTCCTATTTGTGTGGTGTCGTCTGCTTACAGTTTCGCCGACAAAAACATCCCCGAGTGCAACTTCCTTCTTCTCGCCACTTCAACCAGTCTCTTCGTCTTTGCTTTCACAAGCCTTCCCACCATCATCCTCGTCATTGTCTGCAACGTTTACATGTTCACTGTTGCCAGGCAACAAATCAAAAGAATCGTCCCTAACTTCGTTGGCAGAGAGAAGAACTTAAATGAGATCAAGATGAACATGAAGGCTACGTTGACAAGTGAAAGCGTCGTTGTCCCATTTCTCATACTAAATATTCCACAATACCTCTTTGTCCTGACCATGGCTATACGCCCGGACCTACGGTACTCGTACTATGCGATAATTACCCTGAACATACTATTTTCTCTGTTAGTGCTTAACAGTGTTCTGAACCCAATAATCTATACATGGCGAGTTGATGGGATTCGAGCAACGTTTATGAGGTATATCTGTCGTAAGAAGCCCTCTTTCGAGCCATGAAACAGCAAGGGTTGTGTAAAAGTGGAATCATTTAAATCCGAAAGGAAGATTCGAACACAGTTTATCAAATATCTTTGTCCACCCTCTGTCATGTCACAATACAACACAGGGGTGCGTTAAAGAGGAATCATTTAAATCCGAAGGGAAGATTCGAGCAACGTTTATGAATTGTATGTGTTGTAAGATACACTCTCTCCTACCATGACACAACATAGTGTTGTGTTAAAGAGCAATTATTTTAATTTGAAGAGACGATTCGAGCAATATTTATGTAATATCTTTGTCGTAAATAAAAGGGACAAGAACCGTTTCTATATTCACTAAAGGCACCTTTACTATCAAATAGTGATGATACCTGGTGTTCGCAAAAGGGTGAGAGTATCCTGCTCTGGTTGCACCCGTCGCTAACACATTCAAAGGCAAATCAAATGTTCACTTACAAAAACAAGGGATCATATGGTACAAGTCAAAATAAGGAATTGCATCGGGCATCATTTTTGTCAATGATGCTTCAAATTTGGAAATGTCCTCCGCGTGTCTTAAAATCTAGAAAGTGGCGTTGTAGAATCTGTATTATTAATGAAGAAGGGTTTGTTTTGTTGTCATTTCCCAAGATTGATATGTTGCGTTAAATATACAATGGATGCTACGTGTACGTTATTTATCAAATAAAACAGCATGAAATGGACAATCAACATTATTGGGGTATTCTTTAACTTCGTTTAGTAGTATGGCCCAAGTACAGATGCTGCTTTATGAAAAGGGGAAGTGAGCTTTTTCAAAAGGTTGGGAGGGGGCACTTGAATATTTTTTTAATGTATAGGAAACATTCCGATAAAATTGCTTTTGTGTGGACAAAAATGCAACAATTAATCTTTATATTTTGTTGAAAAGATGTCACCAAATGATTTAGTAATACATGTTTTTCAATATGTCAACATGGTTAGTATGCTTCCAAAAAGAAGAGATGAACATTGTAAAAGGTAACCTGTTGTAAAAACATTATACATGTACACACATTGTTTTTAGCTTTTTAGGATTAATCAAATATTTCAAAATATTTGATAGTTAATTTCATCCTGTATGAACATTGTAATAGGTAACCTGTTGTAAAAACATTATACACACATTGTTTTTAGCTTTTTAGGATTAATCAAATATTTCAAAATATTTGATAGTTAATTTCATCCCGTACCGTCATGTATCGCCGTAACTGAGATCGACATATTAGACGTCTTCAAATCACACACGATACGGGTTTGAACCCCGCTTGCGACACAAAATTTGAAAACATTCACTTTTCAAAATAAAAACAAAATATGGATCCATCTATTCCACGAGTTAGTTATTTAAAACGTTGATTCTGTGTTATGTATAATTCACAAACAACTGTCAATTCATAAACAAAATATGGATCCATCTATTCGCAGAGTTAGTTATTTAAAACGTTCATTCTGTATTATGTATAATTCACAAACAACTGTCAATTCCTGAATAATGAAGCATTTAAACAATAGAATGATGCCGCAGATGGGTTTTAACTTGTGAACAATGTGCAATTCTTGCTTCGTTGTGTCCTGAAACTTCTTGTCATCATATCAGTAATATCTTAAGTTCGGTGTTGCGTGTCCTTTCGCCTCTGATAATGGTAATATACTCTGCATAACAAAGAAACGCAAAAGTGATTTTAGATGTCAACAGATGGTAATCGATTGTTTATAATTGGCAAACATCATTGTCATTGACCCAGGTTCCATGGAACAGTAAATTTTTAAAGTGTAGGTAATCTGTTCTCAATATCTTGTATGGCAACCATTAGAGCCCATAACTGACTAGCATAGTCGTCCCACTGATCCTGAATTGTGGCTTGGGAAATGTTCACCCACTCTGCCTGCAGTGATTGTGCCAACGCTCGGTGGTTCTGTGGTTGCTGATGACGTGCTCGCAGTCGTTTATCCAGTGCATCCCAATGCGGAGTCTTGTAATGGTGCTTGATGCTACATGGTAAAACCTGGTTATGGCTGAAGTTGGTTCTCCTGTTTTCAGTCGGCCGATGGCGTTGTTGCATTTGGGCATGTTTTCACTGTTCAATTGATGTAAGACTATGATGGCATGCAAATGAAAAGTCAACGTTTTTCTATCTTTTCATCAAACATCTGCAGTACTTCATTCTTTCCACACAAATCAATCCCAATCCATACTGAAATGACCAATTCATTTTTGAGTATTAATTTTGTATGGGTAGCGGTAACACTCTGTCAGATACAGTTACAGGTGCACATCCTAGCTTTTGATTTGCACCAACCTTGTCTTTTACCAGACTACAAGTATAAACTCGACTTCCTCTGTTTTATCCAGTTAGGTGACATAGAGTAAATAGGGCGCGTCCATATGATATGTGTGTTCATCAGTACAGTCTGATCCATTCGTTAATCGTTTCAGAATAAATTCAAGGAAATTACATGTCAATTGAACCAGAGATTTTAACACCTCAGCAATTTAGCGCTTCGTTTCATAAAAAAATTGCTGCCGATAGATCACGCCCATATGAAATGTTAAACGTATCTATATTTCCTCTATGAGACGCTGGGTCTCTAACAGAACCAGTTCTCTAAACGCTCCGTTCCAAATTAAAATATAGAGGTATCTACTCTCCAGTGGGACTATATCAAATTTCAAAACACAGTAGGTTTATCTACTAATTTAATACTAAGATATTATGGTTTATGGTGTAGAAATCTGAGGGATTCGCTTTAAGGGATTCCTTTGAAAAGGTGCAAAGAGATTTTTAAAAGGTGTGACGTTAGGAGAGGAATAATTAATGTGTCCATTATTATTGTCGTTGATTGAATTAAATGAGAAATTTACAGTTTATTATGAAACTTTTTTCAAGAGAATAACAAAAGGCAAGAAGCGATATTAACTTCATAAATGCCCATCTGCAGTTAGGGTGCCTTAACGTAAAAGGAAAGTCAACAGTTTGTTTTATGGCCCAGACACTTTTACGGAAACGGAAACTTCATCCCAGCTACTTTGGCCGTTGGAATTAGTAACAGATGCATGGCGGCCAACGGCCAAAGTAGCTACAGTTGTAGCATGGCGTCTTGTGGTGTTCTGGGACTGGCTTGAACTCGTTGTCAGCACGAGTGAATGATTCGATCCACTCCGATGGTGCACGAGTCAACCAATCGCCCCACACCTCCGATGGTGACAACATCGTCCCTGATTCCACTATATGTATCATAAAACCTTCTGCAGCCTTTCCTCCTCCGAAGGAGGGTGCCGCGGTGCTCTGACGAACATCCTTGGAACCTTTCCTCCTCTTCCAGTGGATGTAGCCGGGGCACTCCTACTACGAGCCTTTCCTCCGGGGAATGTAGCCGGGATGAATGTAGCCAGGGTGGATTGACGTGTTGTCAGCATTGGCCGAGGCATCTCTGATGATTTTTTCACAAGTGACGACTTACTTACTTACTTACTTTGGAGATTTAACGTGCGCTTTCCGACTGATGCGTATTTCGCACACGGGCCCGGCCAGGCCATTTAATGTGTTTCCGAAAGAGGCGAAAGTGGTGTGTGCAACTCAAGAGGGGGCTTTAGGGGTTGCTTATATAGAATTTGGGAATTTTGAGATTTGGAATAGATGCCGATGAGGTTGGGGGGGGGGGGGGGGGGGAGAGAACTAAGGGAGCTGGGTATGGTGGATGTTTGTTTGTTTGTTTATGTGATTTTGATTTGGTAGATGATAGTGTTTTTAGATGCGTTTTATTGGTTCCGTTTTGATTAAGAACACGGCTTAAGCCTTGAAGTTTTCTGGTTTATTTTGTGGGTTTAGTATTGCTTCTAGAGTGAGAGCTTTTTTTAGATTGAGGGTGGTTTGTAAAGCGGTTCGATGTGTTAGTGTGTGCAGTGGCTGAGTGCGTGTTTTGGGGTTTCTAGTTGTTTGCAATGTGGGCAGTTACCTGTAGTGTGTTTTTTTACTTTTTGTAGGTGGTTATTTAGGTTGGTGTGTCCTGTTTGGAGTTTAGTGATTACTCTGTCGATTTTTTTTGATGGATGGAGAATTTTTGGTTTGGTTAGTGGTTTGCTGAGTACTTTTCTGATTTGGCTATTTGAGTTAAGATATAGGTTACGCCATTCTTTGGTGATTTTTTGCTTGTTAACGCTTTTAATTTCTGATTTTGAGATGGGTAAGTTTAAGCTTATTTCTGGGATTTTGAGGGATAGTTTGGCTGCCTTATCGGCGTTTTCATTACCGTATATTCCTACGTGGGTGGGTATCCACAAGAAGACTATTTGTTTGCCTGCCTTAGTTAGGTCGTTGGAGCTTTTAAGTATTTGATTTATTAATTTAGGTCGGTTTTTGGTATTTTTTGTTTTGGAGGGCTTGCAGTCCACTTAGGGAGTCGGTAAGTATTAGGATTTTTTTGTGGTTTTTAGATTCTTGATTATGGAGGGCTGAGGCCATGCCCATTAGTTGTTCATTTAGGTAGTTTGTTATTCTAGGAGTAAGACAAGTGACGAGTGTTCGCTCTGTTTTTATAGGAGAGGGACCGGATCAAACATCGCTGCACGCTGATTGGTTCGACGCGCTGCGCGCTGATTAGTCCAAAACGCGGCGCGCTGATTGGTCCGTTCCGGCGCCCGGCCTGAGTCTCGGTTTTCCAAATGGGAAATTGGTTTTTTTCCGTGGGAGAGAAAGCACAACCCCGGTTTGACCAATCAGAGACCAGAACAGAGCGAGCGCGCCCTCTGATTGGTCGACAACCCAAGCTTCTGATTGGTCAGATTTCGATCCTGTTCTTTTGGATAGACATGTCCACCGTCACCACGATCACCGACGCTAGGAAGGTGTGGCGCAAAATTCACGCCATCCGAGGCATCAAACGGCACAAAAAAGCCCCAATATAAACAACTCAACTAACTCCACCCAAAAGGCCAACAACCTAGCCAAACACTTCTCTAAAGTTAGTAGCAACAGTAACTTCAGTAAGAAATTCCAAGATAAACTAAATAAAGAAACCAAATTCTCCAAAGAAAACAGACAAGACAACCTAGAAATAAATCAACCTTACACCATAGAAGAACTAAATCACGTACTAAACAATAGAAAAAATGGAACAGCCCCTGGCCTAGACCTCACCTCTTACCAAATAATCAAACACTTACCTACCAAACTACTCCAAACTTTACTTAAACTATACAACCTAGTCTACCTAAACGGACAGGTCCCATCCTCATGAAAGGAAGCTCTAGTAATCCCAATACCTAAACCAAATAAACTAGCAGATCAGGCAAACTCCTATAGGCCCATCTCCTTAACCTCAAATCTCTGCAAAATTATGGAACTTATGACTAAAAATAGGCTACAGCACTACCTAGACCAAAACAACATCATAAACCCCGACCAAAGCGGCTTCACTCCTGGCCGATCAACTCTCGATAACCTTGCCCGACTAGAACAGGATATAAAAACAGGACAGCTAAACAAGCAATACACCATAGGCATATTCCTCGACTTCTCTAAAGCTTTCGATATGGTATGGCACCACGGGCTAATACAAAAACTTTAAAAAATAGGACTAAAAGGCCAAATAATAAACTTCATCCAAGATTTCCTAAACAATCGCAAAATTACCGTGGGTATAGACCATACGCTATCGGACCAGTGTCCCCTAGAAAATGGCACTCCCCAGGGCAGCATCCTCGGCCCAATCCTCTTCAATATAATGATAAATGACCTATTCGAGGGCCTATCCCCTAAACTAAACACTTCAAAATTCGCGGATGACGGTGCCCTATGGATCCGCACAAAAAGCATTAAAATGGCAGAAAACTTAATCCAAAAATCTCTAAATAAAATACAACAATGGGCAGACAAATGGGGCTTCTCCCTTAACTCAGATAAAACAACAGGAGTAGTATTCAAACATAAAAACATGAAACCTGCCTACCCAATCCTCCAGCTAAACAACCAAACAATCAAATTCCAAAAACAAACCAAATTCTTAGGACTTATTTTCGATCAACACCTCACCTGGGAGGCTCACGTCCAAAACCTAAAAACTAGATGCAGCAAAGACCTTAACACATTAAGATGTCTCACCGGCTCTAACTGGGGAGCCTCCAAAGATACCCTCCTCTCACTATATACAACACTAATTAGATCAAAACTAGACTACGGCTGCGCCATATACAACACCCTAAACAACTCTCTATCTAAAAAACTTGACTCAATACAATACCAAGCCCTTAAACTAATTACACGCACCCAACATGGCACCTCCTACACCTCACTTCAGGCCCTTACAGGAGAAATGCCACTAAATCTACGCAGGGAACATCTAAGCCTTAATTTCTGGGCCGCGTCCCAAACAAACCCTCTCATCCAAAACCTATTTAACCAAAACATTAGCCCAAGAAACCAAGCTCTAGCTCGCAAACACCCCTTACTCACCCCAATATCCCAAAGAATAACTAACTACCTCAATGAACACCAAACTCAAAATCTTAAACAAAACTGCAAAAAATCAAATATCTTCACCCCTAAACTCAAAATACCCCAAATAGACACAACGCTAGCTAACCAAATAAATAAACAAACCGACCCAAACATAGCTAAAACCACCACACTTGCATACATACACGAAAATTGGCCAAATTGGTGTCACACATACACTGACGGATCTTCAGACCCGACCTCCAACCACACAGGCTTCGGAGTCCATACCACACAACCAGTTATATCCACACAATCTTACCGACTCCCTAACAACCAATCTATATTCACGGCCGAACTTATGGGCATGGCCTCAGCCCTGCATAACCAACAATCTAAAAACAACACAAAAATCCTAATTCTCACCGACTCCCTTAGTGGACTACAAGCCCTCCAAAACAAAAATACCAAAAAACGACCTAAATTAATAAACCAAATACTTAAAAGCTCCAACGACCTAACAAAAGCAGGCAAACAAATAACCTTCTTGTGGATCCCCGCCCACGTAGGAATTTATGGCAACGAAAGCGCCGATAAAGCAGCTAAATTATCTCTCAAAATACCAGAAATAAGCCTAAACCTACCCATCTCAAAATCAGAAATTAAAAGTGTAAACAAACAAAAAATAACCCAAAAATGGCATAATCAATATCAAAACTCAAATAGCCAAATCAAAAAAGTGCTCAGAAAACCACTAGCCAAACCTAAAATCCTACACCCCTCAAAAAAAATTGACAGATTAATTACCAAACTCCAAACAGGACACACCACAGGAAACTGCCCCCACTGCAAACAACCCGAAACCACAGAACACGCACTCATCCACTGCACCCACTACCAAACACACAGAACCACACTACAAACCAAACTCAATCTAAATAAGGTTCCTACTCTAGATGAAATACTAAACCCTCAAAATAAACTAGAAAACTTCAAGGCCCTAGGCGTATTCCTAATCAAAACAGACCTAATTAAGCGTATCTAAAAACTAATTAATCTACCAATCCAAAATCCAATAAACATACAAACACTCACCCGGCTCCCTTAGTTCCCTCCTCCACCCACCTCGGCATTTATTCCAAATTTAAAAAATTCAAAAAATCAACCCCTAAAAACCCCCTCTTGAGTTGCACACACCGCTTTCACCCTTCTCGGAATACACGAAATGGTCCGGCCAGGCCCGTGTGCGAAATACGCTGCAGTCGGAAAGCGCACGTTAAATCTTCTATATCAGTCAGTCAGTCACGATCATGTTGTGTGAACGGTCGTCTGAATTCTACAGGTGTACCCACATGGACAGACATGGACGTGATGTAGGAATGCCTACGTGATGTACTTTGTGTCTCCATGCAAACGTGGTGCCACTCATGACTACAAACTGACGTTTGTAGAGGTATAGATCGATAGACATACGTGACGTTGTCACTCGCTCATCCTCGCCTAGGTGTTGGCACTCGTATATGCATACATGTGTGCTGCCATTTGTGTCTCCATGCAAACGTGATGTCACTCGTGTCTCCATGCAAACGTGGTGTAACGCATGTCTTCAAACAGACGTTTGTATACATATATATATGGATAGAGAGAGATCGATAGACATACGTGACGTTGTTACCCGCTCATCCACGCCTAGGTGTTGGCACTCGTATATGCATACATGTGTGCTGCCATTTGTGTCTCCATGCAAACGTGATGTCACTCGTGTCTCCATGCAAACGTGGTGTAACGCATGTCTTCAAACAGACGTTTGTATACATATATATATGGATAGAGAGAGATCGATAGACATACGTGACGTTGTTACCCGCTCATCCACGCCTAGGTGTTGGCACTCGTATATGCATACATGTGTGCTGCCATTTGTGTCTCCATGCAAACGTGATGTCACTCGTGTCTCCATGCAAACGTGGTGTAACGCATGTCTTCAAACAGACGTTTGTATACATATATATATGGATAGAGAGAGATCGATAGACATACGTGACGTTGTTACCCGCTCATCCACGCCTAGGTGTTGGCACTCGTATATGCATACATGTGTGCTGCCATTTGTGTCTCCATGCAAACGTGATGTCACTCGTGTCTCCATGCAAACGTGGTGTAACGCATGTCTTCAAACAGACGTTTGTATACATATATATATGGATAGAGAGAGATCGATAGACATACGTGACGTTGTTACCCGCTCATCCACGCCTAGGTGTTGGCACTCGTATATGCATACATGTGTGCTGCCATTTGTGTCTCCATGCAAACGTGATGTCACTCGTGTCTCCATGCAAACGTGGTGTAACGCATGTCTTCAAACAGACGTTTGTATACATATATATATGGATAGAGAGAGATCGATAGACATACGTGACGTTGTTACCCGCTCATCCACGCCTAGGTGTTGGCACTCGTATATGCATACATGTGTGCTGCCATTTGTGTCTCCATGCAAACGTGGTGTCACGCATGTCTTCAAACAGACGTTTATATATTATAGGCATAAAAGTGTAATATACATTTAGACAAATATTAACAAATAATTAAGGTAATTAATAATGCATTAAGACACCTAGTGTTTATATAAAAAGGTCAAGAAGGGGAGTTGGGGTCGGTAATTAAGACGGGAATATATATGTATAATACGGGCAGCTCTGGTGGTTGAAGACTACGGGAGCATGCCTGGCCATGAGCATCCAGGGGTGATGGTAGTAGGTCGAGGGCTATACATTAATGAAAAATGATTAACCAGATGGGGAAATAGATAAAAAGGTGGAACAGAGATGAGAGGGACGGAAACGTTAGGGACTTGAGACATATATGGTATTGGGGGGGAAATAGTTCGAATTCCAAAAGGGTGAGAAGCGACTTCAGATCAAGCCGAATAAGGTGCTGGTTATTAGATAAGAGTGGGGAAGAACGACTTAAGGTGAGGGGGGAAAGGTGTTTGACCAAAGGAATATGAAAAAATGGGTAAAACCTTGACATAAGCTGGGGGATAAAAAGACGGGGAGACCCAAGGTTCGGGGAGACTGGATGATCCCACTTGAGCACCACGATCTCGACCTTACTCTTAGAAACACCAGATTACACCTCCAGTACATATATATATATATATATATATATAGATAGATATAGATATAGATAGATATATATATATATATATATATATATAGATAGATAGATAGATAGATAGATAGATAGATAGATAGATAGATAGATAGATATAGATATATATAGATTTATACATATATATATTATATTTATATGAATAGAGTGAGATTGATAGACATACGTGGTGTTTTACTCGTAGGCGTGTGTTTTTACTCGTAGGCGTGTACCTCCAAGAGGAGGGGGAGGATGTTGGTTCTTTTGGATTGTTGTTTGTGTTGGCAAAGCAATGTTCAAAACGTTTCTTTCAGGGGAGATGGGTGGCCCTGAAAAGGACTGTTTGGTGAAGAGGAAGATAAAAAAACGGAACCGGAACAGGAACGGGAAACAGGAACGAGAAAACAGGAACGGAAACGTCATCCTAGGAATGTGGCCATGCTACTTCATTTGCGTTGCTCTTATTCGCAGGCTCCTGGAAGATCTGATTCTCACACAGATGATGCAAGAAAGTAGCTGCCACGTTCTTGTGTTTCACCGTCCTCCTCCCGCCTTCTCCCTGCCTCCCTCCTTCCCGCCTTCCCGCCTTCCCGCCGCCGTCGCCATCTTCGATGGGGGGATGCCCCCTCGGAACCGGACGGGCCGCCATCTGGGATGCGCACACTCCCTCTCCGGATCCGGAATTGCCACCATCATGTGTTTAGACCCTAAACGTGTTGTGATAGAACACACCAAATGTATATTCCGTTTAGGATATAAACATATTCCTAGATCTTATACAGTTATACATATGACATCTCCACAGCTGTACATTTGGCGCTATACCAAGACACTCTGTGACGTTTTCACAAACCTCTGTCACTCCTAGCACACAACGCACTATTTTAAATGCCTTTTTCTTTTATTCCCGATGCAGCTCCCATCCATCAGAACATCTGAGCATGGCATTCTGCTAATTACCATAATAGTACCCCAATATCAATTATACAGTAATTGTACGAACTCACTCAAAATACAAATGCATACATGAAATAGTTGATCGACATTTTTAAAATAACAAAAAAAGGAGATCTGCATCTGCACAAAGTAAGATGTCCCTGTCAACAGTCTGCAATCTGTGTTTTAAATATGATGAAAGCACATTGGGCGTTCTGCCCCGGGACTCTTTTGCACCCACTGACCCCAGGCACATAGGCATGACAATCTAAATGACGTGAAATCAGGTCATACAGCCAATCGTCTGTCAGCTGTGTAAACAAAATGCTGTGATGAACTAGGTCACATAGCAACCTTGTCCACTGAAGGCAAACAGTTGTGTAACCAAACGTTTGAGGAAGGCAGTCCTCTGAATCCACGAGTTAACATACACATATACAAGCGTGTTTTATCATTGAATGTAGCCAAGCTCCTTTAATTCTCTATAAATATGAATGGCTATGTAGTCGATAAATATATAGGCTCTATTTACATCGTTAAGGCATCATTTCACGTGTAACAATGCCGACTGATGGTTGGAAAGTATATTTATCTGGTATTTATTTTAATCCCAAACACCCAGCTTCCTTTTCTGGGCCCAATAAGCTGTATCTTATTGTCAAAAAAGGAGGGGAAATTTGATATTAGTTTAAATCACCTAAAAAAGTGGTTGGCATCCCAAGGTGCCTATTCGCTTCAGCGACCTTTAAGATACAAGTTCAAGCAGAACAGAGTGGTGGCTTCAGGCCTCAATGCTCGATGGGATATTGACTTGGCTGATGTATCTAATATAGCCTCGGACAATGACGGTGTGAAATACTTATTCATAGCTATAAATGTATTTACACGTTTTCTGTGGGTCGAGCCCCTTAAAAATAAGATGCCAGACGCTGTCATTAAGGCCATGAAGAATATATTTTCCCGGGCTACTCTACCACGAATTATACGACAAACGTCGCGAATTTGATAATAAGAAAGTGAAAGCCTTTCTACAAAATTAAGGAATCACTTATTATGTGACACAGAATAAAACCAAAGCTCCTTATGCTGAACAGGTGATCAGAACTCCTAAAACAGCTATGTACAGGTATTTTACCTATAAACAGAGCTATCATTATTTAATATTTTGCAAGACTTGGTGAAGGATTATAATCACAAGCCTCACAGATCCCTGAATGAACGATCACCCTCAGATATTAATAAAGCTAATGAAGCTTTAGGATGGAGAGAACAATACGTTGACACTTTAATGAAACGAGTCAAATCGAAAGTTGAATCAAACAGAAGTCAATGAAGAAACCCTATAAGTTTAAAGTGGGTGATCAAGTGAGACTGACTCATTTGAGACATACATTTCAAAGAGAATATCAAGAAAATGGACTAATGAAATCTTTATCATAAGAAGAAGGTACTATCGTGATGGTATTCCAATCTATCTGTTAAAAGATATGGCAGAGGATCCTATACAAGGCAGTTTCTATGCAAATGAACTACAGAGAGTAGACAAGCTTGCAGACACTGTGTGGCGAGTGGAGAAGGTATTGAAGAAAAGGAAACGAGCTGGCATAAAAGAGGTGTTTGTGAAATGGACGGGCTATCCGAAAAGTTTAACAGTTGGATTCCAGAGACTGATCATCAGAGTATATAAGGACCTTCCTCTTGAGAAAATGTTCATTTACTCTCCACTCGTCATGGAGTCCACATCGTGTCCTGATTGTGAGAAACAGTTTTCTAGGAAAGATGCTATGCTGAGACATAGAAGGAATAAGCATTCACCACCGCCGCCACCACTATTTACTCCACCACCACAACCAGACGATTGGCTGTATGACCTGATTTCACCCTCTCGACCGGTTTGAATGTACTATACGAGCTTTTTTTAGCGTGACGACATTTAGATTGTCATGCCTCCGTGCTTGGGGTCAATGGGTGCAAAAGAGTCCTGGGGCAGAACGCCCCATGTGCTTTCATCATAAATACATTCTATCTACTATTAATATCTGTGTGTTTCTTTTTCTTTGGTGGCAACTCATATCATATACCTATAGCTGAACTTCACTGATATCCCGCGAGTGAGCTCAAATTTAAATAATGTCATCTCTGTTTGAATCATTTCTTTTGGAACACAGTTGCATCATATTGCCTGCAGACAACATCAAAGCAATGTATACTGTAATCACAAAGGTCTATCTCTCATTAAGGCACCTGAAATATATATCTTTCAGAATTGATTTCAATATTGACTGATCTTTAAGAAGCAAATACGTGAAAACCGTTGTACATACTGTTTAAATCCGCAGATTTATAAACGTAAAACCTGGTGTGTATACCCCCATAAACGCAAACTCCTATAGTCAATTCTTAATTCAGTTAAGTCAAAAATATATGTATAATAACTTTATATAACAATAATAACTTTATAATAACATTTATTTTATTTTTGTTTTTTGTTTTTGTTTTTTATTGGGGGGGGGGGGGGGGGGGGGGAGGGGGGGGGTCATTGAAACAAAATACTGTAGACAACCATACCAAATCAGTGACAAAATTCTTCCTTTTAGTGATTTTAAACTTATTTCAGGTTTAATGACTGGTGCTGCAAATAACACTGCAAATAGTTCTTACATTGTCAAAATGAAGGTTTCCAAAGAACAGAGATTGTTCGTTTGTGCAGTTGTCACAAATATGATTGTACAATAAGACTTTTACGTGATCTCTAGAATTTTACATGATAACCGATATTTTAAACTCCATAAGGAGTTAGTAATTGTTTATTCACAAAAAGTGTTAGGCCATAGGCCTATTACACAGAACTATTTACAGAGAGAGGGAGAAAAAAGAATTACCACTATTTTACATATATATCCATATCCATACACATTCATACACATACGCATGCATATATACAAATACATATTAAGAGTGTATGTAATGAACGAAGTCGAAAAGCTTTGTAAACGTAGACTGCTAGATTTCGTATGATTTTAAAGTTACTGGATGACACTGACCTGCACATGATTCCGTGCTGTTGGCCATTGTTATAATAGCCCAGCTTCTGTAATTATTTATATATATATGTATTCCCAGAGCTGCCAAATACAAATTATAACAGAAGCTGGGCTATTATAAGAATGGCCAACAGCACGGAGTCATGTGCAGGTCAGTGGCTCCAAATAAGTGATAGAGAATGTCCGGTTGGCCACTGAAACTTGACAATGTGGATGAGGTGCGGGTTAATGAAGGCTGACCAGAGAGGTGTCGTATTCCATAAATGGCTGCTGGTCAGTGATTTGACTAGTTGAAATGAGAATACTTTCTGTTAGTCAGGACTTGTCCTTCTGACAGCGGCTAGGCAGGTTGGCTCTCTGACGCCTCTGAGATGCCACTGGCCATGTCTGTCCCATTACTGCAATTGGGAAAAGATTGTGTTGTGGACCTACTGATGGACTCCTGTGTTTGAAGGACAGACATCCCAAACATAACAGCCCGGGAACATACGCCACCGACGGGAAGGTATATCAAAATTGGATATTATATACATCTTCCCGATGCAAGTGAGTTAACTGACCATAAAAGTCCAGTTTCCACCCATGCCAAACTAGGCTGGTATTATGGAGTTACATTTCGGCTGGGCAAATGAGTTTATTCATAGTCCAATCAAAATCGCGCTCCGAATTCGAGATCCGGTTCGTAAACTGTTATGCAGATTTCGGTCGATTCAAGGATTTGGAAAGCATGTGCACCGCTAACTCGTTGTCAACAGATATTTTCTAAATCTTTTCATGTTTGAAATCAAAGTGCTCACGTGTTTTGATGCACTCAGCGATGTAAGACTCGTTATATAATAATATATAGATCTTGATTATCGATCAGATCGTCTTGACTTGGCGCCGCAGTTTTGTTTGAAGCAAATGCAAGTGATACGAGAGGTGGAATCTGATTGGTCCATAGGAGAGGCATAGAAGGGACATAACTCCTAATAGCCACGATCGAACCCAGGGATTCCAACATAGTTCAGGAAACTGGACTTTTAAAGTCAGTTAACTCTCTTGCCTCGGGAAGATGAGGTCCATGATGGATGTAAACATATCCCAATTGCATAGATGCTTACGATGTCAATCACTGGATTGCCTGGTCCAGACTCGATTACTAACAGACCGCCGTCATATGGTTTAAACATATTTTTATTTCAAAAGAAAGCTGGATCGGTAAGCATGCAAAACTTGCTTATGTAAATACCCCTCCACGTAATAACAACAGCTGGTTATATATAAGATAGTGCTTAACATAAAGATACTAAATGCACAAATGAAATACATAAAGCCAATACGTTGAAGCAAGTAGTGTCTGTGAAATATGAAAATGCAGTTTTCCAAAACTATATGCACAAAATTAAACTACTCAAATCTTTTGCTTTTGACAATGAAATCGTGAACTGATTTAAGAATAGTCATGTTTGTAGAACTGCTGACTGAACTACTGTCATGTAATATCGTTTTTAAATCATACCCATGTGTGTAGAAATACATAGTGTTTCTGATATTATCGAATTTTTGACAGGTATAGGAAGAGTGATATCCACAAGTGCAGTGTGGTATGTCTGATACAGGTCGTCTAAACCGCCGTCATATAGCTGGAATATTGTTGAGAGCGGTGTTAAGCAATAAACAAACAAACATTTTCTTTTGAGCAATCTTTTAGAAGTGGAAATTGGTCGTTTGATATATTTCATGTTTTTAATCAGTAAGTATATATTTAATTGAATTCTTGTTTTAGACGTTTGAGAGACACGTCTTCAAGCCAGCGAGTAGCCTGAGAAACCTTCAGCATTACAAGACTCGTGTAAGGAAACCGGCAACGTCTGTCTTGAAGATCGGAGTACTCCAGAACTGTGACCTCACTGAAGCATTCGTGTCCATATCCCTTCTAGACATTGACGTTAGTGCTATGGGTGAAACTGATACATTGCATCTGTGAAATCGTGGTAATCATCAGCTGGTATAGTGATACACATTGACACAATTTGAGCATACAAACCGTGGTCTTTAAACAAGTTGAATCACATGTTCTAGGTCTGTCACGTGATCAGAGCCAGATCATCACCATAGCCACCATGAACATGTCAACAACGGTTCCCGATAACAACAGAAATAAAACATATGCTTGTATCACCTGTCAAACCCGTTCTTATCCGATTTATGTAATGCCGATACAAATTCTGATTGGCGTCTGTATAATCCTAGAGAATGTCCTAACAATAGCGATGCTGGTAAAATGTGGACGCGTTAAGAACTTCCTTCGTCTCCTCCTCATAAACCAATCTGTGACGGATGCAATGATGGGCGTCTTCTTCACGTACCATTCTGCTGTCGTGTACCACCAACTGTACAACCCTACTGAATGTCTCATCAGATACAGTGTTGTAGCACTCACGTCATGTGCGTCGCTTTGCACGATCACCATGCTGTCCATGGAGAGAATTGTCGCAGTGAAGTTCCCCTACAGTCACTACAAACTCAACGAAACGCCAGTGATGATCTCAACCGGAGTGACTACGTTGGTAATTCCTATTTGTGTGGTGTCGTCTGCTTACAGTTTTGCCGACAAGAACATCCCCGAGTGCAACTTCCTTCTTCTCGCAACTTCAACCAGTCTCTTCGTCTTTGCTTTGACAAGCCTTCCCACCATCATCCACATCATTGTCTGCAACGTTTACATGTTCAATGTTGCCAGGCAACAGATCAAAAGAATCATCCCTAACTTCGTTGGCAGAGAGAAGTATTTAAATGAGATAAAGATGAACATGAAGGCTACGTTGACAAGTGCAAGCGTCGTTGTCCCATTTCTCATACTAAATACTCCACAATACCTCTTTTTCCTGACCATGGCTATACGCCCGGACCTACGGTACTCGTACTATGCGATAATTACCCTGAACATACTTTTTTCTCTGTTAGTGCTTAACAGTGTTCTGAACCCAATAATCTATACATGGCGAGTTGATGGGATTCGAGCAACGTTTTTGAGGTATATCTGTCGTAAGAAGCCCTCTTTCGAGCCATGAAACAGCAAGGGTTGTGTAAAAGTGGAATCATTTAAATCCGAAAGGAAGATTCGAACACAGTTTATCAAATATCTTTGTCCACCCTCTGTCATGTCACTATACAACACAGTGCTGCGTTAAAGAGGAATCATTTAAATCCGAAGGGAAGATTCGAGCAACGTTCATGAATTGTATGTGTTGTAAGATACACTCTCTCCTACCATGACACAACACAGTGTTGTGTTAAGAAGCAATTATTTTAATTTGAAGAGACGATTCGAGGAATATTTAAGTAATATCTTTGTCGTAAATAAAAGCGACCAGAACTGTTTCTATATTCACTATTCAATTCTTTATTCATGTACATGTGTAGGCCTGCGGCCCATGGTACAATATTTGGTCCATCATTCACATTTATAGGCTTAGTGTTTGGAGTCTAACATTCATAGCATGGTATATAAAAGTTGCAACATTTCTAATAACAGTTTCATTGTTTACTGCCATAAGCATATTGAATTTAGCAAGAGTAGGATGTACAAAATACGTCTGTGGTAATACTGAAGACGAAGTTCATCATAAGCGTTACAAATTAATAAAAAATGATATTCATTCTCGACATATCTTTGATTGCAACTATTGCACAGTCTCTGCTCTCGTGGAGTATTAACGTATCTACTAATCTCAATGTGGAGAGCGTGGGAGCTACAGCGAAACTGGGCTAGTGCAACACGAAATTTGTTTATAGTGATAGCAGACAAATACAACTCTAGACTAAACGAATTTTTGAAAAGTGTATAATGGAACATTTTAGAACTATTTGCTAAATACCAATGCCAATCCTGTTCGTAAGCAAATTTTAACCGATCTTCACATTCGGAAATAAATGATTCGGGGCAAATAACATATTGGTTCTCCCATATATATCCAAATCCAAGGCTGTATAAAAGAGTTTTGACTTTTGTAGCCCAATTAGTTTTACCATGTGTGGCTAGCTGAAATAACATATCATAACTTTTCTTAGGATATCGTGAATTTGGTAGGGACATTAGTTTACACCAATATTTTATACAGCGTTTATACGCAGAAATGTACAGTGGGTATCTTCCACACTCTCCTCGCACAACATGATTGGGAGTAGACGTTTTAACACCTAGCAGACGTTTACAAGCAAATACATGGATACTTTCTATTTCTTTACAGTTTTCAAAACTCCACATTTCAACCCCATATAACATAATTGGAGCAATTTTAGTTTCGAATATTTTAAAAAATAGTTTAAGTGGAAAAGGGTTTAAGTGATGAAAGGGATTTTAGAACCGAGAACAATACCCGTTTAGCCTGTAATGAAGCATTGTAAGTATGTTTCGACCATGATAAATTCTTTGATACAACTCCCAAATATGTGTACGATGATATACATATTCCACCTGACAACCACTGAAATACCATTTCTCAGATCTAGAAAGTACTCCACCATTCTTAAAAACTACTATTTTCGATTTATCAAGATTTACCTTTAGGAAATAATTCTGGCAATAGTGTTCGAGTACATCGATGCGTTTTTGGAGGCCATATACAGTATCTGATATAAGAATTACATCATCAGCAAAGAGTAGCAGGAATAGTTGAATTATGTCTGGATGGAGCTGAATTCCGGGTTCACAGTTAGCCTCAATTTCAACAGCTAGATCATTGATAAACTATGAAAACAAAAACGGGCTCAGTACACAGCCTTGACTGACACCCAAGTCACAATCGAATACATCTGAGAAGCTATTGTTAAACTTTACACAGGAACGTACAGTCGTATATATGGATTGTATACATTTAAACATTTTAGGTGACACACACCTGTTATTCAAAACTATCCACAGTTTTGATCTGTTTATAGAGTCGAACGCTTTGGAGAAGTCTACAAATTAAGCATATAGTTTACCTCGCTTCTTCCCCAGATAACGCTGTATAACTGACTGTAAAATAAACATATTATCAATTGTGGAATAGCCACAACGAAATCCTGCTTGCGACTCCACAACTTTATCATAGGCATCACACCAAGACTGCAACCTTCCATTTAGAACAGAAATATATAACTTGCTAAAAGTACTTCATACTGTAATCCCTCGGTAGTTATCGGGTGTATTAGTATCCCTTTTCTTGTGTAATGGTACAATTTGGCCAGTCGACCAGGAAATCGGAAATTATGCGGCATCAAACATGACGTTAAACAGACAGGTAATATAGGGAACTAACACATCGTATGCGTATTGGAACATTTCAGCAATAAGCTTATCACTGCCGGCAGCTTTGCCTATTTTCAATTTGTTAATTGCCTCAATTACCTCCTGCTGTTCAATTGGCGAGTCTAAGATAGATTGAGTGAAGTCATCAAAATTGTTATCTGGTACAGTGTTATCTTCATCCCCCATTTCTGAATCTAACAACCCCTTACAATGTGAAAACAATTGCTCAATATTTATATTTGGCTTAGGACGGACAGTGGTAGCAGACAAACGTTTCAAATTTGCCCAAAATATTTTACTCTTATCTAAGTTCGTCAAAATGGTACTCTGTACATTGTCTTGATATAACTTTTTTTTCACGGATAACATGTGTATAAGTATTTCTTGCCTTAACATAATTACAAAGTGATTTTAGTGATCGGAAAACCTTAAGAAACCTATATTTTTCACAGCGGTGGTATTCACACTCCTTATCGAACCATGGCTGTTTACTTCTAGAAATATAAGAAGGGCGTTTCATACATTTTGCAGCGGTACATAAAACATCTGAAAATACCTCAACTTCTTTATCAATTTTACCCGAAGCGATAAAATCTGAACACTTGTCAAGCATTGAAATAGAATTTGTAGACAGTAAACTGTCTCTAAAAGTTTGAGTTTTGTCCTCGTTCCACAAAAAGGCGACTTTACTATCAAATAGTGATGATACCTGGTGTTCGCAAAAGGGTGAGAGTATCCTGCTCTAGTTGCACCCGTCACTAACACATGCAAAGGTAAGTCAAATGTTCACTTACAAAAACACGGGATCATATTGTACAAGTCAAAATAGGGAATTGCATCGGGCATCCTTTTTGTCACCGATGCTTCAAATTTGGAAATGTCCTCCACGTGTCTTAAAATCTAGAAAATGGCGTTTTAGAATCTGTAATATCAATGGAGAAGGGTTTGTTTTGTTGTTATTTCCCAAGATTGATATGTTGCGTTAAATATACAATGGATGCTACGTGTACGTTTTTTCTTTTCAAATAAAACAGCTTGAAATGGACAATCGACATTATAATGAATTGTAATTGCAATAGTTTTTTCGACTTTGCATACAGGCAATAGATGCCACATTAAGCCTTCGACAAATGTTTTTTCGCTTTTAATACTAGATATATAAATATGATTTTTTGCTAACAGTGATATGTGATTATGTAATTTCATATTTTCTTGAAAGCCAAAAAGGATGGAAAATGGAGTAACATGAAATATATCTTGAAGCGACTGATTCAGTTGTTGTTCGAGTCAAGATGGGGTTGACTTAAAGATTTCCACTTCTGTATTCTTCCAATGCAAAGTTTCGTACATGTGCCAGTTAAAGGCAAGTAACATGAAACACCTGTACCCAAACACCGCATTGTAAGAATAAACTAGTTGATGTCCATCAATCGTACAAAGCTAAGACCGTCTTAACTCCCATGCACGCCATGACAGATTAACTATAGTAATAAGAAACGGGATATTCTTTAACTTCGTTGAGTAGTATGGCCCAAGTGCAGCTGCAGCTTTGTGGAAAAGGAGAAATTAGCTTTTTCGAAAGGTTGGGAGGGGGCACTTGAATATTGTTTAAATGTATGGGTAAAAATTCCGATAAAATTGCTTTTTTTGTAGAAAAAAATGAACCAATTAAACTTTATTTTTTATTGAAAACATGTCACCAAATGATTAAGTAATATATTTTTTCAATACGTCAACATGGTTAGTACGCTTCCAAAAAGGAGAGATCCTTTTATATATGAACATTGTAATAGGTAACCTGTTGTAACAGCATTGTACACACATTGTTTTTAGCATTTTAGGATTAATCTAATATTTCAAAATATTTGGTAGTTAATTTCATCCTGTACCGTCATGTATCGCCGTAACTGAGATCGACATATTAGACGTCCTAAAATCACACACGATACGGGTTCGAACCCCGCTTGCGACACCTTTCCTGACAAAATTTGAAATCATTCACTTTTCAAAATAAAAACAAAATATGGATCCATCTATTCCAAGAGTAAGTTATTTAAAATGTTGATTCTGTATAGTGTATAATTCACAAACAACTGTCCATTCCTGAACAATGAAGCATTTATGGGTTTTAACTTGTGAACAATGTGTAATTGTTGCTTCGTTGTGTCCTTAAACTTCTTGTCATCATATCACTAATATCTTAAGTTCGGTGTTGCGTGTCCTCACGCCCCTGATATATACTCTGCATAACAAAGAAACGCAAAAGTGATTTTAGATGTCAACAGATGGTAATCGATTGTTCATAATTGGCAAACATCATTGTCATTGACCCAGGTTCCATGTGGAACAGTATATTTTCAAAGTGTAGGTAATCAGTTCTCAATACCTTGTATGGCAACCATTAGAGTCCATAACTGACTGGCATATTCGTCTCATGGGTCCTGAATTGTGGCTTGGGAAATGTTCACCCACTCTGCCTGCAGTGCTTGTGCCAACCCTCGGTGGTTCTGTGGTTGCTGCTGACGTGGTCGCAGTCGTTGATCCAGTGCATCCAGATGCATAGCCTTGTAATGGTGCTTGATGCTACGTGGTAAAACCTGGTTATGGCTGAAGTTGGTTCTCCTGTTTTCAGTCGGCCGATGGCGTTGTTGCATTGGGGCATGTTTTCACTGTTCAATTGCTGTAAGACTATGATGGCATGCAAATGCAGCCAACGTTTTTATATCCCAGCAAGTGATGTTGCACCTGCATGTCATGTTGGTGTGTTTCGGCGTCATTCTTTGCGATTTTTCTATCTTTTCATCAAACATATGCAGTACTTCATTCTTTCCAAACAAATCAATCCCAATCCATACGGAAATGACCAATTCATTTTTGAGTATTAATTTTATATAGATGGCGGCAACACTCTGTCAGATACAGTAAATAACTGTTACAGGTGCACATCCTAGCTTTTGATTTGCAAAAACGCTGCCACCGGAAGTGCCACCATCTTGCGCATGCGCAGAGTCCACTTCTGTCCCAGGGTCCTGCCTACAACTACTCATGTGTTTAGACCCTAAACGTGTTGTGATAGAACACACCAAATGTATATTCCGTTTAGGATAAACATATTCCCAGATCTTATACAGTTATACATATGACATCTCAACAGCTGTACATTTGGCGCTATACCAAGACACTCTGTGACGTTTTAACAAACCTCTGTCACTCCTAGCACACAACGCACTATTTTAAATGCCTTTTTCTTTTATTCCCGATGCAGCTTCCATCCATCAGAACATCTGAGCATGGCATTATTCTAATTACCATAATAGTACCCAAATATCAATTATACAGTAATTGTTCGAACTCACTCAAAATAAAAATGTAAACATGAAATAGTTGATCGACATTTGTGATGTTAGAAATAACAAAAAAGGGAGATCTGCGTCTGCACAATGGAAGATGTCCCTGTCAGCAGTCTTACTTACTTACTTACTTTGGAGATTTAACGTGCGCTTTCCGACTGATGCGTATTTCGCACACGGGCCCGGCCAGGCCATTTAATGTGTTTCCGAAAGGGGCGAAGGTGGTCTGTGCAACCCAAGAGGGGGGTTTTAGGGGTTGCTTATATAGAATTTGGGAATTTTGAGATTTGGAATAGATGCCGATGGGATTGGGGAGGAGAACTAAGGGAGCTGGGTATGGTGGATGTTTGTTTGTTTATGTGATTTTGATTTGGTAGGTTATTGTGTTTTTAGATGCGTTTTATTAGTTCCGTTTTTATTAAGAATACGCCTAAGGCCTTGAAGTTTTCTAGTTTATTTTGTGTGTTAAGTATTGCTTCTAGAGTTAGAGCCTTGTTTAGATTGTGGGTGGTTTGTAATGCGGTTCGATGTGTTAGGTAGTGTGTGCAGTGGATGAGTGCGTGTTCCGGGGTTTCTGGTTGTTTGCAGTGTGGGCAGTTACCTAGCAGTCTGCAGTCTGTGTTTTAAATACATTCATTTGGTGGCAAGTTTTGCCTAACGATGTATTGAACCAGTCGGAGCTCGTCCATTTCTGCACAACTTCATTTGAGTGACTATGTGAGTGAACTCATATCATATACCTATAGTTGAACTTCACTGATTGGTCGTGAGTGAGCTCAAACTCAAATAATGTCATCTCTGTTTGAATCATTTCTTTTGGAACACAGTTGCACTTTTAAACTAGCCCAGTGTTTAATCCCTTATAACAACATCATATTGCCTGCAGGCAACATCAAAGCAATGTATGCTGTAATCACAAAGGTCGATCTCCCGTTAAGACACCCTGAAATATATCTCTTTAAGAATTGATTTTAATATTGATTGAGCTTATAGAGGCATACACGTGAAAGTCGTAGTACATACTGTGTAAATCCGCAGATTTATAAATGTAAAACCTGGTGTGTATACCTCCATAAACGCAAACTCATACAGTCAATTCTTAATTCAGTTAAGTCAAAAATATATATATAATAAATTCAAATGTTTTGGGGGGAATCATTGAAACAAAATACTGTAGACAACCATACCAGATCAGTGACAAAAAAATTCCTTTTAGAGATTTTAAACTTATTTCATTATAAGGTTTAATGACTGGTGCTGCAATAACACCGCAAATAGTTCTTACATCGTCAAAATGAACGTTTCCAAAGAACAGAGATTGTTCGTCTGTGCAGTTGTCACAAATATGACAATAGTCGTAAATGGACAGTATGAAAGACTTGTACGTGATCTCTAGAGTTTTTACATGATAACCGATATTTTAAACTCCATAAGGAATTGATCATAGGACTTACTTTTTAACAATATCACCGATATGCATTTTTGAAGCGTAACACCTGCGTGTGGCTTTCTACTTCTTGTTCAGGAGCATCGTTCCCATATAATTTCGGCCTATTACCAGGATCGGCTTAATGTTAACTGGTGAATGTTCTGCTTTCAGTCTTATCGGGATTGAATCTTTATTTCTATTCGTTTGCCATGTTTGAAATTTTAACCGAATCGTTAATAATACATATGGCTGCCACAACCGGATGATCTATGACAATGGTGTATATTGATCTTTATTCCTTTGTCAATATCATTGTTTATGATCGATCCACTTAAGCAAACTTACATGTTGACAGATTTAAGTTCGTAACTGCTCTCATGCCAATTGAAACAAATATCATAGGCAGTTTGGCTGGGTATAGGTTTTAACAGGGAATTTATGTATGTCTTATATATTCCCTGAGTTAAATATATATATATATTCACAGCGCTGCCCAATACAAATTATAACAGAAGCTTGGCTATTATAACAATGGCCAACAGCACGGAGTCATGTGCAGGTCAGTGGCTCCAAATTAGCGAAAGAGAATGTCCGGTTGGCCACTGAAACTTGACAATGTGGATGAGGTGCGGGATAATGAAGGCTGACCAGAGAGGTGTCGTATTCCATACATGGCAGCTGGTCAGAGATTTGACTGGTTAAAATAAGAATACTTTCTGTTAGTCAGGACTTGTCCTTCTGACAGCGGCTAGGCAGGTTGGCTCTCTGACGCCTCTGAGATGCCCCTGGCCATGTCTGTCACATTACCACAATTGGGAAAAGATTGTGTTGTGGACCCACTGAAGGACTCCTGTGTTTGAAGAAGGACAGACATCCCAAACATAACAGCCCGGGATACAAAGCTTAGAACGTACGCCACCGACGGGAAGGTATTTCAAAATTGGATATTATATAGATCCGTGCATCTTCCCGAAGCAAGTGAGTTAACTGACCATAAAAGTCCAGTTTCCACCCTTGCCGAACTAGGCTGGTATAATGGAGTTATATTTCGGCTGGACAAACGAGTCTGTCAATAGTGCAATCAAAATCGCGCTCCGAAATCGAAATCCGGTTCGTAAACTGTCAACAGATATTTTCTAAATCTTTTCATGTTTGTTATCAAGGTGTTCACGTGTTTTGATGCACTCAGCGATGGAAGACTCGTTTTATAATAATATATAGATCTTGATTATCGATCAGATCGCCTTGACTGGGCGCCGCAGTTTTGTTTGAAGCAAATGCAAGTAATACGAGAGGTGGAATCTGATTGGTCCATAGGAGAGGCATAGAAGGGACAGAACTCCTAATAGCCACTTGTGGCGCTAAGATCGAACCCAGGGATTCCAACCTAGTTCAGGAAACTGGACTTTTAAAGTCAGTTAACTCTCTTGCCTCGGGAAGATGAGGTCCATAATGGATGTAAACATATCGCAATTGCATAGATGCTTACGATGTCAATCACTGGATTGCCTGGTCCAGACTCGATTACTTACAGACCGCCGTCATATGGTTTAAACATATTTTTATTTCGAAAGAAATCTGGATCAGTAAGCATGCAAAACTTGCTTATGTAAATACCTCTCCAGGTCATAACAACAGCTGGTTATATATAAGATAGTGCTTAACATAAAGATACTAAATGCACAAATGAAATACATAAAGCCAATACATTGAAGCAAGTAGTGTCTGTGAAATATGATAATGAAGTTTTCCATTACTACATGCATAAAATTAAACTACTCAAATCTTTTGCTTTTGACAATAAAATCGTGAACTGATTTAAGAATAGTCATGTTTGTGGAACTGCTGACTGAACTACAGTCATGTAATATCGTTTTAAAATCATACGCATGTGTGTAGAAATACATAGTGTTTCTGATATTATCGTATTTTTGACAGGTATAGAAAAAGTGAATTGATTCTTTAAAGTGATATCCACAAGTGCAGTGTGGTATGTCTGATACAGGTCGTCTAAACTGCCGTCATATAGCTGGAATATTGTTGAGTGCGGTGTTAAGCAATAAACAAACAAACATTTTCTTTTGAGCAATCTTTTAGAAGTGGCAATTGGTCGTTTGATATATTTCATGTTTGAAAACAGTTAGTATAATTTTAATT
Source organism: Haliotis rufescens (assembly GCF_023055435.1). Classification (NCBI taxonomy): domain Eukaryota; kingdom Metazoa; phylum Mollusca; class Gastropoda; order Lepetellida; family Haliotidae; genus Haliotis; species Haliotis rufescens. Next base: position 4,098,212 of record NW_025963857.1, read on the forward strand.
GCATTCTTGTTTCAGACGTTTGAGAGACACTTCTTCAAGCCAGTGAGTAGCTTGAGAAACCTTCAGCATTACAAGACTCATGGACTCGTGTAAGGAAACCAGGAACGTCTGTCTTGAAGATCGGAGTACTCCAGAACTGTGACCTCACTGAAGCATTCGTGTCCATATCCCTTCTAGACATTGACGTTAGTGCTGTGGGTGAAACTGATACATTGCATCTGTGACATCGTGGTAATCATCAGCTCTTATAGTGATACACATTGACACAATTTGAGCATACAAACCGTAGTCTTTAAACAAGTTGAATCACATGTCCTAGGTCTGTCACGTGATCAGAGCCAGATCATCACCATAGCCACCATGAACATGTCAACAACGGTTCCCGACAACAACAGAAACATAACATATGCTTGTATCACCTGTCAAAACGGTTCTTATTCGATTTATGTAATGCCGATACAAATTCTGATTGGCGTCTGTGTAATCCTAGAGAATGTCCTAACAATAGTGACGCTGGTAAAATGTGGACGCGTTAAGAACTTCCTTCGTCTCCTCCTCATGAACCAATCTGTGACGGATGCAATGGTGGGCGTCTTCTTCACGTACCATTCTGCTGTCCTGTACCACCACTTGTACAACACTACTGAATGTCTCATCAGATACAGTGTTGTAGCACTCACGTCATGTGCATCGCTTTGCACGATCACTATGCTGTCCATGGAGAGAATTGCCGCAGTGAAGTTCCCCTACAGTCACTACAAACTCAACGAAACGCCAGCGATGATCTCAACCGGAGTGACTACGTTGGTAATTCCTATTTGTGTGGTGTCGTCTGCTTACAGTTTCGCCGACAAGAACATCCCCGAGTGCAACTTCCTTCTTCTCGCCACTTCAACCAGTCTCTTCGTCTTTGCTTTCACAAGCCTTCCCTGCATCATCCTCATCATTGTCAGCAACGTTTACATGTTCAATGTTGCCAGGCAACAGATCAAAAGAATCGTCCCTAACTTCGTTGGGAGAGAGAAGTACTTAAAGGAGATCAAGATGAACCTGAAGGCTACGTTGACAAGTGCAAGCGTCGTTGTCCCATTTCTCATACTAAATACTCCACAATACTTACTTTTCCTGACCATGGCTATACGCCCGGACCTACGGTACTCGTACTCTGCTATAACTACCCTGAACATACTTTTTTCTCTGTTAGTGCTTAACAGTGCACTGAACCCAATAATCTATACATGGCGAGTTGATGAGATTCGAGCAACGTTTATGAGGTATATCTGTCGTAAGAAGCCCTCTTTCGAGCCATGAAACAGCAAGGATTGTGTAAAAGTGGAATCATTTGAATCCGAAAGGAAGATTCGAACACAGTTTATCAAATATCTTTGTCCAGGGAAGGTCAAGGTCGCCATGAAGTCGAGACGTGTTTGACTCGAGCTCTCGATCATGATGCGGAATATCCAAGCTGATCGCCCAAATCTGAGTCAAATATGAGGTAAAGAATGAAAAGTGATATGTAAAAGACACTAGGGTATCACCCAAAGTACAAATCTGTGCATATACCTGACCTTGTGAGGACATTTTTTACTACATCTACACATCTACGAAAACTGGGTACACAATGTCACGAAGATCAACTAATCTGGAGGAAATAAAAGAACTTATTCTGCAATCTGAGCAAAATATATCGTTCAAAATAGACAACATCAACCCAACACTGCAGAGTGCTATCGAGATTGAAATAGAAGTATCCAACCTGAAAACAAGAGTAGATGTCGTCGAAAGAAGTACAGAACATTACAGCGAGGACGTGGAGCAGGTGAGAGAAGAGCTCAGTACTTTGAGAGCAGATTTTACACTCGAGATAGGTATGCTATGTCGTGAGGCAATAAGAAAAGAGCTGCATGATGAAAAATAAACATTCTGTTCAACGGAATACAAAAAAAACATCAACAAGAAGATAATGAAACAGTTCTGAGGCAGTTTATCATTGACAGTCTCAAACTATCAGAAGAATATGTGGATAATGTGAAATTCAAAGATGTCCATCGACTGCCAGGCCCGAGGTATCAGGAAAAGTCTGGTGAAACGCAAAGACCACCAACTATCATTGCAGCTTTCATGTCGATTAAAGACACGAGTGAGGTGTTCGATGCCAGGAGAGCTGTGTATGGCTCAAATACGAACGTACAAACAGACCTCCCGATATCTATGAAAAGATCAGATCACTCCTCAACAAACAAGCATATGAATTAAGAAAAGAAAAGGGCCTGTATACCAGGGTAAGAATTAAAGGTATTGACCTTGTGCTTGAGGTGAACAAGCCTGAAGAGCCAAATACCTCCTGGACACTAGTGAGTGTGCCTATCCCTGACACCCTTGCCCAGTACTCATATGGCAATTAAAAATGAGTATCATGGTTACGAAATATATATGCATTTTCGCCCAACCATGTTTGTTAGCATATTAGACCCTGACCATGAAACATAGTGGTATAATACCAATACACCTACCATGTTTTGTTCCCACTATAGAGCATGACCATGAAATAATATGCATAACGGGCCTACCTTTTCATGTTTCATATGTATGCATGATGAGCCTACCATGTGGTGCTTACATTATAGAACATGATCATGAAACATGTTGGCATAATAGATATACCAGGTTTCTGTTTACATTATATGTCATGACCATACAACCTTTATGCATAATAGGCCTACCAAGTTTTATGTTTACACTATGGACTACAATGAAGAAACATAGATGCATAATAATCCTACCAGGTTTTTGTTTACATTATATGGCATGACCAAAAACCTATATGCATAAGAGGCCTATCAAGTTTCTTTTTATATTATATGCCATGACCATAAATCGTATATGCATAATAGGCCTACCAAGTTTTTCTGTTTATATTACATGCCACATGCCATGACTAAAAAAAACTATATGCATAAGAGGCCTACAAAGTTTTCTGTTTACACTAAATGCTGCAATCAAGAAACATATATGCATAATATGCTTACAACTTTCTTGGTTTATATTATAGACCATGGCCAAGAAACATATATGCATAATAGGCCTACCAAGTTTTTGCTTACATGATAGACCATGACCATAAACATATTAGCATCATAGGCCTAAATTGGCATTACATATCATGACCATAGAACGCATACACAAAACAGGACAACCAAGAATGTTTACACTACAATCTATGGCCAAGAAACAAATATGCCTATGTGCCCTACCGTGTAATGGCTAATAATCAAACTAAATCTTGTTTACATTATATGCCTGAACCATGAAACATATATGCACAATTGGCCTACCACGTTTTCTTGTTTATACTATAGACTATGGCCAAGAAAACATTTATGCTTATTTGCCCTACCTTCTTTTGCTGAACATTGTAGACTGAACCATAAAATCTAATGCGCAACTGGCTTACCATGTACCGTCTAAAATTATAGACTATCGCCATGAAAACCATCTGCATATTGGCCCTGCCATGTTTTATTTTTATTATTGATCAGCCGTGATATAGCTGGAATATCGCTTCACTCGGTGTAAAAATATACTCATGAAGATCATGATGTAACGCGTTCCTGCAATATGAAGTGTGTTGTATGTTGTACAAAGAGGTATGGAAACATGAAATATTATGTGTACATCACACTGCAAACACATTGTTGAAGTCATGTATTAATATGTAAAGGCAAACTATATGTTACCACACTAGTAAATGTTTCAATGCACTAAGCACATGTTGAAGTAAATTATAAAGAAATAATATAAATGTGTAACCCCCAAAAAGGTATAGCCACCTCTAAAAAGAATCTCATCAAGTCACATATCAAAATAGTATAAACACAACATGCCTCCATAAAACATAGATACTCTACCCACAACATAGTTATCCATACACAACATATGCATAAATCACAATTGAATAGATGCTCTTTAGCTTACAACAGTAAATTGATTTCCATACATCATTAAAAACTGTACATATAACACATGAACAACATACACATAGCATGGAAACCCCACACAAAACATCCTAAACGTACATACTCGTACAGAACCAAAATATATGCATGCAAAAATAAATGAAACATATTCATTAACAATATACACAAATAATATGAATAATTACATGTAATTGAATACCAAATCATGGTACTTGGGGATAATATTGTATGAAATGTTGTTTACATTTCTGCTGTAAAAATCCTTTTATTCTAACATGCATGCAAAACACCATGACTTACACAGATATGAATATGAACAACAGCCCTGCTTACATTTAAAAAACATAACCTAAACATAATGCTTTAACAACATAAAAAATGTAAGATATCAAATTCACTTTAATCTCATTGTTATTCATAATTATTGTCCCTTACAATTGGGAAGACGAATGTATTGAAGTATGCATATATATATGTTTATGTATGTAAAATGTATGTATATATATATGTGTGAAGGCATGTTTTTATATGTATATGGGCGATATATATATGATGTATAGATACACACAAAAACGAGACAATACAGGTAAAAATAACTATTTTACTACCCGATAATAGGCAATCGTAGTGTAAAAGGTTGTTTTTGCCTGTCATCACAAATTAATAATTCTAACTATAACTCCCTTGAAATAATCAAAATAAACATTTACTTTCGACAAATTATTGCCAAAAAATAAGCCCTCAAATAATATTTACAGTTAAAAAATAAACACATAATCACAAATAATTTATTGAATAATGTCAAATCAAACTGATATTGAATAATACAGTAATCCTCACTCACTGTAAACACTGTCACAACAAATTAGTTCTTGACAAAACTGCCCTGACAAAGGTAAGCTAACCTAGATCCGATACCGCCCCGTGCGGCGGGCGACCCGGGCGAGACGCACGTGCCGTACCTTTTCCTCTCGATCTGCATTCGTGCGGATCTGATCACACCACTCTCACTGAGCCTGCACTTAACTATAACAACTACGCCGCCTGTTTCCCAGCGTCCAATAGAAATGTCAAAGACTCTTGAAAAACACCAACTCCGCATCATGGTAGACCATATTAACTTGTGAATAAATGTATTTTGGTTTCCTATCTGTTTCTTACTTTCCTGTTCTTTCATTTCTTTCTTGTTACAGAATATACCGTGTACACAACATACTCTTATCTATCGAGTTATCTATTATGACATTGCAAGATCAGAAAATGGTTGACAATATAAAAATAATCAGCACAAACTGCCAAGGCCTGAACAGCAACAAAAAACGTACAGATGTTTTACAAAATTTGAAAAAGCAAAAAGCAAATATATATTGCCTGCAGGACACCCATTTCACTAAGAACATAGGAAAAAAAATAAACAAGAATGGGGATAAATTTTTTTGTATATTTAGTTGCTTTAAAAGTAACGCCCAAGGGGTAGCTATCATGTTTGAAGAAAACTTTGAATTTAAAATATTAAAAGAAGTCCATGATAATGAATGTGGTAACTTTCTTGCTCTTAAAATGCAATTAAGAGAAAAAAACATTTACTTTAATCAATCTGTACGGTTCAAATACCGACACACCAGCATTCTTCGAAAAAATAATAGATATTGTCACTGAGTTTAAGTCGGATCACTGCTCCATCTGTGGAGATTGGAATTTTAACCAAACCCAGATATTGATTTGTATAACTATAAAAACGTAAACATCCAAAACGCCAGAGAAATAAATATTAGATTTCATAGATGAACAATCCTTTTTTGACCAGACGAGAGACGATATACGTGGAGACAAACCAAACTCATAAAACAAGCCAGATTAGATTACTTCTTGTTGCCAAGAGACATTGAAAAATCCGTAGATAAAGTTGCTATAGACCCTGCTTACAGATCAGATCACTCTATACATTGGATCTCGTTAAAACTTAATAGTATCGAGAGAAGAAGAGGCTATTGGAAGTTTAATAATTCCCTACTAAACGACAAAACTTTTGTTAAAAAAACTAAAGAAGCTATTAAAAATACAATAGAACAATATAAAACGGGTGTCGACGAACAAGGCAATGACATATTTAACACAGACGACCAACTTTTTTCGAAACACTAATGTTGATAAGAGGTTAAACTATAAAATACTCCTCGGAAAGGAAACGAAAGCGAGAACAGAACGAAAACGAATTACAAAAACATATCGAAGCATTGCAAATCAATCTAGACACCTCAAAGGATATAGAAATTAGAAACGAAATACTAAAGAAACTTAAAGAGGCAAACACTGAACTGGGAGAAATAAATAACATAAAAACAGAAGAAATAATCTTGCGATCTCGGGCAGAATGCAGAGAAATGGGAGAAAAGCCAACAAAATACTTCTTATCCTTAGAAAAATAGAACTATCTGAATACGGCAATAGCTAAACTAGAAACAAAGGATGGACATACCATAATTGAAACAAAAGATATCATCAACGAAACCAAGAGATACTACGAACAGTTGTACACGAAACAGACATGTAGAAACGTAGACCTGGATGATATGTTTTAAGGCCTTAATATTCCAAAACTAAGCACACAACAACAATTAGGCCTCGAAGGTGAGTTACAATATGAGGAAGTTATAACATCTTTGAAAAATATTAAAAATGAAAAAAATCCGGGTCCTGATGGATTTACTGTAGAATTCTACAATTTTTTCTGGCTAGATCTGCATAAATATTTGATACGATCATTGAATCTAGGTTTCAAAAGAGGAAGATTATCAGTTAGTCAAAAGCAGGGTCTAATAACATGCATTCCAAAAAAAGATAAACCAAAGCAGCACTTAAAAAACTTGAGACCAATTTCGCTATTAAATGTTTCCTATAAGATAGCATCAGCAACAATAGCAAATAGAATAAAACAAGTTCTGCCAACAATAATTAACGAAGATAAAAGAGGTTTTATGTCAAAACGATACATTGGAGAATGCACTAGATTAATTTATGATATTATGGACTTTACTGAATGCATGGAAATCGCAGGGTTGTTGTTACTTATAGACTCTGAAAAGGCGTTCGATTCAGTAGACTGGGTTCTCATCCAAGAAACTTTGACTTTTTTAAATTTTGGACCTTCAGTTAAGCACTGGATAACAACATTCTATCACGATATAAAATCTAGTGTTTTAGTGAACGGTTTTGCTTCAGATTCTTTTTAAGTAACAAGAGGATGTAGACAGGATGACCCGTTATCTCCTTATATATTCTTGTTATGCGCAGAATTTTTGGCAATAATGCTACGCACTAATAAAAATATAAATGGAATTAAGATCGATGAGATAGAATATCTAATTTCCCAATTCGCAGACGACACATCTTTCATATTAGATGGTACTGAAAATTGTCTTCAAAACACCATGACAACTCTTCAAACAAATGCGTCTTTTTCAGGCCTAAAAATTAACACAAGCAAAACGCAAGTGTTGTGGATTGGCTCACAACGCTTCTCTGATAAAACTATGTGCAAACGTTGGAACTTAGATTGGTCAAGAAAAAGTCTTACTCTTCTCGGTATTATTTTTACTCACAATTTGGCAGAAATGGTAGAAAGGAATTACAAAGACAAACTTAAAAGTTTAAAAATCATCATGAACTCTTGGTTAGCACGTGACCTGACCCCATTTGGTAGAATTACTGTACTAAAAAGTCTTACTTTACCTAAACTAAAGCACCTTTTCTCAACCCTACCTAATCCAAGTGAAAGGTTTATAAAAGAACTCGAAACAATGTGTTTTCGTTTTATATGGAAAAATAAACCAGACAAAATCAGTAGAAATACTATGATGAAACCTTATGAAGTGGGAGGTTTAGGAGTGCCTGATATTAAAAGTACAATCAACGCTCAAAAGATATCTTGGATTAAACGTTTGTTCAATTCACATCCACACTCCAAACCTCCCCACTCTTTTGATTAATGATATAACTCCAACACAAATTGATTTTCTGCAAAAATGCCAATTCTATATTTCGGAAAAGGTTATTAATGATAGGACCAATGCTTTCTGGAAAGATGTTCTGTGTGCATGGGGAAACTTAATAGAAAAAAAGGAAATTCTATCAAAGAGGAAAAAGATATATTATCACAACCTTTATGGCAAAATACGAATATAAGAATCGGGAACACTCCGGTATACTATATAAACATTACTCGGGAAAAGGCATTAATCTTGTAAATGATTCGATAGACGAGAACGGATATTTTCTAGATCTTTTAGACCTAAAACATGTATACGACTGTAAAACACATTTCCGGAATATTCTAGTCTTATCCAAGCAATAAAACAATATTTAAAGCGTAAGAGTATAGCAATCTTTGCAGTTTTTGTAAACGAGAAAAACAAACCTTAGTGTACATGTTCTTTGAGTGCTAAATTGTAAAACATATCTGAAACAACCTTACAAAATGGATAAAAGACAAAACTGGAATAGAACTAGAATTTTCAAAATTGGCAACAAAAATGAAATGATGTATTAAATCATATTCTAACTTAGACAAAGCAAAACATATTCAAATCAAACATTTCCGACTCCATACCAAAATTTCCACACATCAAACACGAAATAACTGATTCATATTACATCGACAGAAATATATCATATTCACACTGTAAATACACACAGTTCATGACATTTTGGTCTCTCTAGATCTGATACCACCTATTCGTTTAAAACCACGAACTTGCACAAACAATATGACACTGGAATAGTTTTTGTTTTGTATCATCTATAGATATACTTTGTAACTTGTATGTATTTAAGATTGCATGTGAACTATATTCTGTAAACATATTGTTTGTGTACTCCAAAAAGTAATAAAATAATTCAAAAAAATAAAAAATCTTTATCCACCCTCTGTCATGTCACAATACAACGCAGGGTTGCGTTAAAGGGGATTCATTTAAATCCGAAGGGAAGATTCGAGAAACCTTTGTGAATTGAATGTGTTGTAAGATACCCTCTCTCCTACCATGACACAACACAGTGTTGTGTTAAAGAGCAATTATTTTAATTTGAAGAGACGATTCGAGCAATATTTATGCAATATCTTTGTCGTAAATAAAAGCTACAAGAACCGTTTCTATACTCACTAAAGGCGCCTTTATAAATGTATAGGAAACATTCCGATAAAATTGCTTTTGTGTAGACAAAAATGAACCAATTAATCTTTATTTTTTGTTGAAAACATGTCACCAAATGATTTAGTAATATATTTTTTCAATACGTCAACATGGTGAGTATACTTTAAAAAAGGAGAGATCCTTTTTTATATGAACATTGTATTAGGTAACCTGTTGTAACATTATACACACATTGTTTTTAGCTTTTAAGGATTAATCAAATATTGCAAAATATTTGATAGTTAATTTCAACCCCTACAGTCATGTATCGCCGTAACTGAGATCGACATATTAGACGATCATTCACTTTTAAAAATAAAAACAAAATATCGATCCGTCTATTCCAAGAGTAAGTTATTTAAAATGTTGGTTGTATATTATGTATAATTATGTATAATAATTGTCCATTCCTGAACAATGAAGCATTGAAACAAATGACGTCACAGGCGTTTTAACTTGAGAACAATGTACAATTCTTGCTTCGTTGTGTCCTGAAACTTCGTATCATCATATCACTAATACCTTAAGTTCGGTGTTGCGTGTCCTATACGCCCCTGATAACGGTAATATACTCTGCACACAAAAAGAAACGCAAAAGTGATGTTTGATGTATATTTTATATTTCATCTAGAAAATCAAAAGAAGGTCATCTGTTCTCAATATCTTGTATGGCCACCATAAGAGTCCATAACTGACTAGCATAGTCGTCCCATTGATCCTGAATTGTGACTTGGGAAATGTTCACCCACTCTGCCTGCAGTGATTGTGCCAACTCTCGGTGGTTCTGTGGTTGCTGTTGACGTGCTCGCAGTCGCCGATCCAGTGCATCCCAATGCATAGTCTTGTAATGGTGCTTGATGCTACATGGGAAAACCTGGTTATGGCTGAAGTTGATTCTCCTGTTTTCACTCGGCCGATGGCGGTGTTGCGTTGGGCTTCCGTCAGTCGTGGCATGTTTTCGCTGTTCACTTGCTGTAAGATTGTGATGGCATGCAAATGAAAAGCCAACGTTTTTATAGCCAAACAAGTGATGTTGCACCTGCATGTCATGTTGGTGTGTTTTGGCGTCAGGCTCTCACGAGATTGTGTTTTTGCGATTTCCCGATCTTTTCATTAAACATCTGCAATACTTCATTCTTTCCACACAAATCAATCCCAATACATACGGAAATGACCAATTCTTTTTTGGGTATTAATTTTATATGTATGGCGGCAACACTCTGCCAGATACAGTTACAGGTGCACATCCTATCTTTTGAAACAAGAGGGATTTGCACCAACGCTGCCTTTTACCAGACTACAAGTATAAACTCGATTGCATCTGTTTCTATCCAGTTTGGCGACATAGGGCGAATCCATCTGATCTGTGTGTTCATCGGTACTGTCTGATCCATTCGTTAATCTTTTCAGAATAAACTGAATGAAATTACTTGTTAATTGTAGCACATACTTTAACACCTGAGCGATTTAGGTGATTAGGCACTCCATTTGAGCAAGGACATTCCCTGAACGTTTTGTTACGGTCATAACTTTCTCCTGCAAAGCGTTTTTTTCAGACAGAAGAAACCTCAACTTGACAGAGTAGCATAAAAACTACATTCGTTTGAGATGATGAAAGGTTTTTACATCAAAGTGGCTGAGTGTGTTTGGTATGAACAGCGCTTTAATTGTCGTTCGTTTGCACGACAGCATATCAGTTTAATGAGGAAAGGCCGAAGTGCCGCATCTACCAACGTTGGCCGCTTTGTTGAAACCCATGAACACGTGCGTGGTGCTTAAAGATTACGGGTCATAATCAGGGCAACTGTGGGAGTCAAGGCAATGTATTGTTTGCTAACCATGGCAACTCCACATAGCAAATGGCGGCACATTGAGCCACCATGTCACTCGTAAAATCTTTAGAAGTATGACTAGTATGGACGTTTTGACATCGAAGAAGCAGACGTAATTCGAGTTTAAGTTTCAACAAAATAAGTAAACATGCTATCGTATCACTGGATTGTCTGGTCAAGAATCGATTGTTTACAAGTTGCCGTCAGCTGTATGTGGTGGATGCCATGGTGAGAGCCTTCATCGCGCACGATTCTGCTGCACAACTGCTTGTACATGAGATCTGAGTTGATCATCAGATACAGCGGAGTAGCATAGCCTTCAGCTCCATCTCTCACCCCAATGGCCATGATGTCATATGAAAGAATCATAGTCCTGTACAGTCGTAAACCCAGCAAGATTCGATCATCATTACATCACTGCTGGTCCAATGGTTGTTGTTGTTGCTGTTGTTCTTTGTTGTTTAACGCCCCAGCTATATGACGGCGGTCTGTAAATAATCGGGTCTGGACCAGACAATCCAGTGATCGACATCATGTCCATCGAAATAGGATACGATGACACGCACCAACAAAGTCAACAAGTCTGACCACCCGATCCCGTTACTCGCCTCAGTGTAATTTTGGTTTTTTAGTTTCAGCCAACCAAAATGTTCCAGAGTGCATGTATCTGCTACTCGCTTCGTCAGAGACACTCATAATTACCATCTTGGGCACAGGTGACCAAGTCGGCTAAGGCGCCGCAATTCGCTGTGCAGAGTTGCATCTCTTGGACATGCAACTCGTTGCCCTGAATATGTGTCTTGGTTTGTCAGCACTACGCCCGTGCTTGTAGGTTTCACGAAAGTTGTAAACGTCTGAAGCCTTCATCACTTAGAGCTTTCCTCAAACAATAAGACGACATGCTCATGAATCAGTCACTGGTTTGTCCGCTCCACACTCAATTATTTAAAGTCCTCCTAAAATTTGCTTTACGGATTGAATTGCACGATAAATGTGGTTCCATTGCCATCAGCACAAACATACTCCTCAAAATATAACACAACTTTGTGGATTACGTACGTATCGACGTGGTATTTACAACTTGGTAAAACTCAACTATGATCATACACCCAGTAACAATGGTGTGTGGCAAATTCATATTTACAATACATTGAATGAGTGCGGTTTGTCGCTTTGTTAACAATCGTCAGACTCTAGGAATTAAAATGCAGCTAAGACGTAACACTGTTGTTTCAACTGTAGATCATCTGTATAGAAATGAGGGCGGTCGGGTAGCCTAGTGGTTAAAGCGTTCGCTCGTCACGCCGAAGACCCGGGTTCGATTCCCGACATGGGTACAATGTGTGAAGCCCATTTCTGGTGTCCCCCGCCGTGATATTGCTGGAATATTGCTAAAAGCGGCGTAAAACCAAACTCACTCACTCACTGTATTGAAATGACACTTTACTGACCTACCGTCTGCAATGCAAATGTTAAGCTCATGCATTAATTCTCAGCACGTGCTCTACGAACCGTTTCATTACCTCCCCTGAATCTGGCTGGCTGGCATTCGTCGGAGCAGATTAAATAATTATGAAATAACTGACCACCAAATTGTTTCCAAAATGCAAAGTTGGTACATAAAGTAGATTAGTATACCTAAAAAGATTGGAGAAGAGAAGATGATCGATCTTGCGACTTACAGAGCCAGGATCGGGCAGTTTTCCCACCCTCCAGGGACACGACAGGTTAGATATATCGCCATGGACGCTGAGTACACACCTCACACGTCGTTTTCTGATACACCGCTGCGTGTATCAGTCTGCATGGTCTTGCTTACATTCCACCTCATGTCGTCAATTCTGCTAGCTAACCAACAAGTTCTCTTTAACGCCGTTGAGGATCTTCATCGTTATTTACCACATGAACACGAAAGTGTATGTGACGTCACTGTGTTTATCCCTGTGACAAGTCATGCTATCGGCCATGTTTTGCGACTTCATTACTCAACTGCGACGGTTTTCGCATCGCAGGATATGTAACGAGGCTCCATATACTACTTTCTGGTGATGTTGAGACCAACCCAGGGCCTGTTACTATGGAAGATTTGAACAATGTAAAGACAGATTAAATCAGATATCCTCGCAGAACTACGGGATTTCCGACAGTCTCTGTTTACCGAGATGAGTGTAATTAAATCACAACTCACCGACCTTAGCAGCAAGTGTTCATCACTTGAAAACTCACTTTCAGAAGTGCGCTCAGAGGTAGAAAGGGTTGGACTTGAACAGGAGACTATCTACAGTGTTATAGATGCACTCTATCAGAAAGTTGAACAACTTGAAGACAAGGTATCTAGTCAAGACTCTGATATCGACAGGCTAGAAGCCTTCAGTCGTCGGGAGAACGTAGTATTTTATGGCGTGCCTGAAGAAGCTGATGAGACCTTCGAAATGTGCAAGGATAAAGTTATTACTATGCTCAATGAGCATGTGAAGACAAAGGATTGGCAACGCCCAAATATTATACGGGCGCATCGGATAGGGGTCAAACAGTCGCAACCCAATAAACCCCGCCCTCTCATTGCTAAGTTTTCTCTGACGGAGGAGAAGATTTTAGTACTGAAGCAAAGACATACCTTGAGGATTGTTCCTATAGGAGTTGCTAACGACCTAACCAAGCACCAGAGACAGACTCTAGCTGATCTAAGGGACAAAGGCCTAGATGCCTACTACAAAAATGGCAGACTGGTCACAAAACCTGGTACCCATGACAACACATCCAGACACGAATCGACACGGAGATATGTATATGCTAAACCAACCAGTACTGCTCCTGTTTCCCGGAGTGCCCAACCCCCAAGAGCTGACTACTCCGCCCCCAACAGCAATTCCGAGCACAGTGCTACCGTGGACAGTAGCTAGGGATACGGCCCGGCCCCTACCATCACTTCTGAATTATCAGGTGCAGAACATTCCATTTCCATATCAAACTTCAAAATAGTTACATGGAATATTGAAGGTTTTCTTTCCAAAATAGATGAACTAGACTTTTTAGATTACATAAAAGGCTTCGAAATTATATGTCTAGTTGAAACATTTATTGACTATGCATTATCCTTACCTCAGCTGTCAGCTTATGACACATATATTGCAAAAGCTCATAGGCTAGCTAAGGCTGGTAGATTGTCAGGCGGTGTAACGTTGTTGGTTAAGACCTGTATAGACCTGCGCTGCCAACAGATTGAATTAGATATACACAAAGTCGTATGCATTAAATTTGATAATTTCTCAACTCTTGGCAAAAACCTGTTATGCTACTGGAACTGTGTTTCACTCATGATTTATATATACTGAACACCAAAAGAAACGCGAAATCTTCAAGTTCCTATTTAATATGGGAAAATGGTTGTGAAAACGGTTGGCTGCTATGGTTCCATTGTAATGGGCTTTAATTGTTTCAAAATGACCCTAACCAGAGTAAGGGCAGTGAACTCTTAATCCACAGCGCTCAAACGCACCTACGTTGAAGTCAGTGTGGGATGGATACGCACGAAATGCACGTGCTGCTTATGCCGCAAAAACTGTCCGTGAAGATGTTGTCTTTAAAAGCCACGAAAGTGTCACTGTGAATCATTCACTCAACGTCAGTGACAATGCCACGACTGTCACAGATCGATCGAGAGAGAGCTATTGGGCAACTTAAAGCTGGTGAGAGTGTTCAGAGAGTTGCAAACACCTTTAACATCCACGTTTCCACCATCTACCGTCTGCAGGAAAGATTCCAGACAACCAACAGCACCAGAGACAGGCATCGTAACGGCAGACCAGGTGTGACAACACAACGTCAGGACCGTCACATTCACAGGTCACATCTGCAAGAACGTTTCCTGTCGCCAGTGAAACTGCTAGGAACGTCGTTGGAAACCACGGGAGGGCTGTAAGTTCCAACACAGTAAGACGGCGACTTCGTGACAGAGGGTATCGGTGTAGGCGACCATCACAAGGTCCTGTTCTCACTCAACGTCACCGTCTCCTGAGACTACAGTGGGCCCAAGCACGCTTGATTTGGCGTCATCAGCAGTGGAGAAGAGTTCTGTTCTCTGATGAAAGTCGGTATTGTGTTGAATGTGCCGATGGACGTGTTAGAGTATGGCGACGTCGCGATAAGCGCTATCATGACCGGTGTGTTCTTGAACGGAACTCGTGGGGTGGTCCTAGTGTCATGGTTTGGGGTGGAATAGGGTTAAATCAGAGAACTGACCTTGTAATCTTTCAGAACGTTGGAGCTGGCAGGGGCAATGGTGTCACTGCTCAGCGTTACATCGATCAGGTGTTGTGGCCCCAGGTTGTACCGTTTTTTGCAAGACATGGCAACTTCCAATTTCAACAGGATAACGCTCGTCCCCACACCGCCAGGATTACTCAAGCCTTCTTGCAACAGCACAATATCAACACCATGCCCTGGCCGGCTCTTAATCCTGATCTCAACCCTATTGAACACTTGTGGGATGAAGTGCAGAGACGTTTGAACATGGCGCGTCCGAGGCCAAGGACAGCTGCACAGCTCGAGGTTACCATCCTGCAGGTGTGGCGTCACATCCCCATGAACACTATCAACCGTCTTATTCACTCCATGCACAGACGGTGTGTCGCGCTTGTGAATGCAAATGGGGGCCATACCAGGTATTGAGGTGTACCCATACTTCAGTTGACTTCAGCATGGTCACGTGGTGTTGTGTTGATGGATACAGAAGATGTATGATGTCCAGAGAACTCTTTCTTATTGCTAATGAATTGTGTTGTATCCATCATTTTTATGTTTATACCAGCTGAAACAAAATACATCATGTTTCCTATACCTTCTTGATTCGTGTTCCTTTTGGTGTTCAGTATATCTTCAACGGCAGGACAACTGGAGACAAAGAGGGTAGTTACACTTACATAGCAGATCAAGGATGTTGTATAGGTTCAGTTAATGTTCACAATTGTTGTCAATCCATGTTTGTGGATACAAGAGTTGAGTCAAAACATATGCCTGTAGGTCTACATTTGGACATATTTCTCCCTAAAGTATCTACAAGTGATGATTATCTTTCAACCAAAACACACAAATATAAATGGAACCCTCGTAAGCGTGATGTGTTTATAGGAAGTATAACAAATCTATGTCCATCCTTCAACGAGCTTATCGATCTTTTAACTTTTGATTTCATTCTTGCCCTCGAAAAATGTGTTAATGTTGTTCTTTGTGCCGCTGACTGTATGAAGGTTCCTTGTGTTAAAAGTTCACCCCGTAATACGGGGTTTTATAATAGTGAATACAGACGAGCAAAACGGGAAGCAAGGCGATACATGAGGAATTTCAAAAAGAAGAAATCTAATGAAAATAAGTTAATCTTTTGTAAAATGGGAAACAAGTATAAACATGTTTGCAGAACAGCAAAATCAAACTATCAATTTATGACACGAACAATCTAGAGCTATCTCTATCTGATTCAACCACATTTTGGAAAGAGTTATGGAGTATATCAGATCGTAGGGAAACAAAGAATAACATAAGTAAAGAGTGCTGCTTTGATTATTTTACAGACATTTTTCAGTGTACAGATGTATTACATGCTGAAGTCGAATGTCAATGTCATGAAGATTTTATACTTGATGAGATTGACCAGTGTATTTTGGAGTCGCCCATTACCGACTCAGAAATCCACAAGGCTATAAATCGTTTAAAGAATTGCAAATCCCCTGGTGTTGATGACATGGTCATTGAAATGTTAAAATGTTGTGAAAATGTAATAACTCCTTTCCTACGAAATTTGTTCAATAAGTTATTTGATTCTGGATTATTTCCTGAGAACTGGACGAAAGCTATCATCCTTCCACTACATAAGAAACGTAACAAAAATAATCCAGATATCTTGAGAGGGATATCTCTCCTGTGTACAATTAGTAAGGTTTACACAAGTGTCTTAAACTCTAGACTTACAAACTTGGCTAATATAAGAAGGAAACTACCCAAGACACAAGCAGGCTTTAGACAAGGATATTCTCCTGCTGATCACATATTCACGTTGAATGCAATTGTTAACAAATGTTTTTCGAAAAGAAAAGGGAAATTATACGTTGCTTTTGTGGATTTTGAAAAAAGGTTTGATTCAGTAAATCACCTTAAGCTATGGGAGTGTCTGCACGATGTAGGCTTGGGTGGAAAGATGATGAGAGCACTTAAGGGAATCTATGCCTCCGTGAAAGCGTGTGTGAGATGTAATGATAACATTTATACAGAATATTTTGATTGTCCTAACGGCGTTAAACAAGGCTGTATATTAAGCCCTCTATTATTTTCCTTTTTCATCAATGAACTGTCAAACGATGTTTCATCACATGGGAAACACGGCGAACAATTATTTCCAGACTTGTTTGAAATATTATTATTATTGTTTGCCGATGATGTTATTCTTGTCTCTGACACAGTAACTGGTTGACAGAACCAACTTAATATTCTTGAAAATTTTGCAGATTCACATGGATTAACCGTAAATTTAGATAAAACGAGTGGTGTTGTATTTTGACGAGGAGGGCGGTTATCTGTTCATGGGAAATGGTTCTATAAAGGCAAACGTGTTTCAACCGCCAACTCCTATAGATATCTTGGGTTTGTATTCTCATATACATAAAAGATGAACCAATGTGTTTCAGATCTAGCATCAAGGGCTAAACGAGCTTTAATGGAAATATTTCGCATTCTACGGAAGATTGGTTTTGTTGACACTTCAGTTTCTTTAAAATATTTGATACTCAGATTCAACCTATTTTTTATATGGTACGGAAATATGGGGTGTAGACATATTTGAAAAAATAGAACAAGTGCATATTATGGCTTGTAAGAAGCTTCTTAACGTTGGTTTGCAAACTACAAATGCTATTGTGTATGGGGAATGCGGTCGGTACCCACTACATGTAAATGCTATGTGTCGTTTTGTAAAGTATTGGCTAAAAGTGATTGAAATGGACGAAGATAGGATACCAAGAAAATCTTATAATATGCTTGTATATAACGACAAGTGTGGTCATCATAACTATGCTTCTTCTATTCGTTCCATATTATATTCTCACGGATTTGGAGTGGTTTGGCTCAGTCAAGCTGTTGGCGACAAACCATCATTCATGAATAGTTTTAAAAACGTTTTGATAAATATGTTCTACCAATCATTGAATAGTACTATCAAGGCTAGTTCTAGGTACATCCTGTATAAAGAGTTTAA
Source organism: Haliotis rufescens (assembly GCF_023055435.1). Taxonomy (NCBI): domain Eukaryota; kingdom Metazoa; phylum Mollusca; class Gastropoda; order Lepetellida; family Haliotidae; genus Haliotis; species Haliotis rufescens. The sequence continues at coordinate 4,116,459 of NW_025963857.1, forward strand.
AAGTCTCCTGGAACCAGAAAATACCTTTCCATTATTACTGAAATAAAGTATCGAAATGTTATGAAAAGGCTTAGAGCCGGGCTACGTATGCTCATATGTCAAACAAGTTTAGAGAATGAATATCATTTTACTTTATAATGTGAATCTTACAACGATATTAGACAACTGTATCTACCAACAACTATTTGCCATAATCCAAATATGCATAAATTTTAAACGCTGCTGTCATCTTCATGTGAACAATTACTTGGAAAACTATGTAAATACCTGTATTACAGCTATGAAAGAAGACGTAATTATGAAAAGCCTGTAAATCTGTAAATTTGTACCTGACATTACCTTTTTTTCATGTACCACACTATTTCAAATGCATGTATTGTATATGGGCCAGTGGCCTTAGTACAAATAAAGACTTCTTCTTCGAGTGAACGAAGGTTCTACCCCGTTTTTCAGACACTCAAGTAGTCAGATAGGTCGCCAAAGAAGGGTTGTGGTAAATTTGATGTTGTCTTACTCTAGATTAGATAACTCTTATTTAATGTGGAATTTATTTTTAAAATGTGTATACAAATACACAAAATTCAACGGCTTCATTCTTAATTCAAAAGCGCGGTTAAATCTACAGGTAATCTATCTCTGCACTGAAAACAGTGTGTTATTTCGAATTCTGTGCCTCTTTCATGCTCAGTCTGTGTGTTCAGTATTAGTTCTCTCCGCGCCCGTGAATGTTGTCAATCAACAAAACAAGGCTGGCATACGTGTCAACAACACCTCTAACAATATTACTTGTAAAACACACAAAAATAACTCTTCGCTTTAGACGTCAGACGTCGGATCATCTCAAGGGGGAAATAGCGCCCATTCATGATGCAAAGCTGCTGCCAATTGATCCAGATTGTGTGGAGGAGGGTCCGTTGCCTGCACTCTACGCCCTATGGGGTTAGAGGCGCCCTAATGTGCTCTATGGGGTTAAGATCAGGACCCATTGCAAGCCAAGGTAGAGTTGCAATGTCGTTGTTTGCCATATCTGCAGTCAGAGCTCTTGAACGGTGGTGGTCTTGCGTTATCGTCCATGAGTAAGTGAGTATGGTTTTACGCCGCTTTTAGCAATATTCCAGCAATATCACGGCGGGGGACACCAGAAATGGGCTTCATACATTGTACCCATGTCGGGAATTGAACCCGGTTCTCCGGCGTGACGAGCGAACGCTTTAACCACTAAGCTACCCGACCGCCCCTTATCGTCCATGAACAGGTCTTGATGTTGAATAGGGTGGTTTCCAAAATGGGGAACAACACCTTGTTCCAGAACTTCTGTCTATTCCTGAAAATGAAGCATTTAAACAATAGAATGACATCACAAATGGGTTTACCTTGTGTACAATGTGCAATTCTTGCTTCGTTGTGTCCTGAAACCTTTTGCTATCATATCACTAATATCTTAAGTTCAGTGTTGCGTATCTTTTTCGCCCCTGATCCCGGTAATACACTCTGCACATAAAGAAACGCAAAAGTGATTTTAGATGTTTATTTTATATATTTATCATATAAACAATCAACAGATAGTAATCGATTGTTTAAACATATAAACAATCAACAGATAGTAATCGATTGTTTATAATTGGCAAACATCATTGTCATTGACCGAGGTTCCATATGGCACACCTGGAACAGTATATTTTCAATGTGGAAGTAATCTGTTCTCAATATCTTGTATGGCCACCATTAGAGTCAATAACTGACTGGCATAGTCGTCCCGTTGATCCTGAATTGTGGCTTGGGAAATGTTCACCCACTCAGTGCTTCTGCCAACTCTCGGTGGTTCTGTGGTTGCTGCTGACGTGTTCGCAGTCGTTGATTCAGTGCATCCTAATGTTTTCGTGGCATGTTTTCACTGTAAAATTGCTGTAAGACTATGATGGCACGTTTTTTTATAGCCCAAAAAGTGATGCACCTGCCCGCATGTTGGTGTGTTTCGGCGTCAATCTTCGCGATTTTTCCATCTTTTCATCAAACATCTGCAGTACTTCATTCTTTCCACACAAATCAATCCCAATCCATACGGAAATTACCAGATCATTTTTGAGTATTAATTTTGTATGGATGGCGGCAATACTTTGTCAGATAGAGTTACAGGTGCACATCCTATCTTTTGGAACAAGAGGCATTTGCACCAACGCTGCCTTTTACCAGACTACAAGTACAAGCATCTGTTTTATCCAGTTGGGTGACAGAGTAAATAGGGCGCGTCCATCTGATCTGTGTGTTCATCAGTACAGTCTGGTCCATTCGTTAATCTTTTCAGAATATAGTCAATAAAATTACTTGTCAATTGTACCAGAGATTTTACTGGTTGCGCAGCAATTTAGCGCTTTAAATGCCATTCGGTTGTACGACAGAATATCAGTTTAATGAGGAAAGGCCGAAGTGCCGCATGTCCCACCCGTTGGCCGCTCTGTTGAAACCCATGAACACGTGCGTGGTGCTAAAAGACTACGGGTCATAATCAGGGCAACTGTGGGGGTCAAGGCAATGTATTGTTTGCTAACCATGGCAACTCCACATAGCAAATGGCGGCACATTGAGCCATCATGTCACTCGAACAAGCTTTAGAAGTATGACTAGTATGGACGTTTTGACATCGAAGAAGCAGACATAATTCAAGTTTTAGTATCATCAAAATCTTCTTCACACACGATGCTGCTGCACTACTGCACTACTGCTTGTACAGATACAGCAGTGTAGCATAGCCTTCAGCTCCATCTCTCACCCCAATGGCCATGATGTCTTATGAAAGAATCATAGTCCTGTACAGTCGTTGTAAACCCAGCGAGATTCGGTCATCATTACATCACTGCTGGTTTGTTATTTGTTGTTTGTTGTTTCAGTAATATTCCAGCTATATGACGGCGGTCTGCATATATAATCGAGTCCGGGCCAGACAATCCAGTGATTGACATCATGACCATCGAGCTACGCAAATAGGATACGATGACAAGCATGAACCAAGTCAGCAAGTTTGACCACCCAATCCCTTTTGCCGCCTCTTTCGACAAGCTTGGGTTGCTGAAGGCCAATTTAAACCTGCGAATCTTCACGGGACTCGTCCTATGGGTAGACCCTGGGGGCAGTGTAATTCTGGTTTTCAGTTCAAGCCAACCAAAATGTTCCAGATTGCAAATGTCTGCTATTTGCTTCGTCACAAACACCTCCGACCGGGGCACGGGTGGCCCAATCGTCTAAGGTGCCGCAATTCGCTGTGCAGAGTTGCGCCCCTTAGGCATACCAGAAACCTATGACTATGACTCCTTGGTTTGTCAGCACTACACCCGTGCTCGTAGGTTTCACGAAAGTGGTAAACGTCTGAGACCTTCATCAAGACAATAAGACGACACGCCGTGATATAAATGGAATACTGCCTGACAGCGTGGGACATTGCTCATGGTGTCAATCAGTGGTTTGTCTGCCCCAGTCTCGATAATTTAAAGTCCTCCGTCATATAACTGAAATATTTCGAAGCGTAAAACAACAAACCATCAGTCCAATGATGTAATCTGCGTTGACATTTGGATTTCGTCGAATGAACCGGTATGAGAATGTAAAGAGTGATTTTATGTCCCATCGCACAATATTCAAAACTCGCAGACTAGGTTAATAATCAATATTCGTCGGGGAACGGAGCTGTATGCCGCCATAGGTCACTGTGCACGACAACTGAACTGTGGCCTTACGATACCATTCATTATCGAGATGTGTGATGTATGGGTGGTCTAAAATTTGGTTGCCGGATTGAATTGCACGATAAATGTGGTTCCATTGTCATCAGCACAAACATACGAGAATTACGTACGTATCGACATGGTATTATTAGTTATGTTTATTCATGAATCGGAGGCCATAGGCCCATGTACATTTCAGTTATATATATAGTAACACACAATTGAGGCAATTTACATTGAAAACAATTAGGTCTTGTACGTAATAATTGAGCTTCCTTCACATACTTAGCTACATTTCTGAGTATACAGTCATTTGGACTATTTAAGAGATTGCTAAAAGTATTAATACATGGATTGTTATAGAATCTTACAGGAATATACTTTTGTCTTAATAATGCGTAAAACGGGCGGACAAACACAAAATGGACTTCGTCCCAATACAACCATTGTTACATAGCCGACAAAAGCGTTGTGAATAAACAATATCTCTCTTCTGCCCAGATTACTCCGTATAGGCAATTCACTTAATCTCAACAGGCACAGCATACGTCTATGGTCTCTATTTCTGAAAGCTGTAACATAATATTCCATATCCAATAATATCTTGAAGTGTGAATAATACCTTAATTTACAAGACTCATAGATTTTCATCTGTATACTCTGTTACACTCCCTCAAACGCTGTCTAAACAGCTGCTAGTAACAATTAACATCACCAATATTCTGTTTGTGCCACACATAACCAAATCCATAAATGTCGAGTAAATATTTAACATGAGTTGCCCAAGTAATTCTACCACATTCACCCAGATTCTTCATTAACAAATAACACTGTCGGGGACACCTTTCATCATTAATTCTAATCAGTTTACACCAGTATTTAACACACTTCATATGATAATCCACATGCAAACCATATCTTCTACATTTAACTAATATTACTGTGCTTGATACATATACTCAACAACAAAGGTTCCTGTGACACCAATATTTTAGTGTATTTTTCAAACAAGTAAAGTTTGGTTTTCAATATTGTAGTACATGTATGGAATCAAGTCACAAAAACGCAACTGCTGCAGAAAAACATGCATTCCATGCAAAAGTTGATTTTTATGCAAGCCCAAGCATTTCACTACCCAGGAATTGGTATAAAAAATGTGCGTTAACGTGATTCCATATGCATTGTTTAGCATCGTGCTGACAACAACCACTCAGAAAAACAACAAAATTACGCAATTATTCAACATTACGAAATGCCACGCCTGTCCGAAAATGAGTGTCTGCGAGCCATTGGTATGCTTGAAGCAGGATCGAGATCAAGACAACTGGATTCGAACAACACACCTACGAAATCGATCCCAGCCAGCAAAAGTGACTGCAAGAAGCATCCCTGGCCTTCAACGAATATCTTCAGAAACCGTACGTCGTCGCCTCAGATGTGCAGGGATTGTCGCAAGACGTCCCATTTTGACAGGAAACCACCGTCAAGGACGTCTACAGTAGCGCAGACAGCGTCTACGCTGGACGGCCATGCAGTGGGGACAAGTTCTATTCACTGACGAGTCTCGATTTCACCTCAGCCACAGCGATGGACGGATTCGAGTGTACCGACGTCGAGGTGAACGTTACGTCAATCATTGTGTCATGGAAGAAGATCGGTTCGGGGCGGCAGCGTTATGGTATGGGGTGGGAATACAGCAAGATAGAGGACCCGTTTGATAGTGGTAGAGGGAAATCTCAATGGACAGCGCTACCGCGACGAGATCATCAGCCCTGTTGTTCTACCGTTTTTGCGACGTCATGGCCCAGGCATTACCTTTCAACATGACAACGCCCGGCCTCATATTGCTCGACTTGTTCAGGATTCTCTTCAACAAAACAACGTGAATGTCGTCCCCTGGCCGGCTCGCTCCCCTGATCTCTCACCAATCGAGCACATGTGGGATGAGACGGATCGGCGCCTTCGACGTCAACCACGTGTTCCACAGACACTCCAGGAAGTTCGAAATATGCTCCAGCAGATATGGACAGATATCCCACAGGACTTTGTGCGACGCCTGGTCCATTCCGTGAGACGAAGATGTATTGCTTGCATCGCAACCAGAGGTGGACACACACGCTATTGATTTGTAAATTGACATTTTTGCATGTTCGTGTGTTTTTTTATTGAATCACGCATTTTCTGAAGTCAATATGGCAAATTATACCATTTGAACACTTACAGGAGTCTGTTATCTGTTGCAAACCGAAATTGTTTCAGATTTGGTAAAAAACATAACTTTGCATTAAATCTTATTCAATGTCACAGGAACTTTTGTTGTTCAGTATATTTACCAACTCCTAAAACAAATTTACAAAACTTAGTATGAAATTTGAATTCGACATGCGTGCGTGCATGTGTGTGACCAGAGAATCCAGTGATGTTCTGTGTAACGACCATCTGATCTATTAAGTCGCCTTTAGCAACGAACACAGGTTGCTGTTTGTAACCTGGAATCCCAGGAGTAGCATTAACGTCACCATACATCACGTTTGCGTCACAAAGATGGAACAGGTGCGTATCTCATTCGTGACCAACTCGTGTTATTCCGGGACAAGTCGGTTACGGAAAGCGACGAGTGGTGACGAATGGTGCGCATTTGTAGTCGAACGGGAGGTCCAGTCGTCTACGGCGCCACAATCCGGTGTGCAAAGTTGCACCTTTTTGCCGAGCCTCTTTTCTAACGCTTGTGAGTCGACTGGAGTCTTACTGTCAGTAGACCCAGGGTTACATACATATTGGGTAAGAATTACGCGATTACCGGTAGTCGGCAGTGACCCAACTTAAGGCTTGACTAGGCTCCTGTCTGAGCCGCGCTTGCCACACATGTCAAGAGACTAGTCAAGCAGGGAGAGCGATACAACGTTCACGGAGGGGCCGTATCAAAGAGGCTTCTTTCAATTACCAATACAACTATTAGTTTAGAAGCAGATGACGTGCTCGTTTACATGTGTTTACAAGAACAATGTTGTGACCAGAGGATGTAGAAATCGTAGAATGTAGAATCTAGTGTGTTTTATAAGTTACATCACTTGTTCACAGTTATTTATTCAGTCCTATCGCTTTTGTCACATCACGCGTTTGCTTATTAAAAAACATTGAACAGTCCGTGAAGTACCTCCTGTGACATTTGTGTCAGTTAACGTTGTTGTTGATTGGTTTGTTGTTTTACGCCGCACTCAGCAATATTCCACCAATATGACGGCGGTCTGTAAATAATCGAGTCTGGACCAGACAATCCAGTGATTGATATCATGAGCATCGATCCACACAATTGGGATCGATGACATGCTTCAACCAAGTCAGTGAGCCTGACCACCCGATCCCGTTAGTCGCCTCTTACGACAAGCACAGTCGCCTTACACGACAACCATAGTTGCCTATTACGGCAAGCATGGGTTCCTGAAGTCCGTAAGTTAACAACTGTGTGTGTGAATGACTTCATGGTATTCAGCAATATTCAATCTATGATTGTTACCTGTAAGACATCTTGTCTGGGCCAGGCAAACCAGTATAAGCAACGATCCTGGGTGTTCTTAGAAGCAATGGGTAATGCATGTTCTGCCTCGGAATGCTCACGAGTGAGTGAGGTTTTCTTCAGGCACTCTACAGCAATATCACCTGAATGACACCATTCACGGGCGCTACCTGTAGGTCAGGACATGCTTACCATTTTCGTGAACACCTGGTCCCACTTGCACAAAACGATCTTAGCGCTAAGACTATTGTAAGCCTATGTTAAAGTATGGGAGTTAAGATCATCTTAGCGCTAAGATCGCTCTGTGCAAGTGGACCCTGGTGTCAGCACTGATATTCTATTCATATAATTTTCACCGCTATTTGATCTTTTGCGCCTAAGGACTGATCGGCGTCAATCGAGACTTGTTATTCTCAGGTATTGACGTTATATATTAACTATTTTAGTTAGCAAATATGTTAAGCAGTCAACACTATTCCAGCTATATCAAATATATTCACGTTTTGTTTTTCGGGCACCAATGACCAGAGTTGTGTCCCTTGGGCATGCCAGTAACCTATGATCGTGCGAACCTGCTTTAACAGTTCATCCTGTCATGTTTCTTAGTGTTTGTTTCGTTGTATTCCACATATATAAAACGTGAATGTAAGTAATTGGCAAACCAGTGCAGTGATATCAAGATAAATATAAGCGACAAAACGATTTCCATAATCATGAGAAATCCGACTCATGAAGATCGGGGTAGAATAGGTCTTCAGCAACCCATGCTTGCTGTAAAAGGCGACTATGCTTGTGGTAAGAGGCGACTAACGGGATCGGGTGGTCAGCTGCTGACTTGGTTGATGCATGTCATCGACCCCAATTGTGTGGACCGATGTTCATATCAATCACTTGATTGTCTGGTCTAGACTTGATTATTTACAAACCACCATTATATAGCTGTAATATTGCTGAGTGCTGCGTTAAACAACCAACCAACCAACCAAATCATGTGAAATCCGTGCTAAAAGAAAAGTCCATTAGCATCTGTTTTCAGCATTTGTTCATGAATCACTATCACAATTTAATGATGGCACCAGGCGATCACAAAATGGTAAGCATATCCTGCCTCACCGATGGAACCAGTCACAAACACATGCAAAGGCAAGGCAAGGCAAGTGTTCACCTGAACAAACCAGGGAACACGTGGTTCATGTAAAAGTCAAATTAAGGAATTTCATCATTTTGGTCACTGGTGCGTCAAATTGGGAAATAGCCCCCATATAACCTTTTGAAAGCTTCACTAAGCCTTTGAAAGTGGTAACCCTGTTTTTTTAACATGAGTTGTTTTATTCTCTTTGAAATCTTTGTAAAAAGAGCATGCTTGTTTGAAGTTGTGAAACTAAAGGCTGCAACTGCTGGATTATTGCTTGACATACAAAGATTACGTCATCGCTCTTGTAGAACTGTCTTATGGATACTTTGTTGTCATTCTCATTATTATGCATAGCTCTAAATATGAAGCAGGTGAGGCAGAGTCATTTTTATTTCAAGTTCAGGTGGACAAATCAGTGCAAGGTGAGGTGAGGTAAAATAGGGTTAAAGTTGCGTCCACGATTACTGCACTTATATAGACATGCATGCACTGTGTGTATGTGTATTGTTGCCAACCAGTCCTTGTTTTAGTCCCATCATGCTGAGCACCAGGCAGGGTAACCACAAGTACCATCTTTTGGTATGACGAGGCCGGGGATGGAACCCTGCCCTTCCGCTCTCTGGGCAGAGGCTCTACCACTAGACCATGGATGCGGTCAAATCAGTGCAAGGGAATTTGCTTTTTGACCATTATTGAACAATATCAGATCATCATTATACCTCAATTATAGATCATCAATATACCTCAATTATAGATCATCAATATACCTCAATTATAGATCATCAATATACCTCAATTATAGATCATCAATATACCTCAATTTTAGGGTACACTTCTTGGCCAAATTCCTGTCTTGATTTTGCCAATCCAAGCGGAAAGTTCGATTTATATGGATGAAGACAGCAATGCTCCTTCGCATGTCGATGCCTACTTCCTACTTGGCAGGCAAGGACTGTATCTGTGGCCACCAGGTCCTGTGACAATGTCTCATGGATCAAGGGGGCGGTCGGGTAGCTAAGTGGTTAAAGCATTCGCTCGTCATGCCGAAGACCCGGGTTCCATTCCCGACATGGGAACAATGTGTGAAGCTTATTTCTAGTGTCCCCTGACGTGATATTGCTGGAATATTGTAAATCCATACTCACTCACTCACTCATCGATCAAGGAAATTTTTGTTGCATACATGTTAAAAAATCAAATTTTTGGAAAGAATAGAACTTTAGTTCTTTTCTGAGATTTCAAAACTTCAAGCAAATCCTCTGAGTTTTTGAGAATCTATATGGTATTAAGTCCACTTGTATCAAATACTTTCTGTGAATATAAAGTCCTTCCTCACTAGACTCTTAGGTTTTGTTTGTTTTGCCCCCATTGAGCAATATTCCAGCTATATGACAGGGTCTGTAAAATAATCACCTCTAGATCAGACAATCCAGTGATTAACATCATTGGTTCCTTGGTTCTATGTCAAACCAAGTGGACACAATCTCATTCAAATCAGACCTCGGTACTCGCTACCGCTAAACAAAGATAGGAAGACATCCCATACGGGGGTCGTGTCAGAACAACCTTTCAACTGACCAATCAGAGCGGCGCTTACCTGGTTATGAAAGTGACAGTCGGAATGTGATTTCTAATCATGCAACCTTGAAAACTTTAACAAAGGGTATTCCAAACGATAGTTGCGGGTTTAACAACTGAATCCATACAATCTAGGCCATCTATAAGCCATTCCAGAATGTTCTTTTGTTCAGGTTTCAAATTTGTAATCGAGAATTTGTCAAAAATATGTTTCGAAGCGTAGTCCCCCATTTGAAATTAGTGACGTAAAGCACAAGAAAACTGGTCATTCCACTGGTCGGTAAATGTTCACGCAAGGTTGGCCTGACATGATCCCTAATGGGATGTCCTCAGATCTTTGTTTAGCGGTAGCGAGAACTAAGATCTGATTTTAATGAGATTGAAGTGGACAGGTCTTTCATCTGGAGTTCAGTTCATGTCAAGGGAAGACAACTCTTAACATTCTTAAAGGAATTATGATCTTCCAGTGACCTTTCTTTCATGGTTTGGCCAGTTCCACCACTGTATATACAGTCTTTATAAAATAACCCATGGTGGAACCAGGGTGTCATGGGGATAATGTGGTCCCAATACATGACCTGGTTGATTGTGTGTCATCATACCTGGACCTTGAACCTTTGCTTTTGCTATCTTCCACTCGCTCAGACTTGATTATTTACCAGTCATCATGACACAGCTATTATATTATTGACTGTGACATAAACAATGTTGACTCACTCACTCACCCTGAAGCAGTCCTGAAAGCAAGAGTACATACACTCTAGCCTGATGAATCTTATGTGGCCCTCTTTTGTCCAAAACATCATAACAAAATGTCACTTAAAAAACTCACACCACAAGGAGAGGTGGCGTGAAATGGACATCACGTGGGTGATAGGTGCATGCATGCATGGGTGGATGCGTGGGTGTGTGCGTGTGTGCATGTGTACGTGCGAGCACTAGTCCGGACTAATGAAAAGTTAATAGTGCTAGCCCACTGAGATACGCAGTTTAACACAAATGCCCCACTCAGACACAGTGTACTGACTCCAAACCAACCAGTCCTTCTTTTAGCCCCATGTCAGGCAGGGTAACAACAAGTACCATCTTTTTTGGGTATGACGCAGCCAGTGATCGGACCCTGGACTTTCCACTCTCTGGGCGGGAGCTCTACCAGAAGACCATGGAGGGACATACTTAGGGCACGACATTATTATCCTAGGTAACCGATCAGTTAGCATTCCTAAGTTCTGATACAGTTTTTTTTAATAGAGTGGGTGTGCAGATTTCGAAAAAGGAACAAAAAAGAATGGAAATCACTCTGATTTAATCGGGTAATAATTTGCATTTATAAGCCCAAACAGTTAGTCAATAAGTTATTTTTTATGAAAACGTGTCAGCAAAATGATTTATTCATGTTTTTCAATACCTCAATATGGTTGGTTGGTTGGTTTGTTGTTTAACGCCGCACTCAGCAATATTCCAGCTATATGACGGCGGTCTGTAAATAATCGAGTCTGGAACAGACAATCCAGTGATTGATATCATGAGCATCGATCCACGCAATTGAGATCGATGACATGCATCAACCAAGTCAGCGAGCCTGACCACCCTATCCCGTTAGTCGCCTTTAACGACAAGCATAGTCACCTTTTACGGCAAGCATGGGTTGCTGAAGACCTATTCTTCCCCGGAATCTTCATGGGTCACCTCAATATGATAAGTATGCTTCATAGTAGGGTGACGTGCCCCCCCTTCAATCTTCTCTACATCAGCATATGATGCCCGGGGCAATCTGGCTAGGTGTCCACATTACCACATCCAGCTACTGGGGATGAGATTAGGGGATGGAGGCCCAGTCATCTTTGGCAATGCAATGTGCACCCCCTTGGCAATACAGAAACCTATGATTGTGGGTTTGAATCCAAGATACATTCTGATCATGTTTCTAGGTTTGTCAGCACCATACCAGTGTTTGATGGTTTTGACTAAACTGGTAAAAGCCTAAGACCTGCATCTTTCTTTCTTTCCTCACACATCAAGCTGACACACTGCGATATAACTGAAAATATTGTTCAAAGGGGCATAAAACCCAACTCATACTACTGGGGACCATTTTCTGTGGCCAAGAGACACCATCTTTCAGTATTGAGCAGACACTGAAGCCAAAAACACCCTCAAGTTTGGCTACTCATGTCAGTGTTATTTTGTTTGTTTGTTTTTTAATGCCGCACTCAGCAATATTCAACCTATATGACGGCGGTCTGTAAATAATGAGTCTGGACCAGACAATCCAGTCATTGACATCATGAGCATCAATCCACGCAATTGGGATACAATGACATATAGCAAACCAAGTCAGCGAGTCTGACCACTATATCCCGTTAGTCGCCTCTTATGACAAGCATAGTCGCCTTTATGGCAAGTATGGGTTGCTGAAGACCTATTCTACCCCGGACCTTCACGGGTCCATGTCAGTGTTAACATTGGCTTGTTACCTGTGCTTATATACACTGGACCTTGTGGCGCCACAAGGAAAACAATACAATTATTTATGTTAATGTGATCTAAAAAAATAAAAGTGAAAATGGAAACTTTAAAAATATTTATTTAGATAATGTTTTAACTTTTTATACATTGAGTTATCAGACATACAAGCAGACTTTAACAGAACCAAAATGAATGTTAATGACTAAAATGTTCAAATACATACATTAGGTATAATCTGATGTTTCTAAAAGATCTCAAAATAATCCAATAGCCACTTGCAGTGTTCAAGTTCCCTGGTGGATGTTTTGAGACATGTTGCTGTTGACGCGAAGAAGACTCCTCCAGAACATCCAGTCATCACCTCATCCTGACAAGTTCCCTGGTAGCTGCTTTGAGACACACGTTGAAGTTGACATGCAGATGACTCCTCCAGAACCTTCGGACGCGGCACCAGGTTGCGATGGGGAAACAGGGGCTGCCAATTCCGTGGAACACACGGGCTATAGATCTCCCTGTGAGGTTGTGCTCCTGTCCATACAAAGTGATGAACTGACGTGCATCCACGATCACCTGATCAAGATCTCGGGGACACAGGATCTGAAGAGACATAGGAATACACTAACCATGTGTTTAGAGAGTGAGTGAGTTGGGTTTTACACCGCTTTTAACAGTATTCCAGTTATATTGCAGCGAGTCAGCTTAATGTTGGAGGAAAGCCCGAAGTGATGCAGGTCTCTGAAGTTTACCACTTCGGTGAATCCCACAAGCATGGGTATGGTGCTGACAAACCTAGAAACATAATCGGGGCGAACCGGGATTCGATCCCACAATCATAGGTTTCTGGCGTGTGCAAGGGACTCAACTCTGCAAAGTGAATCGCAGCGCCTTAGACGATTGGGCCACCTGTGCCCCCGATGTGTTTAGAGAATCTTACTGATTGTCTTTTGATATCAAATCTATTGAGGCTTAAGAATCTGGAAACTTACTATTCAAATCATGTAAAAAAAAAGAAACCAAACCAAAATTCAGACCTGGCTTAGTTTGATTGAGTCTGCAAATTTTAATACAAAACACAACCCAGAAGCTGGCTTACTCTTTCACATGTAACCAAAAGCTAATGTCAACTGAACAATGACCTCCACCTTCCACAGCAGCATCCCTCATCTCAATCACATTCCTTCTCAAGGTAGCCAGCCATCAACTACTTCATATCAATTGCATCTTATTCCTAAAACAAGGCTTACATTACTGTGCAATTTTTGGCATCACAGGGTTTTTCGACATGTACGTCCTCACTGGTAGTCATGACACTTATGCTGTGTAAGGGACTTCCACTACTTAGGTCATGACTTGTTTAGGTCATGTAACCTTACATCTTACAACCTTGGGGGAGGACTTCATGGACTGCTTCTATTCCTGAACCTTCACCTACCTGCCTAATACATTAATTCTTCTGAAAATCTGAACTAAACTTGATCAATATTGCCTTTTTTCTCATCATGTTAATTACTGACTTTGCTTTCAACAAGACTAACGTCAGTATTCCTACCTCGTGGTGTCGCGCCCTTACTTCCAACATTTGAACGAGCTATTTGCAAGCCATATGTCAGCATCTCCCTCGAAGTCTGAACTCTAACTTTGCTGTCAGCATCACGTATACCAATATTTCATGTCCTTTTGAACTTTTACTCCAACCTTTGACCTTCCTCTAACCTAGCTATCTGACATGCTGCTGATGTCTTACCATCACCCTTTGACCTACCCAAACTTCTGACCTTGAACCTGTAGCCTACCTGGTCAGGCTTCTGACCTTGAACCAGTGACCTACCTTGTCAGACTTCTGACCTTTAACCAGTGACCTACCTGGTCCGACTTCTGACTTTCAACGTTTGACCTACCCCCTTTGACATTGTCTGACGTCTGACCTTCAACCTGTGACCTACCCGGTCCGACTTCTGATCTTTAACCAGTGACCTACCTTGTCTGACTTCTGATCTTCAACCTGTGATCTACCCGGTCCGACTTCTGACCTTAAACCAGTGACCAACACGGTCTGAATTCTGACCTTCAACCTTTGACCTACCCCCTTTGACCTACCCAAACTTCTGACCTTCAACCTGTAACCTACCTGGTCAGACTCCTTACCTTTAACCAGTGACCTACCTTGTCTGACTTCTGACCTTCAACCTGTGACCTACTTTGTCTGACTTCTGAACTTCAACCTGTGACCTACCCGGTCCGACTTCTCACCTTAAACCAGTGACCTACCTTGTCTGACTTCTGACCTTAACCTGTGACCTACCCGGTCCGACTTCTCACCTTCAACCAGTGACCTACCTTGTCTGACTTTTGACCTTCAACCTGTGACCTACCTGGTCAGACTCGGATTCCTCTTCCTCCATCCTACTCAGTGCTGACTTCTTATCCTCAAAGAAATTCTCCATCAACTGTCTGAGCTTGTCACTCTTGTTAATGTTGGCCTCGTCCGCACACATCCAGTAGCTCTTGTGGGCACAACTGTACATAACAAGAGAGTAAGTCAATTGACGTTGTTTGACGCCGCAATCAGCAATATTCCAACTAGATCAAAATTGCCCATAAATATCACCATCTGTACCAGACATATCTGTGGATGATACTGTGAGCAATGACCAACGCTGCTGGGTTACGATGGCACGCAATCAGCCATGACACTGAGTACTTCAGTTTGGCCATCCCTATTTTTTTTATGTTTCTCATCACCAGCCTCAACCAGCACAATAGCAGGAGGGTGAAATTAAAAAAAAAAAAAAAAATTTAAAAAAAAATGTTTTTCATGAATTGTGTTACTTATTTTATGAAATTTTAAAGTGAAGAACACCTTGCAACAGCCCACAAATTCATTTATGTTGTTGATCGAGTCGCTTTCCTTTGGAAGCAAATTTTTAGTAAATATAGCTGAAAAAAGATCAAACTGACCTGTTTTTTCAGTGTGCAATTGTAGGATATTTTTCTTATCACATCAGGGCATAAATTTTCACAGTGGCGGTAAAATTGAGATGAGAAATCTTTTTATTTTTTCACATCAGAATGAAAATTCAGGGCTGGTGGAGATGGAAAACATGGAAAAAAATACCAACAACCTTATATCATAGCATGGCATCTTATTATGTGAGGAAACCAAAAGTGACATTTTGATGAAACCCATGTGTGAGTGAGTGAGTGAGTGAGTGAGTTGAGTTTAACGCTGCTTTAAACAGTATTCCATTTCATGGCATGTCAGTTTGATGTGGGAGGCTCAGCCCAAATTGATGCAGGTCTTAGATGTCACCTCTTTCATAAAACCCACGAGCATGGGTATGTTGCTGACAAATCTAGAAGCAATTTCAAATGATTTCAGTACCGGTATTCGTTTTTACCTTCTGAGTGAGTTGTAAAGCAGATTGAGCTGGTAGAGTTCAGTCCCTTCTTGACGCGTAACTCTCTTGTGTAGAAAATCCACAATGTTATCCATTTCCTCCTGATTCAGATCACCAGGGGAACGCAGGTGGAACGCCAGTTCTGAGAACTCCACCAGCACACCAGACTTAGATGTTATCTGAGCCCCTGGGAACAGGAAGAAATATTTTTTTTAAATGAGTGAGTGAGTGAGTGCAATGAGTTTAATGCTGCTTTGAACACTCTGTTATATCTAGGCATGTCTGTTTCATGTAGGAGTGAAGTTTAAGGCTTAAAAAAATAAAAGAACAGGTTCTCAGGCAATGAAATATAGTGCAAGCTGGCAGTGTTTTTTTTGCTTGTTCAAACTAGTAACAAAATAAACTGTTGTGTTCCATCAACCTGGGAAGAACCTCCCTACATAAACAAGCATACAAACTCCTATTGCCGTCATTACCATAACTAGATATGCACTTTAAAGCAGTGTGCATGTAAAGGGAAGTAACTGCGGGCTATAATGAATCGCATTGTGTATAAGTATTGTGATTTTTATATTTTTTTTAAAATGGAAATAATAACGAAACATACGGGCAGACTTTATGATGATGTCGGCAGTGCCTGAGAACCAAGAATATTTTTTTAGCCTAATGCTGACAAGCCAAGGGTTATAATCAGGGCACATCTCGGAATTGAACCATGATCACTGGATCCTGACATACCTGAGGGACACAACTCTGCAGAGAGAATTGCAACCTCTGAAATAACAGGTCTGAAAGTCTAAATTCCTTATAATGCAAATCATAGTGAGCAACATTGTGACTCCACCCATCTGTACTCTAAATGTAATGATTTGAAAAAATGACAGTGAACATTATTTTATCAGTAATACTCCCTCCTCAAACACCAGTTTTAGGGTCAATAACTCCATCATCACATTCACAAAAAACACATGTGTAGTCAACTGCTATATAGTGATATTGAAAAGGTTTTCATCCTTTGAACGGTGTGAAACTAAATCATGATATCGAAAGGATGATACACTGTCCTTAAACTTTCTGAATGCACGTGAAATGGATCACATGAACAAACAAGCATCAAGAACACCACCCAGCTGCCAATTCTGGTTGAATGAACAAATAGACATACTGTTGAATTTCACCAAATGTATGCTGAACAAAAATGATCATGAAGATATTATGGGATATTTTTATGCAATTGTGTGCTTAGTCTTAACAAGAAGGAAAATATCCTAAAAAATCTTCAAGATCCCAAATGTTTCAGTATATCAGTAAGAAACAGTAGCGACTTTTTAAAGGCTTGAAATGCATGCATGGCATCAAATCACTTTGTGACTGCTGTTCAATGAAACATGAAAAGTTATACTTGTGAGTTGTGACATCAGAAGACAACAAAATCCAAGCTAGTGAATGCCGACGATGAATGTGGTCACTTGAAGATTAGCTTCTCATTGCAGCTTGAATTTGTTTGTTTGTTAAGCGCCGCACTCAGCAATATTCCAGCTATTTGACGGCAGCCTGTAAATAATCGAATCGGGACCAGACAATCCAGTGATTGACATTATGAGCATTGATCCACGCAATTGGTATACGATGACATGCATCAACCAAGTCAGCGAGCCTGACCACCTGATCCAGTTAGTCGCCCGCAGTTAGAAAGTGGTCATTTAGTTCCCATCACCTGGGAGATAAATGTATTTTTGCAAGAGTATTTTTCGCAAACATGTTGAGGCCTGTGTCCTCTTGGGAATTTTAGTGTGCTATGAAGAAAAATACTTATGATCCATTTTCAAACTCACTGTTTGTTTGTTGTTTAACACCGCACTCAGCAATATCCAGTGATATATCTATGCAATAGGGATACAAAGACATGCATCAAACCAGTCAGTGAGTCTGACAACCTGATCCTGTTAGTCTCCCCTTACAACAAGCATGTGTTTCAAGAATTTGTACCCTGATAATTAAATTGTAATAGCCACTTTGACAGGTATGTCAGTCATGTCAAGGAATGTCATCCTTAATAGCGACAAAAAATATTTCCATGATCTTAAGAAACCTGTGCTGAGCAGAGTCCATTTGTACAATTCCAAATGTGTTTATGAATCAATATTGTGTAGTGATGACTGACTGACTGAGTATGGTTTTACACGCTTTTAGCAATATTCCAGCAATATCAGGGCGGGGGACACCAGAAATGGGCTTCACACATTGTACCCATGTCGGGAATCGAACCAGGGTCTTCGGCGTGACGAGCGAACGCTTTAACCACTAGGCTACCCGACCGCCCCTGTGTAGTGATGATACCACATGTTCACGAAAAGGTTAGTGTATCTTGCCCCAAAGGCTTCCGGATGTCTGATGCAATTCCGTTTAGATTTGTCCTATGATTCCATATTTTTTTCTCCAGTGAACATTTGACTTGTGACAGGTGTCACCGGTGGTGCAGGATACGCTCACCCTTTTGCAAACACCTGGTTAACTGATAATGGGATCAATCGCTACACTCCTGACCCGTGAAGATCCGGGTTAGAATAGGTCTTCAGCATGCTTGCCGTAAAAGGCGACTATGCTTGTCGTAAAAGGCGACTAACGGGATCAGGTGGTCAGGCTCGCTGACTTGGTTGATGCATGTTATTGATCCCAATTGTGTGGATCGATGCTCATGATATCAATCACTGGATTGTTTGGTCCAGACTTGATTATTTACAGACCGCCGTCATATAGCTGGAATATTGCTGAGTGCGGCGTTAAACAAGCAACCAACCAACGTTACACTCCTACTAACAAGTCAATTCAGAGGACAGTCCTAAGTTTAGCTCTAAGCTCTGACAGCCCTGGCAGGATTTGGCAGGACATATTTCTGACAGGAATTGTAGGGTACAGATTCCCAGTGACCGACCAGTATCCTAAACAACCCTGACACACATTAAAGAAGCAGAACTTCATCTCAGCTCAAACACCATGACAACACAACATAACAATGATTATCAAAAGCTTCATTCTGTCAAAGGCCTTTGGTTTGCTTTTAAGAACCATCTATCAATTCCTCAACTTCTTGGCTTGTCACACCAAAGGCAATTACTGTTGGGTCAATTCGAAGGAAGGATACAACCGGCAGACACCTTTGTAATCTCCATCAAAGATGTCAGAAAGCTACATTACAAATTCAACAATTTTCGGTATTCATATGCAGGTTATTTAAAGTGGGTACAACCTGTCAATGAAGTTGAAATATTTTTCAGGAAATTATATTCCAGTAATTTCATTCCATTTTTCCAAGAAAAGACTGATGTAAATACACAAGATGAGAAACTAGGTGTTATCAAGAGTGAGTGTGTCGGGTTTATTGCCGCTTTTAACAATATTCTAGCAATATCACGGTGTGCCAGCTTAATGTTGGAGGAAAGCCCGAAGTGATGCAGATCTCAGACGTTTACCACTTCGGTGAAACCCACGAACACGGGTATGGTGCTGACAAACCTAGAAACATTATCGAGGCGAACCGGGATTCGAACCCACAATCATAGGTTAATGGCATATCCAAGGGACGCAACTCTGCACAGCCAATCACGGCGTCTTAGATGACTGGGCTGGTGTTATCAAGAACAAGTGCATGTCAATAGTGAGTTCAACGCCTCCTTTGAACATCGTCCCACTCATATCGCAGCATGTCAGCTTGATGTGTGAAGGAGGTTAAAAGTGATGCAGCACTTAGACCTTTACCACTTTGTTTCAACTAACATCTAGTCTCTGAAATGAACATATTTTAACAAAAACAACAGTTGTCAAATTATAGTTATAAAACATAATAAAAAGGATCCCAGAGACTTTCTTCATTTTCAGATGATACTGCAGTAATCTAGACTTGCCAAACATTATAGACTTGCATGGGGTGTATTGAATATATTTGTTTCTGGATCTGTATGACAGTCTACACGTTGTTGAATATACAGGTCTATTGCTGACAAACCTAGGAGCATAATCCGCGTAAACAGAAGTCAAACGAGTTTCCAATACCAAAAGGCAATGGAGATTATACGAATACATGATTTTTGCATGATTGGAGTATAAAGGAAACAGCTGTAGATTTGAATCAAAAAAGGGGATTTAATAATAAATGAACCAAAAATAGATACTGTATATTCCAAATGATGGCAGGTGAATATAATTTCCATGCATTGAAATCATCATGGAATAGATTCCAAGTAGCTTTCAAAACAGTGTCCAATGTTCAAGAGCAATAAAGATAACATGAATATTGCATGTGCTTTGTCTGATGTAGGCAGACAGGGAACAGGTGTTGGCCTGGATCAATATGGAGACTGAATAAACAATATAAAAAAAATGAAATAAATATTGTTAGTCACAAATGCTGGCATGTCATATTTGGTATCTAACAATAATGACTGAACATATCTTTGCATTTCATATTATATATTTATAGAACAATAGTTATCATTGTTAATAATTCTAAGAACACTACCTCTATTACATCTCTGCCATAAATCCTGTATTTTGGCTTCAGTCACACTGACAAAAACTTTCAGATTGTCTTGAGGACTTGAAAATCAGAAATGTGTCAAGAATCAGTCAAATATGTGAGATCTTCATTCAAATTACCATGACATTTGCTGATCTTGATTGTGATAATGATGTCATTTCTAATCTATTTCTGCTTAATAACTTCATCTCGGATTTTGTGACCTTAATACTGGTGATGACGTCACTTCCGGTATGTCACTTCCCCTTTTCCATGTAATGATGTCTCTCTAGGTCTATTTCTACCCCAAGACGTTATTTCCTGATTAGATGGACCCTGTTCGGCTATATCTGGTGCTGACGTCACTTCCGGTATGTCACTTCCCCTTTTCCATGTAATGATGTCTCTATAGGTCTATTTCTACCCCAAGACGTTATTTCCTGATTAGATGGACCCTGTTCGGCTATATCTGGTGCTGACGTCACCTCCGGTAAGGGTCACGCTTCTGGTGCTGACGTCACGTCCGGTCTAATGGAGACAGTTGGTATTCAAGGTGCTACTAATCCATCCTTCACCTAATAGACAGAACAATCAAGGGTGATACTGCTGGTGTCTGATCCCCCCCCTTTTTCTTTATAGAAGAGGTAAAACTATTGCTAGACGATAGTTTGCTCTGCAACAACCAGACCAAGGGAACATATGTCCTGTAAGTCTGGCGACACATCACACAAGTAAAAGATGGAGAAGGTGTTTTGTGAGGCCCATTGACAGTTAGAAACTACTTGCTCTCCTGAGACATGTCCATGAAGCAAGACTCTTGGCTAGGGCTCTCTGATTTCGTGAGCTGAGCTTGATCCGAGACGTGACGTGGAATTCTGAGCCTGTGTATAACTTGAGGCAACTGTAGCTTTTAGCTAGCCTGCTATTGTAGCCTTGGTGATGTCCTTGTTTGAATTAGTCTTACAAGGTAAGAAGAGTCTCTTTCGATGGCGTCTATGTGGGTCTGTTGCCGCAAGATAGAACTTGAGAGCTCTGATGGGACATAAGAGTCTGTCTGGGTGATCCTCTGTTGGTCCTAATGCAGGAATTGTACAGTGTCCATGGCCCAACAGTCCCATAATGGTAGATTGATTCTTGGCTATGAAGTCTGGGAGCGATCTTAGAGTGATTGAGGTCAAATGTTGATAATGGGTGAGACTAGAATAGTCTAAGGCAGCGTGCGTGCGTGGTTAGAGAGATAGCGTACTGAAATACCATGCTGCAGTGTAACATGAAAAACCCACACAGGCACAGTATACAGACTCCGAGCCAACCAGTCCTAGTGTTAGCCCCTTAATGCCGAGTGCCAAACAGGGTAACAACAAGTACCATTGTTTAATGTCTTCAAGTATGACGCTGCCGGGGATCAAACCCCGGACATTCCGCTCTCCGGGCAGATGCTCAACCATTAGTCCCTGGAGGCTGTCGATTTGCAAAGGAAGAGATTGAAGTCTCATTGCCACCAGGCAGACAGCAATCACCCACAACATAAGCCCACATTGACGATGTCCAAGTGAGCTAAAAGTAAATGTACATTCAAAAGAAACAGGCAGACAAATTCATTTAACTGAGTGCATCAAAATATACTCACTCATGTTTAAAATTTGTAATTTGCCACAAAAACAACTGGATATATTTAAAAAGCTTTTTGGTATTTGTAATATAAAATAAATTTTTGTGCATAAAAATGTTGGATGCATAAATAGTTGGCAACTGCTTATTGGAGTTTGACTATTGGAACTTCATTTCATCCACTTGTGACCAGAGATAAATCGAGATTACTGGCAACTTTCACTTATCGAAAGTCTAAATTCTAAATTCAGGCAGGGAACAGCCTATATATAGTTGCACAAATCTAGTTCACTTGCAATTCAATTATAATTTAATAAATTTAGTTTTAAATATTAAATGGAAAAAAATATCTAAAAAAATTGATGAAGGTATAAATAGTGTTGCATAAACTATTGTGAAAGAGACTGGTTTTATGGCCGTGAAACTGATGTCCACTAGTGTATGAATGACACGATTTACACTAGAAATGATGTAATCAACTCAGCAATGAATACTATACACGGATACGTTGAAGTCCCACAGAACCAAGTCACGATCATGTTGTGTGGTTTGGTTCAGCATGACGTCTTGCCTTGATTGGTTTGGAAAATTACAATTACCAGGATGTTAGAATCACTTCATCGTGGCTTGATTCGATATGGCTTCAATTCGGTATCCATATATGGTAACAACATGTTGACTGACAATATGTCTCCTGTTGCATTGTTCATCAGTCGGCCATTTTGACTTTATACACTGCAAGTGAATGTATGACCATTCTCACTCTGAGTGTGGGATATAGGTCACAAAGTCATCTGAAATAGAGTCAAAATCCTACAAGGTAGGAGAGTGATAAAAAAGGGTAATAATTTATTTGCACTCTATGAAAATTATTGTAGTCAATTTGCTTAAAACAGATTAACCTCATTTTGAAATAGCGGCAGTGAGAACTATATAAGGTCTGATTTTCATGAGATTGAATTTGCCTGAACCAGAACCCATATTGTTTCCATGTAAAGTTTCATTTCACAAACTTCCCTTTAAACATAAATCCATTATGTTATTCATTTCTCAGTTACGTCCATACTTTCAACTTTAGTGCATGCTCAATCAGATTCTGTGTTAGCACTGGTCCCCAGCAACCTATGCTTGTCATAAGTGGCATTTAAATGAATTGGTTAGTCAGTGTCAGTGATTTGGTTGACAATCTCATTAAAATAAGATCTTTTACTCTGACATGATACCTCTCTGAATGGAGATCTGAGGACACCTCCATGAGGTCACATCAGGTGAACTCTCCCATCAGCCAATATTTGTCCAGGATTCTAATTCTCATTACAAATGAGCAAAGCATTCACACAACCATATCTTATTTCTGCACCTCAAAAAACGAACATAATCAGAGAGTTCAAAATACAAAAAGTAAAGCTTCACTATTTCAGTGTGGTAGGTATTTAATACATCGTATCGTTTCTGAGCGTCCATGGCTCCTACACCCAAGAGGGTGGCATCAAGGGATAATTTTGTTCTGTGATGTTTTTGTTTTGCAAACATTGAAATTTCCCAATAGAGATGGTAAAGAAATGAAGAAAACATTTTAGAAACTGATTCCCCCAAGAACCCACAATTCCATTTCTTTAGATTATGTTGTCAAAGTAAGCTAAGGGTTCACCTGACACGACCTGTTTGAGGTGTCATCAAATGTTCACACAGAGAGTAAATTAATGAGATTACCATACCTCCATGTCAGAATATAAGAAATAAATTTTTGAGAGTGAGAATAAATCTCTTATACCCTGCCACGAAGAAAACAGGCTGCACATGGACTTCTCAGTGGGATAGTAAATCCCGCTTCAAAGCAACATGCCCCATGCTTTTTCCGAGTCAATGAAAGTCACGAGACATAGCACAAATTAACCTCAGCTCAATCAAACAGCTGTTTTCTATCAATTCTGAAGTTGTTTTAAAAGCAGATTAAAATATGTCGGTCAGATAAATTCCTCTGGCGTCTGGCTCGTGGTATAAAGCCTAACGCGGAACGCATTAAACCCCATGTATCCATCATGATCCTGCTACAACTTCTATTGTCCATGACTAAGTAGCATGTTGTTCATAATATCAACCACTAGTTTGTCTTGTCCTGACTCAATTATTTACTAGTCACTGTCATACACCTGGATTAATCAAGACTCCAGTGTTAAAACATTCTGCTCACTCATGTCACAGAACATACCAACATCTGGTGCTATTATTAAATCATTACTATAAATTTCAAATATCAAGTACATCTGTTGGCAAAGTCAGTATAATTTCATTTTTGGAAGCTGTATACAAAGCAACAGCTTAGGGCATCTTCATCAGTCATGACGCCCATCCTCACTCCACACCCACCCTTCCCAAGTTAGGAATCCTGACTCGCCTTCTGAACACGTTTTACCACCATCTTCTCCACCATCTTCATCAGTCATGACGTCCATCCTCCCTCCACACCCACCCTTCCCAAGTTAGGAATCCTGACCTGCCTTCTGAGAAGGTTTTACCCCCAAATCCCAAAGTGTCACCTTGTCCAGCCCAGTTCCACTGCAGCAGCTTGACCTCTCTCTTGACCGGCCCTGAGTCCCATCCCATGGTGTCGCTGACCTCCACAATAGGGAACTCTACACTGTTGGCGTTGGAGAAGGACTTGCCCTCCATCTTCTGTCTGGCAATAGCCACTGCCACAGGGGGGCACTGAAACAGGCAAAATATTCCAATAGTTACAGTACAAGGCCATTCCAATGGGATCTTGGCGCTATGATGATCGCAATATGTGAAAATGTCAACGCCAGATAAAAAGCAGTCTTGATTATCTGCTGAAACAGATTTCATTGTTCTACTGGGCGTAAATAGTGGCAAAATCACAATGGAAATTACATGAATGGATCACTGCATAACAAGTTTGTTGCATGATGCTGCGCAGCATTAACTCAATACTCACCATAGGGGTTTTATGATCACGCTAAGATATCTTTTTGGAATGGTCCAGGAAGAGAACTAAATGACAGTTTGTGGTTCAGGATTCATAGTTTAACATTGACCTAAGATGGTAGTTGTGCTAAGATATCTTTGTGGAATAGTCCAGGAAGAGAACTCGATGACAGTTTGCGGTTTAAATTAATTGTATCCATGAACTTCTTGAATACACTGAAATCTTTTTACAACATTTGAGTTGCCTTTTATGCCATGACCCATTCAAGTGGGTGATTGAGTTAAGTCTCCACTTTGGGTATAATTTCAATCCCCACAAAGACTTGATCCACATTTAAGGATCATAATCAAGTCTGGATTCGAACCACAAACAATGAATCCTTGTACTATAATGGAAAGTATCTCAGTAAGGCAAGTTGCTGTAGTAAATGGTCCACCAATGATCCGGTGAGACAGAGACACATCTGGGATTCGAACCACAAACAATGAATCCTTCAGGGTTTTACAAGCCGCACAAGTGTGCCTCCAGTACACAAACATGTAGAGAATGGAAGCAGAAACAGAATACACATGCATCTCCTGGGACTCACAAAAATATACATTGTATCTACAGCCCATAAAGCGCAGTGATCGATGTCATTTCATCCATCAATCATGGCCCCTGTCCACATGATCTTTGATTCATTCCAGGTTCTGATGAATTTGTCAAAATGTACAGTACATGATACCATTTTATTACTTTACAGGACCCTCATATTGCCTGCAGGGACCCTTAAAATTAATTATTAAGCTTCCTGGACCCGCACTTTTGTAAGTCAAGGTAAAACCCTTGGCCCCGTTCCTCAAAGCGATCTTAGCACTATGATCGTAAGCCTATGTTAAAGTAGAGACTTACGATAAAGTTAGCGCTAAGATCACTTTGAGGAATGGGACCCTGGATCCTAGTACTGTAATGGAAATAACTCCACAGCATGGTCCACTGCATGGTCCCTCTGTAAGGTAGGTATCTGAATGCTGCTGTAAGGTAGGTATCTGCATGCTGCTGTAAGGTGGTATCTGCATGCTGCTGTAAGGTAGGTATCTGCATGCTGCTGTAAGGTAGGTATCTGCATGCTGCTGTAAGGTAGGTATCTGCAAGCTGCTGTAAGGTAGGTATCTGCATGCTGCTGTAAGGTGGTATCTGCATGCTGCTGTAAGGTAGGTATCTGCATGCTGCTGTAAGGTAGGTATCTGCATGCTGCTGTAAGGTAGGTATCTGCATGCTGCTGTAAGGTAGGTATCTGCAAGCTGCTGTAAGGTAGGTATCTGCATGCTGCTGTAAGGTAGGTAGGTATCTGCATGCTGCTGTAAGGTGGTATCTGCATGCTGCTGTAAGGTAGGTATCTGCATGCTGCTGTAAGGTAGGTATCTGCATGCTGCTGTAAGGTAGGTAGGTATCTGCATGCTGCTGTAAGGTAGGTATCTGCATGCTGCTGTAAGGTAGGTATCTGCATGCTGCTGTAAGGTAGGTATCTGCATGCTGCTGTAAGGTAGGTATCTGCATGCTGCTGTAAGGTAGGTATCTGCATGCTGCTGTAAGGTAGGTATCTGCATGCTGCTGTAAGGTAGGTATCTGCATGCTGCTGTAAGGTAGGTATCTGCATGCTGCTGTAAGGTAGGTATCTGCATGCTGCTGTAAGGTAGGTATCTGCATGCTGCTGTAAGGTAGGTATCTGCATGCTGCTGTAAGGTAGGTATCTGCATGCTGCTGTAAGGTAGGTATCTGCATGCTGCTGTAAGGTAGGTATCTGCATGCTGCTGTAAGGTAGGTATCTGCATGCTGCTGTAAGGTAGGTAGGTATCTGCATGCTGCTGTAAGGTAGGTATCTGCATGCTGCTGTAAGGTAGGTATCTGCATGCTGCTGTAAGGTAGGTATCTGCATGCTGCTGTAAGGTAGGTATCTGCATGCTGCTGTAAGGTAGGTATCTGCATGCTGCTGTAAGGTAGGTATCTGCATGCTGCTGTAAGGTGGTATCTGCATGCTGCTGTAAGGTGGTATCTGCATGCTGCTGTAAGGTAGGTATCTGCATGCTGCTGTAAGGTGGTATCTGCATGCTGCTGTAAGGTGGTATCTGCATGCTGCTGTAAGGTAGGTATCTGCATGCTGCTGTAAGGTAGGTATCTGCATGCTGCTGTAAGGTAGGTATCTGCATGCTGCTGTAAGGTAGGTATCTGCATGCTGCTGTAAGGTAGGTAGGTATCTGCATGCTGCTGTAAGGTAGGTATCTGCATGCTGCTGTAAGGTGGTATCTGCATGCTGCTGTAAGGTAGGTATCTGCATGCTGCTGTAAGGTAGGTATCTGCATGCTGCTGTAAGGTAGGTATCTGCATGCTGCTGTAAGGTAGGTAGGTATCTGCATGCTGCTGTAAGGTAGGTAGGTATCTGCATGCTGCTGTAAGGTAGGTATCTGCATGCTGCTGTAAGGTAGGTATCTGCATGCTGCTGTAAGGTAGGTAGGTATCTGCATGCTGCTGTAAGGTAGGTATCTGCATGCTGCTGTAAGGTAGGTATCTGCATGCTGCTGTAAGGTGGTATCTGCATGCTGCTGTAAGGTGGTATCTGCATGCTGCTGTAAGGTGGTATCTGCATGGTCCCTCTGTAAGGTAGGTATCTGCATGCTGCTGTAAGGTAGGTATCTGCATGCTGCTGTAAGGTGGTATCTGCATGCTGCTGTAAGGTGGTATCTGCATGCTGCTGTAAGGTAGGTATCTGCATGCTGCTGTAAGGTAGGTATCTGCATGCTGCTGTAAGGTGGTATCTGCATGCTGCTGTAAGGTAGGTATCTGCATGCTGCTGTAAGGTAGGTATCTGCAAGCTGCTGTAAGGTAGGTATCTGCATGCTGCTGTAAGGTGGTATCTGCATGCTGCTGTAAGGTGGTATCTGCATGCTGCTGTAAGGTAGGTATCTGCAAGCTGCTGTAAGGTAGGTATCTGCATGCTGCTGTAAGGTGGTATCTGCATGCTGCTGTAAGGTGGTATCTGCATGCTGCTGTAAGGTGGTATCTGCATGCTGCTGTAAGGTAGGTATCTGCATGCTGCTGTAAGGTGGTATCTGCATGCTGCTGTAAGGTAGGTATCTGCATGCTGATGTAAGGTAGGTATCTGCATGCTGCTGTAAGGTAGGTATCTGCATGCTGCTGTAAGGTAGGTATCTGCATGCTGCTGTAAGGTAGGTATCTGCATGCTGCTGTAAGGTAGGTATCTGCATGCTGCTGTAAGGTAGGTATCTGCATGCTGATGTAAGGTAGGTATCTGCATGCTGCTGTAAGGTAGGTATCTGCATGCTGATGTAAGGTAGGTATCTGCATGCTGCTGTAAGGTAGGTATCTGCATGCTGCTGTAAGGTAGGTATCTGCATGCTGCTGTAAGGTAGGTATCTGCATGCTGATGTAAGGTAGGTATCTGCATGCTGCTGTAAGGTAGGTATCTGCATGCTGCTGTAAGGTAGGTATCTGCATGCTGCTGTAAGGTAGGTATCTGCATGCTGCTGTAAGGTAGGTATCTGCATGCTGCTGTAAGGTAGGTATCTGCATGCTGCTGTAAGGTAGGTATCTGCATGCTGCTGTAAGGTAGGTAGGTATCTGCATGCTGCTGTAAGGTAGGTATCTGCATGCTGCTGTAAGGTAGGTATCTGCATGCTGCTGTAAGGTGGTATCTGCATGCTGCTGTAAGGTGGTATCTGCATGCTGCTGTAAGGTGGTATCTGCATGGTCCCTCTGTAAGGTAGGTATCTGCATGCTGCTGTAAGGTAGGTATCTGCATGCTGCTGTAAGGTGGTATCTGCATGCTGCTGTAAGGTGGTATCTGCATGCTGCTGTAAGGTAGGTATCTGCATGCTGCTGTAAGGTAGGTATCTGCATGCTGCTGTAAGGTGGTATCTGCATGCTGCTGTAAGGTAGGTATCTGCATGCTGCTGTAAGGTAGGTATCTGCAAGCTGCTGTAAGGTAGGTATCTGCATGCTGCTGTAAGGTGGTATCTGCATGCTGCTGTAAGGTGGTATCTGCATGCTGCTGTAAGGTAGGTATCTGCAAGCTGCTGTAAGGTAGGTATCTGCATGCTGCTGTAAGGTGGTATCTGCATGCTGCTGTAAGGTGGTATCTGCATGCTGCTGTAAGGTGGTATCTGCATGCTGCTGTAAGGTAGGTATCTGCATGCTGCTGTAAGGTGGTATCTGCATGCTGCTGTAAGGTAGGTATCTGCATGCTGATGTAAGGTAGGTATCTGCATGCTGCTGTAAGGTAGGTATCTGCATGCTGCTGTAAGGTAGGTATCTGCATGCTGCTGTAAGGTAGGTATCTGCATGCTGCTGTAAGGTAGGTATCTGCATGCTGCTGTAAGGTAGGTATCTGCATGCTGATGTAAGGTAGGTATCTGCATGCTGCTGTAAGGTAGGTATCTGCATGCTGATGTAAGGTAGGTATCTGCATGCTGCTGTAAGGTAGGTATCTGCATGCTGCTGTAAGGTAGGTATCTGCATGCTGCTGTAAGGTAGGTATCTGCATGCTGATGTAAGGTAGGTATCTGCATGCTGCTGTAAGGTAGGTATCTGCATGCTGATGTAAGGTAGGTATCTGCAAGCTGCTGTAAGGTAGGTATCTGCATGCTGCTGTACTCACCTTCTTGGACACAGCCTGCAGCTGTGGTGGGCCTCCGTAACACAGAACCTTACACGTGGCATACACCGGCTGTAGGTTCTCCAGACAGTTCTCGGGGACCAGCTCAAGGTAGCACAGCAGGGTGCCAATTCCTGCACGGCAAGATCAGGGTGAGTGAGTGAATGGAATAGGTTTTATTCAAAACTGAACAAAGTCTTCGGCCTTCACTACACTTCCGTTAAAATATTTTCCTGTTTGTTTGTTGTTTAATGCCATGATGACATCCTGTAAATCATTGAGTCTGTTTCATTGAAAATATTAATTTAGAAATACATAATGGATCAACACAGACATTGACTCCTCAAGATTATGGCTTATTTGTTGTTTTATCTCTTACTCCGCAATGTTCCAGATAAATGAAGACAGTCTGTAAATAATCAGGACCCGATACCAATTGATTGATATCATAATCAGTGCACCACGTAGTCGGCAGGCTCAATGTCACACAATCAATCAAGTCACTGAGACTGATTAATCCCCCAGATTATTGGGGACCTATTCCAACCCAAAATTGATAGCAATTAAGGGCACTTTGTTCGGACCAAGTTTCATTCAAGCTTTTCAAAACTTTCTTTGTCTGTCTGATTTGTCATGATGTATATCAAGCAAGCAACTAATGCCCCTACACACACAGAGATAATGCCTCAGTTTTACAGATGCCATAGAGTCACCTAGATTGTAGACTAACACTTCGTCTTTGAAAACACATATTTTTCAAAGAAACAAGCACTTTTTAAGTGAAAAGGAGCCCCCATTGAGATGGAAGACTCAGAATCTGAACCTGTGGAAAATCTAGACTTGCTTCATTTAGGACAAAAGCATTATAGTAAGGGCTGGGCAGAAGGGGAAATAATATGGTTCAAGGACTGTGAGATAGACTACCTAGAATGCAAAAAGGATGTGCAGCTAACTTTGATGACAATGTGTGCAAAAGTTTCTATGGCTTCAAAAGAAGATCAGGCCCGTGAAGGTCCGGGGTAGAATATAGGTCTTCAGCAACCCATGCTTGCCGTAAAAGGTGACAATGGTTGTCGTAAGAGGTAACTAACAGGATCGGGTTGTCAGGCTCGCTGACTTTGTTGATGCATGTCATCGATCCCAATTTGTTTGGATCGATGCTCATGATATTAATCACTGGATTGTCTGGTCCAGATTTGATTATTTACAGACTGACATCATATAGCTGGAATATTGCTGAGTGCGGCGTAAAACAACAAAACCAACAACCAACAAACCAACCAACCAATCAAAAGAAGATGCAATACATGGCCATTGTATTCACATGAAGAAGTAGAGCCTTGTTTGTATCTCACAATCAACTGCCCATTTTAGCTTGTTCCAAGAACATCTAACAGGTTGTAAACAATTCTTATAGGAGGCAGACTTTTTTAAATGTGAGAATGAAGATATGATGAATAATTTATTTAATATGATCACCTATTTTAATGATCTGGTCTTCGGTTCAGAAAATAACCTCATAAAGCATAGGAGTTACCTAAGTCACAGCACAAAGACAAGTTGGTGATAGGCCTGGGCTTTTGGGCCTGTTCTTATGAAAACTGACCAGGAGCAAGGGATGTGTGAGGGAATACAAAGTGACTCAGCTGAATCTGGTATTTGAACCTACTGGCAGCTGATCCTGGCATGAATAAGGGGACATAACTCTGATACATATTGTTGTGCCTTAGACCACTTGGCCACGTGTGCCCCAGTAATTACCTGAAATCAGTTCTAAACAAGACTAACCTTCCTCTCGAATATCCAGATCAGTGACCGTTCTGTCAATCGGCAATGCCCTCTCGTGGCCGGGACATATTCGAGATGGTAATGTCACATTTTCTTTTTGATTGAGATCCTCATCTGTCTGAATAAGAAAACAAATACAGAAACATCAATATCAAGCACAAAACATTGTTATTTAAAACACAGTCATCTTGCAAAATTTCCATTTTCAAAGACATCATATGGTCACATCAAAGATGCACAATGCTCCTACGTCTCATGCCTATTTCAGATCATCCTAATGTACTAATTTGAGCCATCTAGGAGAGTATCAATCGATTAAAACATTGATGCATCGCAATAGATCATTGCAGGATGGCAATATATCAGTGAGAAGTTAAAACATCAACGGTTGAGACTGATGCTATGTGCACTATCCACAGAATGGATAGACTAATAATACAAAAATAGAAGATATTAATACTGTCAATCATTACTTTATTATTTCTCTGAATACAAAATACACATTGAATGAATGGACACAACACATGGGTATCCATTCAGAAATAGGTCATATTTCGTAATCAGACAATAATGGGAAGAAAACAACTCTCACTCCTCCACAACCTGAACCTCGAGCTCCCAAGTAATCTGCTTGGGGAAGGCATCGTGGCATGGCTTTGTCATCATTTTGAACATCTATGTTGCAAGGCACTAACCCTTGACAGTAATCTTCACCATAATCCTCCCACGCATGACATTATTTCTACATAAATAACTTTAAGTGGTTCCCTGGCATTTGATTGGCTAAGCAAGCAAATCTTTTTATGTTTATGTTTCTATAAACCCAGAAGCAATTAGGCCAGATGCACACTAATGGACTACCAATTCTTGAATGGCTGACAACAGAGGGGGTGGGGCTTGTGTTATGTTATTGTTATGATCGTTGTCACTGGTTTCGTATCACTGACTACATATTTTTAATATCGATGATTCAAAAAGCAGCCTTTGAAGTTATTCTTGTTGACATGTCCAAGAATAAAGTCAAGGTCTAGACACTGTGGGTTTTTACAAACTTCATAATAACCTGTAAGTTTGCTTAAGTCAGTATTTATAAGCATTATAACAATCTGTGTGCGTGCGTGCATGTATGCGTACGTGTGTGCATGCGTGCATGCGTGCGTGCGTGCGTGCCTGCGTGAGTGTGCATGTGTTGGTGTGGGTGTGGGTGTGGGTGTGGGTGTGGGAGTGTGGGTGCAGTATTCTGGACTAATGCTGATTTTATAGTGCTATTCCACTGAGATACCATGCTGCAGTTTAACATGAATTCCCCACTCAGACATGCACAAATCCAATCAAACCCAGACCTTCTGCTCTCCGGGAAGATGCTCTACCACAAGACCAAAAAGGCGGTCAGGTCTTTACAAACCTCTAGCAGTAATATAGTACCTGCATTAACCTTATAAAGATATGAAACCTTCCTGTATACTTCATGGTATTTCATTATCAAGCAAGCTCACTACCAATTCAGCCATTGAGGCCTTGCGGAATGATATTGAAGTCATACTCAGGAAAGGTTTGTTACAAAATACATTTGTTTTTATCATACTGTGCTATCATATCTGAAGCATTTAAAAAGCAAGAAGAAAGAAATCATGAATTTGTTTTAAAGAAATAGCTGCTCATCTCAATTTGGTTACGAGAAACTTGAGTTGCAAGAGTGACTAGGATGAGTCTACTACTGTCTAGGGGACAAACTATGTAACTTTTGTATTTGATTTTGTTCAGTATATGACACATTTTCTCAATATGTTCTGTCATATTTGATCATGGTTGCGAGCTAAATAAAACATTTTATTTTTCAGTTATCCTTTTGATAATCAAGAATAAAACCTCAAACTTTACATTCAGGTCTTACTTTCCCTTGTCCATCTTCCCTGGAATTTACATTCCTGACCCTGACCACTGTCATGTTTTATCCTACACATAAAACAAATAGAATATATATTAAAAATACACATCGCCCAAACCTAATGTCATGGTAAATAGTCTTGCAGAATTGAACCCCAGACAAGAAAACAGAATAATACAATCTGCCTCTCATTTCACTGGCAAAAAACAACATTATTTCCAAGTACAACAATTCCTGCAAATTAGAACAGATGTTCTCCAAGTACCTAGTCACAGACACTGTCTTGTGTGGCATTCATCACTGTCCACTGGCACCACCTAACATTTACCTTTGTGCATGGGATAATTGTCTCCAAACGGATGTCAAGCGATTGTAATTTGGTCAGCACAGAAATGTCCTATTTGGATAATAATGAGACTTCAGACTGCTGCCCCCATGTCCTTTACAAGCAAACACCTACTCTGAATCAGCTCATTGACTCTGAAACCTCAAAGAGTTCAATGTGAAAACAGGAAATTACAGAGCAGTGTCCAAGTTCCATGTAGGAAAAGAAATCCAAATTCCTTTTAAGTTTCTAAAACATACTCCTCTCGTCTTACAAAACTTTGTGAAAATTGTAGACATCCTCAAAAATGAGAACAAAATACTACTACCATTGGTTGGTTTTGTTGACAAAAAAAGGACACATCAGACGAATGGAGGAGGTACATTATCAGCAGTAGTTTTTATATGGTGAAACACCCATGATCAGGGTGAAGAGACACAAAGTTCTCTGGAAAGTGAGTGAGTGAGTTATAGAGTGAGTGAGTGAGTGAGTGAGTGAGTGAGTGAGTGAGGTGATGTTGAGTGAGTGAGTGCAGTATATAAATGTATAATATTTTTATAAATCAGTAACACTGTCAACATGGTCCAACCATGTCAAATAATTTATTTTATTATTGTTTCACTGAATATGATAAACAATACATCAAATGATGACCTGTTAGTGTATTCATGAATAAATATTCATATTCGTTACCCTATATTATTGACACATATCATAGAGTGAGCAACACTCCAACCAGTATTTCAAATATAATACTGTGTGTCAGCAATGGGACATTCACTAAAACATTATCATCACTAAGTGTGTCACAAGTAAATGACACAGAGAAGCCAATCAACCTGTAAAGATTCACAAGAACAGTTCCCCAGGTACCAGTCCCAATGCACAGGGACAGCCTCCGTGGTCTAGTGGTAGAGCGTCGGCCCGGGGTTCGATCCCCGGCCGCGTCATACCAAAAGACGTTAAAAGATGGTACTTGTTGTTACCCTGTCTGGCGCTCAGCATTAAGGGGATAAAACAAGGACTGGTCGGCTCGGAGTCAGTATACTGTGTCTGAGTGGGGTATTCATGTTAAACTGCGGCATGGTATCTCAGTGAGCTAGCACTATAAATCGGCATCAGTCCAGACTAGTACAAGCAGCCACACAAACACACACATGCATGCAGGTCGCTATATAAGTGGAATAATCTTGGACGCGACGTTAAACCCCATTTCACCTCACCACCTCACCAATGCACAGGAGTTCTGGGTCAAACTGAGGCAGGAAATGACCACCAGCATTGTCTCACCAGACTGAGACACGGAGACTAATTTACTGAGATAGAGACAAAGAGACCAAGAAATAGAGACACACAAAAAGACTGAAAGAAAGACCCACAGAGGCGGACATGAAACCAACCCTTACACTCTTCAAAAAGAGAAACCGACAGGTAGTATGTAGTTCATTGAACCTGACTACACAAAAAATCAGGTATATAAATTGGATATATGTTATTGGAAAATGTTGGTAGCTTGATATTCGACAAACGGTGCATCCAAACGTGGCCATTGTCAATTGTCTTAAACGACATTGTTTTCACACTTATTCAGAAATGTCATGGAAGAAAACAGTAAATCAAAATGTATGCGCAAAGTTATGGCATTCATAACTCGTGGTAGTGGCTATAAAAAGGCAAGCAAAAGCCAATAATTTGTCATTCAATTGTCAACATTTTTCAAGTTAAAAAATGTCAGAACATTGCCATAGGATGTATCCAAAGAGGGGAAATGCACGCCACTTCAACGTCCACCACAGCACCATTTGCCACCTTTGTGACTGATACACACAGTTCAATTCGACTGCAGACCGTCCAAGAACTGGCTGATCAAGAGTTACCACCCCTGCACAGGATCTCTACATTAGACTGTTCCACCTACGTTATCGCAATGCCACAGCTACGGAAACTGCAGGACACAGTCCTGGTTTGAGGAGGGTATCGGACCAGACTGTCAGGAACCATCTTCTCAAATTCTTCAACCTCACCTTCTTCCAATCATTGACCACCAGAGAGAGCTGTTTCAACAGGACAATACTGAACCACAAACAGCTCGTGTCACAGCAGACTACCTTCATAATGCCAACATCAACGACTTGCCCTGGCCATCGGGGTCTCCAGATCTCAACCCAATCAAACACGTCTGGGATGAACTCGATCGATGTGTACATCAACGTCAGAACACGCCGCAGACACTCCCACAACTGGCCAACGCATTACAAGCAGAATGGCGCAGAATGGCACAGAATGGCGCAGGACAGGACAGAATTCGCACACTTATCCAGTCAGTGCCGAGGAGATGCAGAGCCGTGCTTGCTGCCTGGGGCGGTCACATGAGATACTGAGTTCAGCGCCACCTTGTGGCCTTATGTGACATGACAAAGAACAGTTTTCAAAGCCCTTGTACAATGACAACATGTGAATATCGAGCTCCAAAATTTCATATTTGTATCTATGATATTAAATTAAATATATCTATTTTATTAGGTTAAATAAATTTACTAAAAATCTACCTGTGCGTTTCTTTTTTTGAAGAGTGTATATTGTTTTCCTCTCTAAATTTTGCTTCCTTTCTCATTTTTCGTGACTAAGAAACTTAATAAATACATAAATATGTATATGTATGAATTCGGCCAACATTCATAACTAATCATCAGAATATTGCCAGAAAATGACGTACCAAAGTTCCAATATGAGATATTTAACAAGTATGTGGAGATTTGTTTTGTCATATTACCTAAAAACTGATCACAGTCTCGGAATGAATATTTCCCACAAAGCCTTTAGATCTCAGCTATAATAGTCACCAGTACAAAACTCTTGTCTAACATCATCCAAGGGCCACTTTGAGAGCAGCCCTATGAATGCAATACATTACTTGCTACACTAAAAACACACTGACTTGGCACCATATCGTTTTTATACCACAGCATCAACAACAGCAATTACATCTACACCATCACACTTCAACATCGTCTGCATCCTGGAATTACTGTTGTGTTTGTCGTAACATTTTTTACTATTGACACTGCTTAGGCTGCTACCAATCCCTTAGACTTAATTAGAGAACTGCTGACTTTTGATGCCAAGATCTATTATCCGCCCAGGCTTTTAGGGTAATGTGGCACTGATTTATACTTCTTTCAAAGGAGAGGAACAGGTGCTTTACTTGTTATTGGTTCAGTCTCTCGGTATGAAGACAGACTCTCTGGTGGGACAATATGAGCCACTAGGACATCATGGTGAAGACAGTTGGGTGTAACAGAGCTTTGAACAGGTGAGTGAGTGAGTGAGTGAATGAGTGAGTGAGTGAGTGAGTGAGTGAGTGAGTGAGTGAGATGATGTTGAGTGTAGTATATAAATGTATAATATTATAATAAATCAGTAACACTGTCAACATGATCAAACCATGTCAAATAATTTATTTTGTTATTGTTTCACTAAATATAATAAATAATACAACTGATGACCTGTAAGTATATTCATGAATAAATATTCATATTCGTTACCCTATATTCGTGATACATATCATATCGGCCTCATAGCATATTCGTTGCAGCCCTAGTGTAGAATAGCATCACCAATGAAAAAGGAAAATATGTTTTAGTCTCATAAACAAATAGAGGAGACTAGATCTCTTGTTGTTTGAAAATGTGTTCTAACTTATCCTCAGGATACAGATTTGCAGTACTAAAGTAAAACTAAAGGTTTGGTGAAGTTTTTGCTGTAGAAACAGCCAGCACAACACGTACCATGGTGACACCATGCAGGGTCAAAGACCGCCTCCGTGGTCTTGTGGTAGAGCGTCCGCCCGGATAGCGGAAGGTCCGGGGTTCGATCCCCGGCCGCGTCATACCAAAAGACATTAAAAGATGGTACTTGTTGTTACCCTGTCTGGCGCTCGGCATTAAGGGGCTAAAACAAGGACTGGTCGGCTCGGAGTGGGGTATTCATGTTAAACTGCGGCATGGTATCTCAGTGAGCTAGCACTATAAATCGGCATCAGTCCGGACTAGTACAAGCAGCCACACAAACACACACACGTACATGCACGTCGCAATATAAGTGCAATAATCTTGGACGCGACGTTAAACCCAATTTCACCTCACACCATGCAGGATCAATCGATCACTGGAACACTGCAATGATCAAAGTACTGATTGTCTGAAAGTAGGGTCTTCACAAAGGGTTGAATCTATAACAACAAGAAGTGTTTGAGAACTGTGATCCTTCATGGGTTGTACAAACACCATAAAGAAGCCGAATGGAGATTTGATTGCTCATAGATTGAAGGAAAATCACAGATAACTTGTAACCTTGGCACATGATAGGTGTTCTTGATACCCTGTCTATAATTATTGCGAGGTAGTGATATGGCAGCATGCTGGCATTTAACACAGGCAGATGAGAGCTCAAGAACTGACTGTTCTAAGTCACGAATACCATTTCTAATCATATCTCCATCACTTCATCTGAATGTTGACTGAATCGGTTGTGACTTGGTATTTGAGTAATTGAATGAACTCTCACGCATCAGCATTATCTGTGCCGTGATGCTGGTGTACAGATGGTATATCAAAGAGTGATCCGTCTTATCAAGCTTTCAGGACAACGTGATGCATCTTTTTTAAATACGTGGAATTTGCAGTAGGTTTTACACTGGTATCCCTGAATCACCAAAGGTGACCAACCAGCCGACTGACACAGGTTTAGGAAAGGTCAATGTATTTAAGTATTAACTTCAATTTGTTTTCGCATTTATGGAGTTAAAAATGAACAAAACACTGCCCATTCTGTGTAAATCCGCACAGTACATTCATGCAAAGTGTGCACACCGGTTTCTATGTTCAGAAATTCAGAAACAATGATGTCAAGTCTTAATATGATAAAGCAGTCTGTGAAGTTATTATTGTTTACAATTACTCATAGGAATGGAACTTAATTATTAAATGCAAAAGTTCCATTTGTATGAATCCTATGACAGGAAATTTAAAGGCAGGAACTCCTCAGTAAAACATATAAAAATAACACTTCCAACAAATTTCTCACAAAAATTTACTTGGGTCCGAAATATCCAGTAAAGTATTTGTGAATTGTTTGATATGACCACACGACTCTAAAGTCTTCATAGCCAGCTCATCAACATTCAAATCTCGGCCATAACGCTTTTGGGGTCACTTACAATTAGAGTAACCTCCCTTTGGAACAGACAAAATTAAAGCTGCGTAAAATCTTTGAACAGCAACACATTCATACACTGTAGGCTGTATTTGGCAGAATAAAATGTAATTGAATTGGTTTAAACGTTCACTGTCCTAAAACAATATAAACGTATATATGTCACCAAGCAAAACAGTATCATGTCAACGGACAAGTTCCCATTGGGTGACCATCTTCGGTTATCCAGTGTATAATACATGTATCTCCAATCTATCATGATCAATACCCTGTACCCAGTCACCACTATTATTACTGTGACGTCACCACCTCCAGCTTCTTAATCGCTAACACAAAACAACACAACTAACTTCTCTCACTAATGACCTTGAAATAAACAACCAATCAAAATGCCTCTCATAAACGTGCCTGCATCACTTCTTCGGGCTTTCCTCCCACATTAAGCTGACACGCAGTGATATAATTGGAATACTCTTAAAAGCAGCGTTAAACCCAACTCACTCACTCACTCACTTACTCTTAAACGTGAGATTGGCATGGACGTACATTCATAGCTGCAGCCTCATCGAAGCAAGCCATCGCTACGTTTAAATATATTACAAGACTATTAAAATTATTTTGTAGTTGGAAAAGATGTTTCCTGAGTACAAAGATGGAATCCAAATGCAATACGATGTTCAGGGTGTATCTGCAACAACATGCCATAGCAATGACCTGTAACAAAAGTTACATTTTGGATAACATTTTCTGAGCAAAGTACAGATTCTAGTACTTTTTGGGTTGAGTCCCATCCAGAATTCGAACCTTCAATTCCAGAGTTAGTTACCAAATTGCTAGCACACAAAGTCAGCGATTAACCCACTCAGCCACCAAGGCTTCCACAAATTGAAAATCTGACAACTGATTGTCTAGATCACATACTTTGTGTACTCCTCTGACAAGTGTAAACTGGCATTGCTCCCATGGCCGAAAGCTATGATCACAGAAATGCCATTTCGAAAGTGGTCAAATGTCACAAATACTGCTTAAATAAAGAACACTGTAATTTGATTGGATGTCTATTTTTGGTGCTGTCATTCAAACCGGGCTAAAAAACAAACTGAGTTGGAGAACGAGCCCCAGGTGTACATCATAATCTCATGGAGACATTTTGTTTTGGGATCGATGACATGCATCAACCAAGTCAGCGAACCCGACCACCCGATCCCATCAATCGCCTCTTCCGACAAAACTGGATCATCGAAGATGCTGAACGACTAGTTGAAACTCCTCCCTTGACCTGGTGGCAAATCCCCAGACGATGATGAGTGGGAGGATGGAGTGACTGGTAGAGTTTATTAAGATCACACATCCTGTACGTCATGTAAAATAACAATGCTTATCAGAACTGACTTCACTTGGTGTGAGTTAACTGAATATGAGAGGAACCTACTGTAGAAACAACAGAGTCACCTGTGTCAGTCATCCTTGCTAATTGGCTCATCCGTGATGTAGATGTGTCAAACAGGAGTTGAAGTAAAGTCATAGGCTGAATTCCCCCATGAACATTGAAGTAGTTTATGTCATTTCTGAAATACAGTCTATGTGGTCACGTGACCCCCTCATCCAATATACAAGACACGAGCACCCTCCAACAAAGTGTTTGTTTCTTTGTTTGTTTGTTGTTTATTGTCGCACTCAGCAATATTCCAGCTATATGACGGTGGTTTGAAATAATCAAGTCTGGATCTGACAATCCAGTGATTGACATCATGAGCATCAATCCATGCAAATGGGATACGATGACATGCACCAGCCAAGTCAGCAAGCCTGACCAACTGATCCCGTTAGTCGCCTCTTACGAAAAGCATAGTCGCCTTTTACGGCAAGCATGGGTTGCTGTAGACCTATTCTACCCCGGATCTTCACAGCATTTTCATCTGAAGCAAAACATACTTGTGTTAGTTTCCACCACTGGGGTTGTTTATACTGTAGTATAAGTATTCATTATTGACAACATCTGGTCAATACCAATTCAAAGTTTGGCATGTCTGTAGTTCTACTCTGGGTTTCCTTATTATTGATATTAGATATTGATGCGACCACCCATTCGGACGAGAGGAAAAAGTATTCCGCTTAACTGCATGTCTAATAACTGGGGTGTCTCACCAATCTGACGTAACCTAACACATGCTAGACACGATTAGCTCTAATTGTAAACAATCTAAAAATGTTTGGATTTTAAAGACAAATCTAAATATGTGTAGCATACTGCTGTAAATCAATAGGATGAATATATGATTGTGTCCTGAAGACTTCTGTTTCAACAGTTCATATAAGTTTATTTCATCAATAAAAAATTATACATCAAATATGCTGGTTCAAGTTTTTTATATAAAAAATACATTTTCCAAGAAAAAGCTTGAAAAAAGTAATTGGAAACGATGGAAAAGAAGAATTTTTCAACCACAAAAAATACATTGGTCTTTCATAAAAACATATTAAGGTTCTACTACACCAAATCAGAACCAGTTTGGACAGTGCAGTTTTCGTAGGGAGCCTTCAGTGCAGACCAGAGATATCTGCAGGCTGTGATTGAAGGATATTCTGTAAGATTTTTATGTCTTTCAAATGTACATCCATCCAGTTATTAAAACTGACCATGTTTTTCTATATTTAGTACTGTCTTTTTCAACATGATGCCTTTACTGAATGTGACCAGAGCTATTTTCAAGTAGGTGACATTTGGTGCGAAACTGGGGGTGGTGTGTTTAGCTTCCGGTACTCGGAAAAGGAGCTGGCTAAGCTAGTCATTTTTTTATTTTTTTTTGCTGCTCTAAGGCCAAACTGTGCACACACGTACAGGTAATAGCTGTTGAATGCTTAGTTATTTTTAAAAAAATCATAACGTTACTATAGAAGTCTATGGGAAAACATTTGGTTGTGTGTAACCTTAAGGGTCAATATCTGGTTTTGTAGCTATAGCTGAAATATATCTAGTCTCCGTACATAATCCCAGAATATCCAATGGTCGGTCCCAAAACAATCAAATCTTATTTTGATATTGACAGTACACCAGGGATTCAGAAACCGGCAATATACCCATGGCTTTTATTTCAGGACCTCAAAGCCTTCGAGGAAGAAGCACTTGTATCGCTATGACATGACACTTATAAAAATGTAAGTGTCAAATCCATGAAAGCCATCACACTCCAATACTTTACCATAGAGTACTGACCGACAGTCACAGGGCTGGAATCATTGTGTGTAGCAGGAACCATGGGTAAGCATTAGGGCTGGGACGAGTCCGAATTTACTACCCGGGTACCCACCCCACTATTACCCGACTCTACCCGGGTACCCACTGTAGGTCTCAAGAGATAGGTACAAAATGTCCGACTGAGAAAACAATTTTTTTACCACAGCACTTGCAAAATGTATTTAGATACATGTATTAAACGATCTGGTCATGCATACACTGAAGTTGACTTAAGTTATATCTTTATTCAACCATATGAAAAGTCAGGAGAAGGGGTGTATAGTCAGAAAGACTGAGTATGGTTTTACGCCGCTTTTAGCAATATTCCAGCAATATCACGGCGGGGGACACCAGAAATGGGCTTCACACATTGTACCCATGTC
This sequence comes from Haliotis rufescens, assembly GCF_023055435.1. Classification (NCBI taxonomy): domain Eukaryota; kingdom Metazoa; phylum Mollusca; class Gastropoda; order Lepetellida; family Haliotidae; genus Haliotis; species Haliotis rufescens. The sequence goes on from NW_025963857.1 coordinate 4,158,839, forward strand.
GGTAATCGAATCCGGGTCTGCGGCGTGACGAGCGAACGCTTTAACCACTAGGCTACCCAACCGCCCCTTAGTCAGAAAGAAATGCGAACATTAGTGAATTTAAGTGTAACATAGAGTTCAAGATAACTTTTGTCATTAAACTATATATCACATGACTAACCATGGGTCCGGGTGATGAGTCCTACTCACTACCCACCCGTACCCGAGTTACCCTTCCCAGCCCTAGTAAGCATGTCCATCTCACACAATCTTAGATGTGTGACTTGAATTCTTGGGCCATTGGTAAAATAAGAAGTTGTACAGACATGCTTGTTCCAGCTACTGACTGAGTATGGTTTTACGCCGCTTTTAGCAATATTCCAGCAATATCACGGCGGGGGACACCAGAAATGGGCTTCACACATTGTACCCATGTCGGGAATCGAACCCGGGTCTTCGGCGTGACGAGCGAACGCTTTAACCACTAGGCTACCCAACCGCCCCTTTGTTCCAGCTAGGGAGTTGGGGTAGCCTAGTGGTAAAAACAAACACCCAGGTTCGATTCCCCACATTGGTACAATGTGTGAAACCCATTTATGGTGTCCCCTGCTGTGATACTGCTGGAATATTGCTAAAAGCAGCATAAAGCCATTCTCAGCCACTCACTCCTGCCCAACAAATTTCATCTTCTTTAAATTTAATGTTTGTTGTTTAACACTGCACCCCTGACTGACAACTGACTGATGGATGGACAAATGAATGGATGGAGGGAGGATTGAGTGTGGGAGTGAGTGAGGAGGGAGTGTGAGATGGTGGAAGGGCAAATTGGTGCTTGATCTGAGGTGATAGACAACTCTATTGAATTATGTGTTAATTATCCATGGATGTGGGCTCAACCTAATACTGTATGTCAACATTCACCAGACAGATTGGAACACCTCCGTCAACAAAAACAACATCAAGCACCACTAACATGTTGATTCAAGATGGCCGCTAATCACTGTAAGCTTATTTCCTTTTATGTGGACAATGGAGAGGGCCTTAAAGTGACAGCAGATCATCTGGATTGTGGAGACGGCTTACCCCGGTGTAACACCAAGCTCAGTGACTGTTGTTTCTAGCCAAACTACTACACCACGAGTGAGTTGGGGAGTTTGAGTGAGTGAGTGAGTGAGTGAGTGAGTGAGTGAGTGAGTGAGTGAGTGAGTGAGTGAGTGAGTGAGTGAGTGAGTGAGTGAGTGAGTGAGTGAGTGAGTGAGTGAGTGAGTGAGTGAGTGAGTGAGTGAGTGAGTGAGTGAGTGAGTGAGTGAGTGAGTGAGTGAGTGAGTGAGTGAGTGAGTGAGTGAGTGAGTGAGTGAGTGAGTGAGTGAGTGAGTGAGTGAGTGAGTGAGTGAGTGAGTGAGTGAGTGAGTGAGTGAGTGAGTGAGTGAGTGAGTGAGTGAGTGAGTGAGTGAGTGAGTGAGTGAGTGAGTGAGTGAGTGAGTGAGTGAGTGAGTGAGTGAGTGAGTGAGTGAGTGAGTGAGTGAGTGAGTGAGTGAGTGAGTGAGTGAGTGAGTGAGTGAGTGAGTGAGTGAGTGAGTGAGTGAGTGAGTGAGTGAGTGAGTGAGTGAGTGAGTGAGTGAGTGAGTGAGTGAGTGAGTGAGTGAGTGAGTGAGTGAGTGAGTGAGTGAGTGAGTGAGTGAGTGAGTGAGTGAGTGAGTGAGTGAGTGAGTGAGTGAGTGAGTGAGTGAGTGAGTGAGTGAGTGAGTGAGTGAGTGAGTGAGTGAGTGAGTGAGTGAGTGAGTGAGTGAGTGAGTGAGTGAGTGAGTGAGTGAGTGAGTGAGTGAGTGAGTGAGTGAGTGAGTGAGTGAGTGAGTGAGTGAGTGAGTGAGTGAGTGAGTGAGTGAGTGAGTGAGTGAGTGAGTGAGTGCCTGCCTGCCTGCCTGCCTGCCTGCCTGCCTGCCTGCCTGCCTGCCTGCCTGCCTGCCTGCCTGCCTGCCTGCCTGCCTGCCTGCCTGCCTGCCTGCCTGCCTGCCTGCCTGCCTGCCTGCCTGCCTGCCTGCCTGCCTGCCTGCCTGCCTGCCTGCCTGCCTGCCTGCCTGCCTGCCTGCCTGCCTGCCTGCCTGCCTGCCTGCCTGCCTGCCTGCCTGCCTGCCTGCCTGCCTGCCTGCCTGCCTGCCTGCCTGCCTGCCTGCCTGCCTGCCTGCCTGCCTGCCTGCCTGCCTGCCTGCCTGCCTGCCTGCCTGCCTGCCTGCCTGCCTGCCTGCCTGCCTGCCTGCCTGCCTGCCTGCCTGCCTGCCTGCCTGCCTGCCTGCCTGCCTGCCTGCCTGCCTGCCTGCCTGCCTGCCTGCCTGCCTGCCTGCCTGCCTGCCTGCCTGCCTGCCTGCCTGCCTGCCTGCCTGCCTGCCTGCCTGCCTGCCTGCCTGCCTGCCTGCCTGCCTGCCTGCCTGCCTGCCTGCCTGCCTGCCTGCCTGCGTGCGTGCGTGCGTGCGTGCGTGCGTGCGTGCGTGAGTGAGTGAGCAGGAGAGCGGGTAAGCAAGAGGTAAGATGAAGTAAGTTGAAATTAATAGTATTTAAGTATTATCCTTATGTAATGTACCTTTGTTTAAACATATTTATTTTCACAAAAGTGTGAACATTGATTGGTAAACAAGTGAAGCGCTTATGTTAATACCGCTAGGACATAGGACATAGGACATATTACAATGCATACTAAATGAAATTTAGATGTAACAAATAAATTGTACATGCCAATCTAGAGTGAGTGAGTGAGTGAGTGAGTGAGTGAGTGAGTGAGTGAGTGAGTGAGTTGAAATTAATAGTATTTAAGTATTGTCCTTATGTAATGTAACTTAACGCAACATCTACAGCCTGGAGATTGGAGGATCAGTAGTTCGATCCCTTGACATTAAGGGGCTAAAACAAGGACTGGTCGGCTCGGAGTCAGTATACTGTGTCTGAGTGGGGTATTCATGTTAAACTACGACATGGTAGTTCAGTGACCAGCATTATAAAATCAGCATCAGTCTGGACAAGTACAAGTAGCTACACACACACATGCCTGCACGTCGCTACATAAGTACAACAATCTTGAACATGACGTTAAACCCCATTTCACCTCACCACACCTCATATCAGAAGTTATAAAATATAGTACTTGTTACACTACTTGGTACACGATACTAAGGGATAGAACAAGGACTTATTGGCTCGAAATCAGCATACTGCATCTGAGTGTGGTCTGACATCTCAGAGGGCTAGCACTATAATACTACTTTGGTTGGATTTCCCCGTTACTATGAGCGAGTGAGTGAGTGAGTATGGTGGTTTTACACCGCTTTTAGCAATATTCCAGAAATATTATAGTGAAGGACACCAGAAAAAGGATCCACATATTGTATGTACCAACGTGCTGTAAGAGGCGACTATGCTTGTCGTAAGAGGCAACTAAGAAAACTGGGTGGTCAGACTCGCTGACTTGGTTTGATGCATGTCGACGTATCCCAATTGCATAGATTGATGCTCATGATGTCAATCACTGGATTTTCTGGTCCAGACTCGATTATTAACAAACCGCTGTCATTAAGCTGGAATATTGATGAGTGCCGTGTTAAGCAAACAAACATTTCTACACATCAATATACCAGACCATTTATCCAAAGACCTGCCAAGTTGTGAATCCTGGTAAAGACAGTCACCAATACAGACAGCTGCACTGGAACTCCTTCATTGGAACTCAGGAGAGTGAGTAAGTGAGTGAGTGAGGTTTTACGCCGCTTTTAGCAATATTCCAGCAATATCACTGCGGGGGACACCAGAAATGGGCTTCACACATTGTACCCATGTCGGGAATCGAACCCGGGTCTTCGGCGTGACGAGCGAACACTTTAACAACTAGGCTACCCGCCCGCCCTGTAACTCAGGAGGAGGTGCAGGATCATGTGTAAAGTTCACAGCAGCAGAAAGACAATGCACCGTGCCACAGCCTGACTGAACACCTTCAGGAGAGCCCACTACAGCAGTGAGTGTCTTGCAGTGTCCGGCTCACTCCATACGATGAGTCAAGAGTTTTCAGACGGATGGTCATTTCAGATACAGATTAGGCCAGATCTATTCTTGACTGCAAGTATTATGCATGGTATGTTACAATATTACATAAGTGGATGGGCACTGGAAGTTTCCAGGACCATCCTGCAATGAGTGCACTTGACATCAAAGCTTGGCACTGAGTCTGATAGTGCAATGTCCAATTATAGGCCTTCTCCAAGACCTAATCCTAAGCTGGTGCCACTTGTGTTGAAGGGAGACATGATACGGCTGTCAGTGAAATGTGTATTGACATGTCTGGATGAGGACATCAAGAAGGCCATGACAATGGGAGCAAATGACCTTCATACTGGTACAAAGAGAGAGAGAGAGTTTATTCAGTATTGAAGGCCTAGTGGTCAAGAGAACAATTTCTTTCCTATAACATGAGTACGATAGTGGCATGTGGACGTATTATGTAATTTCTAAATATAAAAGTGTATATCTCTAAATAAAACTATCTTTAATACAGATTAACACTTCTGCTTGACGGTAAACTGGCAAATTTCTCTTTAGATAAAAAGCAAAACCTCATAACATTAACATTTTTTTTAGACATCACGGAGGCAAATTTCTGTCTTGATGGACAATGATGAAAATAACAAGGAATTAAACTATCTCTGCTTTTCTCGTAATATGGGCAAACTTGTGCAAAATGATATTCATCTTCTAATTCTAATAAATCACAATTATCACAGAACATTAATTCAGGTTATATTAACTGTTTGCTAAAGTGCTGTTTTTGTACTCTTAAACCATGTGCTAAACATCGAAATTTCGCCAAAACTCTTACAAGATCCTTATCAAAGCATGAGGTTATATAGAGTTCAGTTTCCAATAGTGATTTATATGACGCATAATGGTTCAAGAACACAGAATTGTTAATCTTTTGACTCCAGTTTTGTACAACAATGTGAATACATCTTCTCTTGAATAATTCCATAAAACAATGTATATGCCGACAGTCCTGCGATATCCAGGCATAACCAAAACCAGTTTTAAACAAAAGCATTCTCACATGAGATGCCCAATTAACACTACCATTATCATCTTGTACTTTATGCATTTTATAACAAGCATGTGGAAGTCGATTTGAATTCATGCATATTCTACACCAACATCTTATACATCGGCTGAAATAAATAACACTTAGATGTTAACGGCCATCTTCACCAAGAACTGCATTAGATGATCCTTTATTACTGATTGACAAATATAACTTTAAAAAAGAACTTTGGACTTTTTCTATACTTTCTCTAAATGTAAATCCCCAAATTTCACTTCCATAACAAGCAATCGGAGCTATTTTACTATCAAATATAGAAACAATTATCTTAAATGACAAGTATGGATAGAACTTAGCCAACATAAAAATAGGAAACCATGCTTTCTTGGCCTGTGTCGCTAGGGTTTGACAGGCCTTAGACCATAGAAGACGTGATGAAAAGACGATGCCCAAGTATTTATAATATGTTACCATTTTCATTTCTGTATTTTTATAGTACCATTTATCAACTCGTTTAATAACACCACCATTTCTGAATACAATTATATTTGATTTATCCATATTGACTACCAGACCCCAAGTATCACAAAAAGAATCACAATTTATGCAATTTTCTCTGTAACTCAATTACAGAGTCCGCTACTAAGACAATGTCATCCGCAAACAGCAACAATTTGATTTCATCAATAAACTCATTCACAAAAAAATCCTTTTCTTACACTATTATCTAAATCGGTTGCAAGTTGGTTTATAAAGAATATGAATAACAGAGGGCTTAACATACAGCCCTGTCGGACTCCACTGGAGGTCTGAAATACGTCAGTTCTAAAATTTCCCGAACAAACACAAGCAAAAACATTTTCATACATATTCTTTAAACATTTTGCCATGTATGCCTTTTTATATAAAAGCAGATATAATAACTTAGTTCTATCAACGGAATCAAACACTTCCCGGAAGTCAACAAATGTAGCATAAAAACGATGCTTTGATTTTTGAAGATATTTTTGCGCTAATTATAAAGACTGTAGAACAAAGCTATTATCGCTAGTCAAATGATTGTGTCTGAAACCAGCTTGGGCTTCTGTTAAAACTTCATTTACTTCCAACCACTGCTGTAGTCTACGTTCAATAATGGATGTAAACAATTTCCCCATTACATTAAGCAGTGAAATGCCCATGTAATTATTAGGATCAGACGTGCCTCCCTTCTTGAAAAGCGGCAATATTATTCCAATATTCCATGAAGTGGGGAAAATTCCAGTATCCAAAATAGAATTAAACAAAAGATGTATATATGGAACGACGTGCAAAGCATACTTATAAAACTCCGGTGGCAAACCATCTAATCCTGGAGCTTTCCCTGGTTTTAACGATTTAATGGCCCATCTTACTTCATCTTCAGATATAAAATCCGACAGGATATACGGAGTTAATGCGATCTGTCATATCTTTATTGAAAGTAATCTCCTTTTCCTTACATGTCTTTTTAAAATCACATTTGGACTCGTTTTTGATTTTCGAAGAATATTTAATCGATCATATTTAATTTGTTTTTTGACTGACATTCCTCATATAAAATTTTAACAGTATTCCAGTTTTATCGCGGCGTGTCAGCTTAATGTGGGAGGAAAGCCCGAAGTGATGCAGGTCTCAGACGTTTACCACTTCGGTGAAACCCACGAGCACGGGTATGGTGCTGACAAACCTAGAAATATAATCGGGGCGAACCGGGATTCGAACCCACAATCATAGGTTTCTGGCGTGCCCAAGGTATGCAACTCTGCACAGCGAATCGCGGCGCCTTAGACGACTGGGCCACCCATGCCCCCTTCGCTAGGGGGGAAGAGATGTTGTCTATATAGGACTTATATCCATCCTCGGACCACACATATCTGGGAAGTTTCATTGTAATTAATGTTTCCTGGTCACTCGGTGACGGCTGCTGACTAATAGAATGTAACAATTGACAGGATATGGGCAGGCGGTCAGACTCCGTTCTGCTGTGTTCATATAAATCTTTGATAGCTTTAAAACTGTTTGAAGATGCATAAGAAAATAATCTAACTAGTCCCATTTGGGCCTATGTACGTAAAGCAGCCTTCCAAGTCACCTGGTTTCTTTCTATTCACAATATGAATTCCCCACTGTTTACATATATTTAATAATGACAAACCAAACTTTGTTTTCTTATCTTTTGATTTTCTTCTTTCACAGACCATATCTGTTTCATAACTCTCTCCTAGATCCAGCAATTGAACATCACTTTCATTCTCTAAAATGAAATCATCCTGGGATGCAGTTCGTGCATTAAGGTCCCCCTATAGAACCATATCAATGTCTGTGCCATACTCAGACTTCATACAAGATATCATAGTCTCCAGTTGATCAATTCCGTCATCACCCGCCAGATCGCGGTATAGCGGGGACCCTTCCGGAAGCACATATAGTCCACCCCGGGTGGGGGGTTTCACGTCAGACTCAAGCCTCACAAACACACAGTTATCCCAGTCACTGTGGATTCTTGTCACATACTGAACATAGGTCTTGCGCACATACAGAGCAACTCCCCATGAAAGACGACCAAAGTGCTTAACCCGTTTTGCTGGACAAGCATAACATGTATAGTCTTTAAATAAAAATCTTATTTTTTCAATATCTTGTTGCATTGTATCAGCAAGAAAGAAAATATCAAATTGTTCTAAAAAGAGTGAAAATGACGGAAATTTAGTTTTTGCAAGCAGCCCGTTAATGTTCCAGAAACAGATGTTAAACAACTGAGAGTGGGGGAAAGATAAGCCTAAATTAGAATCTAACTTCCCTTTAAGGATATAGTCATGTTTGTCACTGCTGAGTCCCTAGCTGTCATACTGCCCGTCACGTGGTGACGTTGGTACAAAGGTCATGTATTATGGAATGGAATTTTACTTTTACAAAAATCCATATTTTATGCTTCCAACTTGTTGAGCTGACAAATGCAATCCCTCTCCAAACCCTCTGACTATGTTCTTTAACCGTTCATTGTGGTTTTGGTGTGATACACTGATGTAAGAGATATGACCACTTCAGAAATTCGGAAGAGAATTTATGGATGTCAACTTCTTAATGATGAGGAATTCACCTGATGAAGGAGTAAGCATATTACTCCGAAATGTTGTTCTTCATAATAAAGAAGTTGACATCCATAAATTCTCTTCCTTATGTGTATCACTTCCAAATGCCTTGCAAAGACTTCAGAATTAGTTAATAAAATTAGATCTTATGAGGAGCTGTCGCAGGAATTAAACTCCCTCTCCAAGCCCTATGACTCTATTCTTGAGGTTCATTGAGGTTTCTTTCACTCATGACTGAGAACTATTTTAAAACACATGCTCATAAAACATTATAAAACCTAACATTCATTACAACATGTTGTAATGAGGTGAGGTGAGGTGAGTTGAGGTGAGGTGAGTTGAGGTGAGGTGAGGTGAAATTGGGTTTTACGTAGCGTCCATGATTTTTACACTCATATAGCAACGTGCATGCACATGTGTGAGTGGCTGCTTGTACTAGTCAGGACTGATGCCGATTTATAGTGCTAGCACACTGAGATACCATGCTGCAGTTTAACATGAATACCCCACTCAGACACAGTATACTGACTCCAAGCCAACCAGTCCATGATTTAGCCCCTTAATGCTGAGTGCCAGGCAGGGTAACAACAAGTTCCATCTCTTAACGTCTTTTGGTAAGACACGGACAGGGATTGAACCCCGGACCTTCCGCTCTCCGGGCAGACGCTCTACCACTAGACCACGGAGGCCGTCACACATTGTAATGAAAATGGGCGTTGGGGTAGCCTACTGGTTAAAGCCTTATAGCAACATGCCAAAGACCCGAAAGCCCATTTATGGTGTCCCCTGCCATGATATTGCTAAAAGCAACTATACTCACTCACTGTAATAAATTAGGTAACATAATTAAGATGAGAATTTTTACTACAACACATCTGCAAATTATGTTCTCTGAATGGCATTTGCTATGGAGTTGAATCTTGAGGTCCCATGAAGATTCTGGATTTGAATTGATCCCAGAAACCAATGTTGATCATACTTACTGAATCAGGTGGTCCGACTCAGTGACTTGATTGATTGCATGTAATCGTACGCCAACGACATGACATTCTGTTCATAATATCAGTCACTGGTTTGTCTAGTCCAGACTTGATTATTTACAGGCTGCTGTCATATTGTTGGATATTGCTGATTGCAACATTAACCAACAAATAAACAACTTAATGCTTACCCTTACTCCATATCTGAAGATTATCATGGCACCAGATCGTTGAAATATTCAAGCTTACTCAGATTCAAGGACAGTAACAAAAACATATATGAACATAAAAAACAAACATATTGACAGACTGGTACAAATATTTTGTAAATAATATTTGAGGTTAAGAATGGTAAACATGTATTTTCAACAGAAACCAGACAAACAAGCCACTCCATCAAGACACTGTACATTCCCATTGACTGGGTCATCCCCATCCAAATACCCATGAAAGCAGTATGTGCAGGCAGTATGATCCTGTAGTTTGGTTAAGTGGCTGGAATGGACTGGACACTCCAGAAATCCAGTCATCTCCAAGGTGTTTATCCAGCAAGAATCCAATTAATTTACAACTGGTATTTGTGTGTGACGATTGGGGGTTGTCTCTCAATGATTGTCATATTGATTCCTTGGTACATAAGCACATCTGGTTATTAGAAGTGTTGGTCTTACTGGGCAATACGCGTGAATTTGTTGGTCTGCATTCTTCTTGAGGAAGTACGGATTAGCTCTCCACTCCCTTGAGGAAATGGCCATTAATGAGGAGTATCCCTGTAGAACATATATATTGCCAGAGATTCCTCAATGGTTGCTCTGCATCCGACCAGGGGAAGACGATGAATGGATAACGAGAGAGCTTTCAGAACAATTGCCACAATGAGATGGATTGTGGGGTTTTACGTCCATCCGTCTTTATTTCAAATGTGTGGGAGGTCAGCTTGAAACTGCTGCCATTACTGAAGTGAAAACACTTCCACAATGTCTGTCACACGAACCAGATAAATGACAAGACCACTGACTATCCCATCCAGTCATTAACACAGGACGTTTACCCTTTCCCTTAAAACACAGCATTGCAATAAAAGTGCAGGAAAATCGATTTACCTTGTGAAACACAACTTCAAAGTAAATAACTATTGCCTTGTAAAACAAATCTTCAAACTTCAAACTAAATTAATAAAAATAACCACAAATGTCTATCAGTGTTCTAATCATGCTTGATACATAAGTATCAAACTCTCTGTATTAGTAGACCTGGGAAAGTAAGGGTTAAAACACAGGGAAATGACTAGAAACATTCAAGATTTCATTTTGGAATGTTGAAGGTTAAATATGAGGAGACTTGTTCCTTTCCCCTAAAACTAGCTTTGGGATTCAACATTGAAACAAAAAGTCTAACATGAAGAAGTTGAATTAAACAAATTTAAATTAATATCACTTTTTTGTTTATGTGTGAAATGTTTGTTTAACAAATTGACATAGCAAATGGGTTTGGGAGGCCAAAATTTATAATTTATCATGAAAAAAATTATACATGTATTTGGGAGTCATCCAATGCCTGTACAAGCACAGATAACCTACCTGCACTTGTTAACTACGTGTACCCACGATGAGCCTACTCATGGCGACGCGACATCTCTCATGACCGTCAATTAGACATGCTGTCCTGGCTCTGCCTCTTCAGGACAGCATCACCAGACTGTACAACCACTAACGAACTGACTAACCTTCCTCCCTCATGCTACATCCCTGCTACATCCCCCTGATTGAATATCTCTATGGCAGTATCACTAGTCCCACATAATGCTAATACAGGGATTTTTCCATCAGTTACCAAAATGGCCTATTATGACGAAAGTAGCAACTAAGCTGTTCTGACTGACAAAGTAAGCTAGTTATAGTAATGGTAACATTTTCCGTCTAACACCGAGGTGAGTGTGGGCCAGTAGTACTTCAGTTTGCTTATATGAGGTGCCACAGTTAAGGCCTACAGGAGATAGCTGGGCTTTGACAAAAATTCAATCTCATTAAAATCAGATCTTAGTTCTCGCTATCGCTAAACAAAGATCTGAGGACATCCCATTATGGGTCACGTCTAAACGAAATTTCATCCGACCAATCAAAGCAACGCTTACCAGATCATGAAGGTGACAGTTGAAATGTGTTTTCTAATCATGCAACCTCGAAAAAGTTAACACGGGGTATTCCGAATGACAGGTACGGCCCATACGACTGATTCCGTCAAAATTATTGTCTATCTCTCACTTCCGTGGGATAAACATTTGAACGGATGGGGCGTTGCACCGTACGTGGGAAGCACTGCCATACAATCGCAACCATATATTAGACATTCCGGAATGTTCGTTTGTTCAGTTTTCAAAATTTTAATCGAAAACTGTGTCAACATATTTTTCAAGCGTAATCTGAAATGGAAGTCGCCAGGTTGAAATGAGTGCCGTAAAGCTCGAGAAAACTGCTTTCTAATGGGCTGATGTCAACTTCTCGTTAGTAATTTCAGTGGTCAGTCAAAGTTCGTGAAAGGTCGTTCTGATGTGACCCTAAATGGGATGTTCTCAAATCTTTGTTTAGCGGCAGCGAGAACTTAATCTGATTTAAATGAGATTGACAAAAATTAGAGCCGACATGAAAGAATAATTCATTAAAAGTACCATAAAAAATCTCTGTTGATAGCAGATTCTATTTATGATTCCGACAATATCAGCATGTGTTTATGAATCACTATCAGAAATGGGGAGTGTATCCTGCCCTGCTGGTGGCACCAATCACAAACACATGCAAAGGCAAGTCAACTGTTAACCTGGAAAACACGGGTATCATACAAGTAAATATGGGGAATTGCAACATCATTTTTGTCACTGATGATTCAGCTTTGGAAACGTCCTCTACATGTCCACCATAAAACATTTTCAAAGCCATAGTAAACTGCCTCACTAGCAAACGACCTGTCACCCTGCCTCCCATCCCTGCCCACTCCCACCCTTGCCCACTCCATCCCTTGCCCACTCCCACCCTTGCCCACTCCCATCCTTGCCCACTCCCATCCTTGCCCACTCCCACCCTTGCCAACTCCCATCCTTGCCCTCTCCAACCCTTGCCCACTCCCATCCTTGCCCACTCCCATCCTTGCCCACTCCCACCCTTGCCCACTCCCATCCTTGCCAACTCCCACCCTTGCCAACTCCATCCCTTGCCCACTCCCACCCTTGCCCACTCTCACCCTTGCCCACACCCACCCTTGCCCACACCCACTCCCACCCTTGCCCACGCCCACTCCCACCCTTGCCCATGCCCACTCCCACCCTTGCCCACTCCCACCGACCCTTGCCCACTCCCACCCTTGCCCACTCCCATCCTTGCCAACTCCCACCCTTGCCCACTCCCACCGACCCTTGCCCACTCCCACCCATGCCCACTCCCACCCTTGCCCACTCCCACCGACCCTTGCCCACTCCCACCCTTGCCCACTCCCATCCTTGCCAACTCCCACCCTTGCCCACTCCCACCGACCCTTGCCCACTCCCACCCATGCCCACTCCCACCGACCCTTGCCCACTCCCACCCATGCCCACTCCCACCCTTGCCCACTCCCACCGACCCTTGCCCACTCCCACCCTTGCCCACTCCCATCCTTGCCCACTCCCACCCTTGCCCACTCCATCCCTTGCCCACTCCCACCCTTGCCCACTCCCACCCTTGCCCACTCCCATCCTTGCCCACTCCCACCCTTGCCCACTCCCATCCTTGCCCACTCCCACCCTTGCCCACTCCCATCCTTGCCCACGCCCACTCCCACCCTTGCCCACACCCAATTCCACCCCAGCCCACTCCCACCCTTGCCCACTCCCATCCTTGCCCACTCCATCCCTTGCCCACTCCCACCCTTGCCCACTCCTACCCTTGCCCACTCCCATCCTTGCCCACCCCCACCCTTGCCCACTCCCACCCTTGCCCACTCCCACCCTTGCCCACTCCCATCCTTGCCCACCCCCACCCTTGCCCACTCCCAACCCTGCCCACTCCCACCCTTGCCCACTCCCACCCTTGCCCACGCCCACTCCCACCCTTGCCCACTCCCATCCTTGCCCACTCCATCCCTTGCCCACTCCCACCCTTGCCCACTCCATCCCTTGCCCACTCCCACCCTTGCCCACTCCCATCCTTGCCCACTCCCATCCTTGCCCACTCCCACCCTTGCCAACTCCCATCCTTGCCCTCTCCAACCCTTGCCCACTCCCATCCTTGCCCACTCCCATCCTTGCCCACTCCCACCCTTGCCCACTCCCATCCTTGCCAACTCCCACCCTTGCCAACTCCATCCCTTGCCCACTCCCACCCTTGCCCACTCTCACCCTTGCCCACACCCACCCTTGCCCACACCCACTCCCACCCTTGCCCACGCCCACTCCCACCCTTGCCCATGCCCACTCCCACCCTTGCCCACTCCCACCGACCCTTGCCCACTCCCACCCTTGCCCACTCCCATCCTTGCCAACTCCCACCCTTGCCCACTCCCACCGACCCTTGCCCACTCCCACCCATGCCCACTCCCACCCTTGCCCACTCCCACCGACCCTTGCCCACTCCCACCCTTGCCCACTCCCATCCTTGCCAACTCCCACCCTTGCCCACTCCCACCGACCCTTGCCCACTCCCACCCATGCCCACTCCCACCGACCCTTGCCCACTCCCACCCATGCCCACTCCCACCCTTGCCCACTCCCACCGACCCTTGCCCACTCCCACCCTTGCCCACTCCCATCCTTGCCCACTCCCACCCTTGCCCACTCCATCCCTTGCCCACTCCCACCCTTGCCCACTCCCACCCTTGCCCACTCCCATCCTTGCCCACTCCCACCCTTGCCCACTCCCATCCTTGCCCACTCCCACCCTTGCCCACTCCCATCCTTGCCCACGCCCACTCCCACCCTTGCCCACACCCAATTCCACCCCAGCCCACTCCCACCCTTGCCCACTCCCATCCTTGCCCACTCCATCCCTTGCCCACTCCCACCCTTGCCCACTCCTACCCTTGCCCACTCCCATCCTTGCCCACCCCCACCCTTGCCCACTCCCACCCTTGCCCACTCCCACCCTTGCCCACTCCCATCCTTGCCCACCCCCACCCTTGCCCACTCCCAACCCTGCCCACTCCCACCCTTGCCCACTCCCACCCTTGCCCACGCCCACTCCCACCCTTGCCCACTCCCATCCTTGCCCACTCCATCCCTTGCCCACTCCCACCCTTGCCCACTCCTACCCTTGCCCACTTCCCCCCTTGCCCACTCCCACCCCTGCCCACTCCCACCCCTGCCCACTCCCACCTTTGCCCACTCCCACCCTTGCCCACTCCCACCCTTGCCCACTCCCATCCTTGCCCACTCCCACCCTTGCCCACTCCCACCGTTGCCCACTCCCACCCTTGCCAATCCCCAAGACTCTAGACAATAAGCACAATGTTCAAAAGCAAGATACCTCCATAGTCCCAAGAAAGACAACGAAATGGCAGATGACTAACATTTTTCTACGCAGAGAAGGCATTTGATATATGTTCATAAACATTATGTTTGTCCTGAAAACCTCAAGGAGAAAAGTTCTCTCAGCCAATTGAACAAAGTGGCTGCAGCAGGATTGTCCAACCTGTTGGACTTCAACAATGACTTGCAGTCATCCATCACAACGCGATGTAGACACAAAATCTATATTTTAATGTAATATTCTGAACCAAGAAATGCTATGGTTTCATGTCTGTCCGTGTTATTTAGAACGTCTGAAAGTGACTAGGAACACACTTTTTGATGACTTCTGGAAAATACCATCTCATGAAAGAACCGTCCAGACTTTGGAGACCAGAATAAGATACAGACTAAGTTTAAAATTCTTGCTTTTCTTGAAAGATTAAAGACATCTACTTGATGATTTAAAGTGGTTTTGCAGCCAATCCACTAAAGTACTACAGTTGTAGTTAAATCAATTCCTTAGACACAGGCAAAACTTTTTTCTTAAAAAAAAAGAAGAAACTCTTCATGTTCAACTTCATAATATCGATTCTCAGAGGCAAAAAAGCAGAGATTTTTTAAAGTCTGTGAGCCTCTGACATTCGTACATGCCTTTTTTGTTCTGTTCATAATCAGAAAGTTGATTATCTAGTATCTGTAAGTTGAAAGTGACGGTTGGGCATTATCTCTATGCAAGTTCTGGGGGACCAACATCCAGTATGTACTGGTATGAATTCTTTGTTGGTAAATAATGCGATGTCTGTCTGTCTGTCTGTCTGTCTGTCTGTCAGGGGACCAACATACTGGTATGAATTATTTGTTGGTAAATAATGCAATGTCTGTCTGTCTGTCTGTCAGGGGACCAACATACTGGTATGAATTCTCTGTGGGTAAATAATGCGATGTCTGGCTGTTTGTCAGGGGACCAACATACTTGTATGAATTCTCTGTGGGTAAATAATGCAATGTCTGTCTGTTGTGGGACTATGGTACTGGTATGAATTCTCTGTGGGTAAATAATGCAATGTCTGTCTGTCTGTCTGTCAGGGGACCAACATACTGGTATGAATTCTCTGTGGGTAAATAATGCGACGTCTGTCTTTCTGACTGACTGTCGGGGGACCAACACCGGTATGAATTCTCTGTGAGTAAACAATGTGATGTCTGTCTGTCAGGGACTAAAGTACGGGTAAAAAGATTTATTTTTTTTAAATGAGGAAATGTATTACACACCATGCACACATTGGTACTTACAAACTGTGCCGTGACTTGTATTTGTGTTAAGTGAAGAGTGACAGTGCATTACTTCAGTGTATAGTCTGTGTATAAGGAACAGACGATTCCCTGTGATTATCCTTCTCTGTTTGTCATCCCCACACACAGGGTAGCATCTGAGATCGGCATCACTTCAGGCATCTCTCTGCATTCCTCAGACCAGGCTAATGTCGACATTTCATAAAGCTTGGGTTCTACTTTGACATGCAAATTTACCATGAATGCAAGCTAGTATCTTCTCATTTTGCTTCAAAAGAAATTTGGAAAGAGAATGAATTCCAACATTCTACATAACAAGACATGCACCACTTCAGCTTTTTGTAAAACTGTGTAAAGCTTCTCAGCAGATCTTGAGACCTAAATTGCTTAAAATGTACCACCTGCCAACTTGTGGCAGGAATAAAACAAAAGCAAAAGCACTGTAGCTCACCTTGTTCCACTGCTCAACGTGTCCTCAAAATACATAAAGTTCTGAAACCCTTTCAAAAGCCACAAGAAGTCTCTGCTAAAAAGCAGAGTCCATTCTACAATTCCGACTATATCATAAGCTTGTGTTGATGAATCACTATCAAATAGTGATCATAGCAGGTGTTCACAAAAAGGTGAGCGTATCCTGCCCCACTGGTGGCACCCATCACAAACACATTCAAAGGCAAGTCAATTGTTCACCTGAAAAAACACATATGGTACAAGTACAAAAATTCCATTAGTTGACTCTTACAACAAGCATAGTCGCCTTTTACAGCAAGCATGGGTTGCTGAAGACCTATTCTAACCCAGATGATGAATATTAGGACATTTTCAGGCCTCAAGTAAATGTGGTCTGTATGAAGTTGACAATATGATCTCAATGTAAGTTGACAGTTAATGGGCAGATTATGGACAGAAAGACAACAGACAATACAAAAGGCTTACTTGAACTTTTAGACCTGGTAAGCAATCAAACATACAACATTTCAAAAGCACTTCCACCTGTGTGCTCTGACAGTCCTTAATGGCCATCGTAACTGACCCCAGGGTTATCATCAGCTAACCAGTGGGGGGTATTTACAGCTCCCCTCTCATCTGAATCTATCCTGACATGACCACATGGCCTCCTATCTGACCCTTCAGGGAGAGGTGACAGGAAATGTCATGTACAATATTAGATCTGACTGCAACATGAATATGATGAAAATACAATAAGCTGCTCTTGATCACATTGATATTCAATATTTTCTGCATTGATAGTATGAACTGAGAAATATGAAACATGTAACTAAATGTCACCAATATTTCTTAATCAGTTAAAAACCATGCTACATGCAAGAATTACATTGTTGAAATACACAACTGTTAAATTTATTTCACAAAGTTTCATCTCTGAGCCTTATTCCTTCTGAGGGGACAGTGGGGTAGCCTGGTGGTTAAAGCGTTCGCTTGCATGCCCAAGACCCAAGTTCAGTTCCCCACATGGATACAATGTGAAAATCCCATTTCTGGTGTCCCCCACAGTGATATTGCTGGAATACTGCTAAAAGTGGCGTAAAACTATACTCACTCACTCCTAAGATTACTTTGAGATTAACACTATTTTCCAATTTCCTTTCATAAAACTAAATACAACTTTGACAACGAACACCCACATTGAGTTTCAGAATATTACAGTCATCTGTATCTTACACATAGAAAAAGTTACATTACAGAAGAAGGCAGCACCATCATCACCTTTGCTTTGTGACCTTGACCTTTGACTTTGTCTTAATCAAAGGTTTTACACAGATGGGAAGTTAAAGTTCTATCACACATTACTACCTTTTTAGAAAGTGTGACCAAACACTGAAGTGGGCATTTTTCCTCTGATAACCTTGATAATATCATAACCTCGACCTTTAGCAATCTCATTACATAAAACTACTAACATTCTTAACATTTACACATGGTTTCCACTTTCTTCGTTCAATGCTTTCAGGAATTCTATTTTTCTATTTTTAAAAAAACAGTATACTAATTATAAGGAAGAGAATGTCAACTTCTTTATCATGAAGAACACAATGTTTCGGAGTTGACATTGCCAGTGGAAGCTGAAAGTAAAACACCTGGAAAAAAACGTGAGATCTTCGACTCCGTGTATAAGACTTCTTAACCCCCTCATTCTAGGTATGAAAAACCCGCCTTATACACAGCGATATATGGTATATGCTTATTCCTTCATGAGGTGAATGATGTCATTATGTTATTTTCTACCTTTTGTTATCTTATTATTTTGTTGTCCTTATATATACATATACATATATATGCTCTCTGCCTCTGGACCAGACAGATAACCTGGATGCTTTACCTATCAGGGAATGATGACACATAATTAGTCCCAGAGAACTCTTAAGACAAGCAAACTCACTGGGAAAACAATCTCCCAACCCCATGCAATCCCTACTGGGGTAATTTTCTAATAAATCATCATTATCCCTGATGACATACACTGGAAATAGTTTGAGTTGACAATATAAAGAAGAAAAGACGACAAATATAAATGAATTTGACAAACGAAATAGCAAATAAGCCCAAATTCAGTTATTATCAAATGTCTCCCTCCATAATTGACCTCATCAGATAATTTCAGGCCTCATCACAACAGATGGCCATTTGACCAAGAGGATGGGTTGATTGATGCACGTACAGTCTTCCTTAACCTACAGTGCAAGTACATCAGACAGAGGCTGCTCATCTCAATACAACCCTGACATCATCAATCACTTCAGCTGTACGTCATGGCATTGTGACAGTGCCCAGGTCAGGGTGGGTCACCGGTAACCATGCTTGTCTAACCAGGCTCTCAATGGAATACAATGGCAGGGAACTCATTGGTAGTCTAATTGGCCTCCCCTGGGTATTTTATGGCAGAGTAGGTCACTAGTTCCCATTCTTGCCTAACTGACCTCCCTGAGGAATTCTCAAAATTAGAGTTGATCACTATTTCCCATGCTTGACTAATTTGATTCATCTGGTGGTTCTAGGGCAGAGTAGGTCACAATTTCACTTGCTTGTCTAATTTACCTCCACTGGGAATTGAGGGTCATCCTTTCACAGAGAAGCTAGGTCCCTTGCTTGTCTCTGTGGGGATTCTGGTACAGGGAAGCTAGGTCCCTTGCTTGTCTCTGGGGGAATTCTGGTACACAGTAGCTGGGTCCCTTGCTTGTCTTTGAGGGGATTCTGGTACAGAGAAGCTAGGTCCCTTGCTTGTCTCTGGGGGAATTCTGGTACAGAGAAGCTAGGTCCCTTGCTTGTCTCTGGGGATTCTGGTACAGAGAAGCTAGGTCCCTTGCTTGTCTCTGTGGGGATTCTGGTAAAGAGAAACTAGGTCCCTTGCTTGCCTCAGAGGGGATTCTGGTAAAGAGAAACTAGGTCCCTTGCTTGCCTCCGAGGGGATTCTGGTACAGAGAAGCTAGGTCCCTTGCTTGTCTCTGTGGGGTTTCTGGTACAGAGAAGCTAGGTCCCTTGCTTGTCTCTGTGGGGATTCTGGTACAGAGAAGCTAGGTCCCTTGCTTGTCTCTGTGGGGATTCTGGTACAGAGAAGCTAGGTCCCTTGCTTGTCTCTGTGGGGATTCTGGTACACAGTAGCTAGGTCCCTTGCTTGTCTCTGTGGGGATTCTGGTACACAGAAGCTAGGTCACTTGCTTGTCTCTATGGGGATTCTGGTACACAGAAGCTAGGTGCCAGGGTTGTCTCTGTGGGGATTCTAGTACACAGTAGTTAGGTCCAATGCTGGTCATAAAAGCCAAATGTGCTGGGATTCCGGGTTAGAATTGGTGCCTAGCAACCTCTGCTGATCATGAGAGGTGACTGACTAGATCAGTTGGTGGTACAGCTCCACAATGTGTCATGTTTCATGGTGTGTCAACATACCCCAACTGTGTTGGTTGTTGTTCACAATATCAATCACCTGATTGTCTGATCAGACTCAATTACTAACAAGATGTTGTGACAGAGCTTGAATATTGCAGACAAGTGTGAAACAACCTTTACTGAAACTATGGCCCTAGGAATGAAACTATTGTCCTGGCCATACAACATATGACATGGCATTTGTTGGCACTGTATAATAATATAACACAACAGGCAAAAACAGGCAGGACAAAACCAAAAAAAATGATTGAGGTATACTTCTCTCAAACAGTCCTATGACAATTATTTTTTTCCACACCTGAGAGACCTTCAAACTTGATGAGACAAGACACTCAATAAATCGTTCACGCAACATACATTGACCTTCACAGGATCTAACTTATCTTTCCTCTCAAAGGTCTTTTTTTTCAACATGGCATTTTGATACATAAGAAACTTAGTTCTATAGCTGATGATCATCCCCGAACTCAGATACAGGCATTTTAAAGGAACCAGATGTCGTGGTACATAGCGATCTTAGTGCTAAGTGATCGTAACTCCCATACCTTAACATAGACTGATGATCATCCCTGAACTGAGATACAGGCATTTTAAAGGAACCAGATGTCGTGGTACATAGCGATCTTAGTGCTAAGGTGATCGTAACTCCCATACCTTAACATAGACTGATGATCATCCCTGAACTGAGATACAGGCATTTTAAAGGAACCAGATGTCGTGGTACATAGCGATCTTAGTGCTAAGGTGATCGTAACTCCCATACCTTAACATAGACTGATGATCATCCCCGAACTGAGATACAGGCATTCTAAAGGAACCAGGTGTCATGGTACAGAGTGATCTTAGCGCTAAGGCGATCGTAACTCCCATACCTTAACATAGTCTTACGACAGTCGCAGTGCTAAAGTTGTTTTGTACAACGGCACCCAGAAGAATAACAATGCTCCATGATAATAGACACTTTACTCAGTGATGTGATGCACTGTCTCTGTGGAATTACTGTGTAATTATTACCTGGATTCACATACCAATTCCAACTGACAGACAAAGAAGTATTTGTGGGATTTGAATCCAACTCACAATTGTCAAGGACCGACGACTGGTGTAGGCCTAGTTCCCCTTGGAACTAATCAGTCATTGAATTTAGCTCTTGAAACAAATTAAACCCTGCGTTTGTCCCAGATGGGCCTTTGTCTAGTAATCAACTGGTAAATCCATATCGAGAACGATTAAACAATGTAAACTGTAAAGAAAACTTGGACAGCTGTAACAGTTTGGTGCTTGAGCGCTTTGGAAATGAATAATCAGCCAAGTATTTATCACTTCCTGTTCTCAGAGTGTTTATTCCTGTATAGTGAGTGAGTGAGTGAGTACGGTTTTACGCCGCTTTTAGCAGTATTCAAGCAATATCACCAGAAATGGGCTTCACACATTGTACCCATGTCGGGAATCGAACCCGGGTCTTCGGCTTCGAACGCTTTAACCACTAGGCTACCCGACCACCCCTATTCCTGTATAATTTAATACAAACTTAGATACATATGACTGGCCCAGTCATCAATTTCTTTATTGGTTATTTGATTTTTCAGATTTTTCATGCTAAAATGTCACTAGACCTCAAAGTTATGCCATGAGACATGAGGAAATGTAGTACAGTGGTCCCTCGCTACAACGCTACCAATGGGGTCCAAATAATTGGTGGGCGTTATAGACGATGAGCCGTTTAACCGAGGCCGAGGCGGGGGAGCGCGCTCGGCAAATCTCAAATCATCAATGTGTTTATCTCACGTCACGTCAAAATAGTATATATTTTTTATGGACCTAGATCTACCTGTAATATCATTCATTTATTAAATCTGTCACATTACACAATGTCTGAAATACGTATTCCATTTCAATTTATCATTTTTTATCGATAAATTAAAAAATTATTCACTATTTCCCGCGATGTTATTGAAAATAAAATTCTCGGACACACATTTCGACAACGGGTCCGCATTGAACATGTCAAAGAGCAAAATAAAGACGTTTTAAGCAAATCTTTAAATACATTATACAAAGTGATAAATAAAATCAACAAAAATATATCTAAAAGTAATCAATCTTACATCTAAGTTATTATTTCCATCGTTTCATGCGACCAGCAAGCGCTGTCTCCAGAAACATCAGGATGCATGATTGGTTGATTTGGTAGTCAAAATAACGAGTTACACAATCAGGGTTCCTTACTAGGTTTCAAAGTCAAAGTTTAACTAAACTTCATGTGAATTTGCTTTTTAGCTGACAATGTGACTCCTCTGTACAGAAATATCAACACATCAAACTTTGCGAAAATGTATCTTGTAATTATTTTATGCATACTAATTGGCTAATAGTTAGTTAGCATCCCAGTTCGGCAATCTAATCTGCATTCAATTAGTCTACCACTGAGATTAATACACGTCTAGGTCAGAAAGGTCAACAACGACAAGGCCCTTTCATTTATAAATGGTTGTAAAAACATAATAGCACTTCCAAATATGGCATACATTTCTCTGAAATTTAATGACACGAACATTTCACGAACATTTATGAAGTGAAGTAGTCAGACTATTTATTTGCAGACAACCACAGATAGAAAAACACTATATTTTAATAAAATTAGGGGCAATGATGTTGCATCAGGTTAAACACACTTGATATTTCTTTTATATATTTTAACCAAAATCGCGCCAAGACTGCGTCAAACCAGAAGATTGCTTGGATTGAACGCGTCGCCAAATAGTCAAGCTACCCATCATTCATTTCTAATATCTGTTTGCGTTTATCTGTGATGATCTTTGAATATATTGAGTCCAAACTTCACTCGAAATGTACAACGTTTCTGAAAATAATTTTTTAAAATAGTCCGAACGTCAATTATGCAAATGACACCGGCAGATGGACAGACTTAGCTGATACAATTTCATTAAAGTGAACAAAGAAAGCGGAATATCAAATGTGAAATGATAGTTAATACATGTATCCAGATCGTAAATTGATTTTCCATATTCAAACATCAGAACTTAAAATGGACTAAAACAAAGATAAAATATATGATATTGTTCGCTTGGAAGGCATAGTTTGAGAAACAGACAAACCCTGGATCTCGTTCTGCAACCATCTGTTGCATAATTTACACCAAACCAAAACCAAAAACCAAAAATGTTCCAGTACACAGGTAATCCACGTCTATTCAATGAATTACATTTTTTAATGTATTTTTATTATCTTAAAATCTTAACCATGTATTGTTTTTACAAGATAATAGACACACAACTTCTAAATGCCTCTCAAAGAAATATTCCTATTTGATCACACGTAATATGATACGTTTTTTTGTCAGCTCCGCATAATAACTAAATATGAACTTCTCACACTACCCCATCAAACAACGCTATAAATACTCCCCCCATAGCAATCATACGTCATCTCTCCCCGATGTTACTACCCAGTGGTCACAGGACGTCACTGCCTCCACTACGTTATTCTATCAACTCAACAACGTGTACATCTGTTACGCAATTTCGCCTCCATCATCCACACTGTGCCCATTATATCCCACAGAACATCTTAGTGTGGCTAATCCCTCCATCTGAGGCTGTCTGACCATAACTGTTAATTAATATGAGTGTTCTCTGATTCTTTTCTTATCCCTTCTCTTGGGGTGTGTGTGTACAAGTTCAATGAGAGGTAAACAGTACTATTGTGTGACCGATTGACAAACTATTTAATGTTTGTTGTTACTTGTGCAACCACCTCACATCACAAAGTGAAACTGAATTTAGAGTAGCAGGGTTTTCAATTAATTATGTGGTTATTTGTGCAGTTTGCAAGCACTTCATCAAAAGGAAACAGAAAATTAAATTATGAAACAAGCCTTATTACATTAATTTACAATCCCACACCACGGGGCACATTAGAATATTGTTTGTTCATATAGTAGTGAATATTAACCCTAAGAAAAAAAGTGCTATGAAGCCTTAAGAAGAGAAAGGCACAAGGGTTGCTTTATGTCATCAGTAAAAATGATTAAATGTGAAATCAATACACACAAGTGGCCCCTTCTCTGGAAAAAATAGTTTTTGGCACCAATTTTCAAACTCAGTCTTCATAAGTATTTCTTAGATAAACTGATCTCAATAGTATCTGAGAAAACTTGTCCCAATTGCAGACACTATGCATTATGTAAAATAATATGGATCAAGGGCCATAACTTCAAAATCTAAAAATATGTAGCAAGGGAAGTAACTCTGAATACAAATAATTTACGGAACCAATTTTCAAACGCAGTCTTGACAAGTATCCAAAGATAAGAATCAAAAGTTTCATTTATGTAATGTCAGTAGTTTCTGAGAAAAGTTGTCCCCATTTTAGACACTAAGCACAAAGTTGAAAAGCATGGAGCAAGGGCAAAATTTTTTACAGCACCAATTTTGGAACGCCTTTAACCTTTAGCCTGCTGAATTGTTTTCACACTTCTTAGCATAAGGCGCTGTAAAGAGGGTGGGTGATTTCAAACGGTTGTTGCTTCATTAAACAAGGGACATTTGAACTAATATTTACACATTACTACCTGATAGAAAATACACATTGTCATATAAAAATATCCTGACATTTTCAAACATACAGAAGTTAAGACCAAAGCAAACATAACATTTGTAAATTTCTTGAATTACATTATCAAAGGTGAGATGCGTTTCCTATTAGGAACCACTCTAAATCGTTACATTTGTGCAAATTGATTTCAATAATCATGTCTCCGAAATACTTATCTTAACTGAGTATGAATTTGAATATTTTTATCAGCAAACAACAGAGCGATGGTCAATGTTAATTAAATTTATAATCCAAACGTTAGACAAAATAAAAAAATAATTTAGGGGTCATCATGTCAGTTGCGGATATATTTACAGTGCCCGGTACATTTGGAAATAATTTGTCTGTCACACCCTGAATATACACAAATCAGTACATAGAATCAGTAATCATTGCTCATGTAAAATAACAATGTGACTTTTACTATATGATTGGCGTATTATGAAACCTGTTTGACCCTGTATGCTCCTGTGACCTGGAAAGACAGTATTGGTAGATGTATCAACACGCCACATGCATGTTTCTCAGCATCTTCTATTTGAAGTTTTGTTGTTATAAGGACCACCCTTTGAGGATACATAGAATATGAAAATACGCTTCCTCTAACTGTGAGGTATGCTGATGATTTTGTTTACTACGATAATTATGTCCGATACAATAGATTCTACATCTAGAGATATCGCGATGACGACCTTCCACAACAGGTGCTCGAAAATGGGTGCGACAAGTTTTCTTTTAAAATAACATTCATGCTTTCCCAAATGTGATCAGGTATTCGCAACAGCAGGTAGTACTGGTAGATGCATCAACACGCCACATGCATGTTTCTCAGCATCTTCTATTTGAAGTTTTGTTGTTATAAGGACCACCCTTTGAGGATACATAGAATATGAAAATACGCTTCCTCTAACTGTGAGGTATGCTGATGATTTTGTTTACTACGATAATTATGTCCGATACAATAGATTCTACATCTAGAGATATCGCGATGACGACCTTCCACAACAGGTGCTCGAAAATGGGCGCGACAAGTTTTCTTTCAAAATAACATTCATGCTTTCCCAAATGTGATCAGGTATTCGCAACAGCATGATGCATATATACATATATGTACTCAATGAATATTTTCAGCTTCAGTTTTACATCAAATTTGGGATATGTGAATGACTTTTTATCTTATATAATACATCTAAGTACAGCATGATTTCAAAGTTTAAAGAATAATTTCATATAACATTTATAAATATAAAAAAAATATGAAAATAACTTGGTTGCATTTTGATGATATATTTGTTAATGCTGAATAATTTACAGCTTTTAACATTTTCTATTAATTACTTTTATATATTTAATTAGTTTTTTTCTCCCCAATGAATATGTGCATAAACTCTAGACATCTTTAAAAGAATCAGCAGAGTGTCACTGATCAATCTTCTATTATTATCTTTCATCTGAAAATGAATTATGTGAAAAAGTAACTATTTGACATCATTATCTAATACAGTATACAATGAAAAATAAATAGATTATTTGTAGACTGTTCTTGCATCTTTTGTTTCCTAACAAAACAATGCTAAAGTATACCAATAACAAGAATATGATGAAATAGGTGTTTTTTTAACAGAACATGATATTTGTTTTGTGATTTTGTTTATAGTCACCAAGACCTGGGCCCACCTGCACAAAGCGATCTTAGCGCTAAGATCATCGTAACTCCCATACTTTAAAGTAGGCTTACAATAGTTGTAGCGCTTATAAAGATCACTTTGTGCAAGTCGGCCCTGGTGGCATTTAAATTGGTGAGGTGACCATATATCTTCAGAGAATCTTTATCTTTTGAAAAAAGGAACAGGGGACACATCAAGTCTTGGAATGGCATTTAGAAGTGATACACATAAGGACGAAAATTTATGGATGTCAGCTCCTTTATTATGAGGAACACAACGTTTCAGAGTTTAAGCTTACTCCTTCATCAGGTGAATGAATGCTATAAGGCAGAGAGCATATATATGTACATGTAATTTATAAGGATAACAAAAGTGATAAGATTACAAAAGGTGGAAACTAACAAGGGAGGCCAACTGATAATTGCTGCTGATGGTGATTAGCAAGACAACCGCACTTGTTACCAAGGTCAATGAACAGTAATTGTGAAGGTGTTTAAATAGTTCAGTGGCTCACTTCTTTTGAATTTGGCAGGAATTTGAATCTATTCAAGAAATTCCAGTACTTTTCAAAGAAAATGTAACCCAAACAAACATTTGTTACATTTCACCACTTTCTAAAAGGCGTTGTGCATTAACAGATAAAAACAGATTCTAACCAAGTTTGGTTGTCTTTGACAAAGAATGCATGAACTGGTTGAGTGACTTATCACAGAGAAACATGGTGTTCAGAAGTATTCACTACCAATTTCCTCTAATAATAAACTGTTACTCTTAGTATCCCCAAACACCAATACTCAGAATGGTCAATTTTGAAAATCACAAACCCTAATGAGATCCTGTCAACATGGTCACATCCAGTGATTAGGATCACAAATCCTATCTACAGTCAGATAACATAGCAGTCTATATTCATTTCCAATATCCTGTTATAATTAGTGGTTCATGTCAGAGAAACACCTTCTGAAAAGATATCCTCAGTCCCAAAACAAACTTCCTCTTATTAATTTTACAAAAAGAAAAGTGGGGTGTGGTCAAATTTCAAAATTTTCGTCCTCAGACACCCATAATTGTCTCTCACCATGACAATATTATAATTTTCAATTGTTTGATAGGCAACAATTACTTAGAAGTTTATAGATGACAAAGAAGACACAATTTATGAATAACAACTTCTTTATCATTATTTATATTTATTTATTATTGTGGAAGGCGATTTTCGGTATCGATACTTATAGCCTTGCCTTTCTTGACGTTATAATGATGTATACCGAAACGTCGTCATTACAGTAACACAAAGAAGTTATTATCCATAAATTGTATCTACTTTTTATAATTTTAGTTATTAATTTATCATGTTTATTGATCTGCGCCCTAATGTTCCATCACCATTATGATGGAAATTATTTACAATGAATTTAATAAATTAAGAATACTAAATGTTGCTTCACTTGTTTATGATAATGTAGTTCTCTTAATCATGATGATATGAAAGGTTTTCATAATATTAACCCAAATGACAAAGACATTATCTTTTGTAATTTTAAGTACACATTGGTCCCTGTGAAAGGCTGGCTTGGCTTCTTCCATTACACAACATTTCCGTCCAATGAAATGGTCTTCAGGAAGGAAATTGCCTGAAATTGCTCTTCCTACGGGGTTCCCTATAGAAAATTATGGAAAAAAACACGAGGACCACTTGCAGAACTTGATTGACTTCAGTGTCCAGTATTCATTTGGTGGTGAGGTGAAATGGGGTTTAACGTCGCGTCCAAGATTATTGCATTTATATAGTGAGGTGCATGCATGTGTGTGTGTGTGTGTGTGTGTGTGTGTGTGTGTGTGTGTGTGTGTGTGTGTGTGTGTGTGTGTGTGTGTGTGTGTGTGTGTGTGTGTGTGTGTGTGTGTGTGTATGTATGTATGTATGTATGTATAATCAATGTGTGGCTGCCTGTACTAGTCAGGACTGATGCCGATTTATAGTGCTAGCCCACTGAGATACCATGCCGCAGTTTAACATGAATACCCCACTCAGACACAGTATACTGACTCCGAGCCAACCAGTCCTTGTTTTAGCCCCTTAATGCCGAGCGCCAGACAGGGTAACAACAAGTACCATCTTTTAACGTCTTTTGGCATGACGCGGCTGGGGATCGAACCCCGGACCTTCCACTCTCCTGGATGACGCTCTACCACTAGCGCACGGAGGCAGTCCTATCACTCGGTACTTTGAGAATACCAGACAATGGTACACACAACTGTTATCGTATCGGAAATGCTCAAGACAAAACAATAGTAACATGCAATTTTAATATCCACATCAGCTTTCAATTTAAGACAACAGTTCAAATATATTTGAATATCAAAATATGAAATATTAACTCAAAATCTGAAACTGATATCTTGCTGATAAATATTCAAGCATTAACATTAATATCTTTTGATGATCTGAAAATGTCCACTAGCTTACAGAAACATGAAAATTATTCGTCATATCTGAATAACTTATCGATCATCGTAAAGTGTCCACTGTTTGATATAGATTTCATTTGTATTTGTTTTCTTTGTTTTACACGGCTTGTAACAGTTTAATAAGGATGGGGTAGATCGTGGTCTAAATTTAACTCAGTGATCATGCAACATGAAGTCCTTCGACATCCCAGGGAAATCACGTCATGTATACTGCCTTTAGACATGTTATGGCCTAGGAACTTTTTGGGACACCGGTCAAGGGTCAAGGTCAGCCTCAAGGTCGTAGAATAAAACTACTTATCTGGTATTCAGTTTTCAAGGCCACAACGAAGGCAGCTGAGGAGGGCAAAGGGACTCGGAAGAAATTCAAGGGGGATGTTGAGAAGGAGTGTAGCCCGCAATACTCAAGAATAAATAATTATGGAGAATAGACGGAAGCAACATCTACTACCCCTTGTAACGTATTGACTAAATAGTTCACAATAACAGACTGATAATTTAAAAATGCACAACATCGATCACAGCCAGGAGTTTGGGCCATTTGGAATAGAGTGATTTGGCTGTGAAACTGTTGCTTATCAAGTTGAAACTGTATAATGTCATATTAAGTGCACACCAACTGAATTGTTTGGTAGGCATTACTTGAAGTAGACGGATGACAAAGCAGACACAATTAATGGATAACAACTGTTGTATATCAAGCTGAAGCTGTATAATGTCATGTTAAAAGTGCACACCAATTGTGAGCAAAAAGTCAAATCATCTGAAAACTTCACTTATATTTCTTTCGCTCGTCACGCCGAAGACCCGGGATTTCTGGTGTCCCCTGCTTGCCGTGATATTGCTGGAATACTGCTAAAAGCGGCATAAAACCTCACTCACTCACTATTAGTTCTGGTACATTACACCATTGAGAAAAACAATAATTGGACAACGTGCTGAAATCAATGCCCACTTAAATCGAACAAGTTGTTTGTGTCGGTGCCTATTTTCCAGCAATACGTCTCCATCTCCGTCTGCTCTCCTATCTGTGTGATGCAGCTGAACAAATCTCTGATGTACACCTGCAGGCTGTGCCGGTCCACCATAGATCACCACAGATCAATACACCTGCTGATGCTAACGTAACACTACAAGCACCTTACTCCGATACTTCTACACAGACATGCAATTGCTCAATCACTTAGATAAAGATGTGGAATGGAGACGAGCCACATCTATATACAGCCATCACACCCTTCACAATGATGCAACCATAGATCTCATATCATTATTCATGGTGTTGTACGGCAACAATGTCCAATTTATGATGCAACCATAAATCTCTGATCCTGAAGTAATCAAATATGTCATTTGACTGAAAAATTTGTCCAGATTGACTGAAAATTATTTAGAAGTTCAAAAGGGCTTAAAATATCACAATAGACGAATTATGCTAAGTTAATTTTAGAAGCAGCAAAAAGAAATACTTTCGTTCTCCTATAATCCTGCCATTTTCAGGCACTGGGTGATGAAATTCAACAGCAAAATGGCTGGAATTTGTTATCGCAATAATAAAAATGGAAACATTTACCAGTCAGTTTGTAAAATAGTTTTTTGGCCAATTGCCTTAGTGAAAATCTCAATCATATCAAAAACTGACTGATTTTACACACTGACTCTTACAAATGTAGTGATGCAGAATTTGGAAAATTCTTGGTGCAGATATGTCTAGTGGAACTTAATTTTGTCAGAGTATGTATATGACTGAGTGTGGGCGTAAATTGTTCTCAGTTTGTGGTCATGATAGAATTTAACAACTTGCGGGTCTGTTAACCCATCCTCTCCCAAACTAAAGGTATTAATTTTTATCTGCCATAAGACATTTGAACTGCTCTGCTACTCATGGGAAACTGATAGAATTGTGGTTTTTGAACTCTTGGCACAACTGTTTTATTATTACCATCAACATATATAATGATGTTTTTCCTCAGAGCAAAAAGTTCAGTATTTTTGTGCAAAAGTGGATGCAATTTATGGATAACAACTTCTTTCATACTCTAAAGGTGACGTTTCTATACATAAATTGTGTCTTCTTTGTCATCTGTCAACTTCTAAGTAAAGCCTATCAAACAATTTATTTTTGTGCAGTTGGACACGAAAGACATAAATAGAAAACATGTCCTGACGTATTTAACAGTATAAAACACACAAACACAAAGAACTACAGGGATTGTTAGGGGGTAATACTGGACACTTATATAGCACAAACCGTGTGACATACGCTCAAAGGCTATGACATTATTACCCAAGTCAACAGATCAGTGTGGCTTCCAATTACATTCTCAGCTCCCTGGGGAGTATACACACTGACCTTACATTTTGAAAAGAGGCTTAGCTGAGAATATTTATAAAAATACAAAAATACTGATGTACAATTCAAGTGGGCAAACAGTATATCATGTCAAAGATATGAAATAAATTCCTTTTTATCTCATAAATGGAAAAAATGGTTCCAGGGTCATGACCCCTGAGGAGCCAATCAGAGACCTCGAAAATGTGATCTGACATAGGTGGGATAATGCAATATTATCTGATGATGTTATCCACCACGCATGTAATAAATAACATATCAACATTGATGTTTACATAAGCGTTTACAATAAAGCAAGTAAAAGAGGTTTAATTATGAATATATATCTATGACATTACAACACTGGTATTTGAACAAGCCCTTACTATGAAGCAAGTAATAATGGTCCAATTGTGAATATATATCCATGACAACATTGATGGGTTAGCATTCGCTGTCTGAAGCGATAACTGACAGCGCAAACTCTTCTGACTGATCTATACACCACAGACTCTTGATTTCATCTGCTGGAGCGGGGTTAACAGTTCCAACCAAACAAACAAGTAGGATTTCCTATGGGTACTATTTGGATTGCATGCATAAGAGAAATGCGAAGGATATTTTATGACACCAAATATTTCCTAACAACTTCTGTCTCCCCAGGAATGGTATCCCAGACAACGTAGACATTTAACAAACAGTATGGTAGCCATAACACGATAATGAACAGACACAGAGGTGAAAACACGACCTAAATCTTCCTTCACAATTACCTGCCTTTCTTGATGTCTCACTCTCCTGTCCGATGCTACTGGTCTAATGTCCAGATTGCTAATAAATTGGACAAATTGACGCAAATTAGTCTTGTGTGGTTGAATTCTCTTAGGTGACAAGATTAACGGCTAGATCTGTCACAATTACAGTAAAAGCTGTTGTGCGATAAAGTTGGCTCTATAGACCAATTGATGTCTCGTGACAATTGTAATGTACGATGCTGTCTGTAAGTGTGTGCGTCATATCTCTTTTCCTGTCTTTCAAATTGCGAAAATGTCGTTTCATAAACATTGATCACCCTTGGGCTTCAGGGTGCATGACAACGGTGTTTAATTGCTTGTAAAAAAACAAAAACAAAAAACTTAAAAAAAATAAATCATTAAAATGACATTTCAGAAAGACCCCCCCTGAACAGGAAGTGAGTAGTTCTGGAGTGCATGTGCAGTGTTCCCCCTGGCTGTTGAAACTGCCACTCCTGGTGGACTGGCAACTCTCAAAATTACCGGTCCCCTCTAATTTTTGTCAGTCCCAACTTTCAACAAATAAAAAAATGTGTGAAAATTACCTGGTTTTAATTCTTTCAACATCATGTTCAATGCAATAATGTCATCCCTAAAGTAACTACCGTAAGTTTGATCTACATGTCATTCACACGAAGTTCAGTCACAATTTTCTCTTCTTTTTTTTGTGTTAATTTCGATACTATGTCGCAACAAATATATATTTAACCTCAAAGCCAACTGAAATGTTATTTCTAGCTTCCACTAAATATAAAGTGTCATTGCCATACTATTGCAATATTGATACAACTATTAATAGATTGATTTAGTTATTTACTATATATCTTCACAGTTTTAATCTTATTCGACCAAAAGAAGTCACATCGAGCTCCCAAGGATCATGCAGAGAGACCACATGTCTGAGAGCTCCCAAGGGTCAAGCAGAGAGACCACATGTCTGAGAGCTCCCAAGGGTCAAGCAGAGAGACCACATGTCTGAGAGCTCCCAAGGGTCAAGCAGAGAGACCACATGTCTGAGAGCTCCCAAGGGTCATGCAGAGAGACCTCATGTCTGAGAGCTCAGAAGGGTCAAGCAGAGAGACCTCATGTCTGAGAGCTCAGAAGGGTCAAGCAGAGACCACATGTCTGAGAGCTCCCGAGGGTCATGCAGAGAGACCTGATGTCTGAGAGCTCCCAAGGGCCAAACAGAGAGACCACATTAAGCTCCCAAGGGTCATGCAGAGAGACCACATTAAGCTCCCAAGGGTCAAGCAGAGAGACAACATGTCTGAGAACTCCCAAGGGTCATGCAGAAATACCACATTAAGCTCCCAAGGGTCAAGCAGAGAGACCACATGTCTGAGAGCTCCCAAGGGTCAAGCAGAGAGACCACATGTCTGAGAGCTCCCAAGGGTCAAGCAGAGAGACAACATGTCTGAGAACTCCCAAGGGCCAAACAGAGAAACCACATTAAGCTCCCAAGGGTCATGCAGAGAGACCACATTAAGCTCCCAAGGGTCAAGCAGAGAGACCACATGTCTGAGAACTCCCAAGGGTCATGCAGAAATACCACATTAAGCTCCCAAGGGTCAAGCAGAGAGACCACATGTCTGAGAGCTCCCAAGGGTCAAGCAGAAAGACCACATTAAGCTCCCAAGGGTCAAGCAGAGAGACCACATGTCTGAGAGCTCCCGAGAGTCTAGTAAGCACAGTCTGTCTGGAAACCAAACCAAGGTAATCTTCCTATGTTTTCATCAGGCCAACACTGACAAAAGACGTAC
Source organism: Haliotis rufescens (assembly GCF_023055435.1). Taxonomy (NCBI): domain Eukaryota; kingdom Metazoa; phylum Mollusca; class Gastropoda; order Lepetellida; family Haliotidae; genus Haliotis; species Haliotis rufescens. The sequence continues at coordinate 4,192,296 of NW_025963857.1, forward strand.
AGCGTACTCAGTGACCCATGACATATCTACTCCTACCTAAAGCTATTCTTGTAATCTGAAACGGACATGTCTGACGATTTTCTCCAATAAAGTGATGAAATGTGGGAGAATGTCTGCCTGAACCCATTCCTTCTGACTAACCTTACAACTCCAGACAGAATACCTGAATAAGGCTTACACCAGGCCAAGAAAGCAAAGCAAAACGATTAAATTGTGGGTCATGTAACAGTATAGGGGGACATTTCTCTCCAAGTTGATGCAGACATGTGCATTGTCCTTGTGTGCCCAGGGAAATATTGATGAAAAGTTTGGAGACCAGCTTCAAACTACAGACTCATCTGTTCCTAAGAGCATTTCTGCTTGAATAAAACTTGCATGATATTTAGCCAAGTCAAACCTATGCTAGATTTTCAGGCATTCCTTCCAGCCTACTTCCAGTTTCATTGTCGTGGTGGCTTTTGTTTTATGGGAAAGTATTTTGGCTGATTCACATCTCCTGTATCCCCCAGTGGTCAGAATTTGCTCGGATCTGAGCGGATCTTTCAAGTTACAAAATTACATTCCATTTACAGACTTCTGCAGAAATGGCTGGGGATTGTTTTATCTTGAAGGCAGTTAACGGAGCTCATGTAACTTAAAGGCCAAACCACTGTGTAACAATGTTTTCAGCTGTTATTATTATTTATATCATGTTCATGTTATCTCATTTTTATTATTTTTTTAGTTTATCATTTTTGGGTCACAAATAATTTCTTACAATTCTAGACATAAAGAAAATTAGCTTCTTTCGGCCTGGGATAAGAACTCTGAGCCTTTTAAATTTCAAGCAACTGACACTACCGCTCTCCCACAGGGTTGAATGGAGGATGATAGGGTTGGCAACAGTAATGTTTCAAGGAAAGGTTTTGTGAGGTCATCAGCTTTGATTTGTAAAAAGTTAAATTTCAAACTTGGAATAAATCACTCAGCCTGAGTAGTGTATACCGTATTCGATGTAATAAGCGCCCAGGGCGCTCTCAAAATAAGAAATAGGGGGCTCTTATTAGAATATTATTTTGGTGAAAAAAACAGAGTTGAAAGATAAATTTTGTGGTTTATGTTGACAGTCTGAAATGTTTATATACAACAGATATATTTTTTCAGAATTTAATTGCCCATAATTGAGGGTGCACATTACACACAAGTGCGTATTATACACGAATAAATAGGTCTTGTGTAAATTGATCAATCGGAAGGGGTGCTAATTGGAACTGTTCACTAGCCAATATATTAGCAAATATCGCTGTGGGCGCTTATTAGAGCGGGGCGCTTATTACGGCAAATACGGTAAATAAGTTACACCCATATTTTCCTCTGTATATACAAATGAATCTGGGATTAAAATACCTAACCAGCCAATACACTATCCGTGAAGATTCAGGGAAGAATAGGTCTTTAGCAACCCATGCTTGCCTTAAGAGGCAGCTAACGGGATCGGGTGGTCAGGCTATCTGACTTGGTTGATGCATCTCATTGTATGCCAATTGTGTGGATCGATGCTCATGATATTAATCACTGGATTGTCTGGTCCAGACTAGATCAATTTACAGACCGCTGTCATATAGCTGCAATATTGCCTAGTGCGGCGATAAACAACAAACAGCCAATCCACAGTTTTGTTGGTGTACCCTCTCCAGCTATCCTGGCAGTGAACCCATGATTAAGCTGTGTTTGCAAATACACCGAGGAAAGCATACTGATCACATATTCTCTACATGTCTGGAACAATATATGTAATCCAGTCATTCTACTCCCTTGTCACACATTCTAACTCTGTAGTCTGCATTAAAGAAATTTATATTCCATGCTCTCGGAAGCAACAGTCTGCTTAATTTGTCTGCAAATCACATTTTAGTTTCGTTCCTTCCCCTTGTTATTCTAAACGCCACTCTTCAGACATAAATGGTAAATAATGGTAAAAGGGATTTGGTTCCTAATCACCTGGAAATGTATCCACCATCCAGAGAGGAAATTCTTCCAGGACGATCTCACAGATGACAGGCTTGCATGCCTCGTCCACTTACCCACATCTTCCTCTCAGATGTTTAGTGCCATACACCTTGCTATCACAGCAGAATGTATCAATCATATGGCAGCCATTACTAGTCTCCATCCATCCCCCCATTCTGACTTGTGACTTGTGAAGGCCGTGAATATTGTCACAGTGTTTCTCCTGATACAGGTGGGTTCAATATGGCGTGGACCCGTGAAGATTCCGGGGTTGAATAGGTCTTCAGCAACCCATGCTTGCCGTAAAAGGTGACTATGCTTGTCGTAAAAGGCAACTAACGGGATCGGGAGGTCAGCCTCGCTGACTTGGTTGATGCATGTCATCGATCTCAATTGCGTGGATCGATGCTCATGATATCAATCACTGGATTGTCTGGTCCAGACTCGATTATTTACAGACCGCCGTCATATTGCTGTAATATTGCTGAGTGCGGCGTTAAACAACAAACCAACCAACCAACCAACCAATATGGCATGCTATGATTTATATTTATTAATTAATACATTTTGGTTTTACTTGTTAAATTTTGGTTTTGATTGTACTGTGATGAATATCATAATTGAATGGATTGTAATGAAAATAATCTTTTATTACATAATTGGCAGGAAGATAAATCAAGCAAAATAAATCACTTTATTACCTATGAGGGCAAATATATCGGGGTTCATAAAAATCATGCGTGCCCTAGAGTCATATCAAGTCACGAGACAACAGTGTATTGTTTCCGTCATCCGGACAGCATTGTTGACGTCATTTGAATCTTATTGTGACGTGAGGTCGGAATGACGTCACACTAGAAACGACGTCATAGCTGAAGATTGTTGATGTCATTTGACAAATTGGAGTTCCGCTGCTGTTGCGACTTGCTGTTCTTATAGGTAAGCACTAGAATTCATCTCAGTATGTAGACTCTTCTTCGGTAATAAATAAAACATTAAATTTGTGTTCTCACTCGGGGAAATACCAGAATTTAGACAATCATGTTGTAAACATAGTAGGGCATGAACACCCTATATATCCTCTATATATCCTCTATATATCCTTTGAGCAAAGATAAGATGTTTTATCACTATTGAGACAGCCACTGCTCATAGTTCAATACTTTGAACTTTCTTCCCAAATTGAAAAGACTGGAACACTTTTAATAGTGCACTCATTCCAAGTTCAAGGCCACCTGTCATGTCTCAAGGTCAGGATGACTGAAGTGGTACTGAAACATCGTAGCCAACATGCTGAGACCCCTTTACATTGGTAAACAAACGACAAACAAGAAACTATAAACTTGGCACTTGATAACGGACAATTGTCTGACATGTTTGTTTATTCCCAGGCATTTCCTGCCAAATTTATTATCTATTTTGTTCTTCCCTCTCCATTAAACATGCTGAAAATTTACAAGAAGGGAAATCAGCTCATAATGAGTGAGTGAGTGAGTGAGTTGGGTTTAACGCCGCTCTAACAATATTCCAGTTATATCATGGCGTGTCAGCTTAATGTGGAAGGAAAGCCTGAAGTGATGCAGGTCTCAGACGTTTACCACTTTGGTCAAAGCCACGAGCACAGGTATGGTGCTGACAAACCTAGAAGCATAATCAGGGCGAACCAGGATTCGAACCCACAATCATGGGTTTCTGGCGTGCCTTAGATGACTGGGCCCCATGCCCTCCAAGCCCATAATGGTGACTGTTCTGATTTCAAAGCTAGTATTCCTATGCACTTTTAACTTTCGTATATCTTAATTTTTCTTTCCTTGCATACACTATTCCACAATGGTTGCTAATGTCTGAAACTGAATAAGGGGTATTTTAAAGAAAGTAGAAAAGTCTGGCTTTGACTTTTTTTTAAATAATAAGCTTCCAAAGAGAAACATTTTCTTTCCAAGGCATAAGGTCACACATGCCTGGTTCTAAGTCATCGGTTGTCGTTTCCCAGGGATAGGTGTAATGTGGCCATTCCAAACAGCCTCTTCACACAATCAGTGTGAGGTGATATTGATCATTGCAGTGGTGAAGACGTATCAGACAAACTTGGTGTTGGTGGAGGAGTGCTAGATAGGGTGATCATGTCCCCATGGCAAGTCATTTCACTTTCAATTGCTTGTCTTCTGAAAACTATGAAAGCACTGAATAAGTGCTTATATACACTAAAAATAACTTTGAACAACTTCATGGCTAATGAGAAAAATATGTTTGAAGTTGCCTACACAGTCTAGAGTCTATGCCTACAAGTACATATGCCTACACAGTCTACAGTCTATGCCTAGAGTACATATGCCTACACAGTCTAGTGAGTGAGTGAGTGAGTGAGTGAGTGAGTATGGTCTTACACCACTTTTAGCAATATTCCAGCAATATCACGGTGGTGACACCAGAAATGGGCTTCAAACATTGTACGCATGTCGGGAATCGAACCCGGGTCTTCGGCGTGACGAGTGAACGCTTTAACCACTGGGCTACCCGACCGCCCCTACTACACAGTCTAGGTCTATGCCTACAGTACATATGCCTATACAGTCTACGGTCTAAGCCTACAGTACATATGCCTATACAGTCTACGGTCTATGCCTACAGTTCATATGCCTACATGGTCTATGGTCTATGACGACAGCACATATGCCTACACATAGAGTCTATGCCTACAGTACATATGCTTATACAGTCTACAGTCTATGCCTACAGTACATATGCCTATACAGTCTACGGTCTAAGCCTACAGTACATATGCCTATACAGTCTACGGTCTATGCCTACAGTTCATATGCCTACATGGTCTATGGTCTAAGCCTACAGTACATATGCCTATACAGTCTACGGTCTAAGCCTACAATACATATGCCTACATAGTCTAGTCTATGCCTACAGTACATATGTCTACAAACTTTACAGTCTATGCCTACAGTACATATGCCTACACAGTCTACAGTCTATGCCTACAGTACATATGCCTACACACTCTACAGTCTATGCCTACAGTACATATGCCTACACACTCTACAGTCTATGCCTTCAGTACATATGCCTACATAGTCTAGTCTATGCCTACAGTACATATGTCTACAAACTTTACAGTCTATGCCTACAGTACATATGCCTACACACTCTACAGTCTATGCCTACAGTACATATGCCTATACAGTTTACAGTCTATGCCTACAGTACATATGCCTACATAGTCTAGTCTATGCCTAGAGTACATATGCCTACACACTCTACAGTCTATGCCTACAGTACATATGCCTACACACTCTACAGTCTATGCCTACAGTACATATGTCTACACACTCTACAGTCTATGCCTACAGTACATATGCCTACACAGTCTACAGTCTATGCCTACAGTACATATGTCTACACACTCTACAGTCTATGCCTACAGTACATATGCCTACACACTCTACAGTCTATGCCTACAGACCATATGCCTACACAGTCTAGAGTCTATGCCTACAGTACATAAGCCTACACAGTCTACAGTCTATGCCTACAGTACATATGCCTACACAGTCTACAGTCAATGCCTACAGTACATATGTCTACACACTCTACAGTCTATGCCTACAGTACATATGCCTATACAGTCTACAGTCTATGCCTACAGTACATATGCCTACATAGTCTAGTCTATGCCTACAGTACATATGCCTACAGTACATATGCCTACACAGTCTACGGTCTATGCCTACAGTACACATGACTGAAGACAATGGATGCAGCCTATGACAATGCAAACAACTTTGGCATGGTGCTGACGAATCTAGATACAGAATCAGGTCAAATCTGGAATTTGAACCCATGACATAAAGAAGCAATAATATTGTTACCAAAACAGATTCCTTTCAGAACAGTTCAAAAGTTTGATGTCAGATAAAAAAATTAATTTTAGTTTGATGGTTAGGAAGTCTGCAGGTCTGGAAGTTTTTTCTCCTGAAAAAATCTGACAAATTGTCAAACTTTCTGGAGATTTTCAGTTCTAGTCAACAAACAACTGTTCTGATTGTCTCATGTTTACCCACACAATGAAAGTCATCTCAAAGGGAGTTGAATGCAGAAGCAGAAATTTGACACACTCAAATGTTCTGCTGCATCTCCAGCTCTATAAAACACTGACAAGTAGGATTCGCTTGCCATGATCTGTTTGAGCTGTGGGTAATGCATCCGCATGTTTCTTGAGGCATGTTTTGCTCCAAGTAGAGGAAGTCCAATTTTTAACAATTAATATTTGAGAATATTAACCTTCATGGTGCCTGGTCGTCAGCTGGCTTTGGACACCGCTCAGGGCTGCACTGTGATGACATCACAGTTTCAAAGGCATATACACTGTTTCAAAAGTGTTACAACGTTTTTATTTCTTCACACAGAGTAACCAAATTGTATAACATGCAACTCAAGTTGATTGTCTTTCCAACAGTATCTTAACTGCCTAGCTATTGATAAAACTGCTGGTATTTTAAGTTTCCCACATTACTCGTAATATGGAAGCACCCGACTTTTGCAAATAAAGTCAAGTAAGCACCCTGGTTTGAAATATATATGTACAATAATGCATATCTTTGGAAAGAACATACGGTGATAAACATATGACATTTATGTCGAAATACACATTCACTGATAATTTTCCGTGAGTTATATTTACCAATAAAAAATCCTCACGATATTGTTTTTGTTTTGGACATCAAAACAAAATTGACGGAAATAGTCGTGATTAGTTCAAACGCATACTGTGTCAAAGATTATGGAACAATCAAATGACTGTTTGGAATGTATGTCTTGAAGAAATCCCGGTTACGTCCTTGTAGGTTTCAGTGTCGGTGCTCTTTCATTAGTGCTAAAAACAACTTCGGGATAATTGACATCGGACATTTTCAAAGGACAAAATGTGAAAGATCGCTAAGCAGCCCCAACAATACTCAAACTGACATTGCTCAATATCAGACATCACTATTATTTCTTAATAATTAACAAGATTAAAATCACAACTACTACCCAAGAGTAAGTACATGCAGATTCAATCAAAATCATTGCAACATTTTCATGGGCAGCAAATCTATTCAACAAACCTATTTTTGATCACTCGTAACTCAGGCGCTGTATGTCATACAAGGATATTGCTTCGTTATGAAATCACACAGACCGCTTGATTATACTTTGGGTGTTATGATGTGTTGTTAATGGTTTAAATCTACCTTATAAAAAGCTTGAAACGAGATGTCATTTGACAACTTTAATACTTGAATTTGAAAGCTCAAGAAGCATTGATGAGTCTTTATTTAATACAAGGAAATGATAACTTGCACAGGTGAAAGAAGGCATTGTTTTATGGTACAATTATAAATACTATCTAGATTAATTGAAAGAGAAAATTACGAAAATATGAATTACTTTGATAAAAGTAGTGTTCAATGTATATACAGTTCATGTGCTCAAAACTCTGAACAAATTTGTTTTACTATGACCACAAGAAAACATACACCCTCAACTTGTATTTCGCACTTTGCTGCCTTACTTAGACCTTTGCTCAAAATATACCTGTATGGCCAGTCCATGAAATACAACTTATTCTTTTATATTGTTTAATAAATATGACCTTAGAAGTGTATTTACACCAAGGTATGTACATGTACATTCAGGGGTAGTTTATTTTCAGTACAGTTTCCAATTTCATCCGAATCTACTAAAGGACAAGTTTGAAATAGATAATGATCATAGATCAATGAAATAAATGGAATTATTTGTCATAAAAGGAAAAATATATTCTTGGGTTTGAACTTTGAAAATTTAACCACCGAAATCTTTAATATAAATGGTTTTCAGTTGTCTTGCCCCCTACAAGGCAATATTTTACGGACGCTTCACTTTCTATCTAAGTCAATAAGAGTTATCTTTTCTTACCTTTTTTTTCAAACTTCCGGAAAAAGCACGTGTTTCAAATCAGTGGTTTCTACGCCTACTCAAAGGTCTTATCACCATTACTCAAGTGCTGACATGTACAGGTTTTTTACCCCTTTTGTACTACGGGTTTATGATGATTAAAGAAACAATACAAGCATCTTTTCGAAGTCGTTATAGTAAAAAACCTACATCGCCACTCTCGTATATGAGGCACAGCGCTCCGATGACCACGAGGCGTACGATCCATTGATACATTAATCTTCCAAGAATTGTGCGTGAGTATTACACTATGGAATCACGTAAAGGATCTAGACGTTTAACGGAGCTAGGTTACGAACTATATCAAGAAAACGTGCAAAATTATGTCAACAAACTTTCCAAACTAGCAAGGCAAACAGAGAGTGCCTGTTCACACTCGACACATGATGATTTGGGACAATTAACCAGTGTGCGTGCAAATATTGACTGTCAATACGGGAAGTATGAGGAAACATATTTGGAATTCTTTGCATATTTACAACGAACTGGCACTGAAGAAAGTTCACAAGTACAGGCTGCACATCAAAACATTGCAGATTCACTCTTGAATAAGGTGCAGATGGCACTGAAGGACATTAATGCTAGAATTACTAGTTTGACAAACACTGACAGGATAGAATCAGCTTCTGTGCGAGCAAAAGCCTTCATTCAAGTGGAAGTTCTATTCTCATGAGACAAAAAGCAAAAGCTGAAGCGGCCAAGATTCGACTGAAATTCGCTGAACAGGAAGCAAAGATGGAGAAACAGCGAGCTGAACTGGAAGTGAACCTGAAACTTCTTACTTCACAGCGTGAAGTACATGAAGCTGAGGCAGAATTACAAGCTATGCAGGGAGTTTTGGAGGTTGACAAGAAATCAAGGCGAGACGACCGTTCTTCCCAGACATCGGCGAAGCTCGAAGAAATTCAGAAATTTGTGGAAAACCAACAAACCTTTTATGAGTTTGAAACTAGGATACTTGACCAGGTTGAAACTGTGTCCAAGAACCAAGACATACCCGTAAGTACGAGTACACCTCACAAAGCCGGGCAGAGTAATCGCAACACAGTTCATGACCTCAAGTCCTTCCATAACCATGGTGACGACTCCCATACTCAACCAAGGCAAGTACATGCACCAGAGGCCTCGACAATTCAACGTGGTACTGTTCCACCAAATAGTGTGCTCAACCCTGCAGCTGAACCTTATGTCCCAGACATGACAGCTCCCCCTGCATCGGGACATGTGACAAACCAACTGGGTTTGTGTTCAGAACTCTCCAAATATTTGATGAGGAAAGACCTCCTCCTCTCTCGGCTGAGTAAATTCAACGATAAGCCAGAGTATTTTGCTGTGTGGCAGAATAGCTTTACACAAATTATGTACGAACTAAATGTGTCTCCGCAGGAGGAAATCGACTTGTTGGTCAGGTGGCTTGGCCCGGAGTCCAGCAGACAAGCTGCTAGTATCCGTGCTGCTAATGCTCATAATTCACTTCGTGGCCTTCAGAAGATCTGGGAACGACTGGGAGACAGATATGCCAGTCCCGAGCTTGTGGAGTCTGCACTCAAGAAAAAATTGTCTAATTTCCCTAAACTTTCCAACAAAGATCATGATAAACTCTATGACCTGGCAGACATTGTGTCCGAAATTGAGTCTGTGAAGGACAATCAGAGGTACTCAGCCCTTCTGGCGTACTATGACTCTTCAGCGGGCGTGACTCCGATTGTGAACAGGCTTCCCTACGCTCTTCAAGAGAAATGGACAAATGAAGCAGTCAACTACAAGGAACGGTATCATGTTGCTTATCCTCCCTTTTCTGTGTTCTCAGAATTCATAAGCAGACAGGCTAGAATACGAAATGATCCAAGCTTTCTTTATGACTCACAGTCAGCGCCAAATTCCACAAAGAAATTTCATCCCTTGAATATCAACCCAAACTTCAAACTGTTGTCAAAGAAAACTGACATCGGGGAGAAAGACAATGTTACGGAACGAGTTAGACTCTGTCCCTACCACGATAAATCGGAGGGACATACTCTTAATTATTGTAAGGGGTTCCGACGTCTGTCTCTGAGTGAGAGAAAGGACTTTCTTGGTAAGCATAGAATATGCTTCAAGTGTTGTGAATCTACTCAGCACACTGCGCGTGAATGCAAGTGTAGCATTCAGTGTTTCTTTTGTGGGAGTGTTCAGCATGCTACCGCCATGCACAGTAACAATGAGGGAGAAACCTCCGCTAAAGTTGCAGACAGCAGGACTTCGCTGAGGAAGCATGAAGGGGAGAGAAACGTTACCGCTCTGTCGGCGTCACATCATGAAGAGAAGCCAATAACGATGTCAGCTTGCACACAGATATGTGATAATTTGGTTGGCGGCAAGTCATGTGCCAAGACTCTGCTAGTCAAGATATTTCCAAAAGGATGTCCAGAACAGTACTTATTCTCATACGCTGTTATCGATGATCAGAGCAACCGGTCACTTGCAAAAAGTGAGTTCTTTGATCATTTTCATGAAGATGGAGATGAAGTTGAATACACACTCTCATCTTGTGCTGGTTGTGTGACAATGTCTGGCCGACGAGCATCAGGATATGTCATTCAAGCCTTGGACGGGTCCTCGTCATTACATTTACCTACCTTGATAGAGTGTAATGAGATTCCAAATGTGCGAGAGGAGATCCCTACTCCAGAAACAGCTATTCATCATCCTCACTTAAGGGACATTGCTGAGTACATCCCACCTATTGATTCAGGTGCAGACATTCTGTTGCTCATAGGACGTGACCTGCTTGCAGCTCATCATGTACTCGATCAGCGCATTGGACTGCCTGATGCACCGTATGCCCAGAAGTTGCACCTTGGCTGGGCAATAATTGGGGAAGTCTGTCTCGGGCAGGTACACAAACCGGATGTGGTAATAGTTAACAAGACTCACATGCTCAGGGATGGTCGAACAACAATCATGGAGCCCTGTCCTAATAATTTTGAAGTCAACGAGAGAAATGACTTTGGGGAGAGTGTCTTTCAGAAAACAAGACTTGACGAAACGCAGACTTTGTCTATTGAAGACAAGCAATTCCTGAGGATTATGGATGCCGAATTCTCAAAGGATAGTGATGGCTGTTGGACTGCTCCACTACCATTTCGACAAGATCGTGCCAGGCTGCCATGCAACAAATTCCATGCCATTCATCGAGCAAAACTATTGGACTCCAGCATGCGCAAAGATCCAACAAAGCGAGAACATATGACAACATTCATGGCGAAAGTCATAGACAAGGGACATGCAGAAATAGCCCCTCCATTGGAAAAGGATCAAGAGTGTTGGTACTTACCCTTGTTTGGTGTTTACAATGCCAAGAAACCAGGACAAATCAGGGGTGTATTTGATTCATCTGCGAAGTACAATGGCGTCTCTCTGAACAGTGTCCTAATGACTGGTCCTGACCTGACAAACAATCTGTTGGGAATCCTTCTCAGGTTCCGAACAGAATCCTTTGCAGTGACGGCAGATGTGGAGCAAATGTTTTACTGCTTCAAGGTGAAGCCATCTCATCGTGACTACCTCAGATTCTTCTGGTACAGAAATAATGATCCAAGCCAAGACTTGATTGAGTACAGAATGACTGCTCATGTGTTTGGGAATTCACCCTCTCCTGCAGTCGCTACCTATGGTCTCAGACGATCAGTGGAAAATGCTGACGTTGATGTGAAACGGTTCGTGGAGAATGACTTTTATGTTGATGACGGACTGCTGTCTGTCCCCACAGAGGAAAAAGCCATCGATCTGATTCAGAGAACCCAGAGTGCGCTCCAACATGGGGGTAACATAAGACTACACAAGATAGCCTCCAACAGTCGAACTGTGCTAGCTGCGTTTGATGCAGAGGACCTCGCCAAGGACATCAAGGACTTGGACTTCAACACGAACACTCCTCCACCTCAAAGAAGCCTTGGCCTATCCTGGGATATTAACAAAGACACTTTCACCTTCCAAGTCTGTGCCAAGAGGAAGCCCTTCACCAGACGCGGGGTATTGTCTACCATAAACAGCCTCTACGACCCTGTGGGCTTTGCAGCACCAGTTGTCATCAAAGGAAAACTGTTGCTTAGGGAACTAATGTCAACAACCTCTGGTTGGGATGACCCCCTTCCCTCTTCTTACTTATCTCAGTGGCAGAACTGGTGTGACTCTCTCAAGAATCTTGAAAATGTTGTCATCCCAAGACCTTATTCAAAAATCTCAATGTCTGATTCCCTTACCAAAGAGATTCATATATTCTCTGATGCTTCGAAGGAAGCAATAGGTGCTGTTGCTTACCTCAAGATGTACGACGTCAATGGCACCAGTACACTGAGTTTCTTGCTGGGCAAGTCCAAAGTAGCCCCACATCATGGACATACCATACCTCGGTTAGAGTTGTGTGCTGCTGTTCTATCTGCAGAGATGGCAGATGTCCTACTCCAGCAGCTTGACATTCAGGCAGAATGCCTGCATTTTTTCACAGACAGCCGCGTCGTATTGGGTTATATATGCAATGAGAAACGAAGATTCCATGTGTATGTCGCAAACAGGATTGACAGAATTCGCCAATCTTCACAACCAAAACAGTGGAACTATGTGCCATCAAACATAAATCCAGCTGATCAAGCAACGAGGTCTGTGACATCATTGTGCTACAGTTATAGCCTTTGGTTAAGAGGACTTGATGTCCTGAGCCAAAGTGATACATCTGATATGTGTGACTCACAACTTTTCTCACTTGTCGACCCAGACAATGATAAAGAGGTTGGAGCTGAACTCAAGTCGACTAAAACCTCAGTCTCTACAGCTGTGCCGCAACAACTTGGCACTGATCGCTTTACGAGATTTTCTAGTTGGAAAAAACTTGTAAAGACAATCTCACATCTGAAACACATTGCAAGATCCTTCACCAAAACTAACAGTTCATGTGTTGGTTGGCACCAGTGTAAAGACTTCAGAAATGTAGAAGGATTTAAGGATGCAGAGGTCTTCATTGTCAAAGCAGTCCAAAGGGAAGCTTACTCTGAGGAGATCATGTGTCTGCAAAACCAGAAGCCACTTCCAAGGAAAAGCTCAATCTTGTCCCTCTCACCTGCTTTAGATGAACAAGGCGTTCTTAGGGTAGGAGGAAGACTGAAGAACAGCAAACTGACAGCTTGTGAGATTAATCCCATTATCATTCCCAAGGGAAACCATGTTGCAAAGCTTCTTGTACACCACTACCATGACAGGGTAAGACATCAAGGAAGACATCTGACGGAAGGTGCTCTGAAATCGGCAGGTTACTGGATTATTGGGGCAAAAAGACTGGTGTCATCTCTAATCAGCAAGTGTGTCACGTGCAATCGGCTCAGACGAAAACCAGAAACTCAAATGATGTCAGATTTGCCTCCAGACCGCTTGGTGCCATGCCCACCATTCACTTATGTTGGTGTTGACGCTTTCGGACCATGGGAAATTGTGACTCGTCGTACAAGAGGTGGTAGTGCAAACAGCAAACGATGGGCGATATTGTTTACCTGCCTAATGATACGTGCAGTACACATTGAACTCGTTGAAGAAATGACAAGCTCCTCATTCATAAACTGTCTCAGAAGGTTTATTGCCTTAAGAGGGGAAGTCAAGCAATTCCGTTCTGATAGGGGAACAAATTTCATTGGTGCTATTGAATCCCTTAATGTCACTGCTGTTAATGTAGAAGATGGGCCTGTGCAAGACTTCCTGTACAACAATGGTGTGGTTTGGTTGTTCAACACCCCTCACTCATCTCACATGGGAGGTGTATGGGAGCGAATGATTGGGACTTCTCGGAGAATACTTGATGCTATGCTCCTGAACACAAAACGGTTGACCCATGAAGTACTCTCGACCCTTATGGCTGAAGTGACGGCAATCATCAATGCTCGACCTATCACATCCATCTCGACTGACCCTGAACAACCGATGATCTTATCACCTGCAATGTTATTGACTCAAAAAACGGCACACACCCCAAATTTTGATCTGTCTCTAGATGTCAAAAATATATGCAAGTCTCAGTGGATGTATGTCCAGACACTTGCAGAAGAGTTTTGGCGAAGATGGAGACTTGACTACTTGCAGAGTCTTCAAACCAGGTCGAAATGGAAGATTTCCAAGCCTAACCTGCAAGAAGGAGATGTTGTTCTTGTGAAAGACAATTGTGCAAGGAATGAGTGGCCTCTTGGTGTTGTGGAAACAGTGTTTCCTGGACAAGATAACCTTGTCCGCAAAGCCGCGATTCGTGTGTACAAGAACGATAAGTGTGTGACTTACAACCGTCCAGTTGTAAACCTTGTTCGCTTGTTTTAATTCCACTTGTGTCTGCGAGATATGTGACATTACAGTGACATTTCAATTGTGTGTGATTTCCATGCGAAATCAGAAGGGGAGTGTCTTGCCCCCTACGAGGCAATATTTTACGGACGCTTCACTTTCTTTCTAAGTCAATAAGAGTTATCTTTTCTTACCTTTTTTTTCAAACTTCCGGAAAAAGCACGTGTTTCAAATCAGTGGTTTCTACGCCTACTCAAAGTTCTTATCACCATTACTCAAGTGCTGACATGTACAGGTTTTTTACCCCTTTTGTACTACGGGTTTATGATGATTAAAGAAACAATACAAGCATCTTTTCGAAGTCGTTATATCAGTTATTATGTCTTTCCTTTTTCTCTTATAGCCTAACTAAACCAAAGCTTGGAGGGACGATATACAATTTAAAATTGTGAAAAAAAACAAGAATGCATTCATTTTGCTCTTAGATAATTTTAAAAAAAAATCTGTTTCTTACTAAGGATACAAAACAAAGTACTTAGTGCCATGTCACTGATCGAATAAAACTACCAGTATTTAAAACATCAAAACGAAATTACCTTTACACTGAAAACATTTTGTCCTACAGAAATCAATTACCTATATATTGTGTGTAGATCTAATTACTTTTACTGTTGATGTTATGAACTGAACCATTCAAGATTTTAATATGTAAGGCTAAAATATTAAAAAGTGAGGTTGTTTAATATTGGATCCATTTTGACAGCTTTCTCACTGAATCATTCCATTCCCTTACTCAACTATATGCACATTATTTTCTTGGAATATCAAACCTTCAAACAGATATGAAAAGCACATGTCAACATACCAAAATTAGAAAACTGCGCCAAATATTCTAACAGTGTTAGTCAAGTGATAAGCGGTCTCATTCACTCATCAGTCGCCGTGGAAATGTTCCAATCGTGATGTACTAGATATACTTTCTAGTTCAGTAAAGAGAATATATAGGAACAAAAACCATCTGTATCGGTTATACTACTAACATTAGATCAGCTGTTTCACGTGACGTCATCCACGTCACAACACGCAAGGTCAAATCACACGCACCTGTCATTTCAGATAACATATTAAATAAGAGTTGCAATAGATTATCATCCGTTAATCAAGAGTACAGTGTACATCAATAATTTGTATATCTAATATATTTATTAGATCTTATATCTATAGCAGAATGTTGGAAATACGAGCTGTCGTGTTATGATAATATATTCCATTTTCTGAGGATATTGATAATGTGTATTTGATTATTTATATGCATACACAATTGGTTGTCAATTATCTTGTACACAGCAAGTAACATGTACATTAGATTTACGGAAATACCATTTCAGCAAACTAATCATTGCGCCATTATCACAGTTTTAATGAAAGGAAAAACAAATCCAAATCAAACTTTACAGCACATCGTATCCATAAGCGGTTAACCCAAATGCAAAAAGGTATTGCTGTAATCATTTTTGAAGTTATGTTGATGTTTTCAATAGTTGTATTATGTTTGTATCTGTACAACCGACAGAAACAGTGGCCGAGCTACCACATGTGAAACCGACCTTGACTGAATTTGTTTACAATATGGCGTCGACTAACGTTAGAGGTTAGGCCACACTTTTGAAATCTCCTTTTGCAACAAAATGTGAAACGGTTTGTGCATGTCATACACAGGGTCAGGTAGTTTGAGCAATCACGCATGACTCTTAGTCATTTCATATGAAAAAAGTAGCAGTTATTTGTCTTAACGGGCCATCATGTAGGACAACTGGTAGACAGCTCAGCTATGAAGCGAAAGTGCCCTGTCGATGTTTACGCTTTGATCATGGACTTCCAGCCCATAAATATACACTATACCACCTTAATATTAATGATCATAGCTATCTTTCCGCATCTTTGATTTGAATATTTTCTGTAATCAGCACCATAAACAGAAAACTATCTGAAAAGTTGTTTCATTTCTATTGTTGTGCCAAATCGCCCAGACACACAGTCGATAAACATCGACGTTCAAAACTTGAACCAAAAACTTCCATTTCGGAATAAATGTCAGTAGTCTTACGCCAATAACTGTACAGTGGGGAAAAGTAAATCTTTCTAACCAGTCTGATCAGATTTCTTTTTCAAATTGGCTGTCTGATATCATAATAGTTACATGTATGTGACATGGGTGCATAATAAAAAAATTGTCGACATTTCCATGAAGTTCAACATGGCAGAAAAAGGTCGAGAAGTGCAGTAACCACTTTATTAATATCACCATATTTTCCACTCTGTAGCACCCGAATAAAATATGAGTTTTTTAACATGATGTTAAAGCTAAGATGATTACATGATGATGATTATAATTTTGAGTGCGCACTCAGTGTTTGACATCTAAATTCAGAGGCGCAAAGAGACATTTTCACGGGACCATATATAGTCCTGTGGCACCAAGAGGTTAAGGAATACATTTGCTATGTTGATCGTAGCTCTGATATTCTGACAGACTTATGATAATTGTAGTGCCAAGATCGATTTGTGCACGTGGACCCAGCTCCTTTATGTAACGTAAGAACAGGGACTATGAAACTGCTGATTTAATACTTAGATAAATTATTTGATTATATATGTTTAATAATAAACTCTGGCTGAATCTTATTAAAAAAAACAACAACATGAAATACAGTGATCCCTTGCTACAACGCTACCTTCAGGGTCCAAATAACTGATGACCGATATAAATGATCAGCAGTTTAAAATTTAGTAAATTTTGGGCGCCATGCTTTACTGTGCGCTATAAATGAGAGCAATAGCAAGGGAACACTGTAGTCCACAAGTTGCCATAGCTAATGACATGAGCAATAACTCTTGGCAAAATTACAATGAAATGACGAAAATTAAAATATCTTGTGAGAGCTGTAAATATCAAGGCTCCCAACAACCTTGGGTACACAAGCGTCAGGTGATTCGGGGTCAGCTTAGAGGGTAATAGGGCCTCAGCAGTGTGGTACGCAGGACACAAAGAAAATTGTATTAGGTATGCAGATTCACCATTAAAAAAAATTTGTTATGCACAAAAATTTCCTTTATATATAATATATTTCATAAATATTTTTTTTCAGTATTTTAACTTCGCACCCTTTTATGACCTTAGAACATGTTCTCTTGGTTTTCGTCTGTGTTTGACATTCTACCTTTATAGGATGAATTCTGACATGCTTTTCAGATTTATGTTAAGTAGTATTTGGGATTCAGATGTGAGCAAATGAGAGTGTTTGTTTATTTGTTTGTATGTTTGTTGTTTAATGCCACACACAGCAATATTTCAGCTATATGATGGCGGTCTGTAAATAATTGAGTCTGGACCAGACAATCCAGTTAATGACATCATGAGCATCGATCTACACAATTGGGATACGATGACATGCACCAACCAAGTGAGCAAGCCTGACAACCCGACCCTGTTATTCGCCACTTACAACAAACATACACCATATTACCGTACACATGGGTTGCTGAAGACCTTTTCTACCCCGGATTCATGGGTAGAGATTCAGAATGGCAACTTTTATTGTATTCGGAATTCAGGGGAGAGGGGGTTGTCACTCTCAATATCCAATAAAGCAGACATTTCTTCTTATCTATACCGCCTCCGTGGTCTAATTGTAGAGCATCCGCCCAGAGAGCGGAAGGTCCGGGGTTCAATCCCCAGCCGTGTCATACCAAAAGACGTTAAAAGATGGTACTTGTTGTTACCCTGTCTGGCGCTCGGCATTAAGGAGCTAAAACAAGGACTGGGCGGCTCGGAGTCAGTATACTGTGTCTGAGTGGGGTATTCATGTTCAACTGCGGCATGGTATCTCTGTGTGCTAGCACTATAAATCGGCATCAGTCCGGACTAGTACAAGCAGCCACACACACACACACATACACGTGCATGCACGTCGCTATATAAGTGCAATAATCTTGGACGCGACGTTAAACCCCATTTCACCTCACCTCATGAAACATACCATCACCTGCTTCAGAAACATATTACATTACCTGTTGTCTATTAGAAGTTATAGTCAAGGCATGACTCTGAGGTTTGTGTTGAAAACAGTAAAACCTTGAGTGAGGGGAAAAGTGTGACTTGAGCTTTACAATTTTCAACCAAAACAGAAGAGGTATTCTTTAGAACCATCCAAATGCAAGAAATACCACAAAGAATAAGAAAACATCGAGATCCCTTACAGTGAAACAAATTAGATGACATCGGGCAAGGGAAGACCAAGTGCAGCATGCAGACAACTGAAGTCCTTGACATGTAAAATGAACACCCTTTCATCACCAGCCCTGGTGTCTCAGTGAGACAAGAGTGGGTTAAAATTCTAAACATGATATGTGAGGTTGCAGGTTCAATTCACGTCATGTCAAGTGAAGAAACTTGTGACTTTTAATCAGTCAAAAAACAACATTAGATGCAAATTAAAAGGCTGTTTATACAATTCAACAGTAAAACCTGGAATTGCAAAATCTACAATCAGGACTTGCAATTCAGGTGTAAAACCTCTCAGCAGGTTTCACCTGATAGTAGTATCCCTTTAACAAGGCAACTGTGTGAAGTCAACAAACCTACAATACTATAGGCAAAAGAGGCAGGAGGTTTATGAGAATTGTGTATGACAACAGACAACATAGTTCCAGCTGAAATTTGTTCTTAAGTGGCAAAGTAACAATATACTTTTTTTTCAATGTTATTGATCGCATTTCGCAGCAATCCATCGGTCAGTCACTGGAGTAATTGCCCTTTGCCAAACGGGAGCTCAAATAGTATATGTTTCTTAAGCATCTGCCTGGCATGCCATAATTTTACAAAATGCACTCAGATGTCCCACTCACTGACTAAATGAAACAAGGTAAAAGATTTTGGCAAATTACAACTGTTTTCAAGTCTTGAGAACACCCCAAGCTGCAGAGGTCAACAAGCACAAATATAGAAACTGATCCTACTAGCATCCTCAGTGACATGACTATTGCTTCACATATTATGTTTAAAAAAAGTTGTTTACACTTTAAAAGAGCTGAGCTATGCACTTGTTAGTCACTGTTTTCTGGTATCTTAGACTGTTATTTGTCCAGAATCGTGATGGTGACTCAATCGCAGATAGACAAGGGCGATGCAATGTTTATTTGTAATCACTGAAAGTTATTATATCATTAAAACTATTATTAAAAAAGTTAAAGGTTTTTTTATTCTATGTTTTTTTAATCAAAGAGGGAGATGTCAGTCACGTAAAATGAAATGAAACTGATTTTGTTTTATTCTGATTGTGACTTATGGCTTCTGTTAGTAAAATCCTTTAAAAAGAAAATTTGTCTTACTTCCAACCATTATAGAATCCATGTTAATGTTAAGGTTATCTAACATGCACTGCAAAAAAATTAATATGTTTAAAAAAAGGTTAATTTGATTAACACTTGGCCATAAAAACAAAGAAAATTGTACATTAGGGTTTGGGCTGACATATATATCTATTGCAGTTATCAACATATATCATCTTCACAGCATAAGCAGAAAGTGGTTTGGGTGACACAATAGTGGGCATAGGAAGATCTTGTGTCAATTATTGACAATCACATGAAGAAATATGGAGCCCTTCCGTACATTTATAATGATCATATATCCAAGTGATCGGAAATAGAAATCTCACATTTCTCTTACAACTAATGGAAACATTATTGTTGATATAATGTCAACGCCAAAGTATAACCACTTTCGATATTCCATCGTGTAAAAGGCGAAAGAGCGGTGGAAATTATATTCAAATTTGATGCCGACACATGACCTTGAATGACCTTCCTTTGTCCAACTGATAGTCATCTTGACACAGATGTCATAAGTTACTATGAATACAGTAACCTACCTTTATAACGAACATGCTTATAAAGAACTGATGGATATAAAGAATGTATTGCTTGGTCCTGACCATTTGTTATATATATGCTGATAATGAACAAACTAAAATGAGTGGTCCCTTTGAGTTTGTTATAACCGTAGTTTACTGTTTACGGAAACTGGATCTGAATTACAATGTCCGAGGTACCTTTGATGTAATGCCCTCGTTCAGCCAAAGAGATGAAGCTTCACACATGATACAAACAATGAATAGAGGGAGACAATTGGAAACTGACTGCTCTTATCTTTAGTGAGCCAATCAAGTTTGGTTTATGACCACTTAAGGCAGTGGTCAGTTATAAATAGCATGTTGTTTGTTTGTTTGTTTGTTGTTTACCACCACACTCAGTAATATTCCAGCTTTATGACACCGGTCTGTAAATATTCGAATCTGGACCAGACAATCCAGTGATTGATATCATGAGCATTGATCCATGCAAATGGGATCAATGACATGCATCAACCAAGTCAGCGAGCCTGACCAATCCATCCCGTTAGTTGCCTCTTACGACAAGCATAGTTACCTCGTACGACAAGCAGTCGTCTTTTATTGCAAGCATGGGTTGCTGAAGACCTATTCTACCCCAGATCTTCAGGGGTCAATAGCATGTTGTCTTCATGTGGGAGGAAGCTCTTAGTGACACAGATCACAGATAGTTTTGTTAATGAGTGAGTGAGTTGGGTTGAACGCTGCTTTGAACAGTGTTCCCATTACATCAGTGTGCTGGCTTAATGTGGAAGGAAAACCTGAAATGATGCAGGTCTCCGATGTGTACCACTTCAGTGAAACCCATGCACGCGGGTATGGTGCTGACAAACCTAGAACAAAATCAGGGCGAACCAGGATTCAAACCATTGATCATAGTGAGTGAGTGAGTGAGTTGGGTTTAATTCCCTTTTTAACAGTATTCCAGTTATATCGCAGCGTGTCAGCTTGATGTGGGAGTAAAGCCCGAAGTGATGCAGGTTTCACACGTTTACCACTTCTGTGAAACCCACGAGCACGGGTATGGTGCTGACAAACCTAGAAACATAATTAGGGCGAACCGGGATTCGAACCCACAATCATAGGTTTTTGGCGTGCCTAAGGGACGCAACTCTGCACAGCGAATCGCGGCGCCTTAGACGACTGGGCCACCCATGCACCCCCATTGATCATAGGTTACTGGCATTCCCAAGACACATAACATAAAATGAGTCGTGTTAGATAACTGAGCCACCCCTGACCCTTGTAATTTACACATCTCCATGTTGGATATGCGTTGCACTAGTCCAGACTACCATATTCGACGTAATAAGCGCCCTGCTCTAATAAGCGCCCAGGGCGATATTTGCTAATGTATTGGCTAGTGAACAATCCCAATTAGCACCCCTTCTGATTGATCAATGTACACAAGACTTATTTATTCGCGTATAATACGCACTCGCGTGTTATATGCACCGTTAATTATCGGGAATTAAATTCTGAAAAAAAATATCTGTCGTACATAAACATTTCAGGCTGTCAGCATAAACCACGAATATTATCTTTCAACTCTGTTTTCTACACCAAAGTAATATATAAATAAGGGCCCCCCATTTCTAATTTTGAGAACGCCCAGGGCGCTTATTACGTCGAATATGGTAATACCTAATGCCGGTTGTTTAACATGTATTGCCCACTTGTCACATTATACTGACTCCGAGATGCCCAGTCTTTGTTTTATCTCCTTAATGTCAAGCGCCAGACGGGGTAACACATAACATCTATTGACATTTTGGTATGATGCCACATGGGGATCTAACTACGACTTTCCACTCTGAGGTCAGATGACATCCATGATGCAACAAAGCCAGGTTTCATCTTTAAGGATGTGCTTTAAAAATATGAAACAGTAATAAAATCCCGGTCATATTGACCTCGTATTTCTTGGGTTGCTGGTTGTTTTTCTGTGTTCTTTCTGTCACTGGTCATATTGACCAGGAATCATTTTGAAAACCACACACAGAGATCCACAAGGCACCATATTATGGTATCTGTGTAAACAAGCAACAATGCTGGAGAATGTATTAAATTTCTCTGTGGGAACAGCCTCACAATATTGAAGATTTCAGATGCAACCTTGTCATATGATTTGGCCACAGATTTCCTCAAATTGTCCAAATACAAGGCAAAACAACACTCTAAATATGGTTACAATGGTGGTCATGTGTGAAAAACAAATCAGAGCCCCACAAGCACATTTTCTGGACACTGCTACTCTGGTCTCAGAGAAGATGTGATGCAATGATACAATACAATAATTTCCTCTTTTGACATTAAGCCCAATTGTGTCGTCTTTAGTGTGTCCATGCAACTCTGCCATTTGTAAATGCCTGAGCTTGATGGAACAAATTACAGAAAAGACTAGGTACAATCGGAAACATCGAACAATAGTTTATCATTGTTAATAATTCTAAGAACACTACCTCTATTACATATCTGCGTTTAATCCTGTATTTTGGCTTCAATCACACTAACTAAAATTTTTAGATTTTAAACAGACGTCCTCTTCACTGTCAATCACACAATTAGTTGTCGCCAAGTAGTCTTGTAAGTACCCAAGCAAACACGTCACAATGGCGGCAACATCACTTTTTTTCAACATCTACTACTTTTATTGTTGTGTTTGTGTGTGTGTGTGTGTGTGTGTGTGTGTGTGTGTGCGTGTGCGTGTGTGTGTCTGTGTGTCTGTGCATGTGTGCCCCTTGTAACCATTCGTATTCTCACTGGTAAACAACAAACATGGATTACCTAAGATATATCCTGCCCTGGAAACCGAAAGGGTTCATGTGCTGATATCATCAACCCTTACAAAGCCTGAATAACATGTCAGATATTTCAAGTTATGAAAATAAAAAAATGACCGAACTGTGGCTGATCCAGGGTGGGAGAATTCACTGGATTTGAACTCCCATCCCTCTTGAAATGTACATATTGACCCCAGTTAGATAAAGCAAAAATTGTTTCTTCATATACTCACTGCCAAAAGAAATGCAGACCATAGAAACATATAGAGAAGTATGTACATTAAGAAGAGATGTTTCCAATGTGTACCAATTAATGACATAACTAACAATCAGTCAAGTGTTACCACAGAGCGTCTTTATTCTTATCACGATATGCTGCACGTGATTTCCAAACTTTACACGCCAATCCTATACACAAGACAAATGGTGCATCGCAAGTCATGGATCAATCACGTCACATGTGATGAATTCATGAGCGTTGGTTCACACAACATAACAGTATATTTGTTTGAACATCAAACCAATCTAATATCTCTTGAATATGAGTAATTCTTCATATTTTAACCAACATGTATGGTATTCATGTTTCTTTTGTCGGTGAGTATATTATTGAAATACAGATCCCCTGCAGAATCCCCTGTCACACTTGTGTCATTTGAACCACAAGCCCCACTAACAAAATTGAGAATTGAGAATTGGAACAGGATATAAGCCACCTTATTTTTATTAAGGAAGAGATTTATGGATGTCAACTTCTTTATTATGAAGAATACAACATTTCGGAGTATATGCTTAGTCCTTCATCAGGTGAATCATTCACTGTTTCAGAGTATATACTTAGTCCTTTATCAGGTGAATCATTCACCGTTTAGGAGTATATGCTTAGTCCTTTATCAGGTGAATCATTCACCGTTTAGGAGTATATGCTTAGTCCTTTATCAGGTGAATCATTCACCGTTTAGGAGTATATGCTTAGTCCTTTATCAGGTGAATCATTCACCGTTTAGGAGTATATGCTTAGTCCTTTATCAGGTGAATCATTCACCGTTTAGGAGTATATGCTTAGTCCTTTATCAGGTGAATCATTCACCTTATGAAGGAGTAAGTATATACTCCGAAACATTGTGTTCCTCATAATAAAGAAGCTGGCATCCATAAATTCTCTTCCTTATATGTATCTCTTCTAAATGCCTTTCAGAGACCTATTTTTTTATTGTCTATTTTCTCTCGGTCAAATTTGTGCCCTCAATCTAGTCTTCCACATCAGCTGGTGTATAACTAAGATATGGCATGATGGACATCACAGCTGGATATTATACATTCAATATCCGGACAATCTCTGTGCCCCAGATATCAGAAATGACCATTAAGCACCAAATGGAAGCTTGTAATCAAAGTAGGGTATTTATTTATATGAACATTACGTCTGGTTCTGAATGTACAGTCTATCCACAGGGGGGCAATGACTGGTTGTGCATGCAGTAGTGTTCCTATTAAATACCAATGAGGTTCCGTAATGGTATAATTATATTCACTGAAAGGACATATATTTCTGTAATGGTATGCATCACATTATGTGGATTAAATCGTGATCACTAGATCTGACTGTAACTGTTTGATATCAAAATGATATAATTAATTCATGTTACTGTAATACAGCTATAACCAGTTAGGGTGGCCTCTTCCCCGCGCGGCAATTCAATTCCCATAACTCTGTGTAGAAATTCAGTTTGGCCTGTTTTTACATTTTTTCCCCCTTTTTCGTATCAAAAGAGTATTAATTTGCATGAAGAAAGACACAAATAGTAACATACATTCATAATGTTTGTATTAGTGTACTTTTGAAAAAAAAATTAACAGTAATCTTGACTTAGAAAGGGAAAATGTTAAAAAAAATGATGCAAAACAGTAGGGTAATTTCAATTGGCAACTGCAAACTTCATGTGATGAATTTTGTAATAAAACTTATATCATTAGAATCACAAATGCACAAGGAACACTATAACGCACCGTAACGCGATGTTTTTCCCCAACTTCCATGCGTAACGCGGTGGCGAAAAAATATCAAAAGCAGGAGAAATGTGTTGGAATTGGTGGGCAAGCCGTTCGCGTGCGTTCAAGGGAGATAACCGAGTGCGGCTTATTTACCATCAGCTGCCAAGAAGAAGAAGCGCCAATAAAATATACACCTATAAGTACATCGTCATTATTAAGCGTAATACAATGTTGCCTTCAACCAAAAAGACATTGGAGAGAGAATAAGGAAATTCTCAATAGCTTTGACTGTCTTAGGTATCCAAGAAAAGACTTTTCGTCACATTTTGAGAGCTCCTTAACCGGATGTGCAGACCACTTGAGAGTTCTTCGACCGGATCAGCTGACTACATGTGCCTAATGTCAGGTCTCATCGTATTGTCAACGCAAGTTACACCATGTGAATTAATTATGGTAATTCCTACAAATACAATCGTGATCTTTGCTGTAACACACAGGAAATGTTATGTAATGAGAATGTCGGGCAGGTGTTCTGTTTATGTGATAAACTTGTCAGTGTCACCAAGTTGTTTATACAGTGATTTATGGCACCTCATTAAAAAATCAAAGCCAGCATTTCCTCGAACCCACGAATTTTGCACGAGAATTTTTAGTTGTTTATATAGGGGATTATGGCATTTTCTTGAATCCATGAATTATGTATGACAATTTTGATAACATGAGAATCGCAAATGCTTACGGAACACTGTAACGCAGTGGCGAAAAAAAAGGAGAAATGTGTTGGAATTGAGACAGCAAATTTCAATATATTAAAACAAGATAACGCGGTTGGTTTCCGTGGATATCGCCTGACAAACATGTATGTGGGATTTTATTATATATAAATCTGCCGCCACACAATTGAATCGAAAATTACATTCCCCAAGAAAATACATTTTCAGAAAAGATCGAAAGCAGGAGAAATATGTTGGAAATTGGGGGAACATGTGGTATTTTATTAGCGATTTTAATTGTGAACTGGTGAAAGCATATATATGTGTGTGTGATGGCGATACTCACCTCAATGTTCCCTTCCGCTACTTTATTATGTGGCGATACGGTACGGAATAATTCGAGCATGCGAAAGACGTTCGTGGGATGTTAGTCATGTCAGTCGGCATTTGTCACCTTGAGTTATCGGCACGGACACGTTGTTTAATGCCAGAATATATACATGAGAAATCTTTGTCACATGTGGTAACAAAGCACGATATGTCCACGAAGTTCAATATTTTTAACACCCGCGCGATTTCCATCTGAAAAACGGTACCCATTGTTGTAATCTGACCAACCATGATCCGGCAAAAGGATGACGGACAAAAAGCTAATTTCCGGCGCAGTGGTGACGTGGCATTACACCTAATTTGCATATCATGTGACACAACATTTCGTAAACAAATTATTTACCAAAACTATTTAGACTGTATTGCTACTGGCTATAAATTATCGCCAACTCCCCGTTGTCGCACGGGATATCATTTTAATTTTGATCGTTTTCATTGGAAGAGAGAAAGATTTATCCGAAAATGACAAAACACTTGTGAGGAAATATTTTTTAAAAAAACCCCACAATAATCGCCAAGCCCGAATACAGCTTTATCAAAGACATGTGGGCCATCGCGACTTATTCACTCGAAAATAAAAAACAAAACAGAATGACGCACTTCCGTTCTGGCATTGCTTCCTATCGGTCAGTCATTTCTTTCTCAAAATACAATTCTGAAAGCTGTACGTAGCATGTGTATATATCGAAATCCATAGTACATATGATAGCATGTAGAGATCGAATGTGGGGAATATTGGTTTGCAGACGACAAATTTGTAATGTCATTTGTATAACTGAAGCGTATATGCGTGATCACGTGGCACGTGCTGTCAAGACGACGGGAAAGTTATACACGTTATAACAGAGATCAACTAAATCATTTTTCACGAACTGAAATCACGGAGTGACAGAAATGAAAAAAAAAACTGGCGATAACTGGTCGGTAACCAGTAGCTCTATCATGTCTACATGAGGTCATGGGACAACGTAAAAGTGATCTGTGTGCTGAGTATGTATTGAAATGTTCTGTAATGAGCATGTCGGGCAGGTGGTTCTGTTTATGTAATAATAAACTTATCAGAAGTTGTTATCATGGTTAAACAGGGATTTATGGCATTTCCTTGAATCTACGAATTTGATAACATTAGAATCGCAAATGCTTACGGAACGCTATAACGCAGTTGTTTTTAACTATTTTCGCCACCTTCCATGCGTAACGCGGTGGCGAAAAATATTTAAAACGCAGGAGAAATGTGTTGGAATTGTGACAGCAGATTTCAATATTTTAAACCATGATGGTTTCCAAGGGTATCGCCTGACAAATATGTATGTGTGGTTTTATTATACATATGAATAGACAACAACAGTCGTCAAAAACGGCGATTACAAGAATAAATGGCTTTCATTTTCAGAAAAGATAAAAAGCAGGAGAAATATGTTGGAAATGGGGGGACATGTGGTATTGTATTAGCGATTTTAATTGTGACAGCATATATGTGTGTGTGATGGCGATGTTCACCTCAATGTTCCGTATCGCCAGTGCATTATGCAAATGCTTACACCATGTACACAAATGAACACGGTTGTTTTCGACTATTTTCGCCAATCTCCATGCGTAACGCGGTGGTGAAAAAAGATCAAAAGCAGGAAAAATGTGTTGGGATTTGGGGGCATGTGGAATTTTAATAGCAATCAAAATAATTGTGACAGCAGATTCAAATATTTAGAACCACGATAACGCGGTTGATTACCATGCGTAAAGCATTACCAATATGGATCTGGGGTTATATTATATATGAATCTGCCGCCACACAATTGAAATCGATAATAAAATCCCGACTGTCCTCATTGGATAAATGAAGCTTAAATATACGATTAGCAAGCATTAAATACCAACGTGTTGCGCATATGTCTATTACCCTTTCAACTGGTGGTTCTTTAAGGGAACACCAGTTGAAAAGGGTAAAAGACATATGCCTGGCGAATCATATTTGCATTACCAGTGGTGCTAAGCGCTTGCGGGCCTCTTTTATAAGGCGCCGAGACAGCGACAATTTAACGAACTTGTGGTAAAAATAGTTTCACGGAGTTTTTGCTCAGTTTAGTTACTGCATAAAACATTATGACATCGGGTAAGTCGAAGTGAAACGGCGATTACCTTGATTACTTCCGTGGCGAAAAAAGATATAAAAAAACCAGGAGAAATGTGTTGGAATTGATGTGCATGTGGATTCAAGCAATTGAGATACGATGACATGCCAGCAGCCCATGCTTGCCGTAAAAGGTGACCATGCTTGTAAAAGGCGACCAACGGGATCGGGTGTCCAGGCTCGCTGACTTGGTTGATGCATGTCATCGATCCCAATTGCGTGGATCGATGCTCATGATATTAATCACTGGGTTGTCTGGTCCAGACTCGATTATTTTACAGACCGCCGTCATATAGCTAGAATATTGCTGGGTGCGGCGATAAACAACAAACAAACAAACGATGACATGCATCAACAAAGTCAGCGACCCTGACTTGGTTGATGCATGTCATCAATCCCAATTGCGTGGATCGATGCTCAATATGTCAATCACAGGACTGTCTGGTCCAGACTAGATTAATTACAGACCGCCGTCATATAGCTGGAATATTGCTGAATGCGGTATTTAATATATGTTGTGTTGGAGGGAGCGTTATTTACATAAGCCAGTTTGGCCTGTTTACAAATCTCAGATGAATAAAATATGATGAACCTATTATAACATGTTGCGGGGTGTCTTATTTCATACAAAACCAATGTTCTTAAACACATCACCTTGGGTGAAACAGAATTATTTCCTTGTTTTAGCGTCGATTTCATAATGCTTACATGCGTATGGGATAACATAAGATTGTTATTTGATGTTGTTAATATGCTGTGGGGCATTTGATATTTACAGTCCACATGCCCACGGTGATTTTCTAATATATATTTCATATGCATACAGTACTTCTAGAAATAATGCAAATTCCTCAATCGGCATACACATCTGCCATACACAGGAAACTCTGTATATTTAATTATCCACTGTGATTAGCAGTTATACAGTCCAAATACAGTGCAAATATGGTAAGATATACATGAATGAAATAATCTTTTGGGCTTGAAATTTCATTACTTCGCCAGAGATGAGTGTCCCGTCATGTCGGGATAGCGTAAACCACGCAATCAGTGCATTGTCCAGTGTCTGGTCGTACGCCGTCTTGGGGCGGTCTGGTAGCCTAGTGGTTAAAGCGTTTGATTGTCACGCTGAAGACCCGGATTCGAATCCCGACGTGGGTACAATGTCCAGTGTCTGGTCGTACGCCGTCTTGGGGCGGTCTGGTAGCCTAGTGGTTAAAGCGTTTGATCGTCACGCTGAAGACCCGGATTCGAATCCCGACGTGGGTACAATGTGTGAAGCCCATTTCTGGTGTCCCCCGCCGTGATATTGCTGGAGTATTGCTAAAAGCGGCGTAAAACCAAACTCACTCACTCACGTACGCCGTCTTTTCCTGCTTCATGTCTCTGTCTTCTGATGTCTTCTGTCTTTAGCCTGTGAATCTCTTTCTCTCTTGATCAACGCTAACTTCTCCGCAATGCTTGTCGTCTGCTTTTCACTGATGCCATGATGAAATGGTACAGAAAAAACTGGGAACTGGACTTTTATATACCCAGTATGATTTCAGCACTAACTTCTTCTCACTTTTAATGTTGTTTCAGATTAGTTTTAACTCTTACACACGCGACACGCTTGATGTTTAAAACTAGTCACAGCACAGATTGATGTGTTAAATTGATGAAGATGGAAGTCGGATCATAATTGGGTCCAGATACGGAAAACCTACGTCGTGTGTTTTAAACAAATAAAAATAACAGGTGTTCATTGTTTTTTGGACATTAATTGTATTAGGTAATCCCTGTACTATCACCAAATATGCGTAATCAAATGGGAAGCAGCATGAAATTTATGGGAGCCAGTGATCACCCCGCAGTCAACTGGGATGACGCAATACAGCACGTGACTTCTCCCAAAATGAACTTACCCCTCCACGTTAAAATATATCGTCGCCTCTTCGATTTCTTTCCCGTGGTATGATAGTTGATGACACCACGAATTAGCCAAAGTACTATGTATGGACATCACAGGCGCGGCGTTTTGCGAGAATACAAAGATTATTTGAATCGGAATTCGCTCGATCGTTCATACTTCCAGCCACTGGCGAAGAATTGTGAAAATGCAAGAGAATAGAAGCGAAGCGAAAATTAATGTATTGATGTCAATATCGAAATATTTGCTATATGATTGTATATGAACACATTTAACATTAATAATATACCAATAATTGCCCAATAACATATGGAATTGATAACGGGCTAAAATATTTTAAAACAGATTATGATCTAAAAATATTATGCTATTTTAATATAATACATGTTTCAGTTGATTTAATGTTTTATGTACATAAACATGTACAAATACAGGGAGATATCAATAAAGGTCTGAAATACTCCTAAACGTTCATCCAGTAATTATGAATGCGTCAAATTAACAGTCACAACAATAACGCGTCAGGCTGTACTTGACAATGACACACCTTACGAGTTTCTTTGTCAACGAGTAAGGGGTAGTATCTTGGATATGCATTAAGGTACTTACATCAACTTTAAACAGACGTGCGTGTCTCGAATTCCTTGAATTAGCTGTATGGCAGTGTGAACCATGGAATAATTTTAATGGTTTGACAATCGACCGTGCAGCAATATACATCTACAATATACTTCATCGCTATTTAGACCCGTTAATCCGACAGCCTCGCACTCCCGACATCGACACACCGAATTTGCAACGAACCACTGAAATCACTTATTAATTAGTCTCGTTAATTCGACACGGTGATCAACGTACTCCGTGGTCATCTGCCCACGAGTACACAGACACGTGTTTTGATGCGAGACGAGTCGGCGAGTAGCTGCATATTTCAACGGCTGCAGAGATAAACTTGCTTAACAATAAACAACTACTGCTTTCAATAAACAAAACAGGATTAATCACATGCCTCGATTACCTCAATCTTATTAAACTCATATACAAAATCTCGCAACCGCTGTGTACTTTACAGGTCACGTCAGAACGACCTTCCGCGAAGTTTGACCGACCAATCAAATTACTAACAGGAAGTCGACACAAGCCACTATGAATTGAAAGCAGCTTTCTAAGCATTTGCGGCACTAAATTACTCACGGAAATGAAAAAAAACCCTGGTTTTTTCGATCTCAGATTTTAAATAAATGCAGTTAATATACAAAATATATAAATATTCAAACAACTCAATTAGTACTAATTGGGCTTTGGCACAAATACAGCGTATCAAAGGTCTTTATATCTTTTTACACGTAGACTGTTGTGAAACTGAGCATAACCAGGTGTTTGAAGATCAAGGTGAATGTCCATGACCTATGACACCTTGACGACAGGTAAAAACAGGTGCTTGAAACCCACGTGCATGTGATTTGTCAGTGGTTAGTGATTTGTCAGTGGCATTGTGGGATAGTGAATCATCGTCAAAATATCAGAACGTAAAAGTAACATATTCCCTTCTCAAACAACAACTTACATGTCATTATTATTATGTACATAAACATAGCTGTTATTTTTATTGTTGTTTTGATAACTTTTTTCCAGGCTAATTTGCATAATGCCTATAGCCTGTATCTGCCTTGTCAATTTGGACTTAGTTTTATTTTTGAATGTTGAAAGTGCCTACAATTACCTCCTGTAAAGTACATTTTGTATTGAGCACTGAGATAAAACTAGCAAATCAAGACTAGTACTTTTCCAGTTGTTTTGTTATTTCGTATTTACATCTACGTAATGCTTTGTGTCGATTATTAAATCCAGCAAAACAGTTTTTTTCCATTTCCATGAGTACTTTAGTTTCAAATTGCCGACTTGCATTCCCAACTATGCCTTATAAAGTATTTTAAGTCAGACATACAGTCCGTATCAGTAGTTTTTGAAAACGTATTCCGCTAACATTGTAACATAACAATATGATTATTTCCTTTTTTATTACGAGTTTGAATCGTTATCGATCGTGTAGTTGTCCGATTTTCGATCACGAACGTTAAAACAACCTAATTTCGTTTATAATAAATAACGGTAGAAACGATGAAACATACATGTAAACACGCGCGCGCACTGAATATCACAGGCAACATTGTGTGTAGAAAAACATACTGTCCAAGTTAGCCAATGGAATTTATGCCCGGGTAAAAATATTTGCATAAAGCGAATTCCGACCTGTCGACAACGGACAAGTACGTAAACCATCTGTCTTGTCATTGAATAAGATCATGTTTTCTTCCCCATTTATATTTATACTTAATGTTATTATTCTTGCAATTGCTATAGTGTAAATTATAGCTTATTCAACATATTGTTGCCATAACACGCGCAATTGAACTTGCAACAAACACCCGCCTGAAACACGTGGTGCTCTTTGTGATGCTGATGTATCCCATAATTATTATTGTTCGTGTTCACTAATAAATGGAGCTGTTGATGACATCTGAACACGATTTCAGAATGAACATATATATTTGGTGGGACTAAATATTTCATAAAGCAAAGAAACAAGACAACAGGCGTACGGATTTCTTCCGTTGACTTTTATTTCTAACATCCTCAAATAAACGATCAAAACGATATGCCTTAACTGTTCCATGACGTGGATGAAATAACTAATCGGCTGCTACCGTATTTTCTTGAGTATAGTGCGCAATATTTGTCCAAAAAACATAGCTGTGTAGAAGAGGGTGCGCATTATACACGAAATAATGACTTTTGATGATTTTTTCCCCCCATGGAAAGATATTGCCGTGGGCACGTAACACCGGAAATACCATGTCAACAATTCCATACTAAAGTACGCAAATTAATAATGTAATTACACTGTCTGGCTATAAAAAGTGTTGTTTTTTTATATCTGGACTTATGTATGTAACTTATTTCATTAATTCTATTCAAAATTCCTTTAAATATTGTTTTAATTAATTTCGGCGAAATCGCGTGCGAAGCGAGCGGAAGATCGCGCAACTCACCTTTTATTAACAGCGACCACGGTCAGATTACCGCTATTGACGCCTTGAAACCAACTTTAATTGACAGAGAATGGATACATATATCATAAATGCCATACTTTGACTCGTTAAAAGTCATATTTGTTATAGTTTGACGATTCTATGTCAACATGTAGTTCTCGCGATCACGTGCGCGAGAGCCTTGACGGTGACTGGTCAGACTGGTTCCATGTGAAAAATTATTACCCGGCAATAGCGATCAGCTGCTTCGCTTAGGGTTATTATTATTTAAAATATGTTTAGTAAAAGCTGCAACTAAATTAACAAGATATTGGGATATATTATTACTGATAAAAAATAGTTTCAGATACAATTTTTGCCGATCCTTGCATTAAAATACTGTAAAGTTATATATCATTGGGTGTGTCTTGACCGTATCACCGGTAGATTCCAAGAAAACGTGTGTACAGCTGATAGCTGTGTCCGGCTTAGTTTACGAGAAAATACACAAGGTAATCTTAATCCCTGGATGTAAAACAATGCCTGGCAGAACAAAAAATACAATTTAAACGGTAAATAAATTTGTCTGGTGATTTTTTATCTCAAATTTTGAATTTGTACTGACCAAGTTTCTCATCACCCGTTCGTTTACCGGAATTCACTGAAGGGGTAGATCTACAGTGTAATTTATTTCTGCACTTGACATTCGATTTTCCCCCCTAAAATACTGAATCCGCTAGAGGGGGTTGCGCACTTTACTCAAGAAAATACTGGTAATTGATATAGGAAATACCCACACACTTGTGTGAACTCTCAACATCTACTGAATGTCATATTGAATCGTAGACCATTCATTGTGTGCTATGATGAATAGATAAACCACTAAACTCGTGAAGTTCACGTAATAATTTTCAAACAATCCTGATAGTGCAACAAGTTAATTTTAAATCACACACATTCAAGTACACACACGTCTTTCCATGTATCCACATTCACCCGCTAACCGCACAGGCCGCAGACACCTAAACGAGCCTCCTGGTGGTAATGAAGGCCGGGAATCAACCAAGCGCTAACGGTGAAGTGACACCAATACACAGGACATTCAAAGTCCTTTTACACCCGCTTCAGTGACTTTGCCCACGCACGCGAAAAACCGGGTCCTGCAGTAGGAATTGAAAATCCACATCCCAGAGAGGCCACCCTGACTGATAACATACATGATTTTTACGCACAAGATGTGTATGTAGTAATAAGTAACGACATCCCAAAGAGATATTAAATTGATTGTTCCTGACAGAACGACTCACAGGATTGATAAGGCTGTAATTAATGTGATGAATTTGATGGTAGTTTTATCTTGAAAGACTGATACATGTTCACACAAAAGAAATTGGTTTTGCATATTTATCATTTAATGGGTAGGTTTCTCAGCAGGATAACGCCAACGGATAAAAACAATATCCGTTGGGGTCATATGCAGATAGAAATGCAAATATCAAAGGTCAAGTTATAAACAAACATGGCGTAGCCCTTGTCATTCGGTGAAGGAGTCAGAATTAATCATCGGGAATGTGGAGAAACTACAGGGACAATTGCTATCATTATGAAAAGAATAGTCTAATATACTGAAAGTCAGTGTCTAACTGTGACATAGGTAAGGCAATTTACAAGTTTTGGCAACTTTGGAGATATAATTTGCGAAAGAATTTAGTGAGGGCACTAGCCAAGCAGGATCACTTTACATATCTGTTCTTGTAGACCTCTGCAGCTTGGAACCTTTTCCACAAATTAAAACAGTTGGATTTGGCCGAAATATGTTCAAATTGTTACCTTGTTTCGTTTTGTCGCTGTGTGTACATCTGACTGCACTATGTAACATTATGGCAGGACAGGCCGACTGTCAACAATGTCTGACTGTGGCTTTGACGTTTCATTGACAAGGGTTAGAGTAGCTTTCCTTTGATAAAGGGCAGTTACTCTATCGGACAGACCGATGGATTGCCGCGAAAGACAAGTACAAACAATTTGTGCAGGCAATTGTTTTGCATATATGTAGTTACGCCACTGTATAAGAAATTGGTTTCTGTTGGAACTTTATTGGCTACTGTCACTGTCCGATGGACACATCACTTATCCTCTGACGTAATATATATTAATGCACAACATTCCAGGGAAATTGCAATGTTTCAGTAAAGTTTGTGAAAGATGGAAAGAGATTTTCGAGCACAGAATTGAAGAATGACATTATATGATAAAGAGGTTATCACGCTTGTGTGTTTTGGGATGGTAAATATCCTGTATTAGGAATAAACATTGTATTTAGTGAGCCTTGGTGAGCTAAATACATATTGTTTATTCCTAATACAGGATATTTACCACCCACAAACACACAAGCATGATAACCTCTATATATCTGTATGCATAAATGAGTGAGTGAGTGAGTGAGTTGGGTTTAACGCCTCTTTTAACAGTATTTCAGTTATATCACGGCGTGTCAGCTTAATGTGGGAGGAAAGCCCGAAGTAATGCAGGCCACAAGTTTACCACTTTGGTGAAACCCACGACCACGGGTATGGTGCTTACAAACCTAGAAACATAATCAAGGTGAACCGGGATTCGAACCCACAATCATAGGGTTCTGGCGTGCCAAGGGACGCAACTCTGCACAGCGAATCGTGACACTCTAGATGACTCGGCCACCCGTGTCCCCTATGCATAAATGAAAAATAATATGATGAAGAATATGGTTATGATTATATATGGTTGTGAGTTTGAAAAAAACACACATGAAAACAGACACTTACAGATTTTAACCAGACAATTTATATGACCTCAGAATGGCCTAAAATACACAATCATAGGAAAACATTTGAAAATTTTTTGTGGGAGAGCATGCTCTTTATACATGAAAAACACTTTTGTTGGAAAGGGCAGTTCTCCTTCCTTACCAGAGGAGCGTTCTTTTTCAAATTCGAAAACATTTGAAAACATGGAACGCCGCAATAACAAATAAAAAAAAGATAAAGTAACTGACAATTTAAGGAAGCAATAAAATTTGGAATTTGAGACTCTTAACAAAAATCTTCTTCGTTTTTCTCTTGTATTAGCTTGTCAGTACAATCATGAACATGAACAGGTCTTGACCTTCCATGAGAGAAAGTAACCATGCTCTTTATGAACAGTTCATGAAGAGTTTATGAATTTCAGTACTTTAACTATTCATGAACTAAATTGTTACTTTCATGAACTGTTATTGAACTAGAAGCACTATAAGTGCCATTTGTTCATAAACTGTCCATGGAAATTTAACAGGGATGGGTCTAATTACATGTATAGAAAAATAAGGGGAAAACTGCATAAGTACTACTAAATAATAAGCAAGCAGATTTTCAGTCAATGAATACACATAATTTCTGAATATCCTTTGCATAAGTTAAGTCATAATGGTGCAAATCTAATAAATAAGTGGACATATTTCAGGATATTTGAATTAACAATGCAAATTTCATTAGCATTACCGCGAAGAACCAAATTTATATCACCCCCTTTAATACAGTAAAACAAGCAACTTCTTAATTCATTATATTTTGGACATATGAAAAAGTAGTGCCGTGGATCTTGCCACAAGAACAAGCAGGGTCACTTGAAATATGTCGTTAATATTCATGAGCCTTCAGGGGCACAGATGGGACAGTCGTCTGAGGCGATGCATTTTGCTGTGCAGAGTTGCAACCCTTGGGCACCCCAGAAACCTATGATTGTGGGTTTCGAATCCCAGTTCACCTCGATTATGTTTCTATGTTTGTCAACACCATACCCGTGCTCGTGGATTTCACTGAAGCAGTAAACATCTAAAACCTGCATC
Source organism: Haliotis rufescens (assembly GCF_023055435.1). Lineage (NCBI taxonomy): Eukaryota > Metazoa > Mollusca > Gastropoda > Lepetellida > Haliotidae > Haliotis > Haliotis rufescens. Next base: position 4,229,342 of record NW_025963857.1, read on the forward strand.
ACTTTGGGCATTAAGCAGAGATGTCATAATGTAACTGGAAAACTGTTAAATGTGGCATTAAACCCAACTCACTCACTCACACACAAGCCTTCAAGTTGCTGCACCAAGTTGTCATCAGGAATGCATTATTTGACAAAATCAAGGAAATATTGCACTGGTCCATTGTGTTTTTACATTAAAATGACCCTTTACTAGTCTTATTAGTTTCATCATCATTTGTATATTTCTATTACACACATACAGCATTTGATTATTATCAAATACCAACAGTCTTACAAACAGTGTTATTTGTAGTGCATTAATAGAAAATAATGTAATCATGTAATCATCTATGTCTGATTGGAAAATATACTGTGTTGCAGTACCCCATATTTTTTCTGCCATCTCCAGACAAAGTGTAATTTAGATGTCAAAACTACTTTAGACTCTCAGTTAGAATAAGGGTTGCATGTTGAAGTTCCATCATGCAACTTGCCTGTCACCATGACCATGACCAAGAAAGGTATGAAGGTCTTGGTCTGTAGCTTGCCTGGTTGTATATCAACAGCTTTTATCGCGGCAAAACCTCGGGATAAATTGAAGACAGACGACGTAAGCACATCACAAGTCAGATTTTTATATTCAGGTTTCAGGAAGATAAATCATTTGTAAATCAAAGTGACAAAAGCCTTTCAATAATCTTAAGAAAAAGATCTCCTAATTCTCAACTAATTCTGCAAATTGAGTGAAATTCACTTCAGACAATCACTGGCCAGAAATGTGGCTTAATCCCACCACAAACAACAGAATGCTTTCAGTGACCTTGAAGGTTCTACTACACTGGCTGGCTAAGCTAGTCATTTTTTATTTTTTTATTGCTGCTCTAAGGCCAAACTGTGCACACACGTACAGGTAATAGCTGTTGAATGCTTAGTTATTTAAAAAAAAAATATAACATTACTATAGAAGTCTATGGGAAAACATTTGGTTGTGTGTAACCTGTAGGGTGAGTGCACATTTCAGTAATTCATACTTTACATGCTCTTCTGTTTATATTTCACCATGGATACATGGAGGCAAATTTAAAAATAATGACAGTGAAGTTGGGGACATTTTGGGTTGAATGGAGCATTTGGATGGCCTGGAAATGAATGTTGCTTCATATTGTGGTCGAACTCAGCACGAACCCCCCAGGGTACCTCTGTCCATCAAGCCCTCCTCCTGCCTTCTGAATTTGTTGAAACTGATGAATTTGACAACAAATTAGGATAAAGTCACCACTGCCACAACAATTTCTGCCTTGTGTCAATCGCTTGCCAGTCAAGTTACGCGATGCCGTTATCTTGAGTATGAAGCATGTACACTGCTGACAGCAGAATACTCACCACATTCATCTTTCTACTCCTATTGATAAAATGGAGAGAAAAATCCATATCAACAACAAACATTGGTCAAATGCTTCCCATGACCTTGAAAATATGGTTTAAGGTCACCATTATCTGCAAACACCCCTCCTAAGGCACTTTGCCACCAAATTTGAACAAAATACATGCAGAAATTCTTGAATATCTTACTTGGGCACACACCAATGTCCAATGCTGCCATGCTTGGTATGGTGACCATGATGAAAATCAGATTTGAAACTCTTGGACAAAATTGGACGTTATCTTAGGGAACATGCATGCCAAACTTCAGCTTCATCAGATCAGTTGTTTTGGTTCATAGATGGCCACAACAGACAAAGGTCAAGGAGGTCATAACATAAATCAAAGCGACAAAACCATTTCCATATTTATAAGAAATCTCTGCTGAAAGAGCCCATTGTTCGATTCTGACTCACCATGAAATATTGATGATACCCGGTGTTTTAAAAGGTGAGCGTATGCTGCCCCACTGGTGGCACCAATCACAAACACATGCAAAGGCAGGTCAATTATTCACCTGACTAGGAACATGCATTACAACTAAAAAAAGGGAAATAGGGACATCATATGTCAGGTGTCAAACTTGGAAATGTCCTTCACGAAAAACTCTTTGCAAGCTTTGCTGAGGCCTTGCATGTTGCAACCTTGATCAAACAACTTTTGAGCAAGAGTCATATGATGCTCTTTGTAATCTTGATAGAAAGAGCATGCACTCGTGTACCTCACAAGTACTGAAATGTAGTTGTGACCTTATGTCAGGTGAGCTAAATATTGACGGCATTAAAACATTGGCATTATCGATTAAATTGCTTGAGATTAAAATTTGGACAAAAGAACATGATAAATAATTGTGGTGATCTTTCCGCATGCTATTCCAGTTATTCCTGCAAGTGAGATAATTTGACAAAATCCTTTTATTCAAACATCAAACACCAGTATTAGTTCTGCTACAACATCTGAAGATATGGTTTCAAAACTACAAAAGTGGTAAAACTCTTCTGACTAAAACATTATCACACATGCTATTAAACCCTTTCATCTAGGAAAAACAACTTACACAAAGGTGTTATTATGCATCCTATCTTTGGAAAGAGGATTTTGATGGGACCTGCAGTGATATTTCTGTAGTTTAGGATTCAAAACACAAAGGCGATCTTTAGCATCCTATCACGAACAGCCATAAATAGCCATTTAAAGTAATAGATCTAGTACATGTACATAATAATTACAAGTACAAAAACAATTACAAGATATCATAAATTTAATCTTAGGATTTTTCTTGATAAGAAATATCTCTCCAGCAGCGATGTAATTAATTAATTTTTAAGGTGTTAAGGGAAAGGAAGTCATTAATGTGATATTTTCAGAAGACACTCGAACACTCGCGGCATTAATTGTTTCAATGTGATTCAACACTTGTTGAAACTGATAGTGTCGTGAGAAACAAGGGTACCTGAAAGATATATCAACCAGATGGTTTGTTTGTTTGTTTGTTTGTTTGTTTGTTTGTTTGTTTGTTTGTTTGTTGTTTGTCTCACATGACAGTGGTTTGTAAATAATCGAGTCCGGACCAGACAATCCAGTGATTGACATCAGGAGTATTGATCCATGCAATTAGGATACGATGACATGCATCAACCAAGTCAGCGAGCCTGACCACCAGATCCCGTTAGTCGTCTTTTACGACAAGCATACTCGCCTTTTACGGCAAGCATGGGTTGCTATTCTACCCCGGATCTTCACGGGTCTGGTTAGGATGTAATAACATTATGATGTGTGCACATGTGCATTCTTAAGCAGTTCTCATTACTGCTTGGTCAGTTGACGCCACATCATAATGACATCATCCCTTGTCCATGAGGTCTTAAATTGACAATATTTTGTCATCAGAATAATTAAATAAAGCCACAAAACCCTTTCAATTCCAACTATATCATGAGCATGTGTTTATGAATCACTATCAAATAGTAATGATACCAGATTTTTGCAAAAAGGTCAGCATATCCTGCCCCACCCGTAGCACCCATCAAAAACACATGCAAAGGGAAGTCAATTGTTCACCGAAAAAACCACAGACATCATTTTTGTCACTGATGCGTCAAATTAGGAAATGTCCTCCACATGTCTACCATAAAACTTGTTGAAAGCTTTACTGAGGCCTTAAATGTTGTAACCTTGATCAAACAAGCAAGAGTCGTATGACGCTATTTGAAATCTTGGTTGAAACAACAGGATGACTTCAGTGACGTTTCATTTTGTGTTCGCACTTTATGATTTGTTTCATGTTCTTTCTTTGAAATGACAATGGGTAATATATAGAATAAGCTACTCCAAACTAGGTATTATACACAGGACACTAGATGCCGCAAGTGTTCTGTGTCACCAAGTACTGCACACCAAGTACTGCACACCAAGTACTGCACACCAAGTACTGCACACCAAGTACTGCACACCAAGAACTGCACACCAAGTACTGCACACCAAGTACTGCACACCAAGTACTGCACACCAAGTACTGCACACCAAGAACTGCACACCAAGTACTGCACACACTTGCAATAGTTTCATGACTCTCACCAAGTACTGCACACCAAGTACTGCACACCAAGTACTGCACACACTTGCAATAGTTTCATGACTCTCACCAAGTACTGCACACCAAGTACTGCACACACTTGCAATAGTTTCATGACTCTCACCAAGTACTGCACACCAAGTACTGCACACCAAGTATTGCACACCAAGTACTGCACACACTTGCAATAGTTTCATGACTCTCACCAAGTACTGCACACCAAGTACTGCACACACTCGCAATAGTTTCATGACTCTCACGAAGTACTGCACACACTCACAATAGTGTCATGACTCTCACCAAGTACTGCACACCAAGTACTGCACACACTCGCAATAGTTTCATGACTCTCACCAAGGACTGCACACCAAGTACTGCACACCAAGTACTGCACACACTTGCAATAGTTTCATGACTCTCACCAAGTACTGCACACCAAGTACTGCACACCAAGTACTGCACACACTTGCAATAGTTTCATGACTCTCACCAAGTACTGCACACCAAGTACTGCACACACTCGCAATAGTTTCATGACTCTCACGAAGTACTGCACACACTCACAATAGTGTCATGACTCTCACCAAGTACTGCACACCAAGTACTGCACACACTCGCAATAGTTTCATGACTCTCACCAAGGACTGCACACCAAGTACTGCACACACTTGCAATAGTTTCATGACTCTCACCAAGTACTGCACACCAAGTACTGCACACCAAGTACTGCACACACTTGCAATAGTTTCATGACTCTCACCAAGTACTGCACACCAAGTACTGCACACCAAGTACTGCACACACTTGCAATAGTTTCATGACTCTCACCAAGTACTGCACACCAAGTACTGCACACCAAGTACTGCACACACTTGCAATAGTTTCATGACTCTCACCAAGTACTGCACACCAAGTACTGCACACACTCGCATTAGTTTCATGACTTTCACCAAGTACTGCACACCAAGTACTGCACACACTCGCAGTAGGTTCATGACTCTCACCAAGTACTGCACACCAAGTACTGCACACACTCGCATTAGTTTCATGACTCTCACCAAGTACTGCACACCAAGTACTGCACACCAAGTACTGCACACACTTGCAATAGTTTCATGACTCTCACCAAGTACTGCACACCAAGTACTGCACACACTTGCAATAGTTTCATGACTCTCACCAAGTACTGCACACCAAGTACTGCACACACTCGCATTAGTTTCATGACTTTCACCAAGTACTGCACACCAAGTACTGCACACCAAGTACTGCACACACTCGCAATAGTTTCATGACTATCACCAAGTACTGCACACACTGGCAATAGTTTCATGACTCTCACCAAGTACTGCACACCAAGTACTGCACACACTCGCAATAGTTTCATGACTCTCACCAAGTACTGCACACCAAGTACTGCACACCAAGTACTGCACACACTTGCAATAGTTTCATGACTCTCACCAAGTACTGCACACCAAGTACTGCACACCAAGTACTGCACACACTTGCAATAGTTTCATGACTCTCACCAAGTACTGCACACCAAGTACTGCACACACTCGCATTAGTTTCATGACTTTCACCAAGTACTGCACACCAAGTACTGCACACACTCGCAATAGTTTCATGACTATCACCAAGTACTGCACACACTGGCAATAGTTTCATGACTCAGTACTTTTTTTATGAAAATAAATGTGAGGAGGCCTCTTTAAATCACTTCCACACATTGTCAAACCAGCCAGAACATAAGTAAACAAGAGTCATTAGAAGGTGACAAATCCCCCCGGCCACCACAAATTCTAAGAAACAAATCATCTGACAGTTGCTTTAAGTCCAACTTGATGAGAGAATTTCTATCTAATCTGTCTGATAACAAGAGTAGCTATAAAAATGCCAAAAATGACAAAAATCTGTTAATTGGAAAAGGCACCACTTCAGGATCTGTTTGATAAATCTGCTAATTTATGTTGAAAAATACTGAACGGTTTACGAGTTGTGCTACGGATAGAGTGAGTGAGTGAGTGAGTTTGGTTTTACGCCGCTTTTAGCAATATTCCAGCAATATCACGGCGGGGTACACAAGAAATGGGCTTCACACATTGTACCCATGTCAGGATTCGAACCCGGGTCTTCAGCGTGACGAGCAAACGCTTTAACCACTAGGCTACCCGACCGCCCCGCTATGGAAAAGAAATGATTACGGATGGACAGACAAATGAAGCGTTGACTATATCCCCCCAGGAACACACAATGCCATTTAGAAAGTGGTCAAATGTAACAAATGTTATATCTGGGATAACACTTTCTTTATAAAGTACAGATTCTCGTACTTTTGGGGGTTGAGTCCCATCCTGGACATTATATGTAAGGGGATAGATAATTAATGGTCCCTCACATCCTGTTTCCCTATTACTCATTGTCAATAGCTTTTCAGGAACATTCACTAGCCTGCCCCATCTTGTCTTTTTGCTGCCATAACACAGAGTCGTCCAGACATACGCCAGCCAGTCTGTTCTGTACACACGCCACTCCATCCTCGTTGTCAACTACAACACCGCATTCATGTGTAGTTTAAACAACACTCACCTACACTACATTATGCTGCTTCCGCCTCATAAAAAATAACTCGTGCAAAACCAGCTTTGCGTGTGTATGGTATAATGTACGTATGGTATGTGTGTGTGCTGGTGTGTGTTTGTGTGTGCGTGTACTTGTGCGTGTGTGTGTGGGTGGTATGGTGTGGGGTGGGTGTGTGGGTACCTACGTGTTTGTGTATGATTGTGTGCGTGACTTTATAAGTAATTTGGCATGTGTGTGTGCGTGTGCGTGCGAGCGTGCATGTTCATAACCTAACCTTAATTTTAAACATTGTGTTAGTATATGTCTTATTTTACCTTACCGAGATCATGGCGTTATACTTTGCTTTTATGTCTAAGTGTCTCGTAAACAATACCTGGTCGGATGTTATATTTTACTGTTCATGTACGTGTTTTAGTATGAAGTGTATATAACTTGTGACACTATAAAAAACATTATTCTCTCTCTCTCTCTCTCTCTCTCTTTGGTAATCTCATCCACAGTCTCAGTGTCGCAAAACTTTTCAGATGCAGATAAGGCTATTGTTAGCCACTCGCAATAATTCCATGCCACTTCACTTTCCCGATTTACAGCAGTTATCATTATATAACATTTATAATTTTATAAAACTTTTACATTACATTTCCTTATACCAAAGAGACTCTATAATATTTGCTTCTTACTATACTACCATTTTAATATAATACATTGTCCATCTAAGCAATAATTATTTTATTGCACATGTTTGGGGTCCAAACTTTTCAGACAGAGGGGGGGTTATCATGAGATAACATTTATACTAAGTTCTCATATAATAATTAGATCTACAGCAAGAGCTTTTATAAGTTATCATTGTGTAACATTTATACAAAATGTCATATAATTTTAGAACAGCAAGTGATTAATATTAATCAAGGTAAAATGCAGATACAAAATATCAGTAGTTTCAGTTATAGCTTTTTAGATAGATGCTAGCCTAAGGTTACGAGAACACATCTCCCAGACATACCATTGAATAAGACAAAAGTTATGTCTACATAGTTTTATAGATTGCCTTGAACTATTTTATTTAAGTAAATCTGTCATCACTTGTATTAGAATAACATTCAGTGAATACTTCAATTTAGACTCATTAAGGATTAGCCCCCATACAAGCTTATCTATAAGTGATACCTTAATCTCTTTACAAGCACCCAGTAAATATGTCAACAAGATTAGTACCTGAGTCCAACAGGATTAACAGGATTAAGTATTCTCCTCAGGATTAAGTATTCCCCTCTGTCTAGCCATTCATTAACCATAGGGCACACACAATTGTGTATCAACCAATCATATTAATTTTTAATTCTTTAAATTTTAGTTAGATAGATAGAAAAGCAAGATGTTAAGGCAGAAGGGGTTTGACGCTCATACCAAGCAGACCTCTCAAACAGCCCAGAGGGTTGTACCGACTCTCTGCAGCATCAACAGCTATATTCTAAGATATTGCAAATTGTTAATTGTTCTTGTAAATAAAATTGTGACAAGTCTCCTGTTACTCCGGCTCTTTGCTGACTAATTCCCCCAAGAAAACCATCACGCCTTTTGAAAGGTTTCGTTCCTCAGAACAGAACCATGATACAATTATGAAGCTTCAACAGTAAATTGTCTTACAGTCAGCATACTTGCTGTCACTATAAGTCTGTCACAATGACACTGTTTCTTTCAGTGAAATACAACTGTAGAATAATATCATCATAACAGCCCTGTAATCTATTACTTTGTAGCACTTTGGGAGTTATACATGTTCGCCGACCACAAAACAAAATAAACAGGATGTGCTGAATGAACATCAATTAAAGTTGCCCCCAATATCCTATTTGACACCAATGTCATTTGTATTAGTCTTGATTATCTGCTGAAACAGATTCCATTGGGTACAAAAGGCAAAAAAGCGATAGAAACTATATGAATGGATCACTGAAAATCAATAGCAGTGATCCACGTTGTTCCAGTCCTCCTCCATCCAGACCAAGTCACTAAACCTGACCACTTGATCCAATAAAGTAAGTGCAGACCCATGTGAAAACTCCCTGTAAAGGCCAAAGTATGACAAGCATCATTACACATTAAGTCAGTTCCTCTGAATGTCTACCAGACAATTTCTTGAATGACTTGACCAGGCATTCGATGGTGAAACCTGGATTGAAAAGCTTATCTGTAAGTGAATGTGTCTTTCCATGCAATTTGAATAATATGTACATGCTCTAAAATACCTGAGCAGCTGGGAAATGTAGACACCATTAGCTGGAGCTGGTGGTAAATTTTCTTCAGCGTTTTGAATTTTTATGCTTAAATCCAGATAGAACGCTGAATATGGATCAGATCTCAGTGGTTTCTTTGCTTTCCAACTCTGGCGGACTTTCCCTTCATGTCGAGCAATATTCCAGCAGCTCCAGCCATTGGTGTTTATATGTCACAACTTTTGAGATACAATCGAGCATGATCGTACTACCAAGATAGCGAAGAGTGTCATAAAATCTTGCTAAGAAGTTATTTGATCAAAGTTACAACATTCAAAGCCTCAGTAAAACGTAAATGTTTGATGGTGGATATCTAGAGGACTTTTCCAAATTTGACGTATCTGTGACAAAAATGATGTCCAATGCAATTTCCTATTTTGACATGTACCATATGTTCCCGTGTTTTTTCTGAACATATGACTGGCTTTTGCATGTGTTTGTGATGGGTTCCACTGATGGGGTAGGATACGCTCACCTTTTCGCAAACACCTGATCTCATCACTGTTTGACAGTGATTCATAAAAAAATGCTCATGATATAGTGGGAATCGTACAATCGACATTGCTTTTGGCAGAGATTTCTATTGAATATGGAAATGGTTTTGTTGCTGTCATTTAAAGACAATACCTCATTAGTGCATATGAAACAATTTGAATTTCTATTGTGTCCTTTCTTTGATTTAATTAAAGTATTAAAAAAATTTGATTCACATGCAAAGAGAAACCTGTCAGCCAGGGCATGGGCACATCTAGTGCCCATGTCTGGACATGTACTGCCTGTCTGAAAGTAGTTTCCCCCAACTTAAACACATATTTTGTCAATCAGGAAGCCCAGTAACTCACATATTTGGGTATCTGGATATTTCTTAGTAAAGTTTTAACAAGTTGACCACCACATCCATTAAAAATTGTGATAAAACTAAACTTCTATATTGTCAATCAGGTAACGCTGTAACAAAGGCCAGTCCTTGCTTTATCCCCTTTATAAATGCCAAGCGCCAGGAAGGGTAACAACAAGTATACTTTCATCGTATTTTGGTATAACATGGCCAGGATTCAAACTACCGACCTTCCACTCTCCAAACAGACAATCTATCTTCGGAGGTAGTCCTGGCCATCTGATTTGTTCGTTTGTTGTTTTACGCCGCACTCAGCAATATTCCAGCTATATGACGGCGGTCTGTAAATAATCGAGTCTGGACCAGACAATCCAGTGATTGACATCATGAGCATCGATCTATGCAATTGAGATACGATGACATGTATCAACCAAGTCAGTGAGCCTGACCAGGCAATAAATACTTACTTTTTTTGTGCAGATTGTATGAATTGCGGGTGCTACTGGTAGGGCGGGACAGGCTTACCCTTTCAACAAACACCTGGTGTCATCACTGACCTTCAGTGGTCCATTCATATATAATTTCCACAACTGTTTGCCCTTTATGCCAAGTGGAATCTGTTTTGGCAGAAAATCTCAATCTCATTTAAATCAGATCTTAGTTCTCGCTACAACTAAACAAAGATCTGAGGTCATTCCATTACTGGTCACGTCAGACCGACCTTGTGCGAACTTTGACCGACAAATGGAATGACCAGTCAGAAGGCAGCTTTCTCGTGCTTTACGGCACTAATTTCAAATTGGCGACTACGCTTCGAAACATATTTTGACAAATTCTCTATAACAAATTTGAAACCTGAACTAAAGAACATTCTGGAATGGCTAATAGATGGTCTAGATTGTATGAATTCAGTCGTTAAACCCGTAACTATCATTCGGAGTTAAAGTTTTCGAGGCTGCATGATTAGAAATCCCATTCCGACTGTCACTTTCATAATCTGGTAAGCGATGCTCTGATTGGTCGGATGAAAGGTCGTTCTGACGTGACCCCTAATGGGATGTCCTCAGATCTTTGTTTAAGCGGTAGCGAGAACTGAGGTCTTATTTTAATGGGATTGCAGAAAATCTAGGCTGGTTATTCTCTTGAATTGACAATTTATATCTGTAGAGGGTCAGGCTGTTCATCATGAATGCCACAGAACTTTTAGCAGCCCCAGCAGAACATCAGAAGGTCAAATGTTGATTATTCTGTATTGTACAACATACATATTGAATATCTTCATTTCACAAAGGCTGAGTAATGGCCAATAATAAGATTTGTTCAACATGGCTGAATCTTTTGATGAAAGTTCCTTAATTTCTAGATCAAGGCAAATAGTTTGTATGATGTGGCTATTTTGAATGGAAGTATATGCCCAATTTTCATTTGATTTTGATTGGTCGGCGATTTCAAGCTTAACTGCAGAGTTTTGTGTTCTGGAGCTGGGGATGGTGACATCACGATGTATTGAGGTAAATGGGTTGGTTGGTTTGTTTGTTTGTTGTTTAACGCTGCACTCAGCAATATTCCAGCTATATGATGGCGGTCTGTAAATAATCGAGTCTGGACCAGACAATCCAGTGATTAATATCATGAGCATCGATCCACGCAATTGGGATCGATGACATGCATCAACCAAGTCAGCGAGCCTGACCACCCGATCCCGTTAGTCGCCTTTTACGGCAAGCATGTGAGGTAAATGGTTACCATAGTAACACATAGGGTTTGAATGGTAACACTAGATATATGAAGACGATTCTTGGCATACTCCATCATGATATAGCTGGAGGTGAAGCAGCAAAACACTCATAACCTGCATCATACAGCAGGAATGGCACACCGGTGAATCAGGTGAGGTAAAACCAATAAAACGAGGTCCCTGCCTTCATGAGTTAGATACTCATTTCAGTAAAACACTCACTCACACAACCTACATGACACAGAATAAGCAGAACAAGAGTTTGCCCCTAACGTGGCTATTTCCCCTGCCCCTGTTGCAGAATTTATGACATAATTAAATCTAAACAAACCCTAACCTTTTTTAACCGAGTTAAAACTTGTCATGGAAATTGTAAAAAAAAGAAGAGTTTAGACCCTAAGTCCATCTTGTTGCGATGGAAACGTAAAAAATAAAAACTTCTAAAATTTCTAAATAGCAAAAGGCACCAGTTCAGCATGTACTTGACAGACCTGCAAAGTTTCATGAAAAAATATTGAACGGTTTCTGAGTTATGCTCCGGAAACGAAAAGTGACAGACGGACGGACAGAGCCCGTTTCTATATCCCCCACCAACTTTGTTGGGTGGGGGATAATAAAGGCACACTGATCATCAATCAGGTGAACTAAAACCTTCATAATATGGACCCTGCCTTTATGAGTTAGACCACTTTTAACAAAACACACTCACACAACCTACATGACACAGCAGAAACAAAAGCCAGTGATCATCAATCAGGTGAGCTAAAACCTTCATAATACGGTCCCTGCCTTCATGAGTTAGACACTCCTTTTAACAAAACACACTCACACAACCTACATGACACAGAATTAGCAGAATATAGGCACACTGATCATCAATCAGGTGAGCTAAAACCTTCATAATAAGGTCCCTGCCTATGGTAATCAGAGACCCCTTTGAACAAAACACACACCCGACACACTGATGGCACACTGATGAATCAGGTGAGCTAACACCATCACAATGAGGCCCCTGCCTGCCTGAGTTAGATACCCTTTGATTAATCCAGCAAAACATACACCCACACAACCTATGTCGATACAACAGAATAAAGGCACACTGATGATTTATCAGGTGAGCTAAAACCATCATAATGAGGTACTGCTTGCACTAATTAGATACCTCTTTCATTAATCCATAGCTGAGCGGGTATGTTCTGCAAATGTCCCAGACAAGCTCCTTATAGTTGATTTACAAAGCACTCATGGTAGCCATTATCTTGATAGCCATAATCTGACAAACAACTCTCCAAGGTGTTATCAACCCATTATTATTTTAAAATGGTACTACAACAAATAATGGACATTTCTGATCTCATTTTCAGTTTTTGTTTGACGGAAAATATGTCTTTTGTCTTTTATTCTGCATTTAAAGTGCCTCTCATGTTAACAAGTTAATCTAGACTCATCGGCCCACAACACATGAGTACATAATGGGGAAATCAATATTTTGATTTTGTGAATGAATGATTTAGAGATTAACACTGCTTTATATTGGGAGTATCTCAGTTGTATCGTAGCAAGTCCACCTAGCGTCAAGTTAAGGACCAAAGTGACACAGATGATGGTCGTTTAACACTTTGGTAAATCCCACACATGGTTGGACGTCCAACAAGCTATAACAAATGCTCTCAGTTAATGTGGAGCCTTAAGGGTCTGTAATTTTTATGGGTCTGGGAATAATTTGTACTGTTTGTAAATGACCATAAGTGGAGAGAAATTATAAAGATGTGTTATTAGCTCATTTACTTTCTGAAACAAGTAATAAAACAATGCTAAAAATACTGTAAAATAACTGAACACCAAATGTCACAATATCTTATGCCTGAACAAAAATTCGGCATGGGAAAAATCTGGCATGGCGTGGCGTGGCATGGCTAGGTGCAGCGTTGTGTTACGTGGCATGGCTAGATGCGGCGTGGTGTCACGTGGCATGGCTAGGTGCGGCGTGGTGTCACGTGGCATGGCTAGGTGTGGCGTGGTGTCACGTGGCGTGGCTAGGTGCGGAGTGGTGTTACGTGGCGTGGTGTTACGTGGCATGGCTAGGTGCGGCGTGGTGTTACGTGGCGTGGCTAGGTGCGGCGTGGTTTTACCTGGCGTGGCTAGGTGCGGCGTGGTGTTACGTGGCGTGGCTAGGTGCGGCGTGGTTTTACCTGGCGTGGCTAGGTGCGGCGTGGTGTTACGTGGCGTGGTGTTACGTGGCGTGGCTAGATGCGGCGTGGTGTTACGTGGCGTGGCTTGGCGTGGCGTGGCGTGGCGTGGCGTGGCGTGGTGTTACGTGGCGTGGCGTGGCTAGGTGTGGCGTGGCGTGGCGTGGCGTGGTGTTACGTGGCGTGGCGTGGCTAGGTGTGGCGTGGCGTGGCATGGCGTGGTGTGGCGTGGTGTTACGTGGCGTGGCTAGGTGTGGCGTGGCGTGGCGTGGTGTTACGTGGCGTGGCTAGGTGCGGCGTGGTGTTACGTGGCGTGGCTAGGTGCGGCCTGGCGTGGCATGGCGTGGCGTGGCGTGGTGTTACGTGGCGTGGCTAGGTGTGGCGTGGCGTGGCGTGGTGTGGCGTGGCGTGGCGTGGTGTTACGTTGCAATGATGAAATGATGATGGCAGGGGACACTGAAGAACTGTATTATTTTTACATATATCATACATGATGTTTAAAAGTCAAAAAGGCAAAAAAAGTATGATTTCCAATATGACACTTGTGGCCATGTGCAAAGGTATTAAATGTGAGCGTATCTTTACTTGACTCTTTATGTGAGCTAAATACGAAAAGCTTGGCCATATAAAAATATCCAACAGAACATGATCCTAATGAAGACACATGTAATGTAATAACGCTTGTAAGGAAATATTTCAAAAGTCCCTTCTGCTTTTCTATATGTCAGGTAAAAAAGAATCAAATGCTGCAAAATGAATTAATAGCAAATTAGTCGAAAAGATCAATATTTGTTTAGGTGAATAACAACCTGGCCACACTTTGTCTGTGTCTGTCACACAGCACATTCGTGATCAACTTGTGTTATTCTGGGACAAGCCGAACAGCAACTCGTGCCCCTCTTGTGGCCATTTTTGCGACTGGGTTCCGTCTAAGTGAAAACGGGCATACCTGAAAGAATTGTCAACTCGCTGCGTAATGATTCACATATATTTTCCCCATATATCATACATATTCCAAGTGCTATATAAAACACCTCAGGACTTATACAGTATGATTGAACATATTTAACTGTATCTTGGGTATATTTTTACATGCAAGACATATGTCAAATCAAAAAATATTCCTAAGGGATTCTTTGATCGAAGTACTTGATGTCATACGCGCGTCTGGTTTGTTGTATTTTCGCACATAACATTCATTGATAGGGGAATGAGGCTTCTGGCAGGTTACGGAAAGGGATGAGTGGTGATGAATGATTATCAGCAGTGAATCAAACAATGTGCAGACAGGACACAAGTGTTTGCAGGCTGAACATGGCAAACGACATTACCATATATTGCCGTCTATAGAGCAACCCACCTATAAGCATCTTCCCGAGGCAAGAGAGTAAACTGACTATAAAAGTCCAGTTTCCACCCTCGCCGAACTAGGCTGGTATTATGGAGTCAAATTCTGTCTGGACTAACGAGTCTATGCATAGTCCAATCAAAATCGTGCACCGAAATCAAAATCCGGTTCGTTAACTGTTGTGCAGATTTCGATAGATTGCAGGATTTGCAAAGCATGTGCACCGCCAACTCGTTGTCAGCAGATATTTTCCAAATCCTTTCATGTTTTAAATCAAGGTGCTCGCGTGATTTGATGCATTTCGCGATGTAAGACCCGTTTTATCACAATATAGATCTTGATTATCGATCAGATCGTCCTGACTGGGCGCCACCATTTTGTGTGAATCAAACGCAAGTGATACGAGAGGTGGAATCTGATTGGTCCACAGGAGAGGTTTAGAAGGGACATAATTGGTAATAGCCACTGGTGGCACAACGGTCGAGCCCAGTAATTCCAGCCTACTTGGCAAGGGTGGAAACTGGACTTTTTAAGTCAGTTAACTCCCTTGCCTCAGGAAGATGACCTATAAGGTAACCCCCCTGTACACACCTTCAAAATCGATGCTACTTTATATACCCCATCTATACAGCGAATCAGAAGGAAGCACATCACCAGCTTATACACAATCCCTACATTTGCAATAAAAACGTGTTTGTCTTCCGCATAATAAATTACATTGTATCCCTTCAGCGAATTCAGGGAAACGAACAGATCGTAACAATTAAACTTGGTTAATACAAATTAAAAATTTGAGATAAAACATCACTAGATATAATGTCTTACTGATTAAATTATATTTTCAGTTCTACTAGGCATTGTTTTATATGCAGAGATTAAGATTACTGTGTGTAATGTCTTGTAAACTAAGCCAGAAACAGCATATTAGTTTTAACCAGAGGTGCTAGCATTTATTTCCAAAAACAGAACCAGTCCTATCACTGCCATTCCATCAAAGTTAATGTACCACCTGGTACTTCAAGTCCAAAACCATTACTTCCAGACCTGGACGTCAATGAAGACAAGACCTTGACCTCAATGAAGACAAGACCTTGACCTTGATCAAGACAAGACCTTGACCTCAGTCAAGACAAGACCTTGACCACGATTAAGACAAGGCCTTGACCTCATCAAGACAACTTGGGATCCAGCAAGTCTTTGGATTGTACAAGTAAAACAGGCTATATTTGATACAGACATGTTTTACAATAACTTAAAAGATGAGCTTGACCCAGCACAAATATTAGATTACAATTTGTTAAGATACATGCAAATATAGTTACATGCCTGTAGAGAGGTAACTGTGCTTCAGAAACCGACAAAGCTATAATCATGTTTTTAAACAAGAGTCATCAGAAAGATGACATATCCCCCCGGCAGCTGTCTGTAAAGTAACCACAAGTAAATGTGCTATTCTGTATTCTGTGGGTTTTTTATGAAACAAACTCTACCCTATAGAACCTAAGTCCAACTTGTTGCCATGGAAAGGTAAAAAATTTTTTTTTATAAAATTCCTAAATAGCAAAAGGCACCACTTCAGTATGTGCCTGATAGCTTGCCAAGTTTCGATCAAATACACTGAATGGTTTTCGAATTCTGCCCCGGAAACGAACCCCATCCCCAATTGAGTCAATGTCCAACTTCATTCCATAAAAATTTTAAAAAATAAAAATTAGAAAAATCCCAAAATGTCAAAAGGCACCACTTCAGTATGTGCCTGAGAGATTTGCCAAGTTTCGATCAAATACACTGAATTGTTTTGGAATTCTGCCCCGGAAAAGGAAATGATTACGGACGGACGGACAGACGGAAGGACAGGTGGACGGACGGACAGACAGATGGACAGACAGACAGACAGACTGGCTGACCGCTATATCCCCCCGCATTATATGCTGGGGGGATAAAAAGCAGATTGCTGACCTTGACCTTTGACCAATCTTGGCCAATCAGGAACCCATCCAAGACAAGTTATGTAATGTTAGTTAACGTTAATTGCATTAATATTTTTTGTGAAAGTGTAACCAAAGACATCTTATGATGTTTTCTATCGCCTGACCTTGACATTTGCCAACAAAACACAACATGTGCTAAAAGAATTCCACAGGGTCATTCAGAAGACATCCTTGGAAGAATAATCTCTGATGTCAATAATCTTTGTGTAGTATTCATTTGGTGGTGGTCAAATTCCAACAAAAACTTACAGTAATCCCAATGACGGGGTGAACAACACATATTCAACAATGACTTCTTGAGCTACGTACTCAAAATGGTCATTCACATTTTCCTTTGATTATTATTCTTTTGTTATTATGATTAAGGTGATCATCATCTGTCATTCATGGCTGACCTTGGCATTCAGAGGTATCAAGAACCATATCAATATCGTCATCTAAACCATCATTCTCTTCAACAAACCTATCAATATCTCAAAGACTGGTTGACAGAATGACTAGCTGATATGAGAATAAATATTCTGAATCTTTAATCACAAGGTTGATCAACATTGACACGGAAAGAAAGCATTAACTCATCCGCATATGGCAGAAAAATCTTTGATGTGGTTTTGTATGATGCCAGACTTGTTCCTTTCAAAAGATGAAAAATAGTGCTATGGGCACTGTAGCTCACCTGAATATCTAGTCAACAGTTTAAAATGTCTAAAGTTCAGCTACCTCATTCTGTCAATTTCAGAGGAGATGTTCACAGAGCCACTATACCAAGCTCCTTCCCAGCATGTGTCACCTTCGTTACACTCTCGGTAACATTACTGATTTTGTGTCGATGCAGCTATTACAAGAATCTTGAAATTTGCCCTGTAACCCCAAATATAGTAACGTTTTAACATTTATACTTTTTTTACGTCTTTGGGAATGCCATCATAGTGAATTTTGAAAAGGTTTACTGACTGATGATATTTCCCAGATGAATTTACCTATATCATAGTTGAAATGAAATAGAAAATACATGTTGACAAATAAAGAAAAACAGTTTGGCTGGGCTAAGAGTATTCAGCGTCACATCAGTCACCACTTGTTTGTAAACATAACGGTCAGTCGGTTGCAAGTTCAACTCCATGCATGGTTGTGGCCACTTATCACAGTAGGGAGCTTTGACTGGTGGCAGCGATAGTACAGAGAGCACCGCAAATGGACTACCGCTATGGGGAGCCTGCCACTATACCTTTGAGAGAATTAAAGGTGAGGTGAGGTGAGGTGAAATGGGGTTTAACGTCGCGTCCAAGATTATTGCTCTCCGGGCGGATGCTCTACCACTAGACCACGGAGGCGGTCGAGAGAATTAAAGAGCATGGTCAAAACAAGTTGAAACAAGGTCAACATTTAGAATATTGCAAAAGACAGAACCTGTATGTTGAGCCTCACTCCCAACTATACATATTCCACAAGCCATAATTAGCTCTTCTAATTAGCCGTCGAGTTGGCCATATTTAGAAAATCAAATTCAAGTATGTTTAAATTGCAAAGGTAAACAAAAGGTCAAATATTAAAATCGAAAATGAGTCCAACTACTAACAACACATGTACCAAATTACATTCCATTTTCAAACAGAAATCATTGAATCTTAACATTCATAACATGTTTTAACTGTCAGTGTGGTAGAATTGCACAAGTCAAATTAATATCTATATATATAAGAATCCCTCAAAAACGGAAAATATATGTTGAGCCCTGCAAACTACAGACATATCACGTTTCAGTCAGGTGAGCTAAAAATAAATCTTTCCTAATGTAAAGTGACCTGAGACCACAGTTAGTTGTGTGAAAAAAGCATCCTTCATACAGAAAGACGGTAATGAAGACACTGTCTAGGGGAGCGGTCCCTTGTGACACAGTATTTCATGTAGCAGATGTCTAATGTCTCCAGACTATCAAGTAACTCATGAACTATCAGACTTAGCTCGGTGAGATTTAGAACCAATCCCTCGATAACCAGCCTAATGAAGAGTATGATGGTCGACTTTCATACCTTTGCACATAACGATCACTGATAGTGATTTCTGTTACTGTGTTTTTGTATGTTTCAAGTTCCGGGAAAGTTTGTTTTTTCAGAGTTAAAAAATAAACAAACAACAAACACTTACCAAGAATATCTCTGAACGAAGACACAAATTATGGGCCTAGTGATCAGATTATAACATATATACCACTCAACATTTGCTAAGGATGCCACCTTTGACTAAAGACTATTAGGTCCTTAGCAAATGTTGAGTAGTATAGCTACACAAACAGGGTAATTTGACAAGGTGATTTTGAAGAAGTAACAAAGCCCTACCTATCTATGGAAGCCATTAATTATTCAAACACTGAGATTGTTTAACCAGGGTGAGGAAAGGCTGCTTGTGACAGCGTGAGAGTAAGATTGAAATTGCTGCTGGAACAGACATAGCATCATCATATTGCATCCAGTCTGGGAACCTATTGATAAGAACAGATACTGGATCTAACATGTGTTTGGTTAACAAACGGCAGAGACTCAAAGTTGTCTTTCTAGGGATAAGTTTCTGTCAGAACCAACACAACATTAATCTTCTTGAGAGTTTGCTGACTTTGATTTGTTTACTGTTTGTGGCAAAATGCAGCCTGACCTAAAAATAGTCCCAATTAAATAAAAAAAATATTTGTTCCAAAATTCAATTTTTACTTTTGTTACGCTGTGTCGGCCTTTTCCATGGATCTTCCTTCACACATCATCTTGTCATAACAAACAGCACATTAAAAAAATACTGTATGACGCTATCTACTATGATTCCAGCCATCAGACGATTGGTTTATCAATCAGGATTTCCGATGATTTGGTTTCAAATCTATGGTACTAAAAGTGGTAAAATCAACATAAACTGCCTCACACTCTCACAGTACGTGTCCATACTAGTGAAGGTAATGAGAATCAGTAGATGGTGTTTTCGCTTACCAAAAGAGAAAGTTACGTGTTTCTTGATACTAACATGTATCATGTTGGTCCATTCATTCATGGACCGCCTCTGTGGTCTAGTGGGAGAGCGTCCGCCCGAAGAGCAGAAGGTCGTGGGTTTGATCCGGGCCGTGTCATACGAAAGGACGTAAACAGATGGTACTTGTTGTTACCCTGTCTGGCGCTCGGCATTAAGGGGTTAAAACAAGGACAGGTCGGCTCGGAGTCAGTATACTGTGTCTGAGTGGGGTATTCATGTTAAACCTGCAGCATGGCATCAGTGGGTTTAGCACTATAAAATCAATCGGCATTAGTCCGGCTAGTACAAGCAGCCACACACACACACACACACACATAAACAAGGACTGGTGCATGCACGTCGCTACATAAGTGCAACAATCTTGGACATGACGTTAAACTCCATTTTACCACACCTCACCATTCATTCATGAATACTGTCTTTGAGTGAACCCAAAGCTAAAGTGTGCGTGTATTGTTTAGTCAGCAATATTTTAGCTTCATAATGACAGCCTGTAAATAAACTAGTCTGGACCAAACAATCCAATGATTGGTATTATGAGCAATAATCACCTACCTTTGAACATTCAATTGAAAACTTATTATCGGAAGTAGTAACATGCATAACATTTTTTTAATAATGACAACATAGGTGTATAATAATAACTTTATTGATAATTTATAACAATAATGGCTCTAGTCGTGGCAACTTCCAAACTTTCGGGAAGTTGTGATCTATCGGACCGTCATTCAGGCGATGTTTCTGACAGATCACGATCTGAAAAATACTATCCTGAAAGTGTATCCCGTGGATAAGCCGACCCCTTTTCTACAGAATCTTTTTTCTGGTCCTCAAAATTCGGCTTATACGCGGTCATATACGGTAAGTCACTGACCCTGACTATCCCATTCATGTAACCACCTCGTACGACAAGAATAGGTTGCTGGAGACCAGGACCCACTTGCACAAAGCGATCTTAGCGCTAAGATGATCGTAACTCCCATACTTTAACATAGGCTTACAATAGTCTTAGTGCTAAGATCGCTTTGTGCAAGTGGGCCTAATCTCACTGGACAACCCATACAGGGCTGTTTTCATACAGTAAGACAATTCACTGACACCTTTACGCAACCTCACATGAACATTAAATCTTAAGGGGTAGGATGATTACACCAAATGTAACTTGCCTATCTTCAATGCCTCTATAAGGGTAGCCTAGTGGTTAAAGCGTTCGCTCGTCACGCTGAAGACCCGGGTTCGATTCCCGACATGGGTACAATGTGTGAAGCCCATTTCTGGTGTCCCCCGCCGTGATATTGCTGAAATATTGCTAAAAGCGGCGTAAAACCATACTCACTCACTCAATGCCTCTATAAATAATGTGACCTTGACCTTCAAAACAATACATTCTATGAATATTAAAGAAACACTACGTTGAACCTTTGAATTTGACAAAACACCTTTAACTACTATTATACATGTAACTATTACCTATTGTAAATGAAAGATTATCTATAGAAACGTGTTCAAATTATCACTGGATAAAAAAATCTCTATCATAAACAATGAATCAATTCGAAATTTGATAGTATCATTCTCAAAGTTTATCCCAACTTTTTTGGTGTTTCCAGCAGCAAAATTTAGAAGAAATCGGATTAACCTAGAAGTTCCTTAATATCTTTGGAGATTGGCACCAAGCATTTAATCTGCCTTCATAACGTAAGAATTAAAGAGCAATCAATAATTCTTTGGAGATATTCTTTATTGATTGTGAAAGATTTTAACATCAACAGATGAGCTTTTCAAAATATGATCTTCAGCATACATCCGTCTTCAAGTGAATGCTGTTAGAGTCAGTTATTGATTAATTGACTTTGATGTATTGTTTATTCAGTGGAAGACCATGCCATGCCTTCTTCTAATAAACCATTACCATGCCATATAGGAGGCGGAGTGGGGAAGCAGTCAAAAGCGCCAGGCAAGCAAGCGCCAAGTGCTGAGCTCGTATCCTGCTAATGACCGGGTTGTTATTCAGCCTTGGGACCAACAATGGTTACAGGTCCTTACAGTGTTGTCACTTCCCCTAGTGTAGTGGACAGTACATTCACCCTGTGCACTCGAAGAACCTCATCCTCCAATGGCAGATGACCAGATGGTGGAAACAAGAATATAAAGAACACGGATATAGCGAACAAACGGATACAACAAACTGTTAAAAAAAACCTGATTTATCTCCTATATAATATCATATAAAGTTTACGTATATAACAAACTCTCTACAGCGAACTAACGGAAATACAGCGAACTGATATCTGATCACCGACAAGCCCATCTATCACTAATTAGTGACGTGTATAGCGAACTGAGAAATCTCACTCAGTGTCAAGTGTCCCCCGGCCTGACTGTGCCAGGATCTCCCAAACCCTCATTGCTGCGTTTTATATTTTAATCTGTAAATAATGATAATAGTGTAAACTGTATTGTGCTTGCCTCCATACACCCAGTGCATGCTCAAAGGGCTACTGCTGAACAATATGAATCAATTTATATGGAAAGGTAGAATGGTACGTTGCACAGTGCCCTAGAACAGTTTCGTACAAGACATATGCATCGCTGAAAAGATATGTTTTTAGTTGTGATTAAAAATGTGGGAATAAAATTTGTGCTGTGTCAGGCAACAAACTAACATTTACTTTTTATGCAAATTGTATGAATGGCGGGTGCTACTGGTAGAGCGGGACATGAGTACCCTTTTTGCGAACACCTGGTGTCACTACTGATATTCAGTGATCCATTCATGTAATTCTAAACACTATTTTGTCTTTTACGACCCAATAGAATCTGTTTCGGCAGATCGATTATTCTCTGATGTTGGTGTTTTATATTAACTGAGTCTGGTTGTTTTAAGAACATGATAAAAGAATATTCTTTGAGTTGGCAAAGTTTATTCCACTTCTGAAATCTGTTGTTACGCTTAAAAGAAAAATCTTCTTTTATTCCACATTTTGGGCAGGGGGATTAAAATACATGAAAGGATTTGAGGACATCTCAGCAAACATATTTCTTCTTTTACCAAAGATGATTGTAATATTAGAAATTCTTTGAATAATGTTTGGCAATGAAACATTTTGCACACATTATAACTCCCCCTGGGTATTCTTGGGCACACAAGGTTCATGCATGATCATGCAGTCTGACGCTCCTACTTTTCTCAATGTTTGCTAAAACACTAAGATTAAACGATCTAAACGATCAGAAACAATGATTCTGTATATATTCATGCCGGGGAATCCCCATGGGTTTCCTCAGGAATGTGGAAGTTGTCCGTCAGTGTTTACGTCATTTCAAGAACACAGTCTCGTGAAAAACGTATGAATGTCAAATTGTGTCATTCATACACTTATGAACGTCAGTTTTGTTGTCATGTGACCAACATCTCATCCAATGGAAGAGCGGAATATTGTTTAAAAACATTATTATAAAATATGGAATGGTAATGGTACTACTAGAAGATATGGAATGGTTTATTACGATAAGATATTATTGTATTATATTGTGCATTTATATACCGCAGGTGTCCAGGTACTAGTATCTAGTCATATGTAGTTTTATTTGTTGCCCAACCATTGATTCATATTGTTCAGCAGTAGCCCTTTGAGCATGCACTGGGTGTATGGAGGCAAGCACAATACAGTTTACACTATTATCATTATTTACAGATTAAAATATAAAACGCAGCAATGAGGGTTTGGGAGATCCTGGCACAGTCAGGCAGGGGGAGCAGCATCTTCAGCAACATCTCAAGCAACATAAGTATGATTTTGTACAACTGTTCTTGTATATATCATGCACATATCACTGTTCAGCCAATAAACTAGGGTGGGCATGGTGCACATTAATAACAAAAATAACGCTAAAAAAAGAAGAATTCAAAAATATCTAAAAGTCCATGGAAACGTAAAAAATAAAAATTTCTAAAATTTCAAAATAGCAAAAGGCACCAGTTCAGCATGTACTTGACAGACCTGCAAAGTTTCATGACAAAATATTGAACGGTTTCTGAGTTATGCTCTGGAAATGAAACGTGACGGACGGACGGAGCCCGCTCTATATCCCCCCCCAACTTTGTTGGGCGGGGGATAATAACGCTGGGATCTTGCCTGCTGCTTCTACAACAGCAGTCCAAATCTTCCTGCCTGCTGTTTCCGCAGGAGGGAGTACAACGTTCCCATAGCTCCAAATCTTCCTGCCTGATGTTTCCGCAGGAGGGAGTACAACGTTCCCATAGCTCCAAATCTTCCTGCCTGATGTTTCCGCAGGAGGGAGTACAACGTTCCCATAGCTCCAAATCTTCCTGCCTGATGTTTCCGTGGGAGGGAGTACAACGTTCCCATAGCTCCAAATCTTCCTGCCTGCTGTTTCCACGGGAGGGAGCACAACGTTCGCATAGCTATACCCGTCTTCCTTGCCATGGCGGAGGGCCACAACTATCCTTCGCACGCATACTGTCCACAATCCTCTTTGTCACATTTCTTATATTTACCTTCCTTCTAAACTTTATAACACACCCATACAATATCACAAAAAAGGTCTGCATGTGAAGTGTAGGTTAACAGGGTCAGGTTTAATCCCATTCCCTGTTTGTCATCTTCACAATATAAGCTGAAGAACCATTACACGTTGGCATGAATGACACCAAAAACATTAAGGTCAACGAACAAGAGCATAGCTGCACTGATCACAGATGACACAACTGACTTTGTATCCAAGGGTGTAAAAGACTGGTGTAAGATAAAGTGCATTGTCAAAAACAAAATGAATCATATTGATTTTTGTGTAAAACCTGGCGGAAATTCAGCTTCTGTCATGTTGTCGGTTATGGTTTAGTGTGGCAATTACTCCACCTTGTTTGAAAAGACAACTTCCCAATGGGATTAAAGAATGAATGCATTCCACGGGTTGCACAAATCTTTCCCGATGAAATATCAGAAGAGGGCAAGGGATGATCACCTTCTACTCCAAGTTGCCCACCAGTGGAGTAAAATCCAGTTTCACAAATCAAAGTGATCACATGTCCTGGATAAGAAGAGCTTGGGGACGGCAACACTAGGATTCTGCAGCTCACCTTTGGCAAAGTAAAATCGATTCCTTACTCTTAGGATTTGGTTTAAATACATTTGAAATCTAATGATTGTAAAATGAATGGGTGAATAACAAATTTCTCCTCAACTCTGCACCGAAAGGTGTGTGGCTTGCATATTCATTTATAGCAGTGAAACACGGAAGTCATTAAAAGCAGGGTTTTCGGGAATATTTCCTTTGAAGTTATTAAAAAAAGTACAAGAACAATATCAAATCATGTATCAGTGTCTACAGACTGTTGCTGTGGTCTGCATAAATGAACTCTATCACAATGGCTTGTGAGGGAGATCCGGTGGTTGAAAGAATGAGCACAGACAGACAGAATATTGCTGAAATATTGCTAAAGGGGTGTAAAACTACACTCACTCACTCATGTCTTGAAGACTATCTCTGTCCATACCTATCTCTTGAGGGCTACACAGGGTACCTGGGTAGGGTCGGGTAATAGGGGTATGGGTTCCCGGGTTGTAAATTTAGACTCGTCCCAGCCCTGCTACATATATACTTGTGTCCCCTGGACCAAACCTCCTTGTTACAGAAACTATCTGAGATGTCATGTTAAGATTATTTCCACGTCAACTTGCATCACAAAGTCTTTTATTCTCATTATTTCAAGAAATGGTGATATCTACTGACTTTAGATACATGTACTAGCAAATCAGCTAAGATATCATCGATCATTAATTCATAGCTGTTTGTGATAAAATCTTAAAAAACTTGAGGTTATTGACATTTGAATATCAAATTATCATCATTCATTATCTTGGAATTAGATCTTGAATTGGGCTCTGATCATTTTGTGATAATTGGACATGGTTCGTACAAACTGATAATACTCTTATTAAGTTAAAACCAATTTACAAATAATTACCATATGGGTTTTTTAGTAATGTACATACAGTCATCCCTTGCGATAAAGCCCTTCATGATACCATGGATTCAGCTGACGGCGGGGTAATCACTGGCTCCCATAAATTTCATGCTCTTTCCCATCTGATCACACATATTTGGTAAGAGTACAGTGACAGCTTAATGTATCATAGTGACCGTATTTGTATGATGGTTTAGAACTGAAGTTCGCTCGTCACACCGAAGACCCGGGTTTGATTCCCAACATGGGTACAATGTGTGAAGCCCATTTTTGGTGTCCCCCGCCGTGATATTGCTGGAATATTGCTAAAAGCGACATAAAACTATACTCACTAGCTAGAATTGAAGGTTCTCTCTGTAGAAGGATTAGACTCGCCAGGGGCTACATTATACAATGCTTTGAACAACAATACTTTAAAATGGTAATAGTTAACTAAGGTTGTAGGAACTAAAAAGTTGTATTTTATTTTTCTATCCATTAACATGGTCAGTTTGGCAAACAAAATTAATTTAAACTATTCTTATTTCATGCTGTGATCGTCGCTGTTGACTCCAGTTAGTTGTATCAGTAAAGTAAAACATACAAACTATATGGAAAATATTTTCTTGATGTACAGATGAGCCTATTCTATGTTTAGAAAAGTTTTATAAGAAAACTAATTGTTTGTTTGTTGTTTAACGTTGTGCTCAGCAATATTCCAGCTATATGACGGCGGTCTGTAAATAATCAAGTCTGGACCAGACAACCAGGTGATTGACATCATGAGCATCGATCTACGAAATTGGGATTCAATAACATGCATGAACCAAGTCATTGAGCCTGACTACCTGATCCCGTTAGTCACCTTATACAACCAGCAAGGGTTGTTGAGGTCAACTCTAACTCGGGCCTTCAATAATTATCAATAACTGTTTTTTGTTCTTAAAAATCATAATTTCAGAGGAGCTTTTTTTATGATTGTTCGTTTGTTTGTTGTTTAACGCCGCACTCAGCAATATTCCTACTATATGATGGCAGTCTGTTAATAATTGAGTCTGGTCCTGACAATCCATTGAGTGACATCAAGAGCATCTATCCACACAATTGGGATACGATGACGTTCATCAGCCAAGTCAGCAAGCATGACCATCCGATCCCATTTGTCGCCTCTTACAACAAGCATCATCGCCTTATTTAAAGGAACCTTATATCAACTATGATAACACTTCTGTTTTCCTCCTGTATCCGGACCAAGAAACTTAAGACATTAAATTGGTGGGATGGTGGAGTGGGGATGGGTGGCATTGTGAGGTTTGAACCCATGTGGGGTATCGAATCTGAGCCTTCGGTTTGACGAGCGAACGCTTTAACCACTAGGCTACCCCGACATTTAAATGAACATATTTTTGTTCTTTAGTTCTACATACCCATTTTTTTATACACCACAGGGCAGCCCAATACGGTCCCCTTTTCACACAACACTGGCTCAGCATCACTACCAGTGTTTGATAATAATTCTCGCTGTGCAGAGTCGCGTCCCTTGGGCATGCCAGAAACCTATAATTGTTGGTTTGAATCCCAGTTCGCCCCGACTTTGTTTCTAGGTTTGTCAGCTACATACCCGTGCTCGTGGGTTCACTGGAGCGGTAAACGTCTGAGACCTGCATCACTTCGGGCTTTCCTCCCACATTAAGCTGACACGCCGTGATATAACTGGAATAATGTTAAAAGCGGCGTTAAACCTAACTCCCTCACTCACTCACTGATAATGATTCATAAACACGTTTATGCTTTCCAAAATCATGCAATGGACTCTGCCTTAAGCAGAGGTTTCTTATGATCTTTCATCACTTACATTAACACACTCACAAATCCCACAATAACCTAACTTGTTCCCACGGAAATACAATTTTGTTATTATTATTTCTTAACAGGATGAAGCACCACTACAGTACTTGCCTGATGTGAACTTTCTAGAATGAGGCATTGCAGCATTGTCACATCTATTACAATTATGACAAGAATTATCGACCAAATCTGACAGTTGTTCCTTATCATAACACGCACTTGTAACAAAAACATTGGTGAAAGTTTCAACTTCCCTCAGTGTTTACACTGAAAAGAACCATGTGTGTATGACATGGTACGAACCAAGCTTCACTTAGCGGCACCTTCACAAGCAGCCGTCACATGACAGGAGTACTAAACGTGTGTCGCCAGGCAACATAGACTTACTTTTAAGGAAATCATGTGAGTCATCCATTCATATTACTTTCACCATTTTTTGCCTTTCACACCCAATGGAATTGGTTTCGGCAGATAATCGAAAATGGTTATTTTTGGCGTTGACATTTTCTGTTAACTCTGCTTGATTAGATCCGAGGGAATGAAATACATGTATCACTGCTTGTGCAACCAGTGGGGCAGGATCTGCTGACCTTTCCACCTACACCTGGTATCCTCGCTATTTCATAGTGATTCATAAACACATGCTTATGATGTAGTCAGAGTCGTACAATCGACTCTACTTTTAGCAGAGGTTTCTATTGGGATAAGGAAAGGGTTTTGTCGATTTTATTCGCATGGGTTTGAGGTATCTGCATTTGCTATAATATTGACATGATTTGAGCTCCCTACATTCAGTCACAAAGGCTTACAGCAATTATGAGTAAAAATATAGAAATTAAGAATGCATGTTGTGATTTGTAATAATAAGTGTAATAATAATCTCAGACTGACCATTGCATCAAGAAAAGTTGTTACTCTCTTCTGGTGCACTATCACCTATTACAGTGAGTGAGTGAGTGAGTGAGTGAGTGAGTGAGTGAGTGAGTGAGTGAGTGAGTGAGTGAGTGAGTGAGTGAGTGAGTGAGTGAGTGAGTGAGTGAGTGAGTGAGTCAGTATTGTTTTACGCCACTTTTAGCAATATTACGACGGGGGACACCAGAAATGGGTTTCGCTCATTGTACCCATGTGGGGAATTGAACCCGGGTCTTCGGTGTGACGAGCGAACACTTTAACAAGGCTACACTAAGCTACCCGACCGCCTTCACCTTTTACAGTGAATAAGACTCAATATTGGAGATATTTTTGCTTTACCTGAATATCAAATCATCTTGACTCAAAGCTTCATGGTCCTGTTCTCAGTTAGTGAGTGAGTTGGGTTTAACACCTCTTTGAGCAGTATTCCAGGTATATCTCACTGCTTGTCAGCCTAATGTGGGAGGAAAGCCCGAAGTGATGCAGGTCTCGGACGTTTACCATTTCACTGAATCTCATGAGCATAGGTATGGTGCTGACAAACCTGGAAACATTATCAGGGCGATCCTGGGATTCGAACCCAGTCATTAGATT
Organism: Haliotis rufescens; assembly: GCF_023055435.1. Taxonomy (NCBI): domain Eukaryota; kingdom Metazoa; phylum Mollusca; class Gastropoda; order Lepetellida; family Haliotidae; genus Haliotis; species Haliotis rufescens. The sequence goes on from NW_025963857.1 coordinate 4,258,632, forward strand.
CTGGTCTGCCCAAGGGACGCAACTCTGCACAGTGTACTGTGGCACCTTAGACGATTGGGCCACCTATGCCCCCGGCCCTTGTTTTTCAAGGAAAGCTCTTATTGAAGAACATGACCTTCAGAATGACCTTGAACCATGAAATAATTAAGCATCAGAGCTGTCAAGATATCGCGTCATACACTTTGAGTGATATCACGGAGATGGCTCAATATCTCAAGGATTCAAAACAAATGAAGTGATTTGTCAGCTCAGCTAGGATGGAAACCAAAGCACAATTGAAGGCTGTGATCACTTACTTTGTGCTGATGGACCAAGGATAATAATTGCCCAATGTGATGATGAAATTTTTCAGATTGTACATGTGAGTGAGTGAGTTGGATTTAATGCTGCTTTTAACAGTATTCCAATTATATCACAATGTGTCAGCTTAATGTTGCAGGAAAGCCCAAAGTGATGCAGGTCTCAGATGTTTACTACTTTGGTGAAACCCATGAGTATGGTGCTGACAATCTTAGAAACATAATCATGGTGAGCCAGGATTCAAACCCGCGATCATGGGATTCTGGTGTGCCCAAGGGAGGCAACTCTGTACAATGAATTGTGGCACCTTAGACAACTGAGCCACCTGTGCCCCTGCTAGTACATGTCTCCACAAGTGTATGATAATCTGTGCAAAATATGTTTTCATCATAAAAGGATTACAATAAAAGCATGAAAGGATCAGATTCAAAGCCTGACAAAAAACTAACAATCGACAAATACCAAACTTCATTGTTTAATTAATTCCATTGGCATCGTCTCTATTTGATAGTGATTCAGAAACAAATGCTCATGATATAGTCGGACTCATACAATCAGTTCTCTGATAGCAGAGATTTCTTGTGATAATGGAAAGGGTTTTGTCCTTTTTAGTAAATACTTGACCAGGCATAAAATATTAACAAATTTCATCTTGAGAACTTGAAGATACTTTATTCTGAAATAATAAAAATATTTTTTGTAAAAAGTAATAACATTGATTCTGTTCCTATGTGCCCAAGTATTGATTTCTTTAACTGACAAATGTGTTGGAAAAACAAACCAGATTGCAAAAGCTTATTTAATGATAAAGGAATAGCCAGGGGAGATCTGGCAATAAATCTATGATTTGGTCTAATCCAAAGAAGGTTGTCAAGTGACCTCATTGTTTTCAAGAGATCGCCGAGGTAATCTACAATTGTGTGAGGCAATATCTCAGGACAGTGGTCGCTAGTCTGAAGGATGCACAGCTATTTAAGAAGGTCTGCACATTTAACACATGGTCAGCACGTCCACAGAGATTATGAAGCAATGAGCAATTCTGTGATGTCTGCCTGTGATAAAACGTTTTCTTGAAAAAAGTTCACAAAATGCTGATCGACTCTTGCAGATGTCTTAGTGATTGTCAGTTTAAACAATCATTAAACAATAAATATGGTTGGCCGGGCAATTAAAAATATAATTTAACAGCACAACACAGCAGTAGACAAGGAAAGGACACAAGCCTCCATATAGAAAGCTAAATGGAAGATTGCATGAATAATAGATACAGTTGTTGTCCCACAGGCTATTCCTCAGCGTGTACAATGTCACACAGCAGGATTTGTCACAATTGAAACAAAAATGCCTGGAAATATTTACGCTGAACAGTTGGGTTCAATGGAATATTTTTTATCACAGAAATCCCATAAAAACATAAAAAGATTATTAAGTAAGGATAACAATTTGTGGATGAACAACTTCTTTATTACAATTAAGAGCGACGTTTCGGTGTGGGTTCTAACACCTTTATCAAGCAAGTGATATACAAAGTTCGTTCGTTCGTTCATTTAACACAGTTCACAGGGATATGCTTTCAGTAAACAAGTATAAAATCCCTTGGTTCATTTCAGTGATTATATGTCTAATTACTGAAGATTTCAGTGATTAGACATAACCACCGAGTGAATCAGTTATTAGACATAATCACTGAAATTTCCAGTTATTAGACTTAATCACTGATTATACTTGTTTCCTGTAACATATATACAGGAAGGAGACCGTCAATCAACCGTGACCAAGGCTATAACATACCCCCAGCGAACCATCAACTCATCAAAGACCCCAATCAGCCATAATCCCGTTGTTTATATTACTGGCTTCATTCTGTGTTTATGGCACTGACTTTACCGATGATTGTCATCACTACCCTTGTGTGCACATAACAGGCTTCTCCACTCCAGTATAACTACATCTGATACCCACTCTACTGCATAAACATTCCTACTACACCGAAATGTCGCTCTTAATTGTAATAAAGAAGTTGTTCATCCATAAATTCTTATCCTTACTTAGTACTCCAACTTCTAAATGCCTATCAAAGAAAAAGATTATTGTCTCTGCATTTCTGTTAAAACTATTAACTGGAGCATTGAGACAGAGTCTTCCCCATAATCAATAGTGTTATCTCAAATAATGATTCTAAAACATGACAATACTTTATGAAAGTATCACAAGAATATTTAATCTACATAAGGCTGATTTCCTAGTTTTTCATGTCTAGTTGTTTTAACTTAAGTTAATTTTCTGTAAACATTGTGATCTGATCAGAAAATCCACAGACAGAAAGGAAGTTCTATGTGACAAATAAATACTGTACATGTTAAAATTAATGCATCTCTAAATTAATGCAGCTGCTGACCCCTAATTAACCCAAAATGCGACTCAATATTAATGTGTCTCCCCAGTGTTTTCCTAAAAACAACACACAGTTTATTTGTTTAGTCTGTTGACCGGAATTAATGAAGTTCAAAGGCAATAAAATAATTGAACCAATAACAGTTCACTGATTGGTATGTGGAGAAGGTGTCAACAAACTTGAAGGCAGATGACAAGACAAAGGCTGTAGATCTGAGGATAAGTGTGATACACCCTGTCTGTGCTTGTGGGTTGTGTTGGCCTAAGACGCAGTGTTGCATGGGTGATGTCTGTCTGGAGTGCTGGTGTGGTCAATGATGCCTAGCTTGACACGAGTGGGTAGAACTCTTGATCACAGCAGTGATAACTCACCGGATGCCTATTGTGTAATTTCTATTCTATGATATGAATGACATGGTTATATACTTGTTACAACTGTTGCTCAGTAAATCGAACTAGTGTTAAATTCAAGTTGGTATTTCCGCTGTCCAAAGTGTGCAGTGAGGCTGTCATATTGTTGACAGTCATTTTGGAGAAATAAATGCGAAGTTTTAATTAATGTGAGTAAAGATCACTCGCATTTTCCGCATTTAATCCACGTGTTAATTTCAAGATTTACAGTAATGTAAAAAATGAGAGAAAGGTGGCCATCTTGAAATTTGACAGCCATCTTATAGTTTCAGGTGGCTAATGTATTATTCTCGATGTACATACAAACTGGAATATCTGTGTTTCAATCTTTCATTTAACAAAATAACAGATAAGGGGCTAAAACAAGGACTGGTCAGCTCAGAGTCAGTATACTGTGTCTGAGTGGGGTATTCATGTTAAACTGTGGCATGGTATCTCAGTGGGATGGCACCATAAAATCTGCATCAGTCCAGACTAGTACAAGCAGCCACACACACACACACGCACATCGCTATAAAAGTGCAATAAATTTCACGCGACGTTAAAGGCCATTTCACCTCACCCCAACTCCACTACTTGTGGTCTACAAAGATATACTGCTTCCAACTTGTTGGCCATGTGGTCACAGACGGCTTCTCTAATAATCATAATAACAACCAAATGTTTACAAGAACAACCTTCATCAGTTAAAACATCGTGAACAGCCTGTTACTAGTTCGGATCAAAACTTTAATCATTATGGATGCTGTCAAAGCATATGCCAAAACATGGTGCCAAAAGAGAAGATGGACCTGTTGAATGTCTATAAGAGTGGGTTAAGTCAGTGCATGATGTTGTCATCCGGAGAATGAACAAACTGAAAAAAAGGAAACAGAATTGGAATTAACCCATTCTGTCCCAACCAGCTGTCATCCGAAGTCTGGCTGCCCTACATGAAAAGTTTGTATTTGTTCCCACTGACAAGGCCTCAAATAACATAACCATTATATGTAAGTGTAGCAGGGCGTGGAGTCATCCCACAGATGACATCCTTACCTTGTCAGCTTGCTGACGGGGTTAACCTCTTTGGTCATGTGGACAAGGCATCCGACCTCGGATTGGAAGGTCCGTGGTTCGAATCCCATCACGGGACTCGGAAATTTTATGGCCGCTACATTGGCGCCCAACGTGGGGCTGAGCACGTTCATATTAAATTTGAGCCAAATAAGCCTCAGTCCCCTACTATGCGGCCCAGGATGTGCCTTCTGTTGACGGGGGAGTATGTAGCAGGGCGAGGAGTCATCCCACAGATGACATCCTTACCATGTCAGCTTGCTGACGGGGTTAACCTCTTTGGTCATGTGGACAAGGCGTCCGACCTCGGATCGGAAGGTTGTTCGAATCCCATCACGGGACTCGGAAATTTTATGGCCGCTACATAAGCATCACAACATAAATTGTTTGATCAAAGAACTTGGTATGGGTGACACATCAAACAATGCCACATAAAATGCCAATCATGGCAACTCAGGAAGAAATCTGCCAAAAATCTTTTCAAACTACGTAAGAAATAAACACACACAAGCTTTCCAATGGACCTAATTCATTGCTGTAATTAATATGATTGCTGATTGTGGTGTGAAACAAACAAACAAACAGACAAACAAACGGATTGCATGTTTCTTGAGCCCACTGCTGAAACACTTGTAACAGCAGTAAACAAACATGCTGGAGTTTGGTGGATAAAAAAACCGAAAAGCAAGTTTGATTTCTGACATTTTGATGGGGCCAATTTGTTTTTGTGTAACAAGTGTGAAGGTCCTTCAACATTGTTAGGGAGGAAAACTGTCATGACTAATGATCACTCTGCAGCACTCTTGTTGCTCTGTTCCCTCAACAACGGGAACACAAAGAATACCCAGCTAAGTGCAGAAGATAACAACAAACAAAATGAAACAAAACTTAAACATGTGATAGACATCAAATCTATGCAAAGTGGCATTTTTTAAGAATTCTAGACAGTTCCTTTGAGCACTTGAACAAAGTTCCTTTATATTTTTTTCCCTCCTGCATCTAGACATTTCAAAAAATATTTCCCATATAACAATCAATTAATGAGGTCTGGCATTAGTAGTAGTAGTAGTAGTAGTAGTAGTATCATTATTATCATTATTATTATTATTATTATTATTATTTAAACATCTACAAGAACGAATTGCTGATCACACATCTTTGGAAAAGGTGTTCAGAATATGTGTAAAGACCTTCGAAATTCCTGCTGCTCAGATAATGTCATTAGCAGCAAAGTATCCTAATAATTCACAAGCACCTGCACAGGACATATTGGAGGTACAATAATGAGGTAAATCAGCCCACAATGGCCATAAACTAACACCTAATGAGGCCAATAGACATTAAAAATATGGACTTTCAAAGTTAATGTGTTATCTCTGAAAAGTGATTGACTTTTCACATTTTAGATGCAGGTGTTCCGTAGCTTCATGGACTACAATAACAGAACATGATTGGTGAATGACTTCGGTTTATTGTCTGACCTTGAACATTAAGTGTGGGAGGAGAGCCAACATGACCCAGGTCAAGGCCACTGTATTGAGTTACCCACAAACACAGGTAAGGTGTTGACAGAAACCCCAAAACACAGGTAAAGTGTTGTCACAAACCCACAAGCACAGGTAAGGTGTTGACACAAACCCACAAACATGGGTAAGGTGTTGACAGAAACCCACAAACACAGGTAAGGTGTTGACAGAAACCAACAAACACAGGTAAGGTGTTGACAGAAACCAACAAACACAGGTAAGGTGTTGACAGAAACCCCAAAACACAGGTAAGGTGTTGACAGAAACCAACAAACACAGGTAAGGTGTTGACACAAACCCACAAACACAGGTAAGGTGTTGACAGAAACCCCAAAACACAGGTAAGGTGTTGACAGAAACCCACAAACACAGGCAAGGTGTTGACAGAAACCAACAAGCATGGGTAAGGTGTTGACAGAAACCCACAAACACAGATAAGGTGTTGATTGAAACCCCAAAACACTGGTAAGGTGTTGACAGAAACCCACAAACACAGATAAGGTGTTGACTGAAACCCCAAAACACAGGTAAGGTGTTGACACAAACCCACAAACATGGGTAAGGTGTTGACAGAAACCAACAAACACAGGTAAGGTGTTGACAGAAACCCCAAAACACAGGTAAGGTGTTGACAGAAACCAACAAACACAGGTAAGGTGTTGACACAAACCCACAAACACAGGTAAGGTGTTGACAGAAACCCCAAAACACAGGTAAGGTGTTGACAGAAACCCACAAACACAGGCAAGGTGTTGACAGAAACCAACAAGCATGGGTAAGGTGTTGACAGAAACCCACAAACACAGATAAGGTGTTGATTGAAACCCCAAAACACTGGTAAGGTGTTGACAGAAACCCACAAACACAGATAAGGTGTTGACTGAAACCCCAAAACACAGGTAAGGTGTTGACAGAAACCCACAAACACAGATAAGGTGTTGACTGAAACCCCAAAACACTGGTAAGGTGTTGACAGAAACCCACAAACACAGATAAGGTGTTGACTGAAACCCCAAAACACAGGTAAGGTGTTGACAGAAACCAACAAGCATGGGTAAGGTGTTGACAGAAACCCACAAACATGGGTAAGGTGTTGACACAAACCCACAAACACAGGTAAGGTGTTGACAGAAACCCACAAACACAGGTAAGGTGTTGACAGAAACCCACAAACACAGGTAAGGTGTCGACAGAAACCCACAAACATGGGTAAGGTGTTGACAGAAACCCACAAACACAGGTAAGGTGTTGACAGAAACCAACAAACACAGGTAAGGTGTTGACAGAAACCCACACACACAGGTAAGGTGTTGACACAAACCCACAAACACTGGTAAGGTGTTGACAGAAACCAAAGAACACAGGTAAGGTGTTGACAGAAACCCACAAACACGGGTAAGGTGTTGACAGAAACCCACAAACACAGGTAAGGTGTTGACAGAAACCCACAAACACAGGTAAGGTGTTGACACAAACCCACAAACACAGGTAAGGTGTTGACACAAACCAACAAACACAGGTAAGGTGTTGACACAAACCCACAAACACGGGTAAGGTGTTGACAGAAACCAACAAACACAGGTAAGGTGTTGACAGAAACCCACAAACACAGGTAAGGTGTTGACAGAAACCCACAAACACAGGTAAGGTGTTGACAGAAACCCACAAACACGGGTAAGGTGTTGACAGAAACCCACAAACACAGGTAAGGTGTTGACAGAAACCCACAAACACAGGTAAGGTGTTGACAGAAACCCACAAACACAGGTAAGGTGTTGACAGAAACCCACAAACACGGGTAAGGTGTTGACAGAAACCCCCATGTTAAACTGCGGCATGGTATCTCAGTGAGCTAGCACTTTAAATCGGCATCAGCCCAGACTAGTACAAGCAGCCACACACACACACGTCTCTATATAAGTGCAATAATCTTGAACGCGACGTTAAACCCAATTTCACCTCACCTCACCTCTCCACAAAGGAGGTGAGGTCTTGACCAACTTCACCACTTATGTTTCTCCCTGATCATCATCCATCTCCACCACAATATCGTCTCCTGACTCTCAGAAACACAATTAGTGGCCAGCCCAGAAGTCCTTCATCAATGCTGACAGGTTCATGTGCACTGAGACTGGCACACATAACATAGCTGAACTGAATGTTCCATTCCATACGGCTAACTTTGAAAGGGAACAAAAATCAAAATATATTATTACATTAAATAATTAAAGGAGGGTGGGGGGTATGGGGGAGGGGGGTTGGGGTGGAGGGGGTGGAGGGGGTGACAGCAATAGGCTATGCATGTGATCTATCCTGTAAGGTACAACCAATATGAGCCTGTGGATCCAACAGAGCTCTCAGTGATAGCTAGGTCACATTGAAAGGGAACAAAAATCAAAATATATTATTACATTAAATAATTAAAGGGGTGGGGGTGAGGGGTGGTCTGGGTGGGTGGGGGGTGGGTGGGGGGTGGGGGGTGGGGGGGGGTTGTGATCTATCCTGCAAGGTACAACCAATATGAGCCTGTGGATCCAACAGAGCTCTCAGTGATAGCTAGGTCACATTGAAAGGAAAGTAAATGAACATTACACATGTAAGCTTCAAATCAAGTGGACATTTACCACACATTATTTGAAGAGCGATATTTCCTGCATGTTAAGTTAGCTGTGTGGCATACATTGGAGTGAATAAGTACATAGATGAATGAAGTGAATGTCTTTTTGTCTCCTTATATAAGATAGCTATGCAATATATCACAAAGAACAAAGAAGAACAAAGTGTGATTTATTTCACAATAAAGCATTGTTCTGTCATGACGTTATTTCTGGTGATTCGAATTTGTGCTTGCAACATAATGATGTCATACATTGGACAATGTTATTTTTGAAAGGGACGTGTCTCATAAGTTGTTACCCATAGATGTAGCTGGGCTACGCAGATTTATGCCGGTGGCTCAACAATCGCATCCCAAAGTGGGAGAGATATGACAATCAGGATTAGGAGAAAAGGTACAGATAATCGACATGAGGATTGTGAGTGAGTGAGTGAGTATTGTTTTACGCCGCTTTTAGCAATATTCCAGCAATATCACGGCGGGGGGACACCAGAAATGGGCTCCACACAATGTACCCATGTCGGGAACCGAACCCGGGTCTTCGGAGTGACGAGCGAACGCTTTAACCACTAGGCTACCTGACCGCCCCACATGAGGATTGTGAGAATATCTGGGAAGAACCAAACAATAACAAACAATAAAACACTGCAGGGAGAATAAACCATTCGGGCCTGCGTCCCTCATGGTGTATTCTCCCTTAAGTGTTTTATTGTACAAAAACCATGATAAATCGTTTATTTCTTAACTAACAAACTTGGAAACTCTGACAATACATGGATCTGTACAAGTGATTTCACTTATTGTTTTCTGTACCAATTCATTTTCCAGGCAAATCTAGACCAGCTCCATGGTCAAGTGAATAGAGCATCTGTCCATGGTTCAGCATCTGTCCATGGTTCCATCCCCAGTGAATGGCTGTGTCAGATGAAAAGATGGCAAAAGACAGAAGCTGCTGTTACCCTGCCCGATGCTTGGCATTATGGGGGAAAAGCTGGACGAGTCAGCTTGGAGTCAGTGTAATGTATCTACAGGTTCTACTACACCCAATCAGAACCAGTTGGGACAGTGCGGTTTTCGTAGGGAGCCTTCAGTGCAGATCGAGAGATATCTGCAGGCTGTGATTGGAGGATATTGTGTAAGATTTTTATGTCTTTTAAATGTACATCCATCCAGTTATTAAAATTGACCATGTTTTTCTATATTTAGTCCTGTCTTTTTCAACATGATGACTTATGCTGAATATGACCACAGATATTTTCAAGTTGGTGACATTTGGTGCGGAACTGGGGGTGACGTGTTTAGCACTCGGAAAAGGACCTGGCTAAGCTAGTCATTTTGGGGTGTTTTTTCTGCTCTAAGGCCAAACTGTGCACACACGTACAGGTAATAGCTGTTGAATGCTTAGTTGTTTTTAAAAAAAAATATATAATATTACTATAGAAGTCTATGGGAAAACATTTGGTTGTGTGTAACCTGTATGGTATACATAGGTATGGTAAACTGAGGCATGGTATCTCAGCAGTCAAGTACTATGAAACCTGCATATGTTTGGACTAGTTGGCGCGTGCACTCATGCACACACTCCCTCAAGCATGCTTGACGCACACGTCACTACATATGAGTGAAATAATTTTGAATGTAGAACCGGCGCTCACCATGATTAACACTGTCTGAGTGTCAAGTATGCAGGCAGATTTCTTACCCTGGGTATAGCTTGTTCAATGTGGCAGGAGGTTCAGAGAGTAAATTGTTTCAAAAACATAGAAGCTGCACATATACCAACATTTGATATAGCCGCGGCTTGGCCACACATCATCTCTTGCTTACAGATATGATGGCAGCATGAGCAGATTACAAAGTTTGTGAAGCTCAACATTCTATTAACATGATGTGGAATAAAGTTGTTTTGGTCAGCAGGGTTAAAGGGTCAACAAATGGCTATTCTGTTGTGTAGGTCGTTTACTTATTCTACAGCTCACAACATCGTGACAGTATATACACTGTAGGACTGGGACGAGTCGAAATTTACAACCCGGGTACCCACCCCACTATTACCCGACCCTACCCAGGTACCCACTGTAGGTCTCAGGAGATGTCTCAAAATGTCCGATTGGGAACATTTTTAGCATAGCCCTGGCAAAACGTATTTTGATACATGTATTCACACTGAAGTTGAATTAAGTTACATCTCTATTCAACCATATGAAAAATCAGAAGGAATGCATGCATAGTCAGAAAGAAATGCGAACATTAGTGGCTTGTAGTGTAACCATAGAGTTCTGGATACTTTTTGTCATTAAACAATATATCATGTGACTATCCACGGGTCCGGGTAGTCCTGTGGGTACCCGGATCCTAATCAGTACCCACTCGACCCAGGTACCCGAGTTACCCGTCCCAGCCCTATTACACCGGGCAGGTACTTTTTTCAATACATTTGATTATTATTAGCGTAAAGTCAGTCTTTTTGTTTGATTTTTTATTGTTGCATATTTGTATATTTCTAATCCATTGACAATATTTTAATTATATTTTCTGATTGTGGCTCTGAACTGTTAACATTAATAGTGTTGTCTTATTTAGGTAAAAACAAGTGTTGGGCAGCATTGTTATAGGTCGATTCCTGACAGGCAGTGAAGTAATTTACAGTAATTTAAGTTCTGACAGGATTGATTGATTGAAACCAATCGGAAAATATTCAGTTCTGATATAAGGCAGTGAGAGTTACTATAGTAAACATTACTTTAAGAAATATTGTTATATATACTCACCATAAAAAAATATGTGAACCACTGAAACATATATCAAGAAGCATGTCTGTTAAGAAGACATGTTTCCACTGTGTACCACTTAATGACACAACTAACAATCAGTCAAGTGTTACCACAGAGTGTCTTTATTCTTATCACGATATGCTGCACGTGACTTTCAAACTTTACACGCTAATCCTGCACGAGACAAATGGTATATCTCGAGTCACGGATCTATGACATCACAAGTTATGTGTTCATGAGCATCGGTTCACACAACATAACAATATGTTTGTTTGTGCATCAAACCAATCTAATATTTCTTGAATAAGTAATTCTTCATATATTAACCAACATGTATGGTATTCACATTTCTTTTGGTGGTGAGTATATATCGTACCCATCAAACCCGGATGTTCAGCTAAGATAATGATTTAGCGACAGGGCCGAATCCAGAGATCACGTTTGTCGTATTGATGACAGGATTATTCAAATCTTCAGACAAGTGTGGCAGGATAGTCCAACTTTACCATGTTAAATAACACAGGCTCTGTATCTCACCTCATTAAAAAATCTTTAAATTCTCTCCAAAAATATAATTACAGACATGATACCTACAAAAACCTTGAAACTGATAATGGTCATTAGCATTCACAAAAACTAGTCTTGAGCTTATGATTTATAAAAGACCAATTTTTGTTTTACATTTCTTAAAGAATATAGATTACTCCATTTTGAAATATGGAAAGACTTTCGCTTCTTTTGGTCACAAAGGCTCACATGGACCTTCTGATCAATTCAATTTCTTATTTTACTTTCGAATGAAAAGCACAGATAATGAACCTTTAATGTCTGGATTAAGATCCCATGGTGCTTGCCTGACGGAGTTAATCAAAGATAATCATGGTCCACAATGTTCTACAGTTGGTAAATAGAAGGACAGACAGGATCACACGAAAACCACCCAAAAAAGTTGACATGCTGCCTTCTCATAAGCGTAATTAGAAGTAGGTTTGGTATTACAATTATTCCATTACGGAAAAAAATTATGCAAAAAAATACCCATGTATTATGAATCTAAACTGATTCATTGTGCTGTCACTTTGATATAGCTGTCATTAAAAGACACTGCCTGCTCCACAGTAGAGGGATTGTCTCAAAAGTTGACAGTCAATTTTTAAATATACAGTAAACCACGTTTATAACAATCACACTTATAACGAACTGACGGATGTAAGATCTGTTTTGTTGTCCCGTTCATTTGCTGTATATAGGCCGAATACATGCTTATAACAAACTATGGTTATAACGAACTAAAATTAATGGTTTTAACCGTAGTTCACTGTAGTGGATCAGCATCACAAAAATTGTTTTGATAATTTTAGTTCGGGGAACAAATTAGAAAAGTTCTGACATGACCCGTAATTGGATGTCCTCAGATCTTTGTTTAGCGGTAGCGAGACCTGAGATCTGACTTTAATGAGATTGCATTAAATGTGAGCATATGACTTTCTGATTTATAATATGGTTACCAGACAAAGAGCTCAAAATGTCTTAATGTTATTGTTACTCATATGTCAGAATGGTGTATTGTAATTAAACTATATTGCCGGATGAGAAATCTAGATTACATTTCTTAAGTTGACAGATATTTTGAGACAGTCCCCAAAAGAAATCACAGAAGCGCAAAAAAAACCTCGAGATAACCCAGATGACATAAGGACAAAAAACTCCAGACAAATTGCACAAAACAAGCTTCTTCAAAGTGATGTCAAACACTGCCTGATACAATTCCAGCTTAAGTTGGTCTTCAGGTGAGGTTTACTCTGTCATTGGTCAAGTCTATCACTGAGATACCTACTTTCAGCCTAAGCTTACTGTTGCCACAGTTGGACTTTTCTTCGGTGTGAATCCACTGGCGATATCAAAATAATATATTTGGTCCCAGCACAAGCAATAAGGTGCATTTGTACATTAAAATACATATTATTCTCTCATAATAAGATCTATATTGCATTTTTAATTCTATTAAATTCTTTATATTACTACTGATATACTTGATCTACTTAAAATGACATGATTTTCTTGAACATTTTTATAATTGTCTTCTCAGTAAGGTCATCCAGATTTCCAACATGTTTTTCAATGTCATGAGTAGGGATGTGCGGTTTTATCGGTATACTGGTATATTGCAATACAAATTCATCACGATACGTATCGCGATACGTTTTTGGCGTATCGGTTTTTCCCTCATTATTCAAACACCACCTGATAAAAATACGTATTTTACAATCGGAAATCATCGGGAACGAACGTTGCTGACAACTTGGAACTAGAGTTACTTCCCTTGATTGTTTATCCAACATGGCGGACGCCTTTGACATCGTGCCGAACAAAAAGGGAAAATCCGAAATATGGAGACATTTTTGGTTGAAGAAAACAAAATTAGATGATAAAATAGTAGAAAATATTGCTGTGTGTAGGAAATGTAATGCATGCGTTCGCCATGTGGGTGGAACATCGAATTTAAGCTCCCACATGCGGCACCACTATCCATTATCACTTGGCTCACAGAAATCAACAAAGTCAAGCATCAATCAAGTAGGACTATCCAATGCAAACTTAAGTGACACGGACACATGTTCAAGCATAAGCTGAGTAGCTAATGTTGAGTAACCTATCATGAAGACTAGGTTTTGATGTTACTTCACTTTGTTTAACTTGTTTTTGCTGGCTGTTCACTATCCAGAATACTAAAGAAAAACACATTTCATTGTGATCTGTAGTACTGGTAGTGGTAAAACATTTGAAATTTGACCAGTTTTATCTTTTGACGTTGAGTGGAAGTTGTCATGATGTATAATTCTTATCAAATTTATGTTAATGTTAATGTTTCATTGTTTTTCAAACTGTTTCAGAGAGTTAACATTATTCAAATGTGATTGAAATAGGTTGGAGACTGTGACTGACATGTATATGCCATGAAGTATAGTCTTGCCTTATTAAATCAAAACAAAGACAACACACATGCTTCATACTCTTTATTTGATTGTAGATAAAAATAATAGTTCAATTTATTAAAATTGGTTCATAATTTTGACCAAATTGTTGACATATTAATATTTGTCAAAGGGATATGAAAAAAAGCTTTTCTCTTGGTAGAAATTATTTCCAAATATATTGCAATAATATTGCAATATGTTTTTGAAATATTGCAATATATCGCAAAACACTTTTTGGTCGAATTCCCAACCCTAGTCATTAGTTTGTGAAATGACATTGAGGAAATAGATTGGTTGTAGGTAAACGTATAAGTGTAACGACCTTGTTGGGTTGATGTGATACACAAGGGAGAAACCAACAGAATTATGTTCACAAAACTTTTTGGTCTACAAAGTGTGGCTCTTGTTAAATGTTGACAGTAATTTGTTTGGAACCGCAAATAACCATTACAATCCTGTTTCTTTCAACAATTATGATACATGGTGTGGTTTTCAAAAGGTGGTTTGATTTATCTGATACAATATAACTAAATGTACACACCAAATCTTACAGAGTGTACAATCATTCTGTCACCCTTTGGGCCACCACTATCAAAGGTCAACCTTTGGGCCACCACTATCATAGGTCAACCTTTGGGCCACCACTGTCATAGGTCAATCTTTGGGTCACCACTATCAAAGGTCAACCTATTGGCCACCACTATCAAAGGTCAACCTTTTGGCCACCACTATCATAGGTCAACCTTTTGGCCACCACTATCATATGACAACCGTTGGGCCACCACTGTCATAGGTCAACCTTTGGGCCACCACTATCAAAGGTCAACCTATTGGCCACCACTATCAAAGGTCAACCTATTGGCCACCACTATCATAGGTCAACCTTTGGGCCACCACTATCATAGGTTAACCTTTGGGCCACCACTATCATAGGTCAACCTATTGACCACAGCTATCATAGGTCAACCTTTGGGCAACCACTATCATAGGTCAACCTATTGGCCACAACTATCATAGGTCAACCTATTGGCCACAACTATCATAGGTCAACCTTTGGGCCACCACTATCATAGGTCAACCTATTGGCCACCTCTATCAAAGGACAACCGTTGGGCAATCTTTGGGCCACCACTACAAGACACTACAAGACTTACCTGAGTGTATAAATCATTAAGACAGCACTTACCTGAGTGTTCTGACGAGACCGGTGTATGAATCATGAAGACAGCACTTACCTGAGTGTTCTGACGAGACCGGTGTATGAATCATGAAGACAGCACTTACCTGAGTGTTCTGACGAGACCGGTGTATGAATCATGAAGACAGCACTTACCTGAGTGTTCTGACGAGACCGGTGTATGAATCATGAAGACAGCACTTACCTGAGTGTTCTGACGAGACTGGTGAATGAATCATGAAGACAGCACTTACCTGAGTGTTCTGACGAGACAGGTGTATGAATCATGAAGACAGCACTTACCTGAGTGTTCTGATGAGACTGGTGAATATCCCGGCACCGACATTTCCTGAAGATCTGTTGCACAAGCTTCTTCAGGGCAAATCTGTCAACTGTGTTGCCGTATGTGTGACGCTTGAGCTCACTCAGGTCTTTGCCCTGAAATTAAAAAAATACAATATTGGCTCTTTGAATTTGTTAATAGCACGACATGGTGCTACCTACATGGCAGTTTAGTTATAGACCAACACCCTGAAGCAACTTAATCCATCCTTACATTCACTAATGTGCCACGTACAGGTTGTACTAATACTAATACCCATGTAGATCAGGAACTCATATATATCTTAAAGATATACCCATCAAAACTTCACCCGTGAAGATCCGGGGTAGAATAGGTCTTAGGCAACCCAAGCTTGCCATAAAAAGCGACTACGCTTGTCATAAGAGGCAACTAACGGGATTGGGTGGCCAGGCTCGCTTACCCGGTTGATGCATGTCATCGTATCCCAATTGCTTGGATAGATGCTCATGATGTCAATCACTGGATTGTCTGGTCCAGACTCGATTATTTACAGACCACTGTCATATAGCTGGAATATTGCTGAGTGCGGCATTAATAGACTAGGCACATTTTCAGAAAATGTTGATGGTGGAGGCATTTCATGTTTATGGCTGGCAAACAACATTTCTAGATGTATTGATATGTTCTTAATTGATTTAGGGGGTTTGCCCGGCTGTATTTTCAACGGTTAACCCACAAATTTGATAAATTCAAAATGGCAACAAAAAAAAATAAAAAAAATAATTTTTGTCATATCTTTGGTACTAAGCATGGTGGGACCACAAATAAAACATTTCTCTGTATGTTTTCATGTACAAGGAATCCAATGAAACCATAACCCTCAATACGTCAAGAAATCAAGATGGCCGCCATGTTGGGGCAAATCCGATTACTAACTGCGTCTGATGCAAACAGAGTCTTATTTACATGAGTGACTTTACTACAAACAACAAAAAACAAAAATCAAAAATCAAACGTGCCTGTCAAGAATGGGTTAGGGACTGACCAGTTCATATTCTGCTTGTGGTTGGGGAGGCAGACTGGGAATTGTGTAATTATTTGACATGCTGATCATTCTGAAACCCATTTTCAGAAATACAATTAAATTGTGGCTGTTCTTTTCAGAGATAACAAAGTTTGTTACTTGAAGCAGTGACAAAAAAATATTCCATTTTTTAACAAAATATCCACTAGATGAAGCTATTTGTAGTGTCAGTTTCTGCTTGCATGAAATGTTTATGAACAAACAGCGGATGCTTTTCTGTTAAAGGTACTTTACAGATGCACAAGACAGCAATTAATTCCAAAAAATATCTGAAGTTTGACAGTGAGCAGTCCGTGTGGGTGATGATAAGAAGGCCATGACACATGCCTGCCGTTTGTGAAGCCCTATAAATATCTGATGTCATAATCAGCATAGGAGTGGGCTTTGCTTAACAAACACACCTTCATACTTAAGTTTTATCTGAAAACAACTCCTTTCTGTGAGATCTGTCCAGTCAACATGTACTGGAAGTTACTAGGGGCTGACATTTAGCACTCTGGGAGTGGAAGGACCTCAGAACAAGAGGGCATGGGATCTAAGAAAAATCAGTTCCTATAATTGCTGGAAAAATAATAAATCCTGGGGAAATACAAAAGGAAGGATCAATTCTCACTGGACAATGCACTGTGGGTATAACAAAAGTTTTGGTGCTTCCTATCAGACAATTCTTTGTGGTATGTCTTGAAGAGCCTTCTGAAACAATATTCTGTCTCAAACAAAAATCTGAGACCCCCTGCCCACAAAATACAGAACCTTATAACACTGGCATTATGTGCAGGAAGGATATTCTATTATGACTGTGGGTTTCGAGAATTGAGGACGTCAAATCATTCTTCAACTTCATCATTTATTCTAATTCTTAGTTTCATATTCTAACAGTTTCTTCTTCTAGTTGAAGGGTGCCGTTGCCACGAAATACTAAGGAAGCGCTGTCGGCTTGATTGACTGCAAAATAATGCCGAAACGTCTTTGAATATACTAATATTTAGACGCAAATATGAAAATAAACGGTCACATTAATAATGTCTTACTTCTTACTTACTGAAGTTTTGTATTTAATTGCATAATTACCGTTTTATAACCTCCACGGTCCTCCGCTCACAGCACAGTCTCTTGCACATAGCGATACCAACAACAACATAAAAGTTACTTCCCTTTACAACTTAAATGAAGACCGCTTAAATATAAAATTAATCCAAACAATTGATCAGAATCCAACAATGACCTTGCTATGTAGGTCTCACATTACTTTAGTTCTGACCACCTGATCCATTAAGTCGCCTCTTATGTCCAGGATAAGTTGCAAGGGACCAATTCTAATCCGGAATCCCCATGAGTTCCTGAATAAGTCGGATTTGGTAGATGGCTTGTCATCATACACCGACAGTGTTGATTGCTACTGATAATATCAATCACTGGATTGTCTGGTCGAGACTCGATTATTTACAGGCTGCCATCATAAGGCTGGAACATTGCTGAGTGTAGCATTGAAAAATAAACATACATTCAGCTCTTCCAGCTTTTGTAATGCCTCAGTGGCTTTAAATGAGTGGGGTGGGGTGAGGTGAGGTGAGGTGAGGTGAGGTGAGGTGAGGTGAGGTGAGGTGAGGTGAGGTGAGGTGAGGTGAAATGGGGTTTAACGTTGCATCCAAGCTTGTATTAGCTTATGTCCATTTTATAGTGATGGTCCACTGAGATAACATGCGCAATTTAACAAAAAAATACACCACTCAGACACAGTTTACTGACTCAGAGCCGACCAGTCCTTGTTATATCCCCTTAATGCCAAGCACCAGGCAGGGTAAGAACAAGTACCATCTTTTAATGTCTTTTGGTTTGACACGTCTGGGGATCAAACCCTGTACCTCCCGTTCTCCGGGCGTCAGGCCTAACACTTCAGCATGGGGAATCAAAACTTCAACCAATTAATAAGGCCACAATAATGAAATTTTAAGGCTTACTGATTTAGAAGGTGGAAGTAAAAGTACAAATAAAAATGTGCGTTGTTCCATGTATTTAGTTATATAAGTTGTTAGGTCAGTCAGTTGATAGACGCCAGCTTTGCTTAAAGTATAAGTGTAAAAGTTTTACAGAAAAATATATATGTATTCATATCAAAGAAGGTTTTGTTCTGTTTTATTCATGAAGTTTGCAAGGTTAGTGAGCGAGTTGGGTTTTGTTACAATCTACTAATTATTTTGGTATGCTTTAAAACATTCAATCTCAATAAAATCAGTTGTCAATGCTTGCTACTGCTAAACCACAGATCTAAGGACATATCCCATTGCAGGTCACGTTAGAATGACCTTTCGGAAACTTTGACCAACCAATGAACCACCCACAGGAAGACGGCTTAAGCCAATCAGAATGCAGCTTTCTCAAGCTTTCTCAAGTTTCAAAATGGCAACTTCCATATCAGACAAAACTTTGAAAAATATTTTGAAAAAGTTATCAATTCAAAATTTGAAGTCTGACCAAAAGAAACTGCTCCGTATCATTAACCTTTTCGTAGTTGCATGATTACAAAACATTCAGACATTCACTTTCATGATTTCATAATAGCAATGCTCTGATCAGGCGGATGAAAGGTCATTCTGACATGAACTTAATGGGATGTCCTCAGATCACTGTGTAGCGGTAACGAGCACTAAGATCTGAATTTAATGAGATTGCAAAACATTGTAAGTCTTCTTGTGCATTGTTCCAACTTGGCTATTTGAGCACTATCAATGGTTCCAATTAAACAATAAAAGAATGTTCCTGGGAAATGCTACTGTAGCATGGATAGCTCTATCACAAAATGAGCATTCGTTTTTGAAAGTAAAACATAAAGATCTGTATGTGTTTCAAATTGATAGAACTGAAAATAAAACTTTCTTTGAGTTCAAATGTTCCTGAAAAAGCCACAAGGAGTAACAGGTTTTTTAAGGTGTACTTTTTTCTTGTTTGTTAAATGGCACTAAACAGAGTGAGTCTCTCCCATGAATCACTACCAGACAATAGACTGAACATTTAATCAGAGATTCTCAATCAAGACAAATGCTTTTTTGTCATTCGACCTTCAACACATGCATTCTTTCACCAGCCAAGAAAGACTGAAAATCTGTTAAGAAAACATAATACGATTACAATGTTTTTAGTCTGGTACTTCCAATTTCCATGAAACGTGCCCCCACCAAATTCCCTTTTTTGGTCAAAGGCCTAAACATTTTTTTCAGTAAAATCCCCGTGGGTTTCCAGATTTAATTGACACTAAGGTCAATCTTTCACAGCAACCTGCCATTGTGTGTATGAACTCTGGGCTAATGGAAGAAGAATTAGAAAAAAACAGTCAGACTTGCACTGATTTGATATGGCAAAGACTGAGAAATGTTCTCCACCAAAGTAATCTTTATGCCAACTTCAGATGTCTGGTCTTGATCGGAGGCTTCATCCTGACTTGACTGACCGTTCTGGCATGGGCCAATTTAACCCTGGAATCCCCATGGGTCATCAGTGTAGTTGGGTATATGGAACTTGGGCTGCAGTTATTCAACTTGTTGTTCAAGCTTGTTCCCAGACTAACATGAAGTCCTTGAAATAGTTGGAAGGTTAAGTAAAAATATTTCTACAGGGGGACCCCCGAGAATTTGGAACCCACAAGTCTATTCACTTCAGGCTAGAGCTGAGAATGGGATGAGTATAGCCTGCTAGAGATGAGAATGGGATGAGTATAGGCTGCCAGAGATGAGAATGGGATGAGTATAGGCTGCCAGAGATGAGATGGGATGAGTGTAGGCTGCCAGAGATGAGAATGGGTGAGGTGGTGAGGTGAAATTGAGTTTAACAGCGCGTCCAAGATTATTGCACTTATATAGCGACGTGCATGCACGTGTATGTGTGTGTGTGGCTGCTTGTACTAGTCCGGACTGATGCCGATTTATAGTGCTAGCTCACTGAGATACCATGCCGCAGTTTAACATGAATACCCCACTCAGACACAGTATACTGACTCCGAGCCGACCAGTCCTTGTTTTAGCCCCTTAATGCCGAGCGCCAGACAGGGTAACAACAAGTACAATCTTTTAACGTCTTTTTGTTTGACGCGGCCCGGGATCGAACCCTGGACCTTCCGCTCTCCGGGCGGACGCTCTACCACAAGACCACGGAGGCGGTCAGATGAGAATGGGATGAGTGTAGGCTGCCAGAGATGAGAATGGGATGAGTGTAGCCTGCTGGAGATGAGAAAGGTATGACTGTAGCCTGCTAGAGATGAGATGGGATGAGTATAGGCTGCTAGAGATAAGATGGGATGAGTATAGGGTGCTAGAGATGAGATGGGATGAGTATAGGCTGCTAGAGATAAGATGGGATGAGTATAGCCTGCTGGAGATGAGATGGGATGAGTATAGGGTGCTGGAGATGAGATGGGATGAGTGTAGCCTGCTGGAGATGAGATGGGATGAGTATAGGGTGCTGGAGATGAGATGGGATGAGTGTAGCCTGCTGGAGATGAGATGGGATGAGTATAGGCTGCTGGAGATGAGATGGGATGAGTATAGGCTGCTGGAGATGAGATGGGATGAGTGTAGCCTGCTGGAGATGAGATGGGATGAGTATAGGGTGCTAGAGATGAGATGGGATGAGTATAGGGTGCTAGAGATGAGATGGGATGAGTATAGGGTGCTAGAGATGAGATGGGATGAGTATAGCCTGCTGGAGATGAGATGGGATGAGTGTAGCCTGCTGGAGATGAGATGGGATGAGTATAGGGTGCTAGAGATAAGATGGGATGAGTATAGGGTGCTAGAGATGAGATGGGATGAGTATAGGGTGCTAGAGATGAGATGGGATGAGTGTAGGCTGCTGGAGATGAGATGGGATGAGTATAGGGTGCTACAGATAAGATGGGATGAGTATAGGGTGCTAGAGATGAGATGGGATGAGTATAGGCTGCTAGAGATGAGATGGGATGAGTATAGCCTGCTGGAGATGAGATGGGATGAGTATAGGGTGCTAGAGATGAGATGGGATGAGTGTAGCCTGCTGGAGATGAGATGGGATGAGTATAGGCTGCTGGAGATGAGATGGGATGAGTGTAGCCTGCTGGAGATGAGAATGGGATGAGTGTAGCCTGCTGGAGATGAGATGGGATGAGTATAGCCTGCTGGAGATGAGAGCGGATGAGTATAGCCTGCTAGAGATGAGATGGGATGAGTATAGGCTGCTGGAGATGAGATGGGATGAGTATAGGGTGCTAGAGATGAGATGGGATGAGTATAGGGTGCTAGAGATGAGATGGGATGAGTGTAGGCTGCTAGAGATGAGATGGGATGAGTATAGGGTGCTAGAGATGAGATGGGATGAGTGTAGGCTGCTGGAGATGAGATGGGATGAGTATAGGCTGCTGGAGATGAGATGGGATGAGTGTAGGCTGCTGGAGATGAGATGGGATGAGTGTAGCCTGCTAGAGATGAGATGGGATGAGTATAGGCTGCTGGAGATGAGATGGGATGAGTATAGGGTGCTAGAGATGAGATGGGATGAGTATAGGGTGCTAGAGATGAGATGGGATGAGTGTAGGCTGCTGGAGATGAGATGGGATGAGTATAGGGTGCTAGAGATGAGATGGGATGAGTGTAGCCTGCTGGAGATGAGATGGGATGAGTATAGGGTGCTAGAGATGAGATGGGATGAGTATAGGGTGCTAGAGATGAGATGGGATGAGTATAGGGTGCTAGAGATGAGAGGGGATGAGTATAGGCTGCTAGAGATGAGAATGGGATGAGTATAGCCTGCTAGAGATGAGATGGGATGAGTGTAGGCTGCTAGAGATGAGAATGGGATGAGTATAGGCTGCTAGAGATTAGAATGGGATGAGTATAGCCTGCTAGAGATGAGATGGGATGAGTATAGGCTGCTAGAGATGAGATGGGATGAGTATAGGCTGCTAGAGATAAGATGGGATGAGTATAGCCTGCTGGAGATGAGATTGGATGAGTACAGCCCAATAACGGTGCCATCATTAGGCCTGGAATGGAATGTAGCTGACTGGTTTTTTTAACTTTTGAGTGAGTGAGTGAATATGGTTTTATTCTGGTATTAGTAATAATCAAGTCAAAACTAATTAACTTGCTATGATAAATCACTTGATATTTTCAAGTCAAGACTCAAAACATTTTGTTTGATAAGCCAGCTATTTAACTCTTGTTTACATGTATATGTGTGTTGTCAGTGCTTTGAGCAGGCTTTGTTGTGCGGAAGTGGGCATTATTAGAACTTTTCTTCTTATTATGATTTATAAATTCATTCCATGTTTTAATGCAGGGTGTAAGGGAGTCAACATTCCGTCTCCTGGTGTACAAACCCATTTAGCCTGTAAACGTCTGTTTGTTTGATTGTTTGTTGTTTAAAGCTGCACTCAGCAATATCCAGCTATATGACAGTGGTTTGTAAATAATCGAGTCTGGACCAGACAATCCAGTGATTGACATCATGAGCATCGATCTACACAATTGGAATACGATGACATGCATCAACCAAGTCACCAGATCCCGTTAGTCGCCTCTTTCAGCAAGCATGGGTTGCTGAAGACCTATTCTAAACCAGATCTTCATGGGTATTTGTAAACTTCTGTATGCTTCTCCTAGTATTGTGACATCCCTCCATCAAGGCAGAACATAAGCTAGCATTAGTGTACACCTCCATATTCATGACTGCCTCAATGTCTGTCAGATAGATTAACCATCAGGTATCAAGTTCAGTATAACACGTGTAAATGCCATTTTATACACTTTCTCCTGATGTGGAATGAGAAATGTCAGCATCAATTCTCAATGTTTATCCATTGGTACCATAGCTGTATCAATTAGTTCCTGGTTGTTGGTTAATGGCACCAACTGATGCCCAGGTAAACATCCCCACCAGGCCATCTTCAGTGTTTACAGCCTCCACTGAACCGAGGCCCCCCCAACAATTAGTAGGAAGTCTCTTGATGCCCCTCACTGACCTCACCTCATCTTGACCTCAACTATTTGGAACTAAGACATGGATGTGTTGAGGTCATTCACCAGTGAGTTTGGTTTACCACCCTTTGGGACAGTATTTCATTTATACCATCTTGTCTGTGAGATACTACAGGGAGCCAGCATCATGTCGGGACAGTATTTCATTTATACCATCTTGTCTGTGAGATACTACAGGGAGCCAGCATCATGTGGGATGACATGCCCGTTGGCGCTTACCATTTTGATGAACCACACCAGGGCTCCGTTCCACAAAGCAATCGCAGCGCTAAGGTGATCGTAACTCCCATACTTTGATATAGACTTACGACTGTCGCAGTGCTATGATCACTTTGTGGACATGGCCCAGGACAGACGTGCCGAGAAACCCCTAAACACAAGGGTACGATGATGTAGAAAAGCCATGTGATAGATCAACTGTTCATTCTGACAAGGCTATAGTAAAATCTTAACTGTTTTTATTTTGTTTATGATGAACATCTAATTTTAAAAAGACAAAGGACTTGCATTTCTAAACTTTTAAAGCTGAAATAAAACATATTTGCTGAGCATGAACAGACAATTTAGCCTTATGAAAAAATAAATGTATACAAAAGCAAGTCTAGCCAGCTCTAGCTAGCTCTAATCAGCATAGAGAAATTTTTTTTAAAATTTTTAGAGTCAAGAAGAGTTTTGTGTAATATAAGATTTCATAGACTAAACGTTAGTCGAACAAAGTATGTGATCTAGGCTTATATATAACCAGTTGTGGAAACCTCGGTGGCTGAGTGGGTTAGATCGCTGACTTTGTGTGTTGGCAATTAGGTGCCTCACTCTGGCAGTGTGGGTTCAAATCCCGGATGGGACTTGACCCCAAAAGGTTCTAGAATCTGTACTTCACAAAGAAAGTGTTATCCCAAATATAACACTTGGTATATTTGTTGAGCACATCTTTATAATTTTATCAATATTTTGTAGGCTAGCATGTCAACACAGCCTAGAGCCATGATGACTCCAGGTGTGTCAGGCTGGGTGAAACCTAAAAGGAAGATGCAAGGCAAACCAGTGGCTGACAGCATGAGCAACGATCCACGACATATGTGGAGGCATTAGCAAGATCAGCCAGGATACAAACTGTTACCATCCAATCATTATTTTACTCCCCTTCAACCCAACAATCTGACAACCAAATTCTTAATTTGTAAAAGCCTTTGCAACAATGGCAAAAACATGAGAGCG
Source organism: Haliotis rufescens (assembly GCF_023055435.1). Taxonomy (NCBI): domain Eukaryota; kingdom Metazoa; phylum Mollusca; class Gastropoda; order Lepetellida; family Haliotidae; genus Haliotis; species Haliotis rufescens. The sequence continues at coordinate 4,283,472 of NW_025963857.1, forward strand.
GTGAGATTAATTTCATGAATTCGGCCATGTTACAGATGTTCTTCAATCCATGGTGTATTCCTGATTCACGGGACAGGCAGATTGGGGCTTTACAAATCACTATCCTCCTTAATCCCCCCTGTCCGTTTGTAGGTCATACTTCTACTGACACACATCTTGGATGGACGCTTATCAGTAACACAGAAGTCAAGTCCTTTCTATTGCCAATAGTAACATAACACTAACCCCAAGTGAATAAGTCAATAAGGTGGCATCCATTGTCGTCTTCTCATTCGACATACGTCTAACTTGGGAGTCGGTCAGTCGTGATCAACATACATAACCAGACATCTTGCAAATGTGGACAAGTTAGTGTGGGATGACCAGTCTTAACACGTTTATGTAAAGAAGGCCATGGCTTAACTGACATACAGAGGTGGGCCAGTGGGGGGTCTCCCTCACACCAGGCAGTTTGATGAATTGAAGAAGGCCATGGTTTAACTGACCTACAGAGGTGGGCCAGTGGGGGTCTCCCTCACACCAGGCAGTTTGATGAATTGAAGAAGGCCATGGCTTAACTGACATACAGAGGTGGGCCAGTGGGGGGTCTCCCTCACAACAGGCAGTTTGATGAATTGAAGAAGGCCATGGTTTAACTGACATATAGGTATGGCAATGTGGGGCCTTTCTCAATGAGACAGTGTAGATATTACATGCCACCTTCAACACAATTGTTTCAATGACCTTCAAGAACACTTAATTCAACTTCTTCAGACAGACACCTAATCCATCATAGAAAACAGTGTAATGTAATCATGCATCTTCATATATTTAGCACAACGCAATCATCAGCTCATCATCAGCTCATCATCAGCTAATCACTACAATCATCACCTTCAATACTTCATCTCATCACTACCATCATAACCTTCATCAGCTCATCACAACATCATCACCTTCATCAGCTAATCACTACAATCATCACCTTCAATACCTCATCTCATTCATCATCTCATCACTACCATCATAACCTTCATCAGCTCATGACAACATCATCAGCTCATCACTACCATCATCACCTTCATCAGCTCATGACAACATCATCACCTTCATCATCTCATCACAAAATCATCACCTTCATCAGCTCATCACTACCATCATCACCTTCATCAGCTCATCACAACATCATCACCTTCATCATCTCATCACAACATCATCACCTTCATCAGCTCATCACTACCTTCATCACCTTCATCAGCTCATCACTACCATCATCACCTTCATCAGCTCATCACTACCTTCATCACCTTCATCAGCTCATCACTACCATCATCACCTTCATCAGCTCATCACTACCTTCATCACCTTCATCAGCTCATCACTACATCATCACCTTCATCATCTCATCACTACCATCATCACTTTAATCATCTCATCACTACATCATCACCTTCATCAGCTCATCACTACATCATCACCTTCATCAGATCATCACCTTCATCAGCTCATCACTACATCATCACTTTCATCAGCTCATCACTACATCATCACCTTCATCGGCCCATCACTACCATCATCACCTTCATCGGCTCATCACTACCTTCATCATCTCATCACTACATCATCACCTTCATCAGATAATCACTACATCATCACCTTCATCAGCTCATCACCTTCATCAGCTCATCACCTTCATCGGCTCATCACAACATCATCACCTTCATCAGCTCATCACTACCTTCATCACCTTCATCAGCTCATCAATACCATCATCACCTTCATCAGCTCATCGCTACCTTCATCACCTTCATCAGCTCATCACTACCATCATCACCTTCATCAGCTCATCACTACCTTCATCACCTTCATCAGCTCATCACTACATCATCACCTTCATCATCTCATCACTACCATCATCACTTTAATCATCTCATCACTACATCATCACCTTCATCAGCTCATCACTACATCATCACCTTCATCAGATCATCACCTTCATCAGCTCATCACTACATCATCACTTTCATCAGCTCATCACTACATCATCACCTTCATCGGCCCATCACTACCATCATCACCTTCATCGGCTCATCACTACCTTCATCATCTCATCACTACATCATCACCTTCATCAGATAATCACTACATCATCACCTTCATCAGCTCATCACCTTCATCAGCTCATCACCTTCATCGGCTCATCACAACATCATCACCTTCATCAGCTCATCACTACCTTCATCACCTTCATCAGCTCATCAATACCATCATCACCTTCATCAGCTCATTACTACCATCATCACCTTCATCAGCTCATCACTACCATCATCACCTTCATCAGCTCATCACTACCATCATCACCTTCATCAGCTCATCGCTACCTTCATCACCTTCATCAGCTCATCGCTACCATCATCACCTTCATCAGCTCATCGCTACCATCATCACCTTCATCAGCTCATCGCTACCATCATCACCTTCATCAGCTCATCGCTACCATCATCACCTTCATCAGCTCATCGCTACCATCATCACCTTCATCAGCTCATCGCTACCATCATCACCTTCATCAGCTCATCGCTACCATCATCACCTTCATCAGCTCATCGCTACCATCATCACCTTCATCAGCTCATCACTACATCATCACCTTCATCATCTCATCACTACCATCATCACTTTAATCATCTCATCACTACATCATCACCTTCATCAGCTCATCACTACCATCATCACCTTCATCATCTCATCACTACCATCATCACCTTCATCAGCTCATCGCTACCATCATCACCTTCATCAGCTCATCGCTACCTTCATCACCTTCATCAGCTCATCACTACCATCATCACCTTCATCAGCTCATCACTACCATCATCACCTTCATCAGCTCATCACTACCTTCATCACCTTCATCAGCTCATCACTACCATCATCACCTTCATCAGCTCATCACTACCTTCATCACCTTCATCAGCTCATCACTACCATCATCCCCATCATCTGCAGATCACCGTCAAAACCAAGTTGTCACAATATCATCACCAGCTCATCACTATGATTACTTTCATTATCAGTTTCCAACTTTTAACTGTCACAATTCCTTCAACGACTCTCCGTTCAACAGATTCTAATTGGAGTGACCTAACATCCTGCAACACTCTCCTTTCAACAGATTCTAATACATACTACTCAAAAAAAGGGAAAGAGCACCCATTTTTATCATATGACTATAGTTAATCTGTCATGCCGTGACAGATTAACTAAAAAATCACATGTAACATTTGGGCCATCTTTAACTTCTTTTGAGTAGCATACTTCAATAATTAAGCAATAAAAACAAACGTCAATTTATCAAGGTCCTTAAATCATTTTCTGGTAAGGCATTGCCTCTGATTCATTAAAAACTTACATAGATATGAGCCTTAAGTGGTTTGATTTTCCACATGGGTAAATTATTCAAGGTTTCTCTGTTATTACAACACTCACTCACTCACTCACTCACTCACTCACTGCAAAGGAGAATGATTACTAGCCTAGCCCTGACCTTGACTGCTGCACCTCAGAAGGTCGTAACTCAAGACAATCATAGACTGACACAAGCATGTGACATGAGGTCAGAGGTCACTAATATGTGATAGTGTTATTGTCTCATTTACAAAATTCTATGAATCACTAATGACAGATAACATTTCCCGGGCAAATTGTCCAATGCAGATATCTGGTACTGTTCCCATTAATGGATCTGGTTATAATGAATGGTTGTTGGCCACAGCACTCCTTGTTATTTGGGGCAGATATTTTAAAAGTACAGTTTTTAATAGTTCAATGACAGTCAAAGTCAATGACCTAAAAAATCAAAAGAACAAACACCAATAGGCTGATATTCTCTTCTATATGAAATAAATAAAAAGCAAAAACACCTCAAAAAAGGCCAGACCTTTATATTTTTTTGTTTACATATTTTTTTGTGAGTTTGAGAGCAAGTTGGGTTTAAGTTTGCTTATAACAGTTTTCAAGTCCATCTTTAGTGAAACATCGGAAAAAGAAAGAAAAAATATATTGTTTGTTTTTGTTCTTCCAAAAGTTATGTGAATAATTGTCATGTGAAGTGTGTTAGTCAGACTGGCATTTTTGGTGCTGCAGGTCAGCCTACGGAATGCAAATATTTTTTGTGCGGTGAAGACATAACTTTAAATTGGGTAGAAAGAAAAACAACAGAGCATCAGATATATTTTTTCCCACTTATCACGCTTATAGGTTGACAGAATCCATCCCCGATAGAAGATAAAGGTCTCACTCAAGCTACGAAAAACCATTGACATTTAACAGTTTTTTAGTTAATAAACAATCAAGAAAAAAATGGGTGAAATACTCAGAGGTAAGTGATCTATGTTGGGGGTTTGGTGAAGGAGGGACTGAGGTGGAACTAAAATCCGTGAGATCTCACTCCAACACTCAACCATGTTCCCACTGATTAAATCACACAAGGGCATCTTGAGGAAGAGATATCATGCATTAAGGTCATTGAGGAGGCAAACCAGAAAGTCATTTACTCCACAATTTTATCATGGATGTTTCTGAAGGTTTCAGGAGGGTCAATACAGTCAGACCACAATTTCAAGGATGACCACTCCGACCATTAACGGACAGATCAAAATATCGGCTCGGAGACAAACAACAGCAGGATTGGAATGGCATGCCAATTGGAATTGAAATGACAGTTTGGATCTAAGATGTACAGAGTCCCTCGACCCCTCCCAGGTGTTCAGGGAAAACTTCTTCCGTCCTGTCCCTCCCATTGACTCTGTTTTGTTTTGTTTTCTGATAAATAGGGAATTGTTAATGCATGGAGAGACGTGGTTTGAAGCTGATTTGATAAGAATTCAAGCTAATATCACAACTTGTCAGCTTAGCGTGGGAGGAAATTCCTATGTGACACAAAGTCATTGTCATTACCACCTTGATGAAAGCCTTGCATGAACATGGGCAGTTGCAGACAGACAAAGGATAATTATTATTTAATCGCACATTCAAAATTGTTTTGTTTTTTCAAATATTAAAACTGACTTATTCCAAGTTATTTAGTCCTGTGTTATAACTGTGGAATATATATTTTTTATGTATGTTTTTTCACAAAAAGCCTAGGCAAGTCTAGATCAAACTAACCAAGTCTAGTTTGCTTGATTCCACATGAAAACAGCAGAAGAGGAAAGGTTCTTTCGAAGAAACAATATATAATTATTTTGAAGACATGTTTTCATTGACTAAGTGTTTGTTTGCTGACAAACCCAGAAAAATTGTCAAGATCTGGGATTTAAACACAAAATGGCAGAAAGCATCCAGCCTCGACTATCCACCCAAACAGACCCATCAGACTTGAAATAAAATAGCAGTGTCGTGGCTCCCCATGGTATCATGACATTTCAACAATCTCTGGGTACATTTAGAGTCAGTACTAAGTATTCTGTGTGTGTGTGTGTGTGTGTGTGTGTGTGTGTGTGTGTGTGTGTGTGTGTGTGTGTGTGTGTGTGTGTCTGTCTGTCTGTCTGTCTGTCTGTCTGTCTGTCTGTCTGTCTGAGATTGGAACACCTGCTTCCCAAGCTATCTTCAAACAGACTAAAGGACAACATTACAAGTCACTTACAAAACCAAAACAACTCCTGTTTGGTTTGGGCAATCATGTCAAAATATCCACACGCCTGCAGTTAGTTCAAATACCAATGCAATCTTCTACCATGCGGGGCTTCGTTTCTGCCCCACAACACAACATGTCAAGAGGTTTTGACAAGGTAATAACTATTTTCACTCCTTTGAGTTAAAACTGAATTCTTTTTAGCATTGTTTTTATTTCATTTTCAATTTATCTCCTTGCAAAATTGTGTCAGTTTTCAAAACTATTGTTTAGCGTACCAAACAAATAACAGCGTGAGACACTTTTGGACACTCTCCAGCTACAAACTGAACTTGTAGGCCTGACCAGACACTGTCATTATGGTCACAATGGGAACACAAGCAATGGGCAAAAGACTGAAATAACGTCTGGTTTGTTGTTGTGACATGAAGTAGAAGAGTGGGTTTTAGCCTTATAGGCACTTCACCAGGGAAACCATATTCAGCCTACCATTACTAACCCCAGAAGCTCCACAAGTACCTAACAGGTGTCACTTCCACAACAGCCTTGATAATACATTAAGAAAATTCCAGGACGCTGGGTCTTGTTCCACAAAGAGATCTTAGCATATCTCACATACTATAACATAGATTTACACCAAGATCAATCACTTCATGCAAAGAGGCCTTGCTTCTCTGAGTGCTCAGTATGTTACCATACTGGGTGTGCATGTTTACCACCTGTTCAAAGAAAAGTTGGCATGTTTTAAAAACACAATTTTCACTGTCCTTTATTAAAATATCCTGTAATTAAATATCTTTAAATGTTATCATTTGTATAAAATAATAAAGGATTACATCTATTGAAATAAAGTGGAATTTGTAGTATTCAAAAAGTGTTACACTTGATAACAGATGGTCCCTGTGAAGTCAACCCGAATTTGAGCCAATTAAGAATAACTGGGGTCTCAAAACTGAATTTGTCTTAAATTTCAAATTTCACTTTGTGTATTGACGGAATTTAGTTCAAAATATTGTACTGATTCCACAAAATTGTAATGGTTAGTTAAGGTGCCCTGTGCGCCTCACAGATTGAATACGGTAAGTAGTGTTACATAACAGAATGACATACATAACACAACTGAATATGGCCCAGATCACAGCTCTGAAGGCACAATGAAGGTTTACCATTTTCCAAATGTCTATCATTTCAATTTGTTCTATCACTTAATCCTTCTCTTGCAGCTGACAACCACTTATCAAGGACTCAAGGAATGTGAATTCTTCAGCCGGGGTACAAGGCTTATTCAACCTGATTTACACACCTTTGAAGTCTAATTACCAAGACCCCCATTGACACAGTTGTATGAGTGGAGTGATACACTAATAATAGCGTGGCATGTGAAACATGTCTGTATTCCCCAGTTGAGCAATACAGTCAGCTTATATTACATCAGCTCCTGCTAAGGGTGGACTGATTATTTATGTTTGTCAGAGCTCTGTTGGTGAATTTACCTTACTCACTGCTGAGTGTTCTACAGAGCCCAGTTGTTAACACCTGAGGAACAACTTAGTTAGCCTTGCTCCAAGGCTGTACCAAAGGATAAGTTCATGGATGTGTAGTAATTCCATTCCCCTAATAGGCAAGTCTAGATATGCTGACAGGATTCCAGTCTCTTATGGGGACAGCTTGTTCTTATTTTTTACATAATACAGATTATCATAACTATGATTTAAACTAATAATTATTGCCTTAGAGACTTGTACAAGTCTACAATTTCGTCAACACCTATTCAATTTAGATATGAATTAGGAAGGCAAACATATTTTCATCTTAAATTTAAAAAGTGCCACAGCACTGTAGCTCACCTGGATATGGAGTCAACAGTCTAAAATGTCAACCAAGACTGGCATTTAACACGTGTTGCTGTCAGCTGTCAGCATGGCTATTCAAAAATGTTAGGCATAAATACTGAGGACTAGGGCTGGGACAGGTAGGACGGGTGGTAAGTCACGTGATATATTGTTTAATGACAAAAAGTATCTAAAACCTTATGTTTAAACTACAAGTCACTAATGTTCGCAGTTCTTCCTGACTACTACACCCAATCCTTCTGACTTTAATATGTTTGAAGAAAAATATAACTTCAGTCAACTTCAGTGTATACACCAGATCGTTTCATACATGTATCTACATTTTACCAGAGCTATGGTCAAACTTTTTCCATTTGGATAGTTTGTACCTACCTCTTGAGACCTACAGCGGGTACCCGGGTAGGGTCGATTAATAGGGGGTCGGGTACTCGGGTAGTAACTTTTGTCTCATCCCGGCCCTTCTGAGGACTTTTAAACAAATATGTTACAAGAAACTAAATTTCAACAGGGTTTAAATTTGCATGACTGTACTTCCAACAAAGTTTCAACTTTCAGCTTTCCATACTTCTGAGAATACACTTTCTAAGGCTGTACATCTGTACAAAAACCAAGCATATCATCACGTCCTCATGTAGAAAAAGAGCCAAAGTTCAGTCTCCTCAGTCTGGCAATTTCAGAGGAGACATTTACAGAGCATCACAGTAAAGTTTGAGCAAAAATGCCTGAGCAGTGCATTGCTGTTAATAGCTTTTTCAATATTATCTGCCTTGGCAGCGGGGTATGGGAATGAAATTGGACCCACTTGAACAAATTCAGGTGTCATCATTGATGGGAAAAAGCATGTAAGTTTCAGCTTCATTGGGCCAATGGTTTCCAAGGAGAAAAGTGGGGTGTTAACACTGTGAGGAAAGGCCTTTGAGAGAATTAAAGAACATGGTACAGTGCAAAGGTCAAAGAAAGGTCAAAATTTAAAAAATAACAAAAACAGACTCCCATACATCAATTCACATAATAACTACATCCAATTTCATCACCGGTACAGTATGAACACAATGGCTGGGTAACGGCCATATTAAAGAAGTTAAAGCTTTCAATATGATAAAAGTGCAAAAGGCAAATCAAGGTCAAAATTAAAACATGCAGCCAAAAAAATCCAAACAATTTGTTGAGTCAAACAACCTATATATGTACCAAATTTTGAATTTAAAAAATGAAGAATATTGGCCATAAATAGCTTTTTGATGGACTAGCTTGTATTTTACAATATGGCCACTGGCAGCCATATTTGATTTCTTATCAAGATACTTTGAACAATATTGTACTTCATGAGGTGACCATCTCACCCACCAAGTTTCAGACAACTGTACCTTTAAGGTTTTGAGGAGAACTGGTTTATAATTATTTAAGACAAAGTTTGGTACCTGGTGGCCATATTCCAATTCCAATGTTGATGCCTTGAACAAGCTAAGAACCCCTTAAAGTAACACGTATCATTACAGACATCAACACAGTTCTGCTGCATCCATCAGACCATTCCAGACAAAAACATCAGATATAAACGTGAACGCTTTAACCACTAGGCTACCCGACCGCCCCCACAAATCAACAAATACATTTTAATAAAAAACAAGTATTTGTCACAGAGTGACGAAATATCCCCCGCCTGTACACCATAGTACCAAATATGAAGACAATCAAGCGATTAGTTCTTGAGATATTGTGGCAACACCGTTTTCCAACTCCAAAAACAGATTTGCCTGCTGTGACCTTGAAAATGGGGTCAAGGTCACCAAATCTGTCAGGTGTATGCGGTGTCTGTATATACACTATAGTTCCAAATATGAAGACAATCCAGCGATTAGTTCTTGAGATATCGCGGCAACACCGTTTTCTAACTCCAAAAGCAGATTTGCCTGCTGTGACCTTGACAATGGGGTCAAGGTCACCAAAACCGACTGGTGTCTGCAGTGTCTGTATATACACCATAGTTCCAAATATGAAGACAATCCAGTGTTTAGTTCTTGAGATATCGCGGCAACACCGTTTTCCAACTCCAAAAGCAGATTTGCCTGCTGTGACCTTTAAAATGGGATCAAGGTCACCAAAACCGACTGGTGTCTGCGGAGTCTGTATATACACCATAGTTCCAAATATAAAGACAATCCAGTGTTTAGTTCTTGAGATATCGCGGCAACACCGTTTTCCAACTCTAAAAGCAGATTTGTCTGCTGTGACCTTGAAAATGGGATCAAGGTCACCAAAACCGACTGGTGTCTGCGGCGTCTGTATATACACCATAGTTCCAAATATGAAGACAATCCAGTGTTTAGTTCTTGAGATATCGCGGCAATAAACAGGTGGGACGTACGGACGGACGTACGGACGTACGGACGGACGTACGGACGGTCGTGAATACTATATCCTGCTGTGACCTTTAAAATGGGATCAAGGTCACCAAAACCGACTGGTGTCTGCGGAGTCTGTATATACACCATAGTTCCAAATATAAAGACAATCCAGTGTTTAGTTCTTGAGATATCGCGGCAACACCGTTTTCCAACTCTAAAAGCAGATTTGTCTGCTGTGACCTTGAAAATGGGGTCAAGGTCACCAAAACCGACTGGTGTCTGCAGTGTCTGTATATACACCATAGTTCCAAATATGAAGACAATCCAGTGTTTAGTTCTTGAGATATCGCGGCAACACCGTTTTCCAACTCCAAAAGCAGATTTGCCTGCTGTGACCTTTAAAATGGGATCAAGGTCACCAAAACCGACTGGTGTCTGCGGAGTCTGTATATACACCATAGTTCCAAATATAAAGACAATCCAGTGTTTAGTTCTTGAGATATCGCGGCAACACCGTTTTCCAACTCTAAAAGCAGATTTGTCTGCTGTGACCTTGAAAATGGGATCAAGGTCACCAAAACCGACTGGTGTCTGCGGAGTCTGTATATACACCATAGTTCCAAATATGAAGACAATCCAGTGTTTAGTTCTTGAGATATCGCGGCAATAAACAGGTGGGACGTACGGACGGACGTACGGACATACGGACGGACGTACGGACGGTCGTGAATACTATATCCCCCGCTTCGCGCTTTCGCGCGGCGGGGGATAATGAAAGCAATAAGCAACAATGTATTATTAAAATTGAAACATTTTTCCCAATTATCCAAACTCTCAAATATTATATGATTACGGTGCTTTTTCAGAAAAAAACACATAACACATTTTTTTATGCTCAGATTGATAATATTTCTCCAGATTGATTATTTGAATGAGTGCATAAGATATATAGAGTTCTGTCCTTGATACATGACATTTGACAAAATTAAATCCCTAAGTTTTCTAAGAAATGCTGGCACTGACTATACTTATAAAAAACAAACACAGCAGTATCCAGGGTGCAGAGGATGCCACTGTGCACCACCAGCACCCAACCTTTGCAGAAATAATCTGATCTAACAAATAACATTATAATGGACTTTGTGATATGCGATAATGTCAGCTGTGACATGTGATGTCTCTTGACAACCTGACTTCTAAGAAAGATACGGATATCAGCCAATCAAAAATCACATGACAGATTATTACATGACTTCCTGGTCTGGAAACTCACAAAAATAAAGATTGGGTTTTCATGCAGATATTTAAAGTAAAATGTGCTTCATTTTGGATCTCCAAACTCAATTTGTTCACGGCAACCCTTGTAAGTGCAAATTATGAATTCAAAAACATCTGAAATATCCTTTTTGCCTCAAGCTTGCTCCGACTCTTGCTCAGAAGTCGTTTGATCAAGTTAACAACATTCAAGGCCTCAGTAAAGTTTTCAAAAAGTTTTATGGTAGACATGTGAAGGACATTTCTAAATATGATGCATCAGTGACAAAACTGATGTCTGATGCAATTCCCTATTTTGACTTGTACCATATGTTCCCATGTTTTTTCAGGTGAACAATTGATTTGCCTTTGCATGTGTTTGTGATGGGTGCCACCGTGGGGCAGGATACGCTGACCTTTTTGCGAACGCCTGGTACCATTACTATTTGATAATGATTCATAAACACATGCTCATGATATAGTCTGAATTGTACAATCAACTCTGCTTTATGCAGAGATTTCTATTGGATATGGAAAGGGTTTTGTCGCTGTATTCCAAGAGGTAATGTTGCCTCAGTTTGTGGTGCAGAGTTACATCCCTTAGTATCCCATCCATGAATGATACTCTGGTTCAGGGTTTTGAATTGCAAGATTTGTCTTGATCATGCTTTGGCCTGTCGTCATCATATCCATATTGATGGGTTTCACCCAAACATTCGACATATTCAAGTGAGTTACTTCAGGCTTTCCAAACAAGCAGCTGAAAGTTCAAATAAGATAAATAAAACCTTAAATCTACTTCACATTTTTTCATAACTCAAATCAGCAAGTAATTTATTTATTGTTTGTATGTCATTTAGTACCTCTTCATATCTCTTTATTCCACATTTTAAGAATCCTAACCTAAAGTTAAAACGCAAATTGTGTTATCGTGTAAATGTTATATATATTGAAAATGGGTTGTTTAAACAGTTTTAGGCTGCTATTGATCCAAAATTGCTATGTAGCAGAATAGGGGCAAATAGACTGTAGTAAAATGAAAAAAAAGCTTATCTTTGCAACAATGCCTATGGAACTGAAGTTGGATGCCAGTCAAGAATCCTTGAACAACCTTGACTATTTTTATAGACATTATCATTCATACAAAGCTTTCTGCATCTTGTGGTTCTTGAGAAATGAGATCTTAAAAGTATTTGGGAAATCTTAAGTATTCTTAACACAACAAAAATATTTTTTAAAATCATGAAGATTTGGACAAAAGAGGATTTCTTCATAAAAAGGAACAGTTTCATCAGTCAAGTGCACAGATTCCACTTCTGATAACTTGTTCTCCAATCCAGTATAACTACATCTGATATCTACTCTGCTGTCTCAACATTGCCTCCTACCCGTACCGGTATATATACTTGTCAATCATACTCTGCATGTATATCACTTGCTTGATAACGGTGTTAGAACCTACACCGAAATGTCGCTCTTAATTGTAATAAAGAAGTTGTTCATCCATAAATCTTATCCTTACTAAGTAGAACTCCAACTTCTAAATGCCTATAAAAAAGTTGTGGCAAGGAAGTTAGTTCAAAGGCAATAAAATAATTGAACCAACAATAGTTCACTGATTGGTATGCAGAGAAGGTGTCAACAAACGTGAAGGCAGACGACAAGACAAAGGCTGTAGATCTGAGGAGTTTGATGAAGCTTATTGTGCGTGCTGGGCCGTAGGCCTTTGACAAAGTGTTGCGTGGGAAGCGTCTGTCTGGACTGCTGGACGTGGTCAATGATGCCTAGTTTGACACAAGTGGGTAGAACTCTTTACCCCAGCAGGATAACACCAGATGCCTACTAAGTGTAATTCCTTGTTACAACTGCTGATCATTAAACCATGTTTTCAAAATTCCAAATTTGTTCTCCAAATTAAGTAAGCAACCCTAAAAGCTCTCCAAGGTTGCCTCACCTTCTCGGACATACCTTTTTCGACCAATCACTAAATGGCCTGGCGGGCCCGTGCACAAAATAGGCATATGTCAGAAAGCGCACGTTAAATTCCAAATTTAAGTAAGTAAGTTTGCTCAATAAACCATGTTTGTGTTTATATTCAAGCTGGTATTTCCGCTATCCAAAGAGTACAGTGAGGACGTCTTATTGTTGACAGTCATTTTGGAGACATAAATACAGTTTCATTAATACAAACAAACACCACTTGAATTGTTTGCATTTAAATTACACTTGCATCAATTTCAAGATTTACAGTATCCATAAATTGTTGTGATATATAATATCAGGAATGATTGTCAAGAGCTACCATCCACTTATTGTAATTCCCGATAGCAACATTGATATGTAAATATGCTTATAAAAATGTATTTGCTCTCCCAAGGCTAATGGTTCTCAATGACACATCTATGTCCTCTATTTCAGATTCCAAAGAATGCCAGGCAGACAAATGGTAAAATCTTCATGAAAGACAAGAAAAATGACCTCTTACCCATAAGCAATGTTTGTTATGAGTGAGTGAGTGAGTATGGTTTTACGCTGCTTTTAGAAATATTCCAGCAATATCACGGCGGGGGCCACCAGAAATGGGCTTCACACATTGTACCCATGTCGGGAATCGAACCCGGGTCTTCGGCATGACGAGCGTACGCTTTAACCACCAGGCTACCCGACCACCCCTGTTTGTTATGAAATACATGTAGTGGTCATCCCAAACGATGCATAATCATGATGGATATCCAGCAGCAAATCACTCAAGCATGATAAATCCACTCAGTGCCCATTGATGCCTATCAGGAGGCCATTCTTTGTAGCACTATTGAGAAATACATGTTGATTTAATATTGATTGCAGTTAAAAATGAAAAAAAATAAATCAAATGTTGTTCTTAAAAAATACAAAAGAAGGCAGTCAGACATAATTATCAGGGGACACGGGTGGCCTAGTCATCTAAGGCGATGCGATTCGCTGTGCAGAGTTGCATCCCTTGGGCACGCCAGAAACCTAAGATTGTAGGTTCGAATCCCGGTTGGCCCCGATTATGTTTCTAGGTTTGTCAGCACCATACCCGTGCTCGTGGGTTTCACCTAAGTGGTAAACGTCAGACCTGCATCACTTCAGGCTTCCCTCCCACATCAAGCTGACAAGCTGCGATATAACTGGAATACTGTTAAAAGCGGCGTTAAACCCAACTCACTCACTCACTCACTCACTCACTCATAATTATCATTCTGGGATTGATAAGTCCCCTACATGAATGATAACATAATTTCCAACAAAATAAATGAAACAATTGTTACTGTAATTAATGTTGACACACTTGACTGACTATGAATAGAGTCATACAGGAACATTTCTACCAGATGGAGATGAGAAAAGTATTTCAGTCATCAAAATTTGTACCCCTTTTGGTCCTGTTGAATAAACAATAATAAAACTTGAAAATTCCAACTTTTATTGATTTAACAAGAAACATCTAAGCTTAACAAATATTTGAGTAATTTATGCAAACAGAAAGAAACATAATTTTGAAATATTTCAAATATACTAGAGAAACAGTGGAAATCTATTGTCCTTGGTGTAACCATTATAGTTGACAATCTTTTGCAGAAATAAAAAATAAATGCATTATTTCATTCAGTGTATTATTGTAAAACTAATATTTTGCCTCTGCCTAGAAAAGAAAAAGAATCTCACCTTTAATATCACCACATTTTAAAGACTGGATTATCACTCTTTGTGAGAAATAAAACGAAAAATATATAATTTACTCTTCTCTGTGTCCCACACATTACCAAAATGATTGATATAATTTCAATATTCTGTATTTATTGACCATGTTCTTTGTACCGGTACCGGTACTTGTTGAAATTCATGTGTTCCCCTGAATCATTTTCAGAATTTCCTCTGGTAGCACCAAAGACGAAATGGTTACACCAAAGACAAGGCGGTAACACCAAAGACATTACCATTACTGATGATGATTT
The DNA here is from genome assembly GCF_023055435.1 of Haliotis rufescens. Lineage (NCBI taxonomy): Eukaryota > Metazoa > Mollusca > Gastropoda > Lepetellida > Haliotidae > Haliotis > Haliotis rufescens. The sequence continues at coordinate 4,298,521 of NW_025963857.1, forward strand.
TTCTTTCACATCACAATAATTTATCAGTAGGAAATGATGCACTATCGTTGGTGTTGCATATTTGCAATGGCATCTGACATTTGTGTTTCACAACGTTTTCTTTGAACTTGCTGACTTGTGGTAACACCAAAGACATATTAAGTAACACCCAAGACATTTAGTGATTATCAAGGGACCCTAGGTTAGGGTGTTTTCATAAATTTAAGTGTTGATGTGAGTTAGAGTTGTAATTACAATGGCACAAGACATGTTTTACCCCTTAACCCTATCTTCAAGGTTAATACTTGCTGACTTGGGGCAACACCAAAGACTTATTAAGTAACACCAAAGCCATTTAGCTTCATCTAACCCTAAGTTAAATTAAAGCGTTTATATGATTAAAGAGGTGTACAGTAAACTACGTTTATAACGAACACGCTTATAACAAAATTACCGATATAACAAACTTATTTTTTAGTCTCGTCCGATTGTTGCATATATGCTGTACTGGGTATATATGCTTATAATGAACTACGGTTATTACAATGTAAAATTAGTGGTCCTTTTAGTTCATTATAACAGTAGTTTACCTTAGCTTATTTTTTATTATTTAAAGATTGAAACATAGAGGAAACTGATGTTTATTTTAAAGATTCTAATCCCATTAGTAAAATAACAACATAAAAACTCATGTATATGACATAAAATCTGAAATATGTTCACTGAAAAGTGCATTCGGTGTCTATTGACAGTGATATTTCCACAATTTCAGACTATAGACCACTCCACCACAAGAAGATATAGCACTGACAAGGCAAATACTCGATGATATATTTTAATTTGGTTCCTCACTGAAATAATAGGGATGAAAGTTAAGGGCTATCTCAAACTTTATGAAAGACAGAGATTACTGACATAAAAAGGGTACATATTTTGATAATGACCCATTTATTGTGTATGATCCACAAGTCACCTTGTATTATCAAAGTGTGTTGATATTTATGTGTGTATTTGTACATATCCTACAACTTGGCTGTGTAGCTCACCTGATCTGGAATATTTGAAACATGTATGGATTAAGCTAAAAAAGTGTTAGCAAATACACTGCAGTTAGATGCATTTCCAGTTTAGAGTCATCACTCCCTGTTCAGGTAAAACACATGTATGACTTCACCACTGAGTTCCATGTCCTATATATAGATATAAAGAAGTTCTGAAGCTCACCTTCATGATACTGTTTGTGTAGAAATATTTACAATATTAACAGTGGAATTAAAGTCATCAAGTAAATATAAGGGACAAAACTATTTCCATCATCATTAGAAATCTCCGCTAAAAGCAGTGTCCATTTGACAGTTGTAACCCTGATTAAAAAACTTTGGGCAAGGGTCATATGACATTCTTTGAAATCTTCAGCAGAAAGAGCCTGCTCGATTGTACCTCAAAAGTTGTGGAATATAGACAAGAATTGATGGAATATTTATTCCTCGACATAAAGGCAAAGAATACTATTGCAAAGTTGCAGTCATCCCTCTTGTCGTACTGTCATACAATCAACTATGAAAGTTCTAAGCAGGTCTGCTTGACCTTGACTCCCGAAACCACAACAACCATGTGCTGACCTCGGTGCCGTTGTACAAAACAACCTTAGCACTACAACTGTTGTAAGTCTGTGTTAAGGTATAGGAGTGACGATCACCTTAGCGCTAATATCATTATGTACAACGGCACTCTGGCACACTGTGATCCTTGAACATACATACTTGTGGGACAGTTAAAGGGGCACTGATCTTAAGCAATTCTCCGGGACTGGTTGTTGCCTTTGTTATTGTTTTTTCCCGTGAGTACCCGGATGATATAGAAGAAACGTAGACTAGTTTGCGACCTGTGCTGCGCAATTCGTAAGCGCATTGTCACATTAATTTGATAGTGTTAGGGCATATGGTCACATTGATCAACAAAATGAAATACAGTTTTGGAAATAATAAGGAAATGTAGGTATCTTTGTAGGTAGCATCGGTAAATGTGACGAAGTTTTGATATGTCATTTGCTTGGTAATTGTGCGATTTTGGTTTACACTATTTTGACTTGCAACACAATTAGTAAAAAAGTAAATATTTCTCCTGAGCATTGCTTATTTTATTGTGTTTATATTTTACAGTTAAAATGTGCAAAATTTTCACTTAGGAAATTTATTAAACACCTGAATATTCAGTTATTTTACAAATTGACTGAAAAATATGTCCATCTGTATTATTATGACAACAAATTCCAAACATTTTTAATATCATCACCAAGAGACTTAAAATGTTACGATGAAAAGTACATTTCTTTAATTGTTTGGCTTCTAATCCTACATAATCATCTATTGTGATGTTTTTAGGCCCTTTTGATCGTCTTAATCAATTTTAGCCAATTTGTTAAAGAAATGGACAGATTTTTCAGTCACAATTACTGAAATATTAACACATTTTATAAATTGCCTGAGAGAATCACATTTTACAAATTGACTGTAATATATACACGCTTACAAAGGAAAAGATTTGTGAAAACAACATCTATCGCGCATCGAAGAATTTCCCAACCAAGACGTAGATGATAAAGAATGAATCTGTCCAATGCTACAGCAAATGAAGGAAAACAAAATGCAAATATCATAATTACAACCTACCAAATTTATGTGTATAATTTTAGGCAGCTTCCTTGTTCGAGGAATGTATCCATGAATATCCACACAAAGGAACAATATCCCACAAGTCTGCAGCTGTACAAATAAACTTATTCGATGTCACGTGTCTCTGTAACAATCAAATATTATAAAATATATATATCGTTTCGGGTTATTATAACCCGTGTTCGTTTCTCAACTGATCACTTAGATTGTTTCAGGTGTTTCACATAGCTGTCAAGTCACAAAGGTCGGCTGAGAAAACGCACTTGACAACTATTTTCATAACGTCCTCGGTTCCTAAAAAAATCTGTTGAGTTAGATAACAATGAGCAATCAATCAACACATTATCGCTTAACCCTTTGAACAACTTCACGCCATGATGTGAGTGTATTCCCTTTGTTTTAGTAAACCAAGACATGTAAACACTCACTTTTGACATATCCACTGTGCAAGATAACAGTGATTAATCAATCAATGTATTTTCTGTTAATCCTTTGATGACTAGGAACGATCCGTTGATATACAAAAAAGTAAATCAACTGATCATTCATCTCTTGCTGGGCTGCCACGTGCATATTACATAACACACATTTCACCTCACTTCAAACATGGATTTAGATTGAATAATTACCCCAGACACAATAAATGCCAAATGCGAACCTTTGTCAGGTAATATAAGTGGTGCTACCACTAATTATACCTGTAATAAATTCATTAAATGAGCATCAAGTGAATGGCGACAAATACACAAGTGTCAGGTTATACCAGAAAACGTGGAAGACAACAAGGAAGTAGCAATCGTATTATCAACGCAATCCAAAATCCGAAAATGCTTTCACTGCATGGATACTTTTTTAAATTATTAAACTATAACAATCAGGGGTATTTCCAAATGACGACATCCGATGAGCTCGGCCTTTCTTTTCATTTGTTTATTTAGGCTGAAGAAATTAACTAACATGCGCCCTTTGTCGAAATCTTGAAAGACCATGGTCAACCAATCAGTGTTCAAAAATGAGTAAAACAAATATGGCCTCCACGTTTATTTAGCTGTCCTTGCAGACGGTAGCCCAGTCTCCTGTCACGCTCAGACAATAACAAAGGCAACAACCCGACCCGGGGAATTGCTTTAGATCAGTGCCCCTTTAAGCCTGGATCAGGTCCAAATTGTGCACGTTGGGTTGAAAGCACCAATCTGGGCACACTTATACATTGAACCATTCCAAACATTCCAAACATTTCAAACATTCCAAACATTCCAAACATTTCAAACATTCCAAACATTCCAATAATTTCAAACATTCCAAAAATTTCAAACATTCCAAACATTCCAAACATTCCAATAATTTCAAACGTTCCAAAAATTCCAAACATTCCAAACATTTTCGGGATATGGTTCCACCAAAGCAGCACCCCCTGGTGGAAAAAAATCAATGATGCCAATCTATACTCAATATATCATAATTATCTTGTCAATCTTAGTAGCTTATTCATGATTAATTACAACAGTGCCATATATAATGCAAATATTGTATGCAGCGCCCTCTGGTGGTGATGAAGATGGTTGCCAACATGACTGAAATCTGATATCTCTTTAAATTGACCAGATAATTATGATATATTGAGTATGTATAGGAAATTTCAACCATGTTGACGGTCATATTTGATTTTCTACCACCAGGGAGCGCTGCTAGATTCATATAAAGAAATGTTAGGAATGGCTCAATGTATAAATGTTGTCGACATGGTATTTCCGGTGTTACGTGCTCAAGACTCAAGACAAAATTTGCTTTTCTGCATAAATGTTGAGGAATAATAGACAAATATGAACCAGTAACTATATTTTAACAATGTTTGTAAATTTGTTTAAGAAGATAACTGGAAGGTGGGGAAGACAGGTTTTTTCATTGTCATTTTAAACATACTGTTTTACCATTTTTCTGGAACAATGCTGAAGTTGCATTGGGTGGAATAAAAAAGAAAACTTCCCATGCTAATGATATAGTCAGAATCTACAACGAACACTGCTTTTAGCAGACAATTCTTATGATTAGGGAGTGAATTTTGGTGCTGTTATTGACAGATTGTTTTTTTTCATTTAATATTTCGGTGTCCGTGGATCCCTTAACCAACTCTTTTTTGTTTTTAAATCTTTCTCACAAACCGAACATTGGGTTATTATATTTTGCATTAATGTTACAAAGATGTGTGAGTGAAGGTTCTGTCAATTTGAAACTCCCATTTTGTTTCATCTCTCTGGCTTTCATGTGACAGGGATACAAGGTACCCATGAATTTGAAATCACAGCTACATGTGTAGAATTTTAGGAACATACAGAGTGACATCAAACCTTTGTACCTGTGTTCAATGTCTCTACTGTCTGATGAAAAGGAGATAGGACATTATGACGTGAGGGAGATCAGAATAAATTTTGTCGCTTTTATATACAACATATTCATCAGAATAACGGTGATCGATTTGACAGTGTTCTCATGAAATGACAAGTCAATCTCTCCTCATACCTCAGTACCATTATGGGCAGATCTTAGGTGAAGGCATTCACTGAAGCATTCACAAAATCAAAGCAGTTGGATAATGGTTCCTGAAGTAACTGTAGACTAGAGTAATACTGTGGCTTCTTCTGATCACAGTTAAGGGCGAAAAGGGCAGTAGCAGAAAAGCAATTGCTCACACCGAAAAAAGCACAATTTACCATCTATGCAGTAAATTATTAATTCAAACTCTACCAGTCAAACATGATATTTATTGTCTAACTTGAAAACCGGACTCTTTACACACTTAAGGATTTTAGTGTAAGATGGTTTGCGCCGAAAGCAAACCGCGTACTCCAATTATTTTCATTATAATGATAGGTCAGCCAGCGTTAAAATATGAAAATAACCATCACATACTACGAAAGAACATGTAAAAACACATAAAAGAAATATTATCGATTTGTCTTAATGTTCAAATTTCATTTGTCATTATAGATGTTTCTTGAAAGAAAGACGTTATTGTATTGGTGAAACACCCATGTATACTACCAATAAAAAATTATAATAAATAAATTACTAATATTTGTTCAAATAAAATCTGACAAAAACGGTCCCAAAATGCAGGAGTTAGCGTTTTTGAGCATCTTATTCTTATTAATGTCTCTGGAGCATCCCGCCAACCAGGCTGCCCTGCCCTTGTAACATTGGTTTTGCTTACATTAAGATTAGCCCAAATGCGCCTCTGACTGTGAGTTTGGCTCGATGCCACTTCAAACAGTAGTGTGGGAATAATTCAGGCCAACTGACTCTTGAACTCAAAACATGTTTTAATGTTCCTCTCCTGACACATCAGCATACATGAGAGTTTATCAATGGTCAATTTTTACAACCGAAGATCAGTGAGTGAGTTGGGTTTAACACCGCTTTTAACATTATTCCAGTTATATCACAGCATGCCAGCTTAATGTGTGAGGAAAGCCCAAAGTGATGCAGGTCTCAGACTTTTAGCACTTCGGTGAATCCCACGAAAACCAGTATGGTGCTGACAAACCTAGAAACATAATTTGGGCGAACCGGGATTTGAACCCACAATCAGAGGTTTCTGGCGTGCCCAAGGGATGCAACTCTGCACAGCGATTTGCGGCGCCTTAGGCGACTGGGCAACTCGTGCCCCCCAACCGCAGTTCATATAACTTCATATATCTTTAACTATTACAAGCTTCATCCATGTAACATCAATGTAACTTTCATTTTAAATCGGGGCGGTTGGGGTAGCCTAGTGGTTAAAGCGTTCGCTCGTCACGCCAAAGACCAAGGTTTGATTCCCGACATGGGTACAATGTGTGAAGCCCATTTCTGGTGTCCCTCGCTGTGATATTGCTGGAATATTCCTAAAAGCGGCGTAAAACCATACTCACTCACTTATGTAAAATCAAACATTTTACTGCACCCCTCATGGTTTATTCTCCCTGCAGTGTTTTATTGTACAATACATAACTCCCACTCATCGTTTATTTCTTAAATAACATGTGACAATGTGGGGACAACCCAGATCCTGACAAATCATGGCAGCAGTCTCTCATAACTACACCAGAAGGGCAGAAAAACAAACTGGCGACCTCTGTTAACTCACACAAGTTGTAGAAGATCGGCCTCCAACCTTGACGTTGGTGCTTGCACTGACAGAATCTGATTGAGTTTACCGATTACTGATTGAACACCTCAATTATCCTACAGTGATCCCTCATTGTTATGAACGGGAATGGTAGATAAATTGGCAGGTCTTACTCAGTCTGACAGTTGACCTTCTGATGTCATGATCATTGTGATGATATCGACTAAGTCTTATCTCTCAATAGCGCACGATATGTCCACATGCTAGCTGTATTTGTAGGAAGGAGTTATAATGCTATAATCTTCAATCATTAAACGTGGGCAGGCCTAGCTGATACAAACCATTCATGACTAATCCAAGCCTTTTATAGTCTTGTTTGTGAGGCAAAATGCCAGTATATCTTATATGTGGGCATGGCTCTCAGTTTCATTTTGAAAATAACTTTCCAATTCGGGATGTCTTAAATTTTAAAGGTGTGTATGGACAAAAAAAACATTTCCAAAAATAATTAAGATGAAATCAGGTTTGAGACAATGACAGATTGAGTTCCATTACTACATAGTCTGAATTGTACAATCGACTGCTTTTAGCAGGGATTTCTTATGATTATTAAATTAAATTTGTTGCTTTTATTCACTATGTCAACACAATAACTGTAGACAGTGACTGTCAGTCAATTAAGTAAACCGTATTCAACGTAAAAAGCGCGCCGCTCTTATAAGCAAGCGCCCATGGTGATATTTGTCAACATATTGGCTTCCGATTGTTCAGTGTACACAAGACTTATTTATTCGTGTATAATACACACTTGTGTGTTATATTCGCTCTTATTTGTGGGCAATTAAATTCTGGAAAAATATATATAGAGTCGTATATAAACATTTCAGGCTATCAGCATAAACCACGAAATTTACGATCTTTCATCTTTTTCACCAATATAATATTCTAGCCCACTTTTTCTAATTTTGAGAGCGTCCTGGGCACTGATTACATCGAATACGGAATATATCTTAAGTTTTATGAATTAGGTATTTCTTAATCTAAAGGATTTAATCTATCTGGGTTGCTGAACTTGTTATAATCACTCATCAACAGTTTTGCATGAAAGCTTAATTAATATCATTGAATATTTGAGATGTACTGCTTTAAAAAATCAAATTACTATGACTATAGTCAGTCTATCATGGCATGACAGATTAATTATAGATATATGAAAGAGTTGGTTGTTCTTAATTAACTTCTTTTAAGTAGTATATTTTAACCACATATGGATAATAAGTTTATCTATTACAAAACATATTTCCATATGGAAGTGTGCTATATTATTTGCAAATTGATAAAAACGGACACATTTACATGAATTCTCTCAAATTCTTACGGGCAAAAACATTTTTGGAACACAGAATGAAGTAGCATTCCAGATTGAAGAATGTGGAGGGACTACTTTCATTAGGCTTTGTTCTGTTATGTTATTTTTGAGAAAATGGATTAAACATGCTCATTTACATATTTCCCTCAGTTTCTAACTTGTAACTTTTCATTGATGACAAGAGCTGTGACATGCATGCAACAAAGTTGCAATGCAGTATGTATTGTGATGGTTACAAGGTTACAATGCAGAATGTGTTGTCATGGTTACAAGAAGGTTACAATGCAGTCATGTGTTGTCATGGTTACAAGAAGGTAACAATGCAGAATGTGTTGTCATGGTTACAAAATGGTAACAATGCTACTACAATTCACTGTTGCCGGAGCATAACCTTTCATAACAATGGGAAGACATTGTATTTTTGTTTGATATGTCATCATATCTTTGATGAATCAAGTCATACCTTATGATTTTTGTACCACTACTTATCATTTTTAAGGGATATTGCTGGAATATTGCTAAAAGCGGCGTAAAGCAATACTCACTCACCACGACATATCAGCAATAAATTGATATAAAATACTTTGTTAAATGGCTTCTGACACCCACCGGTTCGAACTGAGTAGAACAAAAACATTGATGAGTCTTTACACTGCATAACAATCTCCATTGTTTAGTCACTGTGCAGGTAAACCACTAACAGTTTGGTTGTTTCTTAAAGCCAATAAAAGTCACAAATTGTAAAACATTGTTACCAGTTTGTTCCAAAAATGCAAGATGGATCCATAAGTGCAGGGGTGGGCACTCCACCCTCCATATCATAAAGTTTATTTGTTTGTTTGTTGTTTACGCCACACCCAGCAATATTCCAGCTACATGACGTCGGTCTGTAGGTAATCGGGTCTGGACCAAAAAATCCAGTGATTGACATCATTAGAATCGATCCACAAAATTGGGATCGATGACATGCATCAACCAAGTCAGCGAGCCTGACCAGCCAATCCCGTTAGTAGCCACTTACGATAAGTGTAGTCACCTTTTACAGCAAGCATGGATTGCTGAAGACCTATTCTACCCCGGATCTTCACGGGGACAAGCATGGGTTGCTGAAGACCTATTCTACCCCGGATCTTCATGGGTCCCATATTATAAAGTCACCACACATGTTCCTCGCCCGAGTCACTTCGTCGCCAGTGTACAGTAAATGTTTATAACGAACACGCTTATTACGAACCGATGTAAATAACAAACTGTTCTTTTTGTTCCATCCATTTGCTGTATATATGCTTATTACGAACTACGGTTATAATAAACTAAAGCTAGTGGTCCCTTTGAGTTAGTTATAACAGCAGTTCACTGTATAATGTGCAAGCACGCGTTTTTGAGACACATTACCAGTTAAATGAGTTTCAAAATCCTGGATCTGTCTCTAGTGACTCTCTGGGGTCGTGACTTTGAACATAGACTATATTTGTTTATTTCTTGCTCTCATTAATACAGGGGGGCACAGTTGGCCCAGTCATCTAAGGCGCAGCGATTCGCTGTGCAGAGTTGCATCCCTTAGGCACGCCAGAAACCTATGATTGTTGGTTCGAATTCCGGTTCGCCCCGATTATGTTTCTAGGTTTGTCAGCACCATACCCGTGCTCGTGGGTTTCACCGAAGTGGTAAACGTCTGAGACCTGCATCAGCTCGGGCTTTCCTCCCACATTAAGCTGACACGCCGCGATATAACTGGAATACTGTTAAAAGCGGCGTTAAACCAAACTCACTCACTCTCATTAATACAAAAAAAAAATCCACAAAAACATAATTGTGATAGCCTTAACAAAACAATGATTATTGTGACAACAACTTGTGAATGATTTTTACCACAACTGGCGGTACATGTTAAAATACATGGCCTTCAGCTCCTGAAGAGTTTAATATTGATTATCTCACCTCACATTAAAATACTAGCTTCTGAAGCAGATGCAGGAAAATATGCAAGTTTGGTGAAATATGAATCCGGCCGACTTAAGATAAATAACAAACAAACAAACAAAGAAAAGACGTTGGAACATTCTCAGTGACCACAGAGTCATGTACATTGGAAATGTATTCAGCTCTAAAATATTTTTGGCACATTTTATTTCTTACCAAAAAATATTATGATGTATGCAACTATATTTTAATTTTGATTCAATTTGTTTTGTTATTTTAACGTTAAAGACTCTTTGGGGAGTGGGTAATTACTATACATGTACCATTATCAAATATTGTAGTGTCATGGGAAAAGAAGTATACATGCATAAACTGGATCGGGTGGTCAGGTTCGTGACTTGGTTGATGCATGTCATCGTATCCCAAATGTGTGGATCGATGTACATGACGTCAATCACTGGGTTGTCTGGTCCAGACTCGATTATTTACAGACCGCCTTCATATAGCTGGAATATTGCTGAGAGCAGCGTTAAACAACAAACAAACAAACAAAGAATAAACCCCATGAGAAAGAACATTTTCATCACTGATTTTCAGTGATCCATTCATATGATTTGCCTTTGTGCCCAATGGAACCTGTTTGGCTGGATAATCGAGACTGGTTATTCTCTGACTTTGATGTTAAATATTTTCAAAAAGTATCATGCACACATATTCCCAATGGACTCTCATTTATCCAGTGTTGAGTAACTACATCTCCCAATGCACCAAACCCAACACATTAAATGAATATTACAAGTTCTATTGGGACCAGAATATGACATTTCAAGAATACTTTTACCCTGCCCTTCATGGCTTCCGGTTAATCTCATTAGTAGCGTATCAACGACTTCATCAAGAACTCTACAATAACACATTAAATGCCAAAGATGATTACTTTCCTCCTGAAATAAATAATCAAGAATTCATGTTTAGCAAAGACAGGAAATTGGTGCCCTAATTCTTAATTTTCAACATCAACTCCTATAAAATATTCTGGTGAGAATTTCCCATTAAAATCTGCCTGTCAAATACATCAATTCCTACAAAGTTCATGACAGTTCGATACAAACCAAGTATTATTCAACATCTAATGGATTCAAATTCACTATGACAAGTCTCCAATGGGATCAAATTGAAACAAGAAAGGTCATAAGATTTTGGAAGAAAAATAACCATTTCATCACTGTTTTGCCTTTTACACCCAATGAAATCTGTTTCGGGAGATAATCAAGACAGATGATTCTCTGGCACTGGGTGAATAGAACAGGACAATCACAAATATTTATATGAAATTGTCTCAATTCTTGCTGAGAGACCGATGTTTTCTGCTATGCCCTTTTGCGCAAAGACAAGTCCCTTATTTAGCTCGTCCCGGAAAGACATGAGTGGTCACGAGTGGAGAACGCTAAATCACAACAACACAATGTAGTCATTGCCTCAGACATACAAACACAATACAATACATAAGCATCTATAAACAAACATGACGAATGTTGCTTTCACTGCAGTTAGTAGACTAACATCTAGTCTCTGACATGAACATATCATACAGAAAAAAAAAGTTGTTAAATTATCTCTATAAAAAAGGAGCCCAGAGACTCTCTTCATTTTCAGATACTGCAGTAATCTAGACTTGCCACGATTATAGACTTGCATGGGCTGTATTTGATATATTTGTATCAGGGACTGTAAGACAGACTATGCAGTTAGCAATGATACAGCTAATTATTGAGCCTGCACACAAGGGCAGATCCAGCACTCTCAAAAGGAAGGGGTCCAAAATATCAAAATCCTCTCTCAGAAAATTTTACTGCCTACAACAAACTACATTTTGTTTTCAAAAGGGAGGGGTCCAGACCCCTGGACCCCTGGACCCCCTCTGGATCTGCCGATGGTACATGTGAGTCTGGATCAGTGCCTGACAGCAGCTACCCACGCCCTTGTGACATGATGACACGCCTTAGTCCCAGCCCTCATTTTGGACAGCCTTCAAGACAGGAATGAGGTAACTGGCGACATAGTCTACCCCTTAGATCGCAAGATTCAAAAATCATTTTCTAAAGTTTGTATAAGTTCACAAAGTTCAGCCTGGATTATGTCTCAGCCAGTATGACAAATATCCAAGACTCATCCACTTCCAAAACTTCCTTCTGGGCCAATTCCAATAACACAAGGCTAAAAATAGCTATCCATCAAACACGATTAATACAATTTCTGAGTTTAACACGAACAAAGCCACACGCTATAAGTTCACTTGAACCATCACATTTCTTGCGCCAAGAGTGAATGATGAAATTACATTCAGTAGTACAGTTGTTTTCATTTCCAAGGAACCCGTTGGCTCTTGTTTATTTTGTCAATCCAAGGAGACGTTTCAATATCACAGAGCTGAGGACACTTGAACAATGAAAGTGAATATAAGTTAAAGGTGAAACCACTTTAAATGTATATCTCCAGGGAATCAAATCTGAATTCAATTTGGATAGCCTAAGCTTGATAAGGCCACACTTTCTTAATTTTATGTATCCACATAAGGTTGGTCGAAATAAAAATAAATATTTATTTATTTATTTATTTATTTATTTATTTATTTATTTATTTATTTATTTATTTATTTATTTATTTATTTATTTATTTATTTATTTATTTATTTATTTATTTATTTATTTGAAAGTCATTCTGAAAGTTAAAATGCAGCTGGCTTTTGAATCACTGATAGTGATGTAGACATCGAATTTATATATAACATATTTATTGAATAAGAGTGTATAGAATTACTAGTAGGAGACATAATAAAAAATAAATATTTCCGATAAGATCATTGGATTCTGGAACACCTAAGGGATGCAACTCTGTAAAGAAAACTGCAGTGCCTCAGAGGAACTTGTGCTCCCGACAAATACAACAAATTGAGTCCACCAGGTTTAATTTCAGCTGAGAAATAAATATGAAAGTTGAAATTTCTCAATAAAAAATATACAAAAGTCCTCCATCCCTCAACATTATGGAAAAAAAGCCTGAAAAACATTTACCGTATTCGACATAATAAGCGCCCACAGCGATATTTGCCAATATATTGGCTAGTGAACAATCATAATTAGCACCCTTCCGACTGATCAATGTACACAATTCGTGTATAATACTCACTCGTGTGTTATATGCACCCTTAATTACAGGCAATTAAATTCTGGAAAAAATATATCTGTCGTGTATAATACGCACAGACTTTTCTTTTGTATCATTTCAGGCTGTCAGCAGAAACCATAAAATTTACGATCTTTCGACTCTTTCACCAAAATTATATTCTAATAAGAGCCACTTATTTCTAATTTTGAGAGCACCCTGGGTGCTTATTACGTCGAATAAGGTAATTATTTTTATATAGCCAAACAACTGAATGTGTTTTCAGTGCTGATTTTTTCCTATTTGTCATCTTCATGAAAATATAGAATAATTTTGTTTCTTTTTCAAAACACACAATGGATACCAAGCAAGATTTCAGCTACAGTAGAACAGTGTGTAAATAATCAAGTTTAAACCAGACAATCCGGTGATCAATATATGATCAGCAGCCCATGTTGGGTATGGTGACAACAAATCAACAAATTCACCAAGCCTGACCACCCAATCCACAGTCAAAGAATCATGATAAGCAAATAGAATGCTGTTAAGTGAACCTTGCTTCACCACAGTCAGCAATATTCCAGCTTTAAACAAGATGTTGAGTCTGGGAAGGCAATCCTGTGGTGGACATCATGAGCAGCTACCAATACCACTGTGGCACGATGATCCCAAATCAGCCATTGTGACCACCCAATTCTCATTAATCAACTCCTGCAACAATCATGCTATGTTGGGACCTTTCTGCCCTGGATTTCCTACGGGAAGACAAGCGAAGAGCATTTGGGAAATCACTTGCCCCTACAATTTGAAAAGGCTGAAGGCTTTATTCAGAACCTCTTAATATTTGATTGCATATTACAAATCAGTTGAAAGGTTTTGGACCTTTTTGAACATTAAAATATATTTTGGGTCTTTAATTTAGATCTAGTTATGAATGAAATACAAATATTACTTGAGATATTTTCCTCAAGGGGACACTTTATAACAGCAACTGGTCTTTAATTACAAGTCAATAAATCTAAAACTAAATTAGCTGAAGAACTAGACATTATTGAATGATTGCAAACTGATTTTCAGATCAATGTTGGTTGATGAGTTAGTTTTAACATAGATGATCTTAAAGGATTTTATTTTATTCTTAGTTTCAGACTAAAAGACATGTTTGTGTTATATCTGAACCAGTTTGAACCCAGTACTTCACGTTAGGAGCATCGATCTACACAATTGGGATATGGTGACATGCATCAACCAAGTCAGCAAACCTGACCACCTGATCCCAGTAGTGACCTCTTATGACAAGCAAAGATGCCCTCTACGGCAAACATGGGTCACTGAAGACCAATCTGGATCTTCATAGGTCCATTCAAATCTGGACAAGACAACCTAGAGATCAGTATCATTGGCAAGGATTTACGTCATTGAGGAGTATCATGAGCTGTACAAATGAAACAAACCAAAAATAAAATCGTTCAAATCTTTAATCTCTAACAAATGTCGCATTCTATTTTAGAATCATTTATTGATTTCCTTTTACAAACCCAGATGCTGACACCTAAACAGAAGCCCAGCTTTTCGATGCAATATACGTCAAAACTTTGAGTCCCTTGATTTCACTCAATACTTTCATCTCATCCAATAATATTGATCAAATTTGAATATCTGCCCCATAATAGTTTGAGTGCATGCTCCATAGTTCATGTTTAATATTCCACATTTTTTATCTTCCAGCACAAGTACCTGGTTTGCAAGCTCCATACACTGAATGTTTTTGCCACAAGTTAGCAGTGTTTGGAGTTTAAATCAATTAGGACATCATGACAGTAGATTATTTCTTTTATTGGGTTCATCTTATTCAGTATAATAAACTTACGTTAAACTTCATGACATTTCCTAGACTTCTATTTCCGAAACCTTTATGGCCTTAAATTTAGCAAATTAATTAAAATTCAACGACTTTCCCAGGATTTAATTACCCATATATGAAATCTGGGAAAATGAGTTTAAGACACACGTTAACAGCTTAACAAAAGACACAATCAGAGCATGAAGTATTTAATACTTAATTTCTGTAATATTTCTTCTATGTCGAAGCAGTTATGAACCATAAAGCATAACCATATCATTATAACAGAATCACATGATAAATTGTAGGCCGTGTCCAATCAAACTCATATAGTATTCATGGAATTTAAATAACGTCCTCAAGTAAACAGACATATCTCTCCTGATCTAATATCGACAAAATATTTCTAAAACCACTACGAGGTTAACTTTGTTCCAAAACAATTATGAACAAACAAGACGCTTGTTAAACATGTGCAACACTATCTGGTTAATTGACTTGTATTGATCATTCCAGTCGTTAAATATCGACTGTGTCTAAATATGTAACTGGGCGTTATTTAAAATTACTTCAGATCTTTTTTTGATCAATGATTAACAATATACAAGAATCTTTAAAAATGAGATAATTTTTTAATTGATGATTAACTGTTATTGGTTATTGGCTGCTGTTTTTGTTGGTCCAGGTGAGTCACAGTCATGACTCACAGTTCACGTTATTGAAAATTGAGTGTTACCTTTGAAGAGCAAGACAGGTACAATGAACCAAACTAGGGGATGGAATAGTGAGTGGGTGGGTGGGTGGGTGGGTGGGTGGGTGGGTGGGTGAGTGGGTGAGTGAGTGAGTGAGTGAGTGAGTGAGTGAGTGAGTGAGTGAGTGAGTGAGTGAGTGAGTGAGTGAGTGGGTGGGTGGGTGGGTGGGTTGGTGGGTGAGAGAGTGAGTGAGTGAGTGAGTGAGTGAGTGAGTGAGTGAGTGAGTGAGTGAGTGAGAATTGTTTAAAGCCTTTTTCACCAATATTCCAGAAATATCATGGTGGGGGACACCAGAAATGGGCTTCAGGCATTGTACCCATGTGGGGAATCGAACCCAGATCTTCGTGATGAAGACACTTTAACCACTAGGCTACCCCACTGCCCCATAGTGCTCAAGGCTTTGCCTTTACCAGCCAACACTACAGAAATGTTGAACAACTATACACCTAGTTGCCTGTCCAGTGGAGAGTTTAAGTAAGAACTGGCCATCAGCAACTAGCTGGAATACACACACATATCCTGCACAATTAGCTGTGCTTTCGATTACACAAGATCGACAAAATCATTTTGTTCCATCACAACTACAACCAAGTGTAAACAGTTGGCCCAAGAAAAAAACTGTCCAGGAAATAGTTCTTCAAAGTAATTTGAAGATGTCGACATTTTCAACCAGAGCAAACAGCAGCATCCCTGGTAGAGGTGTTTACCGATTGCCAGGAGCATGGCACCTGCAGGAACCTATTGGTGCCATGTTTACCAAGAGCAACCAATGTCATAGTTGGGAACAGGCTGTAAAAACACATAAGGACAATGAATGATTTTGTACATCTCAAAAGAAATCTATGAGGCTCTGAAGCTCACCTTCAAGATACTGTAATAATATTTACAATGTAAAATCATAAAGTAAATATAAGCGACAAAACCATTTCCATAATCATAAAAAATCTCTACTAAAAGCAGAGTCTGTCTTACGATTCTGACTATATCATAAGCATGTGATTATTGAAAAGAAGACGAAGAAGTCCTCGGCAGTTATTCAGACCATTTAATGGCAATAAGTTCATCATCATAGGCAAGGCACGGCAGTTTGTCAACACACGCACACAGACAGCACGTGGTTACATAAAAAAGTATGAACCGGATGCATACAACTGTCAAACCGGAACGGAATGGCAGACAAACGAAATCACACCCGACGACATGTACACAACATCAGAAATAGGCGAACAGCCTTACTATTATTACTTTTATTGAACAGCATTCATTCATTACTTTATGACAATTATGAATCATCATAAAATAGCGATGATACCAGGTGTTTGAGTTAAGGTGAGCATCATAAACACATACAAAGGCAAGTCAATTTTTCACCTGAAAACACATGGGAACATGTGGTGCAAGTCAAAAGAGGATATGCATCAGACATCATTTTTGTCACACATGTATCAAACAAGGAAATGTCCTCCACATGTCTACCATCAAACTTTTTGAAAGCTTTACTGTGGCCTTGAATGTTGTAACCCTGATCAAACAACGTTTGAGCAAGAAACATATGACGCTCTTCAAAATCTTCTGAGAAACAGCAATTTGGTTGTACCTCAAGAGTGTAACATGGAAACACCCAATGCTGGAGCTGCTGAAATATTGCTTGACAAAAAGGTTGACTATTGGAAAGTTGAAGTCATCCCTCTTGTCATACAGTCTTGTGGAAAGTGTTTTGTCACTCTGACACAGATGAGTCAGTTTCACTGGTATCCTTTATTTCTAGCTCAGGTGGTTAAATCATAGGAAAGGCATTGGCTATTAAACCATTACTGAAAGATATCAGATCACTGATATATCTGAAGCTTAGGTTAAACTTCTTGGCCCAAGTCTAATAATCAGTCATGATAATGATCCTGTACCCATGTGAATCAAAAGTGAGTGAGTGAGTGAGTGAGTGAGTGAGTGAGTGAGTGAGTGAGTGAGTGAGTGAGTGAGAGAGAGTTTTACGCCACTTTTAGCAATATTCCAGCAACACTGTACCCATGTCAGGAATTGAACCTGGGTCTTCGTCGTGACGAGTGGACGCTTTAACCACTAG
Organism: Haliotis rufescens; assembly: GCF_023055435.1. NCBI lineage: Eukaryota > Metazoa > Mollusca > Gastropoda > Lepetellida > Haliotidae > Haliotis > Haliotis rufescens. The sequence goes on from NW_025963857.1 coordinate 4,316,418, forward strand.
GCTACCCGACTGCCCTGTGAATCAAAAGAGCCGACAAACATCACCAAGAAATAAAGAACTTTTTTTCAATAACATTTTGTCCACTTTGAAAATAATTATGACATACCAAATAAAACGAGAAAAGTGTTTGTATTCCATCCAAAAATAGAAGCAGCCCCATCTCCACCTTTTCCTGACTGCATTAAAACTGTACATCTACCTACCATTATAATAAAGTGCAGACACTACTTGGTGAATGGAACCATGAACTTAATATCATTATATTATTACTCTTATTATAAGATCCAAGTAAGAGTTGGTCTTCAACAACCGATTAACTGTGTTATGATTTTTGTTTGTTTGTTGCTGAATGCCGCACTCAGCAATATTCCAGCTACATGACGGCGGTCTGTAAATAATCAAGTCTGGACCAGACAGTCCAGTGATTAACATCATGAGCATCGATCCACATATTTAGGATACAATGACATGCATCAACCAAGTCAGCGAGTCTGACAAACCGATCCTGTTAGTCGCCTCCTACGACAAGCAAAGCTGCCTTTTACAGCAAGCATGGGTTGCTGAAGACCTATTGCACCCCGAATCTTCACGGGTCTCTTTGTCGTATGAGAATTGGCTGGACTTGTTTAATGCTAATCATCATACCTCAATGCATTGCTTCGATCAATCATCATGTCAATCCCTGGATTAACCAGGTCCAGAATATTTACAGACCAATGCTATTGAGGTGGAGTATGTCTGAGTGTGGTTTTAAACAGCAAACAAACCATCAGATATGTGTTCCAGACTGTTGAAATTACAAGAAAGGTTATTGAACTAACAGCTCAAGTTCCAGACTCCATGCTAGGCACTGTCTGAGTCTGGTAGCCAAAAGATGTAAATCTGCACAAAAAGTTCCAAGTTCAAGCTTTAGGCTACCAGGCCATGCAATGTGTTGGCATTGATCAATTGGTGAACATCTATTTATAAAGAATGTAATCAAAATATGTCTAGTGATAAAGATTATTGGTCTGTACCATCTTGGCAAGGCAATAACTAAATAAACAAGCAAATCATGTTTCTGGTTATCCAACACCATCATTAATTAACCACTATAGAGAAGTCTATATGGTGAAACTGACTACTTATCGAAATAGGAAATCTATGGTGTAACTCTTCCTACAAACACTTCAGACAAATACAGCTCACTCAGCTTTCATGAATTATCACAAGAACTCCCATTTAGTTGCATCGACCATAAAGTTGGCCACATTGATCAAACACATATTAATGTAATGCTTTTCATGTAAAAGCTTAAAAATATATCCAAAACTGGCTCCCACAGGAGATATTGCTTGGGTGAGATATAAAGGTTATCACGCGAGTATCACGTTACCACGTTGTATTTAGCGAGCCTTGGCGAGCTAAATACATAGTGTTTATTCCTACTACAGGATATTTACCATCCCCAAACACACAAGCGTGATAACCTCTTTATCATATAATGTCATTCTTTAATTCTGTGCTTGAAAAATCGCTTTCCCTCTCTCACAAACATTACCTAAACATTGCGAGTTTTTCTTGAATGCGCATTAATATTTATTACGTCACGGGGTAAGTGATGTGTCAGTCGGACAGTGACAGTAGCCAATATAGTTCCAACTGAAATCTGTTTCTTATACAGTGGCGAAGCAACATATACGCAAAACAACAATTGTTTTTACTTGCATTTCGCGGCAATCCATCGGTCTGTCCGCTAGAGTAACCGCCCTTTGTCAAAGGGAAGCTACTCTAACCCTAGTCCATGAGATGTCATGGCCACGTTCAGACGTTGTTGACAGTCGGCCTGTCCTGTCAAAACGTTATGAAGTGCAATCAGATGTACACACAGCGACAAAACGAAACAAGGTAACAATTCAAACATATTTCGGCCAAATCCAAATGTTTTAATTTGTGGATAAAGGTTTCAAGCTGCAGAGGTCTACAAGCACAGATATGGCTACTGATCCCGCTTGGCTAGGCCTAGTGCCCTCGCAAAATTGTTTTGAAATTTATATCTCCAAAGTTGCCAAAACTTATAAAATGCCTTAGCTACGTCACAGTTAGACACTGATTTTCAGTATATAAAACTGTTCTTTTGATAATGATAGCAATTATCTCTGTAGTTTATCCAGATTCCCGATGGTTAATTCTGACTCAATTGCCGAATAACAAGGGCGACGCCATGTTTGTTTATAAACACTGAAGTAGTCCCTACTTTACCTTTGATATTTGCATCTCTATCCGCATATGACCCCAACGGATATCGTTTTTATCCGTTGGCTTTAACCTGCCGAGAAACCTACCCATTATATGATAACAAGCAATATCTACACTGTAGATATCGCTGCAATGAGATTGCATCACAATGCTTTGCAGACCATTGTGACATCATTGGTTACCATGACGTCACAATCAAATGACATCACTAATGGATCTGCTGCTGAAGCTGAAAGCAGTACTTTTTACACTTAGACACTGCCTATTACTGTCTACAAACTGAAAAATTTGGAAGAATGATGTTGGATGATAAATAAAATCTCACCCTCGTGTCTTTTGATATGAAATAAATCAACACTTGTTGACAAAAGTGGAAACAATCCTCGGCAAGCCTCAGAGTTTTCCCACTTTTATCAACTCGTGTTGATATATTTGATATCAAAAGACACGATGGTGAGATTCTCTATATATTCTACAGATGTCGAATTACATACCACAGTGTTGGAAAGGCATGTACACACAAAGAAAGGAAGTTTTTTTCCTTGCACAGTGATATTTATCTGAATCATAATGCTCGGTTGATATGTTTTATTACATTTCCACATTAAAGTCGTTTGAAATTTGAAAAGTACATTTTCTGACACTGATCCATCGATTTGTCTCTGACCTCTGTCCATCATTTAGCTTTATATTTACTAATCAGGCATGACTGGCAAGAACAAGGGTGACAGCGACATGGCTGCAGGTGCTTCACATGATACTACAGTAACTTAATGATGTTACAGCATTTAATATTAGCTTCAGTTTTAGACACATATTGTTCAAAGGGTAACAAAGTGGTTTGCAGATTTAGTTTTGTAAATGATTTTTTTATAGATTTTGAGTATGGCCATGTATTTGATAATCTGAAAAAGGCAACACTTGTTTGTTTGTTTGTTGTTTAACACTGCATTCAGCAATATTCCAGCTATATGACGGCAGTCTGTAAATAATCGAGTCTGGACCAGAAAATCCAGTGATTGACATCATGAGCATCGATCCATGCAATTGGGATACGATGACATGCATGGCAACACTAGTGACTCACTTATAGGTTAGTGTGGTATAAATCAATTATTACACATTCTGAAAGTGAGGAGGAAGGTACTAAATTTGTTATTTATTTCACAATTTGGCATATATTAATTTGAAACTGATTTGGGTGGGAAAAAAAATCACAAATAAGTTGAGGTGAAGTGGGAGTTTTTTAGGTAGAACGGCAGGAATGATAACCTAATGATCAATACATATTGACAAGAAAAGGACTTGACGCTTAATCTTTGAAAAAAAGTCAAACTTGGAGCCAGTTTCACGACAGCCACTTCAATGATTAAACCCCAAATTTCAAATTAATTCACTTCAACCACAGTTGATATTCCTTACACATAGACAAATAGACACATAGGGAGACAATTAACACTGGTCCAAGTGCAGTTAGTTCAATTTGGTGCATCTCACTTATTTTCCTATTGTTGACATAGAACCATGTTTGTTATCATTTGGGAGACAAACATTAAGTCTTCTCAGCCTTGAGCTGTTATTGAGAATTCGAAGCATGGAAAATTGATTTGGAACTGACAGCATCAGTTAACGTCTTCATGCATCGAATAAGCTGGAGGTTATAAATGTTAAGATTTCCAAGCATCAAATACTCAATTACCGTACATCCTCCATTAGACGCTGGATTTCCAGTACATGCTGGCCTGTAATTTACACAGGGTCATATGCTCTGTCCAAAATCTAGAAGCTGAGTCCATCAGTTGATGAAATTAATGATCCCTATCACATTAACTTACGGCATATAATGATTACTCCCTTTTCCTTAATAACGACCATTTCATGCAAATGTACCCTTTATATGACTGTAATTTTTGGGGTGCGGCCGGGTAGCCAAGTGGTTAAAGCATTCGCTCGTCACGCCAAAGACCCGGGTGTGATTCCCAACATGGGTACAATGTGTGAAGCCCATTTCTGGTGTCCCCCACTGTGATATTGCTGGAATATTGCTAAAAGCAGCGTTAAACCATACTCACTCACTCACTGTAAACCTTGGACATTAAGACAGTTGCCACTGTGCCAGCATTAAACAGAATAGACACCAGGCCTCAAATAGATGCTGAGTCAATAGCTTGCATGAAATTAATAGATGCCCGGGCATAAAATAGAGGAAATATGGTATCCGCAATTCTGAAAAACATTCTTGTCAACAGCCACGAGACATGCTGCCATGACAACTAAAACTGTCTGGTTATCTGAAAGCAGACCAAAATTGACTAGATCAAAGTGTTTCTGATAAATATCAATCAGCAATAAATAACGAATGTGAAATACAATGACCATGCCAAAAGCAATAATATTCAATGTATCAAAAAATACTATGTATAAGTTTGAAAGAAACCTTTAATACCATTTTACAACAATTCCCCTTCCATTATCCAAACATGATGACAGGCAAAACATGGACATGCTGAGACCTGAAATCGTTATAACCCTTCTTCTGTTTTGACAACACCACTTTTAACCCTATAGGTATAGAATAGGTCTTCAGCAACCGAAGACTGAGGCGACTAACAGGATCGGGTGGACATGCTCGCTGACTTAGTTGATGCATGTGATCATATAATCACTGGATTGTCTGGTCAGACTTGAATTTTTACAGACGACATATAGCTGGAATATTGTTAAACAACAAACAAACAAAATAACAGTTCCAGTTACATTATCAGAGCATATCAGCTTTATGTTGGAGAAAACCCTGAAGTGATGCAGGTCTCAGACGTTTATCACTTTGGTGAAACCCACAAGCACAGGTATGGTGCTGACAAACTTAGAAACATAATTGGGGTGGACTGGGACTCAAACCCATCATCATAGGTTCCTGACGTTACCAAGGGACACAACTCTACACACCCATGCCCCCCACGGTTCATATGCATGTTGGGGCAGTCGGGTAGCCTAGTGGTTAAAGCGTTCGCTCGTCACGCCGAAGACCCGGGTTCGATTCCCGACATGGGTACAATGTATGAAGCCCATTTATGGTGTCCCCCGCCGTGATATTGCTGGAATATTGCTAAAAGCGGCGTAAACCCATACTCACTCACTCATATGCATGCTAAAGGTTCTACTACACCAAATCAGAATCAGTCATACAACAAGCAGTTTTCTGAGACAGCCTTCAGTGCAGTTTGAATCATCTGGCAGCTGTGATTGGAGGATTTTGTGTAAGATTTTTATATTTTTGAAATATACATCCATCCAGTAATTTCATCTGACCATGTTTTTCGATATTTAGTACTGTCTTTTTCAACATGATGACTTATGCTGAATGTGACCACAGATATTTTTAAGCAAGTGACATTTGGTGCTAAACTGGGTGGTGTGTTTAGCTTCCTGTACTCGGAAAAGGAACTGGCTAATCTAGTCATTTTTTTGTTTTTATTGCACTGAGGCCAAACTGTGCACACACATAGTTAATAGCTATTGAGCGCTTAGTCATTTTAAAAAAAAATATAGCGTTACTACAGAAGTCTATGGGAAAACATTTGGTTGTGTGTAACCTGTAGAACATAAACTCTGTTAAATTTGACATAAGGGACCACATATTTACACAGGGGCCATGAGCCTCAGCTCTCTAACAGTAATTACCCCCACAGTGTATTCTGCAGGAAAATTGATACGCATTGTTGATGGAGTAATCTCCAGGCAATACGTCAAAATATTTTCCAAACAAAAGAGCAGATGTAATACAAAAGGGAACAGTTAAAAGACTTTATAAAAACATTAAAATTCCTTAAGTAGACTGAATTGTCTCAAAACTTAAGGGATAAAGGTTTTTTATCTTTCACTGAACTCCCTAGCATGTTCGAGCTCATGCGCTGGCTGGCAACATCCTTTTGGGATAGAAGTCCCAATGTTCACTAACCACGCACACATTGCTCTCTGTACTGAGCTAAATGTTGCATCACCCGAGGAGGAGGTATGATAAGGGCCTCTTTTTGGTCCCCTGGAAATGTCAAATTTAAACTTTCAAATATTGCTATGATAATTATGTTCAATTGTCTGACAATTAATCTTTTTCCCTCTTTAATATACACTTGTAAGTCTTTTACTTCTAGAAAGATCAAATACAGTGAAAAGAGGATGATTTTTCAAACCTTAAGAAAAATCTAAATATCAGGAAGCCTATGATCCAAGATGAACTTTTTATCAGATGTTTCTATTGTTTTTTTCTACATTTCCGAAGAAGCTTGGGTCAAAGAGTTCCTCATGTCAAATGGTTGGAAAATGTTCCCTGACAATCTCTGAGATAAGATCTTTGACACAATTCAGCCTACTGTGTACATTTAGTGTTGTTTAGAGTCACTTGAGGTTTCAGCCTGCCATAAATGAAATAAACAAAGTCTTAATCCCATTCATGTGAATCAATCTGATATCTTTGACAATAATTTGTTTTCCTCATTTTTTGAAGTATGCTCATCCCATGGGCCCAAACGGTCCCTTATCATAAACTGATTAAATAGCCTATATTTACGATGCTTAAATATGATGAAATTGCTGTCTGCATTAAACTAAGTATTGCACTGACAGACAATACTTGTGTGTACAAGAAGCAGGTAATCGCTGATAAATAGTTGACAAGCAACTGATGGCTTTTCTTTGATTTGATCATCAGTTCAAGGGACCCTTGGCAACAACTGAGAATATTTATCAATTATTGACCATTCATCAGGGCAATGTCATGTTTTACAGACCCAAGAAACAGATATTGACTGGGGCCAGCAGCCTACACTCAGCAATATTCCAGCTATATGACAGCGGTCAAGTCTGGCCAATACAATCAAGTGATTGACATCATGAGCATCGATACATACAATTGGGATACAGTAACATGCATCAACCAGGTCAGTAAGCCTGACCACCCGATCCCGTTAGTCGCCTATTACGACGTGCACAGTCGCTTTTTATGCCCTGCATGGGTTGCTGGAGACCTATTCTACCCCGGATCTTCACGGGTCATCAGCCATGTCACCATGACTGACCACCTCATCCATTAAGGCGCCTCATTCAACAAGCAACGGTTGAGGAGAACCAATACCAACCTGGAATCTCCACAAATATTATCCTGAGATCAAGTAGTAAAGAGGCTGATAGGCAATTAATGAGAATATTATTCATGGAAATGATCACACAAGCAAAGGAGCTTTCACACTGCCTGAGATGTATTCATCAGATTCAGAATTTACAATACACACAATTACAAGAACGTTGATGTAAAAATAAAGTACTGTAATCTGAATATTTATTCATATAAGGCCAGACTTTTGGGGGGTTACAGATTGGCCCAAAACTTCAGGTTGGTAGGTCAAACATGTTTGTGACCCACCAGGAGAAAAGGGGCCTTATGGGTGCTAGGATACAATTGTGCTTTGACGTCATAAGGACGTTTGACATCAACTTACTTCAGTGAAGATCACCATGTGTGATGACGTGTTTCTCTAATAAATATGAATTGAAGCTTGTGAATTGTACTTTTGTGTTCCGAAGATGCTGTAGTTTTAAAAAATAATGAAAAGTCAAAATGTGATTTTCACCCACAAGGTTCCTCATCTCATGGTCGTTCACATTTGTTGTGTTTTGAAGTTTTGTCATATTATCTTGTACACCAGCTTTTTCCTGTCTATTCATACTTAGTGATCTTTAAACTTCAAGGTCATCTAATAAAGAGTCACAGGACTTCCGAAGGGGTAAAAAGGAGGTGAATCAGACATGGAGTCTCTCACATCTGTCATCAATGGTTGACAGAAAGGGTTTCTCATGGTTAGGAAATAATAACTCTCAAATAAGTTAATCCTGAAACTAAACCCACCACAGAGTAGACTATACCATCCAAATGACAAGAGGATTGCGACATGAGTGAGAGTAAGGTAGTCGTTCTCAGTCTTACTGAGGAATCTGTCAAAACCTAACTCCAACTAATCCGGATCACTCCCAATAATGGAGAAACTTCATCACCAATGTTCATTCATTACCAAGTAAAATCTGTTTAATCCTCCACACAGGATTCTGAACTGAACTTATAATCATTTAATTGACACTCTCTTATCCAGATTAACTTAGTGTTTACAAAAAGAGGACATTTCTAAAAGTTGATGCTAATATTTGTCACAAACATAGTTAAAAAGAATACATTACGAGTTTTGGGATATTCTCCTTACAATTAATTTGAAAACATTGTAGATACATGAAACTGGCTATTGTATGACATGAAAAAATATTATCTTTTATCTTGATTGTTTATACCATGCTGAACCTCACTATTCTGAATAACTGTCCAAATTGTTCCAGAACTGTGAAGACCCGGCTTAAAATTGGTCTTCGGTAACCCATGCTAGTCGTAAGAGGCAACTAACAGGATCAGGTGGTCAGGCTCACGGACTTGGTTGATGCATGTCATTGTATCCTAATTGCGTGGATCGATGATCATGATATCCATCACTGGATTGTCTGGTCCAGACTCGATTGCCATCATACAGCTGGAATATTGCTGAGTGTGGTGTTAAACAACAAACAAACAAACAAACAACTAAACACTACCGGTCCACACAAGTCCATTCAGACAGACGTCACAGCACCTCAACCTATTCCTGCTTGTCAGCTGAACAGACCAAGACCTGCAAGACAGGCTAAACAACACAACACCTCCAGGGGCGAAAGAATCCAGTTATATCCTTTGTGTCATCAAAATGTCCATAAACAAACGAACAAAGTTAACAAGGCCGTCCATACCGAAGTCTGAAGACATCATCAAACATAATCTGATCAATGGTGGTGCCTTGGGGACATAGTTTAATGGCAGCTTCTTCAAAAGTGCAAAAGGTTCCTGATTAAGTAGCACATGTCAGGGCTTCACAGTTACACTGCAGTAAATGGCAGAACCCATGTGGGGAATTGAACCCATCTCTTAGGTGTGATGAGTGAATGCTTTAACCACTGGGCTAACCCACCAACCCCAATACTGTTTAAGTATCACTTGCTTGATATTGGTGTTGGAACCTTTACCGAAACGTCGCTCTTAATTGTAACAAGAGTTTGCCACTAACGTGGCTATATCCCCCGCCCCTGTTGCAGAATTTATGACATAATTAAATCTAAACAAACCCTAACCTTTTTTATCCAAGGTGGAATTTGTCATGGAAAAAAGTTTCATGAAAAAATATTGAACGGATTCTGAGTTATGCTCCGGAAACGAACCCTATACCCTCACAGAACCTAAGTCCATCTTGTTGCCATGGAAACGTAAAAAAGTAAATTTCTAAAATTTCTTAAAGGCACCAGTTCAGCATGTACCTGACAGACATGCAAAGTTTCATGAAAAAATATTGAACGGTTTCTGAGTTATGCTCCGGAAACGAAACATGATGTACGTACGTACGGACGGACGGAGCCTGTTTCTATATCCCACGCCAACTTCGTTGGGCGGGGGATAATAATAAAGAAGTTGTTCATCCATAAATTCTTATCCTTACTAAGTACTCCAACTTCTAAATGCCCATCAAAGGAGTTACCCCAATACTGTTGTACCATACAGAAATATACACAGCAGTGTGTAACTATCACAATACTACCGTATTGCAGTGTTACAAATACCCTTGATAGTGTCATACCGAGTCACACCAAAAATCACATTAAGGACAGAATTTTTGATAGACTTGGTTTAGACTCCATCTAAATAAAGTGTGAAAAAAAACCAAAGAAGTGAAAAGCAATTGGGTTTCCGCTGACCAGAAATAATTAAAAAGTTAAAACAACACCACCTCATTAACTGCTGCTGTCAATATCAAAATATTATCTAAAATACTATTGTTAAAATGTGTTGAAAAGTTATTTTAAAAACTTCAAAACACAACAAATTATGATGAATTGCGAGAGTTCCATGTCCACAATGGAAGGTCATTCTAAACTTGTCTTGCCGTATCATCACAATTTGAGGAAATAAAAATATTATTTGAAACTGGGTTTTCTTTTGGATATTTTTCAACCTACTGACCTGAATTTTGGTGCCAAAAATCTGCAAAAATTGAAGAAAAAAATAATGGCCGGACAACAATACTTCCTTGACAATAATTGAACGTTGCATTATCTTCAATGGTCATGTGACTCCCTCACAATAATATTCTTGATCAAGGAGTGGCCGAAAAAACAATTGTAATCAAAGTGTAAAACAAAAAAGAATAATGTTTCTGTGTTCATTGATCAATTAACATCAGAAAACCATCAAGGCTGAAGTCCCCCTTCATTTCGATCCATGAGCCATGACACAACAACAGATGAGGAAATGTAAACCAGTAACATATTAATAACTATAAACACCATATACCGGAACTTATAAGCTCCGGTCGGGATTCCAGGTTACAACGGGTCCCCAGCAACCTATGCTTGTCGTAAGAGGTGACTTAATAGATTGGGTAGTCATTCTTGGTGTCTTGGTCGACAGCATGTCATCGTTGCCCAACGGCATGGATCGTTGCTCACAATATCAATCACTGGATTGTCTGGCCCAGATTTGATTATTTACGAGCTGCCGACAAGCTGCCGTATAGCTTGTATGAGCTATCGTACAAGCTGCCGTCAAATAGCTACAATATTCCTGAGTGTGGCATTTAACAATAAACCTTTCCACTTTCAAACAAGTTTTAACATGATGAGACACAAAAGGATGATTGAATGTCTTTTTTGTTAGATGAAGGATTTTTTTACGTATTATTCACCATTTCATATGAACAGCAAAGATAAAATATTATGGTTTTTTTTACATTTCACCATAATTGAAACAGAGTCGGCCAACAATTTTTTGTCAAAAGTCTTCTTTTTCCAATTTCAGGGTTTTTTGTTGGTTGTTCTCGTAACCTAACTAAAACATAACATGTGTATGGCTTAACTTTAATCATTTAGCTGGCTTCACACTTGACACTTCTACCCTTGGATTGTGTTTATTAAATTCATCAATATTTGTCAAGATTAACATTCACAAACCAGCTGATTGTAGTCGTTGACATGATATGAATAATTATTGAACAATTTGGGAGTTGAATCTGACTTGTACCGATACATAACATGTTGCATTTGACCTAATTTTAGCAATATTTGTGTTCTTGTATCCAACTGGAAACTTCAATCGTGATCATGCGACCTTTGACCTGGTAAGTGTTGACTGTTGAATTTGACCTGTGTTTACATATGAATTTCCATATAATAAATCTGGTTAGATCAACAATATATCATGTTATCCAGAAACCAGTTTTAGTTTAGTAACTAATGTGACTGTAATTGCAATATTGTTTGATATAATGAGTGAGTGAGTTGGGTTTAATGCCGCTTTTAACAGTATTCCAGTTTTATCACGGCGTGTCAGCTTAATGTGGGAGGAAAGCCCCAAGTGATGCAGGTCTCAGACGTTTACCACTTTGGTGAAACCCACGAGCACGGGTATGGTGCTGACAAACCTAGAAACATAACTGGGACGAACTGGGATTCAAACCCAAGGGATGCAACTCTGCACAACAAATTGCAGCGTCTTAGGCAACTGGGCCACCTGTGCCCCCCTGTTTGATATAGAGCTGACACTTAGTATCATTACTATTTGATAGTGATTCATAAAAACATATGATCAGAATTCTACAATCAGACTGTTTTTTGTAGAGATTTGTTATGATTATTGGTATGTATTTGTCGCTTCTTCTAATCCCAATTCTTGACTGCTCATGTGACTGTTGACCTAGAAACATATTCAGGGCAAACTTGGATTTGAACCAACTATCAGATGTTTCTGGCATGCCGAAGTTATACAATTCTTCACAATGAAGTCCAATGGATTAGATGACTGGACCAGCTATGTCATCAATGGTGGCATTAGACATGTCCCAGATTGTTACACTCCAGGGTATGAGAATTGGTGATCAGGGAATATCTCATCTTCCCGAGGCAAGTGAGTTAACTGACTATAAAAGTCCAGTTTCCACCCTTGCCGAACTAGGCTGGTATTATGGAGTTACCTTTTGTCTGGACTAACGAGTCTATGCATAGTCCAATCAAAATCGCGCACCGAAATCGAAATCCGGTTCGTAAAGTGTCATGCAGATTTCGGTCGACTGCAGGATTTGCAAAGCATGTGCACCACTAACTCGTTGTCAACAGATATTTTCTAAATCTTTTCATGTTTTTAATCAAGGTGCTCACGTGATTTGATGCACTTCGCGTTGTAAGACTCGTTTTATCACAATATAGATCTTCATTATCGATCAGACCGTCTTGACTGGGCGCCACCGTTTTGTTTGAAGCAAATGCAAGTGATACGAGAGGTTGAATCTGATTGGTCAATAGGAGAGGCATAGAAAGGACATAACTCGTAATAGCCACTGGTGGCGCTACGATCGAGCCCAGGTATTCCAGCCTAGTTCGGCAAGGGTGGAAACTGGACTTTTAAAGTCAGTAAACTCTCTTGCCTCGGGAAGATGGGAATATCTAGGATTCAAACCCTTGATCATTAAATCCTGGCATGCCAAAGGGAGGTGACCCTGCAAAGACCACTGGGCCACCCGTGACCTCTGTTAGAAGTATGAATATTCTTTAGTGAAGTTTTCAACTTTAGACTGTCAAGTCTTTGAAAGGCATTTAGAAGTGTTACACATATGGAAGAGAATTTATGGATGTCAACTTCTTTATTATGAGGAGTGAGTCAGTGAGTATGGTTTTACGCTGCTTTTAGCAATATTCCAGCATGGCGGGGGACACCAGAAAGGGGCTTCACACAATGTACCCATGTCGGGAATCGAACCCAGGTCTTCGGCATGACAAGCCAACGCTTTAACCACTAGGCTACCCGGTTGCCCCTCTTTATTATGAGGAACAACGTTTCGGAGTATATGCTTACTCTTTCATCAGGTGAATGCCTATCAGTTAATTATTCAGCCTAATGAGTGAGAGAATACATTTTCTATGTACGCAAAGAGCCATAGCTCCTGTACAAGCCAGTAAGTATATTAAGGTTAGGGCTGGACCATGTAACAAATACAATGCGCGAGAGTATGAACTTTTAATTATCTACATACTTATTGCATTAATCATACATGAAATCCATCAGATAACAATCAAAGAGTGAGTCAGGGAACATTATTAAATCTACAGTCAGCAATATTCCAGCTATATCACAAGGGCCAGTAAATAACCACACTGGATAACCATGGACAGTAAGCAAAAACAATATCGGAAAATGGTGGCAATCAGCCATGTCACCGAACCTGACCTCCCGATCCTGATTTAGCTGGCTCTTGCAATGAGCATGAGACACTAGGGACATAATTTGACTGGGAGTCATCTCCACGGCCATCAGAGAAATGAGAGGGGTAGGTCTTCCCATGCATAATTCACCCTCAACAGACATTGTGGACACCCAGTCACCATCTTAATTCCATATATACTCACTGCCAAAAGAAACGCGAACCATAGAAACATATTGGGAAGAATGTACGTCAAGAAGAGATGTTTCCGATGTGTGGTACCACTTAATGACAACACTAACAAATCAGTCAAGAGTGTCTTTATTCTAATCATAATATGCTGCACGTGATTTCCAAACTTAACACGCTAATCCTGCATAAGACAAATGGTGTATCTCGAGTCATGGATCTATGATGTCACATGCGATGAGTTCATGAGCGTTGGTTCACACAACATAACAATATGTTCGTATGTGCATCAAACCAATCTATATCTCTTGAATATGAGTAAGTCTTCATATATGAACCAACATGTATGGTATTCGCGTTTCTTTCGTCGTTTAGGATACGTGTTACAGCACAGAAATCATCACACAACAGAAAGGCCTGGGCAGGTGTGATTTAGACTGGCTCACAGTCCCTGAACCATATTATTTTCCCTTCTGCCCACCCCGTACTGTTATCATAAATCATAAGGGCACCAGCTCTTACTGTTATGCTATAGCCCTGAATGAAACGAGTCTAGATTTTCCATAGGTTGAGGAAACTCCCATCTCACTGGGGCTCCTTTTCAATTTAAACATAGTTGCTTGTTTCTATCAAAATATCAAACAATAGTTATCATTGTGAATAATTCTAAGAATACCACCTCTATCACATCAGTGCCATAAATTCCTGTTTATGCTGAGAACCACACTATAAATTTTTATAAATTTTCAACAGACGTCCACTACACTGCCAATATATCCATAGTTGTGAGGGAAACCCTATCCCTTGCCAGAGGCGCCACTGCGCATGCGCAAGGCGGGAATCTAGTCACTTCTTTCAACCCATACTCTCATCAACTAGATGCAGATATTTGGGGAGGTGGGAGGGATTAATTCCTGATGTGATAGAGGTGGTATTCTTAGAATTATTCACAATGATAACTATTGTTTGATAATTCTTGTGAATACCTCACCTCTATCACATCAGTGCCAGTATACACCAGAGGGACCGGTGGGTTCTGGTATCTAGCATCCCATAGATATTTGGCTGGTGGAGTGGTAAAACCAAGGATTATATGCCAAAAGGGGTCTTAAACGGATGTGTCTAATAGTCTACTTACAAGACTTAGACGTATATAATTTTCAAGGTGTCATGTGAAGGGTATATGTATATTCCCTTGTGATACTTAGACTTTTTGTGACGTCGCTTCCTGTGATGACGTCATCTGTGACGTCACTTCCGGTGATGACGTCATCTGTGACGTCACTTCCGGTGTCACTATTCTCCCGTATCACTTATGACGTGGTTTACCGTTATGCCCTTTTTGGATAGTGATATTTAACGTATCTTAACGTTTCTCCGGTGTGATGACTCCTATGACGTCACTTCCGGTGGTAATACATTAACCTTCCTATCATGTAGATTACCGTATATCACTTAATCCTTCGATCTCTGATTTCAGTGTTGACATTTGCCCTGTTTTACTAACTCAATAGCGCAGTCCAGTAACAAAGTACAACTTACCCTGAGTTCCTGAGGTACTTCTGAAATCTTCACCCCCCCCCCCTCTCTTTTCCCTTTCCTGGAAGAGGGAGGGAACAGGTTACTTTATTTGGTAACTATCACCTGGGCGGCCACCAAAGGCCCCAGAGTGTATAGTCCATTTAGATCGGTCTGTATGTCTCGTAAGTAAAAGTTTGAAAAGGTGTTGTGGGACTTCCACTGGCAGCTGGCCACGATTTGTTCGATGGATGCAGTATTCCATGTGGCTAGGCTTGTTGCCAGTGCTCTGATTTCGTGGGGTCTGCAGCTACCCCAAATCGGAGTTGAGATTTGTGCCGTTTTATAGCTATCTGTGATAGCTGTTTTTAGCCATCCCGCTACAGTGCCCTTTGCGATGTCCTTTTCTGACGAGGGCTTGCAAGAGATAAATAGGCGTTTTCTCTGCTTTCTGTGGGGTTGAGTCGCTGTGATAAAATATCTCAAGGCTCTTATGGGGCAAAGCAATCTATCCGGGAAGTCCACACTTTTACTTAAGGCTGGAATTGTGTATTGCCGATGTCCGAGTGGGCCGAAGGTTGACGACTGGTTTTTGGCAATAAATTCAGGGAGCGATCTGAACGACACTGATTTCCATTCTTTGCTATGGGTTACAGTGGAGATGTCAATAGCGTGTAGTTCTGACACGCGAGCCGCCGTAGCCATGGCTAAGAGAAAAGCAGTTTTCTTGGAGACTGATAGTAATGTCGCACTACTCATGGGTTCATACGGTGCTTTCATCAATGCCGACAATACTATAGATAGATCCCATTTAGGAAAAGTACGTGGTACTTTTATATCTTCCAGGGCAAAAGACTTCATAAGTCGATTTAGTACTGGATGGGTACCTATAGATAGGTCATCGTGTTGTAATACTGATGACAGGGCTGATCTATATCCTTCGATAGTGCCGTGTCGTAATTTCTTGTCATTTCTGAGATGGAGCAAGAAATCGGCTACTATAGGTATGGTTATATCTCCATGTAACTGTTTTCCTCTTCTCCATTCGACGAACTTGTCCCATCTGTTATTGTATAATGCAGATGAGGTTGGTCTCCATGAGCTAGCCACTCTTCGTGCAGCTGATTCAGAGTAACCGGCTGCTTGCATCTTATGCGAGATAACTTCCAAGCGTGAAGATGGAGGTTGTCGAGGCGGCCGTAAAATATGTCCGTCTTTGGTTGTCTCAATAGGTCGGGACGTACTGGGAGTTTCAGAGGTACTTCTAGCAGCAGTTGTAGGAGTCTCGGAAACCAAGCCCTTTTTGGCCAGGCCGGGGCTATGAGGATTATGACACAGTCCGTTTCCTCTATTTTCCTCAGTACTCTGTCTAGGAGAGCCCATGGGGGAAATGCGTAAGCAAACATTCCGTTCCATTCCATGGAGAGCGCATCGACTTGGAGTGCTAGTGGGTCTGGTACCGGGCTGACATAGACTGGTAGTTTGTTGTTGAGACATGTGGCGAATAGATCTATGTTTGGACTGTCCCATACCTGGGTTATCCACTTGAACACCTCGGGATGTAGTGACCATTCTGTGGGTACTATCTTGTTCTTCCGGGATAGGTAATCTGCTAGTATATTTAGCTTGCCCGGAATGTGTCTTACTTCGATCTTGCAACTCACTGAGTCTACCAAGGCATATAAACGTGTAACCTCCTTCAGTAAAGGCTGAGATCTTGTGCCTCCTTGGTGCTGTATGTAAGCGACCACGGTTGAGTTGTCTGTAGCTATCTTCACTGACGAGTGGTGTAGACGATCTAGCCAAGCTGTTAATGCTAGATATATTGCTCTCATTTCTAGACAATTGATGTGCAGCTCTTTGTCTTGGGAGGACCATTTCCCTTGAATGGTGACATCGTCCATATGGGCACCCCAACCCTCTCCTGATGCATCTGTGTAGAGTTGATGTAGGGGGGTGGGGTAGTTTAGTGGAATACCTGGCATGACATTTTGACGATCTAGCCACCAAAGGAGTTCTGAGATTCGAACTTCTGGGGGTTGGATTAGTGCTTCCAGCTCTAGGTTCTTGGTGGTGTTCATCCAAATCTGCAAGGACCGCAATTGTAGCCTGCCTCTGTAGGTTAGGTCTTGGATAGATGTGAGCGTGCCTAGGCAAGACATCCACCACCTTCTCGACTTGACGGGCTGATCGAGTGCGCTCGTAATCATGTGCTGTACCCTTGCATATCTGTCCTCTGGGGGTGCGACTATGCCTTTGTCTAGAATAAATCTTGCGCCGATGTAAGTGATGGTCTGTGTGGGTACTAGCTCTGATTTTTGAGAGTGAACCAGGAAACCTAAATGTGTGAGAAGTTGGATGAGACACACTGTGTTTAGACTGAGTTGTGATTTGTCCTGATCGACCGATAGGAAATCGTCTATATATCCGTGCAGCCTTATGAGCTTCATATGGGCGAACCCAATGACGGGATTGGTGATCCTGGTGAATAACCATGGGGCGATGGAAATGCCGAATGGTAGTACTCTGAACTGGTATCTCTGACCGTTGACAGCGAATCGTAGGTATCGACGATGGCTTGGATGGATGGGGACGTGAAGATATGCGTCTTGGAGATCTATGCTTATCATCCAATCTGCTTGTCTTAGGGAATTCTTTAACTTCTTTATAGATTCCATCTGAAATGTGGGTGGTTTTTCCAGGTAATCTTTGTTCAGAGTTTTTAGGTCTATTATTAATCTCATCTGTGAAGAATTCTTCTTCGGTACCAGAAAAACTGGGGAGTAGAATCCGAGGGTGGTGTCTGACTCCTCTAGGGTGCTGATAGCTCCTTTTGTGAGTAATTCTTGTATGGCCACTTCTGCTGCGATGAGCTTGGGTCCTGATAGCTGGAATCGGGGTCCGGTAGGATGAATGACTAGTTTTGGTCGTTTTAAGAAGTGAAGTTTGTAGCCTCTTCTTATTACTTCGATTAACCATGAGTCGTCTGTGATGGTCTCCCAGTTGTCTGCGTACTGCATAAGACGGCCCCCGACAGGCCCTGGGATAGGATGAGATTTGAACTTGGGAAGTCTTGAGTCGATGTTTGTAAGGTTGGCTAGTTCGACTGGATTTGGAATAGACTTGTCCTTGGTCTTCCGTAATGCTAAATCGTTGTCCGTAGGGCAGGCGAAGTCGGTAGGATCTGGATGGGTCTGTAGATTTATGGTGAAGTCATCTCCGGAGGGGGCCCCTACGGGAACTGCCTCTTCCTCTGCCAAGTCCTTTCTGTGAAGTGGGAAGATCAACTTTGGAGCTCTTGTACCTGGGTTGATACGATCTGTTTCTCTGTGTAGAGGCTCGAAAAGAATCCCGGCTGGGCTGTTCACGTCGGGGTCCAGGACTCCGTCGCTGGGGTCGAGTAACCGCCGGTTGTCTCTGTAACTTGGATGCTAATGAGATGGTGGATTCCTGAAATCTCTGGTTAGTTGAAGAGATAATGGCTTCCTTCACCGACTTCAGTCTACCGTTGAAAATCTGCGATGACGTAATGGGCTGTGACATCATGGATCTCTTTAAGGGGTCTGGCATCACATGATGAACTTGCTGAAGTAAGTGTCTTCTTTGCATGATCAAAAACTGCGATGACATCCATACTTGAGTTGATAGGAGGTCTTCCTGCATCTTCAGTATGTGGTCTAACGAGCTGTGGATAAATCCCGTCTTCTGACTAGTCATCTCCGTGGAAGTGTCTAAGGTAAGATCTTCGCTCTGGTTGCACGGTGGTATGACATGGCGAATACCAGCTGCTAACCAGTTGATGTAAGAACTGGTATTCATCATTTGTCTATTGACCCTATCTAAGCTCTTGATCTTGGACATATCAATGCGCATATTGGGGTTAGGTTTCTTAACCAGATCGAAGTAATCTTCGTCAATGCTAGGCTGTAGTGAGAACGGATCATCATGTGTTTTGTAAGCAGATTTTATAAATACAGGTCTCAGTTTCGCACTAGGTCCCGCTGAACAATTCAATTGATTTTCAATTTTCTTGATGACGTCATCCAAATATGACGGAGGGGGAAGCGTATGGTATGGTTCGGTCCCTTTATCGGGTCCCTCATATCCTGCACGTTCAATCAAGGGTTTAACGGGTGTACAGTCCTGATCTGGTTTTAATGTGGGCATTAGTTCATAAAGTTCTGCTAAGATGTCTCTAAGGGAGTAATTGTTTGATCTAAAATCCTCCTCTATAGCAGTGTCCCCATAGCCTGAATGCTCCTGTGTAGATCGGCACCCCCTACTCTGGCTGTGCTGGGAGTGGGTCGTATGGCTGAGGGTATCGTAATCCCGGCCGTCTAATTTACGACAAGCTGTGCGAGAATCACGTGGTCTATAACTGTATGGTGATGTCATATTTCCCTCGCTTTCTTCGCCCGTATAACAGGACTGTGTGGCAGTATGAGAGGGTGCACGCTTAGGATTACTATCCTGATATGCACGAGCTTTGTCAGTGCGTCTATCATAGTGGCTTGACGGTGATTGGTGCGTATTTCTATGCATACTTCGGTGTGAAGACCGTGATTCACGGTGATCCCTATGGTATGCGTGGTAGGGAGAAGATCTATGAGATTCTCGGTCTCTTAGTATAATTCTCCTACTGTCCTCATAGTCTGATTCATCGTAACCTTGCTTTACATGTCTGCTGTATGAGGGTGTACTGCCATATTCAGCCTTAGATCTCTGTTTACTCTCGTGATCGATCCCTGATTGGCCAAGCCGAGTTTGATTAACTGATTCTTTTAGATCTGAGATTTCTCGAGACATAGATTGCATGCGTGTGTCAATCATAACAGACATAGAATTTGTTATTCTTTCCGTGAACTCATTTACGTTAAAGGGGGAACGCGGCAGAGGGTGAAAGTCGTTAGTTTCTGTCCAAACTCGACGATCGACCGTACCAGACGTTGCCGGATGCAAGTTAGAGGTACTTTCTGATTGACCTGTAACATGCATCTGCTCCTCAACATTATAGGGAGAGTGGGATGAGCGACGTGATCTCTTCTCCTCATAAGGTGAGATGGCGCCCTCGCGCGACACTCGCTTGTCACCCACGTGATTAATTTTTGCCGCCTCGGGCTTAATCACTTGTTTTCTTGATGTAGATGCTCTAGTGACTTTCTTAAAATCGGGATTTTTGATCCATGCCTTGGAGAGCTTGTCAAATTTTTCTTTTGACAGATGCTCGCAATAACTGCACCTTGACTTCTGTGTACAGCTGCTTTTCTTGCATGCGAGACATCTAGGGTGAGGATCCCCCGGAGCTTGGTGTTGTCCACAGCCCGAACAGACAGGTGTCTGCTTATGAGATGAAGATCTCATCCCACAACACCTTTCTTAACTAATTACTTACTAGAGACTCCGATCTTCTATACCCCCGTTCTGCTTGTAGAACTGCTCTTTGCTTGTAATCTATGAAGCTTGAGATGATCTAATGCTTGTAGTGTGGAACGCAATCACGTGTTCGGATGTGCAACAAAAAAATTTTCCTTGTTGTCATCAGGACACACAGGAAAGAAGTGACTAGATTCCCGCCTTGCGCATGCGCAGTGGCGCCTCTGGCAAGGGATAGGGTTTCCCTCACAACTATGGATATATTGGCAGTGTAGTGGACGTCTGTTGAAAATTTATAAAAATTTATAGTGTGGTTCTCAGCATAAACAGGAATTTATGGCACTGATGTGATAGAGGTGAGGTATTCACAAGAATTAATGCAGTTTCAAAGACGTGTTAGTCCAGGTTTAACAAGGCAACACAAGGAACCACATCCTTGTAGACCCGTGAAGATCCGGATAGAATAGGTCTTCAGCAATCTATGTTTGCCGTAAAAGGTGACATATATGCTTCTCGTAAAAGCCACTAACGGGATCGGATGGTCAGGCTCGCTGACTTTGTTGATGCATGTCACCATATCCCAATTGTGTGGATCGATACTCATGATGTCAATCACTGGATTGTCTGGTCCAGACTCAATTATTTACAGACCGCAGTCATACAGCCGGAATATTGCCGAGTGTGGCGTTAAACAACAAACAACAACATTATCCTTGTAACCTGACTGACACAAACCAGGTCAAAATATCATGTACAATGCATCCACTGAAAAAAAAAATGTGGAAGTGCGCAGATACATGATTTGATATCTAAAAGATAAAATTCCAAATAAAATTCAAGTCGTCTTTTAAACAAAATATTCGAAACATTCTTCCAATTTAAATAATATGTGATGATCATGTTTTCTGTAATGGACCCACAGATCCCCCGCACATTTTTGACAATTTCATAGTTGTCCGCCATTTTGTTGAATGTTGCTATGGTCACAACGCAGGTGTATTAGACACACTTTATGCAGGAAGATTATAGCGAATAGTTTCACTGAAATCACTTGCTAATTTCATAATGTCAAATTTTCAATTTGACTTCACTTACGTAAACTTTGCCAACAAGATGAAAATAATGATTTTGAAAGAAAAGCAATACACTGGTATTTTCCAAACATGTGATACGTATTCATTTTAAATTATATCAAATCAGGTGCACCAACACACCGGAAATACCACGCACCTCTACCCTACATGTACCACACTGACGTTCCTTCTGTGATAGTGTCTAGTCACATGTAGACAATCAGCCACTTCCAAGTATTGATGATTGTTCCAACTATTATTGCAGGATTAGCATAATCATCCTCTGACAACAGAAGGGGGCGGTGGGGTAGTCTAGTGGTTAAAGCGTTCGCTCGTCACGCCCAAGACCCGGGTTCGATTCCCCACATGGGTACAATGTGTGAAGCCCATTTGTGGTGTCCCCCCGCC
Organism: Haliotis rufescens; assembly: GCF_023055435.1. NCBI lineage: Eukaryota > Metazoa > Mollusca > Gastropoda > Lepetellida > Haliotidae > Haliotis > Haliotis rufescens. The sequence goes on from NW_025963857.1 coordinate 4,338,532, forward strand.
GTGATATTGCTGGAATATTGCTAAAAGCGGCGTAAAACCATACTCACTCACTCACTCTGACAACAGAAGACGTCCATAGTGGGAATCAACATCAATCACCCAAAACCCTTTAATTCAAGGAGTCTGTCACCTTCCACAGCATCGCCTTACAGAATTACAGCTAACTAGGACCACAACTATTATTGAGTTGAGACTATTATTGTAAGTTTCGTTTTTACGAGTTTTATTTACGAGCATGGCAAAAAAAAACATGACTATTATCAGGTAGCCAATAACTAGACCAGGGCCCACTTGCACAAAGCGATCTTAGCTCAATTCCATCAGCAGCACCTGAGTGTTAGGATATAAACTGATGAACAGTCCTGGGCCCCGTACCGCAAAACGATCATTGTGCTAAGATGATCGTAACTTCCCCACTTTAACATAGACTTACGACAGCTGTGGTGCTAAAATAATCATAACTCCCATACTTTAACATAGACTTAAGACAGCTGTGGCGCTAAGATGATCATAACTCCCATACTTTAACATAAACTTACGACAGCTGTGGTGCTAAGATGATCGTAACTCCCCCACTTTAACATAGACTTACGACAGCTGTGGTGCTAAAATAATCATAACTCCCATACTTTAACATAGACTTAAGACAGCTGTGGCGCTAAGATGATCATAACTCCCATACTTTAACATAAACTTACGACAGCTGTGGTGCTAAGATGATCGTAACTCCCCCACTTTAACATAGACTTACGACAGCTGTGGTGCTAAAATAATTATGACTCCCACACTTTAACATAGACTTATGACAGCTGTGGCGCTAAGATGATCATAACTCCCATACTTTAACATAGACTTACAACAGTCGCTTTGTGGAACGATGACCATTCTCTCCTGAGATTCCTGATAGATTCCATCAAAAACTGAGGGGGTTTCTCCAGGAACTGATGATTTAGGAGCGTCAGGTCGGGGTGAGCCTCCTGCTCTGTGGTAGTAAACTGGATTGAACCAGGAACTATGAGAGTTGTCGTGATGGAACAAGGACTTGGGGCAGCAGTCGGACAACAAGGGAGTTATCGTATTATCCAAGCAATCCGAAATCCAAAAATGCTTCCACTGCAGGGATACCTTTTTTTATTATTAAACTATAACCATCAGGGGTATTTCCAAATAACGCATCCGATGAGCTTCCGTCATTCTTTTTGTCTGTTTGTTTAGGCTGAAGAAATTGATTAACATGTGCCCTTTGTTGAAATCTTCATAGATCACGAGTAACCAATCAGTGTTCAAAAATGCGTAAAACAAATATTGCCTCCAAGTTTATTAAGCTGTCCTTGCAGACGGTAGCCCAGTCTCTTGTCACGCTCAGTTCCGTTAGCGAGCAAATCAACTCACAGCAGCTTGTGAGGGGCCAGTGTCAGACAGCCGAAAGGAAGCCAGAGATTAATGCCCCTTTAAGAAAGGACACAAATATTATTCACTGCAAGTCCCAAAGGCCACATCATTTGACTCTGATAAGAAAAGCAAAGAAAGTTTGGATCCATCTCTGTCATATTTTCATTACTCAATTAGTAAGTTTCGACTCCACATCAGTGATAAACAAAAGGTTTAACAAATATTCAATGTTATATTGTTGTTTTTTGTACAGTATTACCCTGGGACCCCAATCGTCACACCGAGGAACCTATTATTCTTATTTGAAAGTCCCCAGAACAAACCGATGACCATTGTGATCCCAGTACACAAGTGAGTTTTAGGCTCCAGGATATGCAGTGCTAATATTTCCCTATTCCAAGATTAAGAAAATGTCCCCTCAAGATTACCTGTCGTTTCCTCCACCATCATTAGACCAACATTAGACATGATTGGCAGGAGAGGGAATTGAGTTCCTGCTGATACTGGCAGTGCAAGGATTGAGATTGATACGACAACAATAATGTGTCAAGAACTAAATCGTTGAGTACTATTTGAATCAATTACTATTGTATTTTGTTGAGTGGCTTCCACAACAGGAATTTTATTTATTGCATTGAAGTGGAAATATTGTCATTTTATCACATATAAAAAAGTAATCCTTCAGCTTTAAGTCATGACCATGTTAATATGTGACAATGCATTTTCAAATAACTTTTCAATAATATTGTCACACTTCTATTCACTCAACATCAGTAATAAAATCATTATTGATTATCTTTGGAAAGTGAAAAATTGTTAAATGCTTTTTTCGCGTGCCATCAGTAACATTATCATTCTGCAACATCTGATTAAACATTGACCACAAGTAGCAGATATAGCTAGTGGAACTGGGAGCAGATATAGCTAGTGGTATTGGGAGCAGATATAGCTAGTGGTACTGGGAGCAGATATAGCTAGTGGTACTTGGAGCAGATATAGCTAGTGGTACTAGGAGCAGATATAGCTAGTGGTACTGGGGGCAGATACAGCTAGTGGCACTGGGAGCAGATATAGCTAGTGGTACTAGGAGCAGATATAGCTAGTGGCACTGGGAGCAGATATAGGTAGTGGTACTGGGGGCAGATATGGCTACTGGTACTGGGAGCAGATATAGGTAGTGGTACTGGGGGCAGATATGGCTACTGGTACTAGGAGCAGATATAGCTAGTGGTACTGGGGGCAGATATAGCTAGTGGCACTGGGAGCAGATATAGCTAGTGGTACTAGGAGCAGATATAGCTAGTGGCACTGGGAGCAGATATAGGTAGTGGTACTGGGGGCAGATATGGCTACTGGTACTGGGAGCAGATATAGGTAGTGGTACTGGGAGCAGATATAGGTAGTGGTACTGGGAGCAGATATAGCTAGTGGTACTGGGAGCACATATAGCTAGTGGTACTGGGGGCAGATATAGCTAGTGGCACTGGGAGCAGATATAGCTAGTGGTACTAGGAGCAGATATAGCTAGTGGCACTGGGAGCAGATATAGCTAGTGGCACTAGGAGCAGACATAGGTAGTGGTACTTGGAGCAGATATAGCTAGTGGTACTGGGAGCAGATATAGCTGGTGGTACTGGGAGCAGATATAGCTAGTGGCACTGGGAGCAGATATAGCTAGTGGTACTTGGAGCAGATATGGCTAGTGGTACTGGGAGCAGATATGGCTAGTGGCACTCACAAGTGTAGGTGTATTGGCTGACACACCTCTACTGTCCACTTACAAGTGAAGGTGTACTGGCCGATACACCTCTACTGTCCACTCACAAGTGAAGGTGTACTGGCCGATACACCTCTACTGTCCACTCACTTGTGAAGGTATACTGGCCATTATCATACCTCCATGTCAGAATGATGAGATCTGATTGGTCCAAGTGATCTTGATAAAATACTGTGTAAATCGTCTTGGAGGGCAATAAAGTTCTCAGCGGGGGAATAAATCTCTTATACCCCATCATCAACACTACAGGCTGGTCATGGATTTCTGAGAGACAGACTAAATCCTTTGTACCCTGCTTCAAAGCAAAAACCCACACACTTTTTCCGAGCCAATGGATGTCATGTGACATAGCTCAAGCTAACCTCCGCTCAATCGAGCAGCTGTTTTCTATCAATTTGGAATTTATTGGAATTATTTTACAATGTCATATTAAATGTCGGTAAGATACATTCGTTGTAGCAGGATCACGAGGGGTAGATATGGTTTTATGCTTCCCTCCAGGCCGTTGTTTAAAAGATAACGCGGGACGCATAAAACCCCATGTACCCCTCGTGATCCTGCTACAACTTATACCTCTACAGTTTACTCACAACTTTACTTGTATTGGCAGATACACTTCCACTGTTCACTCACAAGTGCAGGGGCATCATATTTCAAACATTGACTTATCCAACTGTTCAATAGCTTGAAACTCACCAGTGATATACCATAGCGGTATACTAGGGATTAATTTCATATTTTACACATACTGTAAAAGCAGTAACAATAAGTCAGAAAACATAATTCCTTCAACAAATATAGTTTCAGATTCAATTTCTTCAGATCCTTTAATTCACTTGAGTTATTACACTGGGTATATTTAAATCAATCACTGACAGATTCCAGCAGCCAAATATACGTAAAAGATGATTGCTTTTTGGGGGTGATTTTACACGAAAATCAAACATAATATTGATCGCTGCATACAGAAACTGAGAAAGGAATACCTCGTGGAATGGAAAACACAATTAAAATCATAAATATTCATGTCTGGTAATCTTTTGTTGCCAAATTATTGTGGTCTAGTTTGTTCGCTCCAGGCCAGACTTCATCTGTGTAAAACAATGTAGTTAAACTGTGCCTTGCAGATGAGAAAGCATTTCACTCCACTTTGGCAATAAAATTGCATCACAACTGCTGGACTGTCACGTTAACATTTTACGACAGTAGAAGTAACTTGTCCGATGTGAAACGGCATGAGCAGAAGAGTCATCAGACTTGATGTGTTGGTAAGAAATTCGATGCTAGTGCATGCAGGGTTCAGAGAAGACATTTGCCTACAACAAAAGGTGCCTTCATGTCGCTCCCAACATACCGATTTGAACATCTTTGAACTGATCGTAAATCTGTTAGACTGCTATTTATCTTCTAAGGCTGGGACGGGTAACTCGGGTACCTCCTGTGTAATATTGGTATCAGTCATACCCGGCCCCAAACATGTTCACGCCCCACCCCCCAGTCCTACTCCACTACCCACAGACACCAACTGCTGTCTTCTACCTCCAGTGTAATGTTGGTATCAGTCAGACCCGGCCCCAAACATGTTCACGCCCCACCCCCCAGTCCTACTCCACTACCCACAGACACCAACTGCTGTCTTCTACCTCCAGTGTAATGTTGGTATCAGTCAGACCCGGCCCCAAACATGTTCACGCCCCACCCCCCAGTCCTACTCCACTACCCACAGACACCAACTGCTGTCTTCTACCTCCAGTGTAATGTTGGTATCAGTCAGACCCGGCCCCAAACATGTTCACGCCCTACCCCCCAGTCCTACTCCACTACCAACAGACACCAACTGCTGTCTTCTACCTCCTGTGTCATGTTGGTATCAGTCATACCCGGCCCCAAACATGTTAACGCCCCACCCCCAGTCCTACTCCACTACCAACAGACACCAACTGTTGTCTTCTACCTCCTGTGTAATGTTGCTATCAGTCAGACCCGGCCCCAAACATGTTAACGCCCCACCCCCAGTCCTACTCCACTACCAACAGACACCAACTGTTGTCTTCTACCTCCTGTGTAATGTTGGTATCAGTCAGACCCGGCCCCAAACATGTTAACGCCCCACCCCCAGTCCTACTCCACTACCAACAGACATTTAGCATCAGTCAAATATCTTACCATCATGTTTTGCCTTCCTCCATTGCATGTGAAATGCTGGATAAAATCTGTTTGAAGTTTTAATTGTCTGAGAATAAGCCAACATTATTGATAAACAGATAACTTCTAATTAATTATATCCCTTGTTTTGATTTGCAAAACACAAGGCATCCACACAAAATATAATTGTGATTGAGAAATATCTCTGTTAACAGTTATATCACAGTCTGTATTATTAATCAAATTCTTGCATGATTGTAGATCCATTGTCATATGATTAGAGACAACACTCTGTCATTAACAAAGTATTTACATCATTATTGATAACACATGCTTTAAATACCATGTAAAGTGCTTCCTAGCACAAGAACATCATGTATTAATGATACCATATCACCAAATAAGTTACAGTGTTTTAATATGTTTACACTATGATCGAAGGGCGGACAGGTAGCCTAGTGGTTAAAGCGTTTGCTCATAACGCCAGAGAACTGGTTCGATTCCAGACTGGGTACATTGTGTGAAGCCCATTTCTGGTGTACCCCGTTGCGACGTAAAACCATACTAACTCACTACACTATGACCGCCTAAAAACTTCAATATGTATAAATAATTTAAGTAAGCATCAAAAGGGGGTTAATATTCCAAGATAGGAACAAATCCTGTTAAGCTATATCATTGGGTGTGTCTTGACCCAATCACCGGTAGATTCCAAGAAAACATGTGTTCAGCTGATTGCTGTGTCCGGCTTGGTTTACGAGAAAATACACAAGGTAATCTTAACCCCTGGATGTAAAACAATGCCTAGCAGAACAAAAAAGATGCTATTTATACATCTATGAGGGCTGTGCTTTGTGTGGCAGAAAGTCCAGTTCCCGATAGGTGTTTAGTGTTTACCAGGATACATGGAGTACAGGTGTACCCCAGCAGGAAAAGGATGCTACTGCATTGTACTGGACAACCAACTCATGTTGATAGGCACAGTTATATAACTAATTCTCTCTGAAATAGTCTGTAAGCAATTGCATGAGATCTTCTTGAATTCCATGGAGGAACTATCAATTGTTGTTTAATTGATTGTTGTTTGTTTAATGCCACACTCTGCAATACTCCAGCTATATAATGGACCAGATAATCCTTAATATCAATCCATGCAGTTGGGATACGATGCATCAACCAAGTCAGCAAGCCTGACCACCCACTACCGTTAGTCTCCTCTTACGACAAGCATTGGTTTGCTGAGGACCAAGATTCCTACCTGGACTCCCCATTGGTCACCCAATGGCATTACCAAAGTGCTGTTGGCCCATCTTAAGTGAGTATGGTTCTATGCCGCCTTTAGCAATATTCTGCATGACGAGCGAACGCTTTAACCACTTGGCTTTCCTCCTGCTGACCAATAGATGATGACGATCAATAAGCATCATGATTTGAGCCTCTCTCTCAATCAAGTTTGGTGTGAGTGAGTGAGTGAGTGAGTGAGTGAGTGAGTGAGTGAGTGAGTGAGTGAGCGAGCGAGCGCGCTTGAGTGAGTGAGTGAAAGCCCGAAGTGATGCAGGCATGTACCACAGGTATAACAAACCTTGAAATATAATTGTGGTGAACCTGGATTCAAACCCGTAATTGTAGGTTTCTGGCTTGCTCAGGTGATGCAACACTGACAGCAGATGGCGGCGCCTCCAACTCCTCAGCCGCAACATCAGTGGTGAGGAATAGAACACAGACAAGAACTCCACACACACTTTCTTTCATCTTGATAGAAGAATCACAGCGAAGCTTTTGAAACCAAGTTGTTTGTGACAGGTAGCATAAAGCTCTGATGATAAAACCTGAATTATTAATGAATAATCAAACTGGGTTAAAATGTCTGCCTTTGTTGTCTGAACGTACATGTTAAAAGAAATGGTTGTTCTAAAAAATTGTTGACATTTTGAAATCATAGAACAATATATGTTTTTTAGTTTGATGTTGAGACAAAAGTTTTGTGGACAAGAATCTCTCCCTAAATAGCTCTGTTTAATAACTATAAGAGCTATTGCCAGTATTTGATGATGGTCTCTGAACATAAAATGTTTTATTACCTTTGAGGGCACACATATTGGGGTTCATAACCAATCTCATTAAAATCAGATCATAATGACCAATCAGCAGGCAGCTTTCTCGTGCTTTATGGCACTAATTTCAAATTGGCAACTACACTTCGCAACATATTTTGACAAATTCTCGATTACAAATTTGAAACCTGAACAAAAGAACATTCTACAATGGCTAATAGATGGTCTAGATTGTATGGATTCAGTCGTTAAACCCGTAACCATCGTTTGGATGCGATGCTCTGATTGGTCGGATGAAAGGTCGTTCTGACGTGACCCCTAATGGGATGTCTTCAGATCTTTGTTTAGCGGTAGCAAGAACTAAGGTCTGATTTTAATGAGATTGGGTTCATAACAATCATAGCTCCCCTAGGGTCATATCACGTCACAACAGTGTATTATTTCCATCATCCGGACAGCATTGTTGATGTCATTCGAATCTTATTATGACATGAGGTCGGAATGAGGTGACACTAGAAATGACGTCATAGCTGAAGATTGTTGACATCAATCAACAAATTGTGGTTCCCTGCTGCTGCAACTTGCTGTCCTAATAGGTAAACACTAAAATTCTTCGGTGATAACTCGCTCTCTCTCAGGAAATTCCGGAATTTAGACACTCGTGTCGTAAACATAATATTACAGGAACACTCATATGATATCCTCTATTCAATGAATTGCTGTCAAACCTTGAAGTTTTAAACTTGATATATTGGATGTCAAACACCACAAGGGTGAGATTCTCTATAGGTACAAAACCTGGCCATATAAAATATTCCTGCAGCCATATAAGTTTATTGGTATGCATAGACATGATTTCATATCAAGGGACTCTTAGTGAGCATAAAAGCATCTGAAAAGATGAATATGTTGTTCTAAAAAGCGGATGGTTCTCTTATCAATCTTCTGATTGAAGAGGGAATGGAGGCAAGAAGCTGGTCCAGCTTCCATTAATGGGTTCTATATATTCCCGTCATGCACCTTCATGCCACCTTTAATATTGCACTTCAGTTTCAAAAACTTTGATGGCTTTAGATGTTTCCATTTCATCTTGGCAGATCTAAAACCATCTTCCTGAGGCAAGGTAATTAACTGACTGTAAAAGTCCAGCTTCCACCCTTGACGAACAAGGCTGGGATTTCTGGGCTCAATCGTAGTGGCAATTAAGGGTTATGTCCCTTCTCTGTTCCGCCTATTGACCAATCAGATTCCACCTCTCACATCTCACATATTTGCTTCAAACAAGATGGGGCTGCCGCGTGAAGGCGATCTGATTGATGATCAACATCTATATTGTAATAAAACGGGTTTAACTTTGTGAAGTGCATCAAATATCGTGAGAACCTTGATCAAAAACATTAAAAGATTTGGAAAATATCTGTTGACGTCGAGTTGGCATTACACATGCTTTGCAAATCCTTCAATGGGCCAAATTCTGCACTGAAGTTTACAAACCAGCTGTACAGCAATTAGATCTTAGTTAACTCGTCACAAAGATGGATAATAGTGATTGAGTTGGGCTTAGCTCTTCCTTTAACTGTTAGTTTTCTAGTTATATCACAGTGTTTTAGCTTGGGCTGGGATGGGTAACTCAGGTACCCGGGTCAGGTGGGTCCTGAGTAGGACCTGGGTACCCACACGTCTACCCAGACCCGTGGTTAGTCACGTCATATATTGTTTAATGATATAAACTCACTATAGCCCACTGGTTACACTACAAGTTGCTAATGTTCGCATTTCTTTCTGACAATGCACACATTCCTTTTGACCATATGTTTGAGTAAAGATAAAGCTTCAGTCAACTTCAATGTACGCATGATCTGATCGTTTGATACATGTATCTAAATAAATTTTGAGACCTGCAGTGGGTACCTGAGTAGGGTTGGATAACAGGGGGTCAGGTACCTGGGTAGTAAATTTGGACTCGTCCAAGCCATAGTTTCAGTTTAAGGTTGGAGGAAAGCTTAACATGTGTAAAACATCTGATTAGAATTAACAGCAGAACTTTAAAAGGGTGGACGGAAGTATAGTGAGTGAGTGAGTGAGTATGGTTTTACGCCGCTTTTAGCAATATTCCAGCAATATCACGACGGGGGACACCAGAAATGGGCTTCACACATTGTACCCATGTCGGGAATCGAACCTGGGTCTTCGGCGTGACAAGCGAACACTTTAACCACTAGGCTTCCGACCGCCCACAGAAGTATAGTATAGTGGGTGCAATGCCACTTTTAACAGTATTCCAATTATATCGCGGCATGTCAGCTTAATGTGGGAGGAAAGCCCAAAGTGATGCAGGCCTCAGACGTTTATCACTTTGCCGAAACCCACCAGTACAGGTATGGTGCTGACAATTGACATGCAGGAGACAATTGGAATACTTTTCAAAGCAGAACTTTAGCCAACTCACTCACAACTAAAGTTTTCCCTTACCTTTTGGATAAATTGTATCTAAAAGTTAAACCCGGGTAAGGGAATGCTGTTTGACCAATCTAACTTCAAGTTCTTTAAAGCATGATTTTTCTAACCCTATTTCCTCATCTCTGCTTGTGTTAATGCACAATCCATAAAACAACTACCATATTCGACATAATAAGCGCCCCGCTCTAATAAGCGCCCACGGTGATTTTTGCTAATATATTGGCCAGTGAACAGTCCCAATTAGCACCACTTCCAATTGATCAATGTACACAAGACTTATTTATTCGTGTATAATACGCACTCGTGTGTTATATGCCCCCCATATCATGGACAATGAAATTCTGCAAAAAAATATCTGTCATGTCTAACAGACTTTTCTTTTGTATCATTTCAGGCTGTCAGCATAAACCACGCAATTTACGATCTTTTAACTCTTTTTTTTCACCAAAATTTTTTTCTAATAAGAGCCCCTTATTTCTAATTTTGAGAGCGCCCTGGGCACTTATTATGTCGAATACGGTAATCACATATTTGTTTGGTGTTCACCTTAATTCCATCCAACATTAACATCATGTCATCTGCAAACGGTAAATTTAGTTATTCAATATTATAAATATTGGATGCCTTTACTTTTTCAGCATTTCAAAGCAATATTGCTAAAAACTTACAAAAAATAAAGAGATGTTGAATCTCCTGTGTTTCCCTTAACCTTGAATCATGAAGAGGTCAGAGCCTATCCAATTTCCTAGCACATTTGATCACATATTTTGATTTAATGTTTCAATGCAAGTCTAAATTGAATTTCAGAAACTACCAATCTTGTGCCAATGCTTTTCAAACTCGTTCAGCAGTAGCAGGGCTGTTATTTCTTGGATGTTATCTGCATAAATAATAGATGGTGAAAATGATCTTATCTCTTGACTAAATAATCCTATTTCATAAGGTTTGCATGATACAATATTTTTCTTAATATATGATATTTACAATACAAAAACACTATTGGCTAATAACCTCTATTTCACATCTTGTGATAAGGCACGGCCATCGACCTTTCGTTCTCCTGGTAGATGCTCTATCTACTGGAACTCAGAAGTGGTTTTGGGACTTACTCGGACCAGGAATTACAATTTGGTATTAATTTCAAAGAATCTTAGGAATTTCCGTTACTGAGGAATACATGTCATAATCCCTTACTTCTGACAAGTGGCTTTAGCGACCGTCATACATCAAAGATTTAATTCTCTTTCATGGATTTTCTTCAAACCAATATGGCAGGAGGCAAAATATAAACATTAACAAAATGTAAATTTCCTAAACAGACTCTTGAAATAAGCATTTAAAGAGCATATGTGTGTGTTTGCAAGAAATGGAAAGAATATGAAGGCAAGCAATTGTTTGATATGACATCACCAATTTACTTTGAAAATTTCATCTTTTGGGCAATGTTTGACAAAACCAGAGCACATGTTCCACTTGTCCTGTACCACCTCCGTGGTCTGGTGGTAGAGCGTCCGCCCGGAGAGCGGAAGGTCCGGAGTTCGATCCCCGACCATGTCATACCAAAAGACGTTAAAAGATGGTACTTGTTGTTACCCTGTCTGGTGCTTGGCATTAAGGGGCTAAAACAAGGACTGGTCGGCTCGGAGTCAGTATACTGTGTCTGAATGGGGTATTCATGTTAAACTGCGGCATGGTATCTCAGTGAGCTAGCACTATAAATCGGCATCAGTCCGGACTAGTACAAGCAGCCACACAAACACACACACGTACATGCACGTCGCTATATAAGTGCAATAATCTTGGACACGACGTTAAACCCCATTTCACCTCACCACTTGTCCTGCTAATGACACTACCACAATAAACTCTGCACTTGACCCACACTCCAGCGCAGTGGTGACTCAGCATAACGCCACTGCCACAGGCTAATTTGCATATCACGTGACCAGACTTTTCTCTTGTTTGTAAACAAACACACTTTTTCAGAAATCAGTATAGAACGAACTAATGCAAGTTTTTGGGGGCACTTTACATATTGTTTTGCATAATTATGCTACTACAACTGCGACAGTGAGTTGCATGACAATATATATTTATACATCAAAGTAACCATATACTATCGCTAGCTCTCCGTTGGGCTGCGATGACAGCACGTGGAGCCGTACAACCAATGTAAACAAAGGATAACTACGCAAAAACAAGTAGATTTTCATGTTTTAGGATACTTTCTTAATGAACTGTAACCATTCTGTGACATTTGTGTATGAAAATCTGAAAACTTGTCAATAAGGAAACGGATGAAAAGCATACGCAATATCTTGAATGGACTTCGTGAAGGATGTGACGAATCGTCACATGGCGCTGGCCTGTGGCAGAGGTACTATGCTGGCTGGCTGCCAGCCGCAAGGAACTTTGGGTAGGAGAGTGCACTTTACCACATTCTGCTTCTCTTAGCCTTATTCCATAAGGCAACACAGCACAAAGATTTCTACAAGTCTTTATATTGTAGGGAGTTACAGTCATCTCTGCACTAAGATTGCTTTACAACTGTCAAACTTCTATGCTTAGATATGTGAGTTAAGTCTCGGACTACGATTGATTTAAAGATGGGGCTCAGCTAACACAAAACGCCAACGCCAGAGAATAAACAGTCTCAATTATCTGATGAAACAGGGCCGCATTCCATAAAGCGATCATAGCGCTACGACTTTCATAAGTTTATGTCAAAGTATGGGAGTTACGGTCATCTTAGCGCTAAAGTCGCTTTGTGGAACGGGGCCCTCATTCCATTGAGTGTAAAATAGCGGTGAAAATAACATGAATGGACTCAAAAGAATGGCATACACTGTCTTGAAAAGCAAGGAACATTTAGAATCACATATATTGTGGCACTTGATATTTTTCAGAATTTCTCCCTCTCACAGTCAGAGCCATTTCTCGTTTCAATTTTCAGAACAACCCGACTAAACTTAGCAAGGTAACCATCTTTGAAAAGAAATGGGAATCAAAAGCATCAGTGAGACAAGATGAGGAAGCTGTGACAGTTTAATGCTGGAGTTTATCAACTGTATCGTCCCCATAGTGCTGCTCCGGCACCCAAGGCACATAAACCCCTGTAGTGAATGTGCTAGGCTACTATCAACTTCACTTTGTGGACAGAGTAGAATGTTAAAGTCACTGCAACACCTTCTTAGCGTAATACAATGAAGAGCCTGTCAGAAAACTGCCATCTTGAGATTCTCTTTAAGTCTAACTATAGTACAACCATGACAGTTGCTTAACTCACTAGGACACACCACTGTTGATGGTGATGGAATAAGGAAAAAGGTCACACCTTTGTAACTTTAGAGTTTTAGGTCAGTTTTGTAGGAAAACAATATGTGTCAAATTGCGAGCATTTTACTTATTCTTCAATCCAAATATAAATGATTGGTACAATTTGTAAACATGAGGGAGTAGTTATTTCTTTATCCTATATTAGTAAATTTTAGATTAATAATACTTATCCTATCTCACACTTTGCATTTCTTCCTTCTCAAATCGATCAGTGGAAATGAATCTCGAAAATATATGTTTCCAGATTCTGAAAACACCTCACCCAAACACACCCCAATCATGGTCACCACTATCACCACTTGCCTGTGCAACGAATGGATCTCATGCTGCCCGATCACGTGACTTGCCCGGTCAACACACGTTTTTTTCATAGAGTGAGCAAATGAGTATGGTTTTACCCCGCTTTTAGCAATATCACAGCAGGGGACACCAGAAATGGGCTTCACACATTGTACCCATGTCGGGAATTGAACCCGGGTCTTCGGAGTGACGAGCGAACGCTTTAACCACTAGGCTACCCAACCGCCCCACTTTCATAGAGCAGTGACAGGCTTACATAACTGTGACGCGGTTTAGGTGGGATTTTTCTGTGTGAGATGCCATAGGTATTATAAATATACAAGTTATTGTATAATTTACAAATTTTAACTTAACCTATCTCATACTTGGCATTTATCACACAGTTGGAAGCTGGGGTGCAAATATCCAAGCCTGTAGGAGACCTCAACCATGAGACGTGCACGAAGAAGCTGGTGTTCGAACAATGATCCAATCAAAGATCATCAAATAATCAAGAACTCATGTGTGGGCCACTTTTTAAACCCCTATGTGATACTAAGACGAACTCTCATGAGGTCGGATTACTTATATGTTTCTTGTCTTTGCACAGAACACTGTTCTAAAGAACCATCGTGTCATATGGAACAAGGCAACCCATTTGGTCACGACTTGTAACATCCCACCGATGCCAGAGAGAACAACCAGTCCTTGGTTCCTTGAACAGCTTGGCATCTCTTTTACCACTGTACTCAACCAATCAACCCAAACACAGAGTTTGTTCAAGCAAGAACGATTACAGGAACAACCAACATATCCCGTCAGGGCCTACAAACCAACAGAAATCATAGAACAGTTGTTGTTGTTGTTGTTGTTTGTTGTTTTAACGGCGCACTCAGCAATATTCCAGCTATATGATGGCGGTCCGTAAATAATCGAGTCTGGACCCGACAATCCAGTGATTGATATCATGAGCATCGATCCACGCAATTGGGATCAATGACATGCATCAACTAAGTCAGCGAGCCTTACCACCCGATCCTGTTAGTCGCCTTTTACGCTTAGTCGCCTCTTGCGGCAAGCATGGGTTGCTGAAGACCTATTATACCCTGGATCTTCACGGCAGCGAGTGGAGGGTTCGGACACATGAGATTCAATTCCCCACACGGGTACAATGTGTGAAGCCCATTTCTCGTGTCCCTTGCCATGATATTCCTGGAATATTGCAAAAGCTGCGTAAAGTAATTCTCACTCACTCACTTATCTTAATCCTCATGCAGTTACATATCCAACTTGTACATGCTACTCAAAGATCTCATTTCACAGGGATGTTGAAAATATTAAATAAAATGCATGATTGAATGCATGATTGAATGCATGATGGAAGACACACAATGACAGAACCATTGGTTCAGGAGTGAGTGAGTGAGTGAGTGAGTGAGTGAGTGAGTGGGTTTGGTTTTACGCTGCTTTTAGCAATATTCCAGCAATATCACAGCTTGAGGACACCAGAAATGGTATCATTGTACCCATGTCTGGAATCAGACCTGGGTGTTCGGCGTGATGAGCAAACACTTTAACCACTAGGCTACCTGACCGCCCCTCGATCATAGTGTAAACATATTAAAACACTCTAACTCATTTGGTGATATGGTATCATTAAGACAAGCTGCATCTGTGCTATGCTAATCCGTGTACATGATGTTCTTGTGCTTGGAAGCACTTTACGTGGTATTAAAAGCAAGTGTTATCAATCATGGCGTAAATGCTTTGTTGATGACAGAGTGTTGTCTCTAATCATATGACAATGGATCTACTGTACAATCATGCAAGAAAGGGGCTTGTACCCATGTGGGGAATCGAACCTAGGTCTTCGGCGTGACGAGTGAACGCTTTAACCACTAGGCTACCCCATTGGTTCAGGAGACCTAACAAGCTAGATATTAGAGTGAGTGAGTGAGTTGGGTTCAATGCTGTTTTTAACAGTATTCCAGTTGTATCGTGGCGTGTCATCTTGATACTGGAAGAAAGCCTGAAGTGAGGCATGTCTCTGATACTTAGCACCTTGGTGAAACATATGATCACGGGTATGGTGCTGACAAACTTAGAAACATAATCGGGGGGAACCGGAATTCGAAACCCATATTCATACATTCTGGCGTGCCTAAGCGGCACCTTAGACGACTGAGGCACATGGATAAGAATTTACCAATGATGATAAACAGGTCAAAAAACAACATTGCACTTGCTTCTGCTGCACAAACTCAAGGGCAATGTCAACACGTTTAACACTGCAAACAATTGTTTTCTGGAATCTAAACCTCCAGTTAACAAACTTCAATTTGCCAGAAACTCACTGATGCCATGTCTTGATGCCATTGATAATGTTGTTTCTGTGAAGCAATATTCCTCACAAGCTGTTACAAAGGATGTCTGCTCCATGGTGCTCGTGTCTTTGAGAGGTTGGCAAAGCATCCCAGTCATGTGCAATAAGCATGAAGCAACTGCTAAGTTCACCATCTCATATTTTCTTTTCATCCTAATCCAACAAAATAGTGTAGCTTTGTTGCTGCAGAATCATTGTTTTAACAATTACAAATATTTTCTGAAGCTGAAGAAGAGACGGTTTTGTAGTTCAATAGTGTGCAAGACTCTTATGATTGCAATTATTTTTTTTAAATATGCACATTCTTTGAAACATAATTTTATGTCATCGTGCCAACAGAATTGGTAGAACGATTCCACAGGGATTGTGAAACTTGAGTGTTATTGCCAAGTTTCAAAGAGCTCATGAAGATTTATTCCCAAAGATGTGTCTTCCTGAACCTGTTTTGTTGTTCGATTAAAACAACTGATCCACATTGAAAAAATATTCATATTTACAAATGCATTTTAGCGAGAAAGCAATTGATAAATCTCATCAAAATTTCCTCACTTAATTGAAATTCAAGATAAAAGGTAGAAGTATTCTCTGGTAGTGCCTTCTTTCAGTGGCATTTAGAAGCTGATGTGTTGAATGGTGCTAGAACCTACACCGAAACATCACGTCAATTGTAACAAAAAAGATGTTTATCCATGAGAACTTTGATCATTACTTGTTAAATAATACAGCTATTTACAATGCAATGTCTTCAAAATGGGAGAGGAATACTATGGATTTGTGGACTCTCTGTCTCCGGTGTTAATACCCTACTTATGTTCTCACTGTCAGAAATAGTTAAACCTCATCCCTAATATAATATATACCTCTTTTACACGTTTACAAGTTTTATATTTTTCCTTTAGAAAGGAAGAGAATTTATGGATGTCATCCTCAACAATGTTTTGGGAGTATGTACTTAATCCTTCATCAGGTGAATAAATGCTAATGAGGCAGAGAACGTACGAGTCTGTATATATAAGAAAGTATGGTAGTGGTAATGTAACAAGAATGACATCGTTATCTCAAATAGATCTGCATGCATGATACTCAAAACCTAATTATACTTTCTGTAAAAAAATGTGTATTATACATAAAAATAGTGAGTAGTGAGTGAGTATGATTTTACGTCACTTTTAGCAATATTCCATCACGGCATCTTCGGCGTGACGAGCGTGACGAGCGAACGTTTGAACCACCAGGCTACCCGACCGCCCCCATAAAAATAGAAGTACAATCAAATATAGAAGTACAAAAAGTACAACTAGTTATATGCAAGTGAAAAATGAGAGAACCTACTGGTATTCTGATCTGAAGGTGAAGTTATAGTAAAAAGACTCTGAGGTTTTGGTTGAAAATCTAAAACCTGGAGCAAGGGAAAGGACTTTGAGCCACTGCTGAGCTTGAGGTTTTACATTTTCAACTTATTTTAACTTACTTATGAACCATCCAAATGTTAGAAATACCAGAAAGAATAAGAAAATACAGTAGTCGTGGCATAAAATGAATTCGATGACAGAGGTTGAGAGAAAGATCAGATGCAGCATGCAGCCAACTGAAGTCATGACTGTAAGATTGCATACCCTTTCATCACTTGCCCGGTGGCTCGGCGGGAAAGTAGTTGGTTACTATATTAAACATGATATGTGATGTTGAAGGTTTGTTCAAATTGTGACTTTTGACAATTAAAAAATCAACATTAAAAGCATATTAAAAAGTGGTTTATACATCTCAACTGTAAAATGTAAGTCTTACAATTCAAATGTAAAACATCTCAGGTCTCACTTGAAAGTAGCACCTCTCTCAAGGTTTACTCTGAGATAGCAAGATACCTATACAATACAATAGACAAAAGTGGAAGCAGGTTTATAATAAGGACTGCAGTCACTGAGGTTGGATCACAGAATTCACATCACCCTGCTCCCTTCACAGGGTATAAGATATAGAGATTATTAGCTGAGTGTGTTTTCGTGTCATATACATATCATGTTAGGAATAAAAATTGTATCATATGATTTATACAAAACAGAAAGACTCAAGGGTAAAAATCTCTTTATAATAGAATATCATCCTTAATGTAATCAATATATAAGACAAATTTTTCTATTCACTAAATTATCTTTAGAAACAGTCTAAGAATACAATGCATGAGTGAACCGCCCCAGTTATTATATATGTAATCCCAAATGACTTGCAGCCATGTCGGTTGACATAAGCACTCGCACATAGGGAAACCAAAATGAACTTTTGTGGAATGTTGTACAAAGCTTTTGAGCAAGTAGGCAAGTATAGACTTATTACATGCAGTTCCTGCTAGATGACCTCATTTACATATTTATCGGATCGTGATACAAAGTTCTGATTGGTTTGTCGCATCAATAACACTAGCCATTATATTATATATAGATAAGCAACAGGGGTTCAAATTCTGGAACTGATAAGGCCGACACCGTTCATACTTCTGTCAACACTACTGAGTGGTAACTGATAAGATGGAGGATGCTTATGCATGGTCATTTTCCATTCCTTGGTGTTAGGATGCAACTTCTGTCATTCATGTATTGCTGATCAAGTATCAGTATCTCAAAGGGAAGGGTTCAACTTGGGCCTCTTTGTGCTGTTACTAGACCTACACATTTCTTTCTGAAAACCCAAAATATTTATGAATATAAATGTTTTTTTAAGTAGAGTAAACTATGATTTTAACAAACTCAAAGAGGTCACTAATTTTAGTTCATTATGACCCTGGTTCGTTATAAGCATATATACAGCAAATGGCCGGGTCCAAAAATAAGTTGTTATATCCGTCAGTTCGTTATAAGCGTGTTCGTTATAAATGTAGATAACTGCAATATATAATAAATATTGATGGCTGGTGAGTGAGGAAATGTGGTTCTACTCTGTTTTTAGCAATATTCCAGCAATCTTACGGCGGTGCACACAATAAATGGGTTTGATACACCCATGTGGAGAATGAAACCCATGTCTTCTACATGACACAACAACAGCTTCTCCGTAGCCAAGAGTTACTTCCCTTCCCCAGATGACCATCTTTGGGCATCATAATAACTGATATATGTCAACAGAATATCATATATTTTTTCTTTTTTTTTCTTTGACAAACTTCTGGTCATCCAACTGCAAAGCAAGGAATAGAAACTCTTGCCTTCACATTCTGAAATGTTAATATCATTTTGAGTGAGATATTTGTCGATAAAAATAATGTGGGGGGAGCAGCTTGGTTGATATATGTAGGAGGATGAGGGATGATATATACTACACAAAAGAAATCATGGAAGGAAGTTAAAGAATACCCAATTTGTTCAAACGACTTAAAAGTTAATCTGTCATGGCTGGTTGGTATTGCAACAAACTGCCTTTACTTGTTTTGAGGTGAGGTGAGATGAAATGGGGTTTTACGTTGCGTCCAAGATTATTGAACTTATGCATCTACAAGTGTGTGTGTGACTGCATGTATAAGTCCGAACTGTTGCAGATTTATATTGCTAGCTCACTGAGATACTATGGCACAGTTTAACATGAATACCTCACTCAGACACAGTATACTGACTCCGAGCCGACCAGTCCTTGTTTTAGCCCCTTAATGCCGAGTGCAAGACAGGGTAACCTCAAGTACCATTTTTTATTGTCTTTTGGTATGACACGGCAGGGGATCGAACCCCAGACCTTCCGCTCTTCGGGCGGACGTTCTATCACTAGACCATGGAAGCAGACTACCTTGTTTTGAATAGAATATACCGTATTCGACGTAATAAGCGCCCCGCTCTAATAAGAGCCCACGGCAATATTTGCTAATATTTTGGCTAGTGAACAATCCCAATAAGCACCTCTTCCGATTGATCAATGTACACAAGACTTATTTATTCGCATATAATACGTAAACGTGTGTTATATGCACCCTTAATTATGGGCAATTAAATTCTGGAAAAATATACCTGTCGTACATAAACATTTCAGGCTGTCAGCATAAACCATGAAATTTATCTTTCAACTCAGTTTTTTTCCACCAAAATAACATTCTAATAAGAGCCCCCATTATTTCTAATTTTGAGAGCGCCCTGGGCGCTTATTACGTCGAATACAGTATGTGCAGTTATATTACTTGAATGGCCTTGACAATTAGAGCCTGTCATAATAGAGGATGAATTTCTATGCAGATTTAACATTTTATAAAAAGGATGGTGTACTGAAAAAACACCATTCATTATATTTTTTCCATATATTTTTAGTAGTTTAATTTCAAATGGCACCCTTTTCTCAATGCTTTTAAAATTTGTGTTAATTTGTATTTAGGATTCAAGGGTGAGTAATGAGATTTAGAGTGAAAAATGTGATGGTATTCAGGATTCAGGTGAAGTCGCATTCTCCTAATACTGAAAGGAACATGACATGAAAACAACTAACACGATCAATGATAGAAGAGAGGTTTCAAAAGTGTTATCACTGATGATGTAGCTCTTAGCCATTCATCATCATTGCTAAATGGGATGGTGATTTGAAGATCTTTTTATATACAGGAGTCTAATAATCAACTCATTTCACAAACCGCAAGGGGCGAGCTGTCTGTTGACACCAGCCAAGAAGTTAAATGACTTTTCATACACATTCTCGATCTCATTCACTTCATCATGAACATATCCAACCCAATCAATATACAGTCATAAATATTCTTTTTCCATCCATCATAAAGACAATGATTTCAAGATTAAAGAACTTAATGTTTCCAGAATTATTCCCACCGGGAATGTAGATGTAGCATGTTCACATCATCTGAAGACTTCATTCTTGAGAAAACCAGTAAATGTCAATCAGTGCTGTTCACGTCATCATCAAATAAAGGAAGTAGGATATTCTATTGACCACGCTTTCGGAAACTTAAATACCGTAATTACAATGAAGAATGCTTTCATCCACTTTGTTATGACATATCAATTATCTTTGGAGCAATTTAAGTCTAACATTAACTGTCACAAATGTTTTTATTCTTCAATAAATTGTACAAATACATATCAGTTTGTTTTGGAAATCTTATAATTATATTGCCATGACAACAGAATCAATAGTTTCATTATCTTGTTGCATAAACAGGAAGAATAAAGAACCTGGTAAATGCCCAATATTGGTTTGAATCATAAAGTGTTCCTATTGCTGTATGGAAATGGTAAACTTTGAATTCTTTAAAGGGGAAGTGTACACGCAAAAATCACTTTCTTTCTTTTTCTAAACAAAACGCAATTTTAGAATTAGTTAGTATCTGTGTTTGAAAATATACACTCATTTTTTTCACAGTGAAAGTAGGAAGCTCACAATAGTGTTAAAATAATATGCCGTTATGAGGCCTTCATTTTACGAGCGAAATAGGCCTGAGTTATCCCCCTTAGATTATGACGTAATTGGTGCCAATTCAACTGGGTCCCTGTCTATTCTCAACGCAAAAGATATCAAGGACCAGTTTGCGGTAAAACAACATGGTCTACGACACACTCCGGCGCTGTGATGAGTCAGCATAACACAATTATGGCTGGCATCTGAGACGCTAGAATCACAAAACTGTACCTACACCACGTGAAGCGGCTCTAACAAAGCATGATGACGTCATAATGTTTATCAATTGGCACCAATGACGTCATATTGCAAGGGGCATAAGCCATGGTGTTTTTGTTATGGAAATAGAACACTTGGTTAATGTGAAAAATATAAATCGTTTTAATGCAAAAAATATGTTAATTAAATATGATGTTTTTATATTTTTGTCTATGACACTTCTATGTTAACACTTTTAATGTGGAAAAAGTACAAGAAAAATAGGTTCATTTCCGTGTGAACTTGCCCTTTAAGGATTGTAAAGAAAAATGATTGTTTCCATACAACATATCATGATTCAAAAAGGTTGAATGGGGAATAAATGGACTCCATGAGATGAAATTGAAGTCTTGAGCAAGAAGATATTTTTTTCCAAAATATGTAGGCCTATTCGAAAAGAAGAGATGATTACAGAAATCCAAAGAGATATCACGTGATGGTCATGGGTGGAACAGACAACGGAAGAACTTGATGTAACATGACAATCAACAGAACATGTTGGCGGGGGATTGTGAAGGTGCACAAACAAGCAAGAAGGTATACACGGGTGTGTAATAACAAACGTTGGAGATGACTTGATCAATAACAGGTCATGCACCCACTATTGGTAAAACATTTGTTGTTACGGTGTTGCATGGTCAGAATCAATCTCCCAATTTGAGGGAGTCTTGCCCACTTCTCATGCAGCGCCTGGCCCAGTTCGCTAATGTAGGGGATGGCCGTTGACAGGTACGTACACGTCTCCTGATCATGTGCCAGATGTGTTCTATGGGGGAAGGTCAGGACTCATTGCAATCTGGTGATGTTTTGCTGCTGGAAGTCAGTTATGATACATGCACAGTGGACAAGAGCGTTTTTGTCCTGAAAGACGTGGGCCATCCAATCACTCAACAAGAGTCCTCATAACCACTAACCCACCCCATCTCTTCACTCAACAAGTCCTCATAACCACTAACCCAACCCAAACCCTTCACTCAACAAGTCCTCATAACCACTAATCCACCCCAACTCGTCACTCAACAAGTCCACATAACCACTAACCCACCCCGTCTCATCACTCAACAAGTCCTCATAACCACTAACCCACCCCTTCTCTTCACTCAACAAGTCCACATAACCACTAACCCACCCCAACTCGTCACACAACAAGTCCTCATAACCACTAACCCACCCCATCTCATCACTCAACAAGTCCACATAACCACTAACCCACCCCATCTCTTCACACAACAAGTCCACATAACCACTAACCCACCCTATCTCTTCACTCAACAAGTCCACATAACCACTTACCCACCCCAACCCTTCACTCAACATGTCCACATAACCACTAACCCTACCCAACCCTTCACTCAACAAGTCCTCATAACCACTAACCCACCCCATCTCTTCACTCAACATGTCCTCATAACCACTAACCCACCCCAACTCGTCACACAACAAGTCCTCATAACCACTAACCCACCCTATCTCATCACTCAACAAGTCCTCATAACCACTAACCCACCCTATCTCGTCACTCAACAAGTCCACATAACCACTAACCCACCCCAACTCGTCACTCAACAAGTCCCCATAACCACTAACCCACCCCAACCCTTCACTCAACAAGTCCTCATAACCACTAACCCACCCCAACCCTTCACTCAACAAGTCCTCATAACCACTTACCCACCCCATCTCTTCACTCAACAAGTCCACATAACCACTAACCCACCCTATCTCTTCACTCAACAAGTCCACATAACCACTAACCCACCCCATCTCTTCCCTCAACAAGTCCTCATAACCACTAACCCACCCCATCTCATCACTCAACAAGTCCACATAACCACTAACCCACCCCAACCCTTCACTCAACAAGAGTCCACATCCATATGAAGATCCAAACATGTCTTCAGCAACCCATGCTTGTCGTAAAAGGAGATAATGGGATCAGGTGGTCAGGCTGACTGACTTGGTTGATGCATGTCATTGTATCCCCATTACGTAGATTGATGCTCATGATGTTTGTTTGTTGTTTAACACAATATTCCAGCTATATGATGGCGGTCTGCAAATAATCAAGTCTGGACCTGACAATCCAGTGATTGACATTATGAGCTTCGATCATCACAACTGGGATACGATGACATGCATCAACCAAGTCAGTGAGCCTGACCACCCAGTCCCTTTAGGCGTCTCTTACGACAAGCATAGTTGCCTTTTACGGCAAGCATGGGTTGCTGTAGACCTGTTCTACCCTGGATGTTCACAGATCTCAGTAAATGGATAGTCTGGTCTGGACTCGATAAGTTACAGCCATCGTCATGTAGCTGGAATATTGCTCAGTGTGGCATAAAAAACAAACAAAACAAGTCTACTGCATGTCATCACGATAGTAGCAGCACCTCAAGATAAATCAATGTGACATGGATATTGCACCCATAACCTTCACTGAATCCCTATTTCCTTGCATACATCCCACTGTCTGGCAATCATCACCGTGTCCCATCCCCCATACCTCATGTCAAAACAAAGGGCATGGTTCACGGCACATCATCAATGCTTCCTTAACACTGACCAAGTCGGCTCAATAAACATCATCGGAAATTCATGTGGGATCAACACGACCTTGATCTCTAGTAATGAAAACCTGAACATTCCTCCAAGACTGAAGAGTTCAAAGAAGGGTAATTACCCTGGTGCAATTGCCTCCAACTGGTCTCTGTCACTGCTTTATCACCACCAGTTTAGTGCTGACTGACATTAATCCTGGCTATCCTTAAATCAGTATTTGTCTACAGATGGCACTATTAACATAACATAACACTTAACAAGAAGAGTTAGGCACCAAGATTATTTTGGGGGATATCTTTATGACATTCTGTGCTCTGTCTTGATCACTACAAAAAAATATCCCCAAACTTATCCATGATTTCCTAACTGTTTTTGTACAGATGTGTTGGGAGGCCATCAAACATGGGTATAATATGGGTACAAACTTGATCGGCAACTGAAGAGGGTGGAAAATAAATTCAATAAAATAATCTTGCCTCGCTTATCAATGGACGATTCTTCTTGTCTTAATTGCCATTTTTATTTTCATATGTGAAAGTAACAATTACAAATTTTCCTTTGAAATGATCATTGATACTGTATGACAATCAATAATCAATAATCAATAATTTACGACAAGTCTTGAAAAGGGAAGGTAATATTGTCCCCCATCAGTCACCAATATAGTCCAGCTATTCATTCGGGTCATAGATTAAAGTGAGTGAGTGAGTTTGGTTTAACACTGCTTTTAACAGTATTACAGTTATATCGCGGCGTGTCAGCTTAATGTGAGAGGAAAAGCCTGAAGTGATGCAGGTCTCAGACGATTACCACTTTGGTGAAACCCACGAGCATGGGTATGGTGCTGACAAACCTGGAAATATGTTTGGGGTGAACCGGGATTCGAACCAAAATCAAAGGTTTCTGGCAAGCCCAAGGGACGCAACTCTGCACAGCGAAACATGGCACCTTAGACGACTGGGCCACCCGTGCCCCCTCATATCACAACCTTAAATCAGAAATTATGACCTTAATGAAAACTGACACAGAGACAAATATTACATTGGTTGTTCACCCTTTTGAGTGAAGATGCACAGAGCCTCGAAACATAATCAGAGCGAACCAGGATCCAAGCCCATGATGATAGGGTTCTGGTGTGCCCAAGGGATGTAACTCAGCACAGCAAAGTGCAGTGCCGCAACAGATGACTGGGCCACCGGTGGCCCCCAGAATGACTGAACTCTCAAGGTTAATTCATAAATTATATCTACTTCTCCCATCTTCTGCTACATGACCTTGACCTTTCAAATGACAACATATCACATTATCTACAAGGCCACAAATTGTCCTATCTGTCTAAACGTCTGACAAGCATAATTAACCTCCAGCCATGACAAGTATCTGTGGACCATTCTCCACATTTCCATACACACTTCAAACATTAATGTTATTGCTTTAATAAAGGGAAATTAATGTTCATTAGGTCAAAAATCTCATAAACATGTTGACAATGGCATTCTGGGGCTACATGATAAATCAAGGTGATTACCTGGACAGGTATGTCTGAAATATGAAATACCTAAGTAACAGATGTCCACTTCCCCACTGACCTTAAATCGACCTTGAATCAACCTTGAATTGAACTTGCTCCATTTACTTCAAAATGTTTGTTTCTTACCCGAGGGTTGGGGTTTGGGGTTTGGGGTTTGGGGTTTGGGGTTTGGGGTTTGATAGCACAATAAAATGTGCATTAGTCCGGACTTGTGTGCAAGTGCATACGCACCCATTTACCATGTTTTTTAATTTTCCGTATAGAGGAGGAAATATTATTACAATATTCAATTCATGATTTCAGGGTGAGTGAGTGAGTTGGGTTCAATGTCAGTCTGAACAGTATTTCAGTTATACAAGTCAGCTGAAGGTTTGAAGTGAGTCAGACTTGATTGCAGAGCGCTGTCATATAGCTAGAATATTGCTGAGTGCGGTGTTAAACAAAGCCAGGTGAAATGGGGTTTAACGTTGTGTCCAACACTATTTCACTTATATAGTGACATGCATGTGTGTGCGCGTGTGTCTGTATGTGGCTGCTTGCACTAGTCAGGACTGATGCTGATGTATAGTGCTAGCCCACTGAGATACCATGCTGCAGTTTAACATGAATACCCCACTCAGACACAGTATACTTACTCCGAGCCGACCAGTCCTTGTTTTTGCTCCTTAATGCCGCGTGCCAGGCAGGGTAACAACAAGTACCATCTTTTAACCTCTTTTGGTAAGACACAGCTGGGGATAGAACCCCGGACCTTTCGCTCTCCAGGGGGATGCTCTATCACTTGTGAGTTAGTGAGTGAGTTTGGTTTAACTTATATCGCGGCGTGTCAGCTTAATGTGGGAGGAAAACCCGAAGTGATGCAGGTCTCAGACGTTTACCACTTCAGTGAAACCCACGAGCACGGGTATGGTGCTGACAAACCTAGAAACATAATCGGGGCGAACCGGGATTCGAACTCACAATCATAGGTTTCTGGCATGCCCAAGGGACGCAACTCTGCACAGCGAATCGCGGCGCCTTAGACGACTGGGCCACCCGTGCCCCCGCTCTATTACTAGACAACGGAAACATCCATTAAACAACAAGGAAACAAAAACAAAATCATACATGATGACACACTAGATCAGCCAGGTGGGACCATGAGTCTCCTGCTGTGGTCACCCATAAATCCTGGCATGTCAGTGGAGGGAAGAAGAGGTGTGTGTGGGGAGGGGGGGGGGGAACCCGCGTGACACAGGTCACATGCATTCATGACAACAAGCTATGATGCATGGCACATGGAGAAAGTACAATCATTCACACTAAGACTTTTCTTTGTTCTAATCAATGCTTGTGGCCCAACAAAGCCCAAATCAAGAAATTTTGAAACCATACAAAAATTTGAGACCATATAATAAATAGGTAGCACAATGAAAAAAAATCCTTTTGTAGTGTAGTTCAGATGTGTATACATCTTCTGTTCATTAAAAAACATTTAACAGACCAAACATTCTCTGCCTTGAACCAGGGTCTCATTCCGTGCGACCTCAGATTGTCATAAGAATATGTTAAAGTTTCAAACACAACAAGCATGAAATACTCATATCCACCGCTAATATGACATGTCCGGTTGTGTGCAACATGAAATAATTATATTTTTGTTGTGTTCATTAAAATTCCTGCTTTCTGATTAGCTGAATTGGTCACATGTTATTGCATTCATTTCCCAATGAATGTAAAAAATTAAGCCACGCCTACCGAGGTGCACTACTTTTATTACTGCGGAATGCTGGGGAATCCCAATATTACAGTCAAACTCCCTTTCTCGTCATGCACAGGACATTTAGCGACATTCATGCCTATTCATTGTCCAAACTACCCTTTGAAACCAAAGCCCGAGAAGGAATGAAACAGCAAACGTGCAGGCTTGCTTCGCCTATTTTTTCCCCCCTTCGCCTCAGTTCCACAACGCGGATTCATACAGTTTGCACATGGGTTTTCCCATACATACGTCAGTGAACCGACAAAAATACACAGTCAGTCCTTAAAAATTTACAGTTTGCCAGAGTGAGTGAGTGAGTGGTTGAGTGAGTGGTTGAGTGAGTGAGTGAGTGAGTGAGTGAGTGAGTGAGTGAGTGAGTGAGTGAGTTTAATATTTAACGTCACATCCGCCATATTTCAGTTATATCGTGATGTTATACATAGTATAATAGAATATATATATTTTAAAAAAAGTTTTAAAATATATTTTCAGAAAAAAAAAATCAAATGATGTGGTCTTACATACCCTCTCTGGGGGACAATCACTTTACACTACTTCAAACACCATCAAGGGTAGAGCCACTAACAATCCAAGTTAACTGATTTCTTTCTACCAAGTCTAAAAAGATCATTTATCAATTACAAAACATATGTTTCAGAATTTATTTAACAATTCTATTTCTTTAAAACAATTTTTTATTTAAATGGGAATTAAGTAAAAAGATCCTTGAGAGATAATGATTTGAAATATCAATTTATCCCTTGTGATGGCAAAATCAACAGTCAAACTGGATGTGCTTGACCATGATTCTCTCATCACAAGGGAGACAAAATAGAGGATCCTCACCTTTCAATAAATATTCATGAGTCTATCTGCTGTGGCCTACACGACATCGTCACATTACGACCTCTTCAAATCTGGACGGAACAACCCAAGTAGGTGTAACCGATAGTTCGTTTAATTTTATGTAATCTATTGATACCTACTTGGGTGTCCCACTTCTTTTGCATTAGATGTTGGATGTAACATCTGATCACAGGTTTATAATCACTGTATGGTATTAGAAGTGGTGTCACAGATTTATTGAGCGCTGCTTTTGCTACAGCATCGGCCATTGTATTACCAGCGGTTCCAACATGGCTGGGTAACCAGCAAAGTCTATGTCGTATTGGCCTGGGGCAAGGTTATGGTGTAATTCAAAGATGTCGAGTAAAACTGGATGCTGACACAAATTATTTTTAATAGCCTGAAGACAGGACAGAGAGTCTGGAAAAATAATTAATTGCTGATGTTTTGACTGTTTGATATATTCTATAGCTGATAAAATGGCCTTTGATTCGGCTGTAAAAATGGAAGAGTGACCTGGTAATCTAGTTGATAGAGTTTTAGATCCAACGACAGTGGCGCTGGCAACAGCGTCACCATCCTTGGATCCATCTGTAAATATTGATTAATAAGGATCGTATGTATTTCTTAATTGATTATATTTTTGTTGGTACGGTAACTGATTTGTTTCTGATTTCTTTAGTTTGGTCAATGACAGGCTGGAGAAGACAGTAACCGGACAGGAGATATAGTTTCAAGTTCCATGTTAGCAGCAGAAATAAAAGATTTAATTCTTATTCCAAGAGGCGAAATAAGAGATTACTTATAAAGGGGATTAAACACACAACTGTATGCAGAATTGGACTTAGTCTGTCTTACAGACCCTGATACAAATATATATCAAATACAGCCCATGCAAGTCTATAATGTTTGGCAAGTCTAGATTAAAGCAGTATCAGGAAATGAAGATCGTCACTGGGCTCCCTTTTATTATATTTTTATTTAGATAACTGAACAACTGTTTTTTTCTGTACGATATGTTCATATCAGAGACTAGATGTTAGTCTACATTGGACTCACTAGAATGTAACTTTGTGATATACTGTAAAGACAGTTTAATACGGCGTTGTTTAAGTGATGGCTCATCAGCCTCAAAGTACAGACTTTGAATGGCAGAAGTTCTGAAAGATCCCAGACAAAGCCTTAGACATTGATGATGTATTGGATCGAGTAGTTTAAGGTTACTTTTACAGGCTCCACCATAGATGATTGAGCCATAATCGAGTTTAGAACGAACAAGTCCCCTCCCAACTTTGAATTATAAACAACTCTTAATAAATCTAGCGCCTTCAGACGTTTAGCGTTCAGATATTTAATATGTGGTAAGAAAGTAAGATGATGATAAAATGTTATTCCTAAAACTTTAACTTCTTTTAGAACTATAATTGGAGTTTCAACTTGATGTAGTTCTGGGGCCCTATGAGGTTGGGTTTTTTTTACAGAAATGAATGGAATTTGTTTTAGATTTAGAAAACTTAAAGCCGTTCTGCTCTGGCCTATCATTGATTTTATTCGACAAAGTTGCAACTGTCTCTCAATGGTGTGCATATATTTTACCTGGACATTTTATATTAAAGTCATCAACAAACATAGACCCATCAACAGACATTTATAACCTTAGATAAACTATTAATTTTTATGCTAAACAAAGTTACCGATAATATGCTACCTTGTGGGACACCCTCCTCTTGATCATAAAAATCAGACAAGGTGGATCCAACACGATCCTGGAAATGTCTATCTGTTAAAAACTGAGATACAAAATTAGGCAAACGACCTCTCAATCCCATTACATGAAGATCTTTTAAAATCATAAATTGATAAATATTGATACCGCATGTTGTTTATTAATGATAGCATTTTACACAAATGTTTCCAGTCTACCAAATGGTCAACGGTACTTTTTCTAAAACCACATTGAATATTTGTCAAAAGATTATTGGTTCCTAATATGCCTGTTATTCACCATTCTTTCCATGATCTTGCATATACAGCTAGGAAGCGATGTCGGCCTATAATTAGAGGAATCAGTATGATCACGGCCAGGTTTGGGTATTGGAATTATGACAGCATTTCGCCACAATGAAGGGCAATTACCTGTTGTTCAGATATTATCAAACATAGTTAACAATGTCTCTAAACAGGAATCAGGGAAATGTTTAAGTAATTGATAATGGATATTATCAGAACCTGTAGCAGTATCATGAGCTTGCCCTAGGGCGGTATGCAGCTCACGAATGGAAAAGATTTAATTATAATCCTCACTATTATCAGAATTAAAATTAATTTTCTTTCTTTCTTCTTGTTTTTAACTTTCTGAAATTTTGGGGAATAATTTGATGAGGATGAATGTTCAGCTTAAATTTCTCCTATTTTTTGCTATATCAGATTTGGCAGTTAATTATGTGTCACCCTCCTTAAGATGGTGAACACTAGATTTAGAACCTTTACCTTTAATCCTTTGCACAATATTCCAAACCTTAGACATAGGTGTTCTGGAATATATTTTCAAAACATAGTTTTGCCTACACTGGCATTTATTCTTTTTAAATGTACGACAAGCTTTTGAGTTTAATACCGGTATTTTAAATTTATTAATGTTATGGAAAGTTAGGTGGTTTCGGAAATATTTTTCTGCCTTTTTTCTAGCTTCCCTAGCTTCTTAACAATCAGTGTTGAACCATGGTTTACGAATATGTGAATATGTAGAGGACTTTGGAATACATTCATTGGCAATTTCATCTAAAACGCCAGAAAACAGCCAAATAGGGTCAGCCAAATCACTGAAACAATCAGGATAAATTTTGTTTGTGCATAATGTTTGAAATAAAGGCCAGTTTGTCTTTCTAAAATTCCATCCTCATTGAAGGTGGAATATCAGATAGATTTATTTTTTGATGATAGTTGGGAAATGGTCACTTCCACGAAGGTCATTATGGACTGACCATTCAAATTTGTTGAAAAGGTTAGAATCAGTTAGTGACAAATCGGGAGAAGAGTAGGTCCCAGTTGCAGGATGCAGATAAATGCTTGAGTCATCATTAAATATACACAGGTCATTTTGGGAGATGAAATCTTCAGGTATTTTACCTTTAGTGTTAGTGTTCGTACCACCCCAGAGTGGGTTGTGGCCGTTTAGATCACCCATGATTACACAGGGCTTGGGGAGTTGATCATATAGTGCTTGAAGATCAGTCAGCTGAAGAGCTGATGAAGGCGGAATATACAGTGAGCACAACGTAAAAGCAACGTTCAAAGTAAGTCGCCCTGCAACAGCTTGGAGATTGGTGTTGAGTATAATAGGGCTGTGGATAAAATCATTCCTAACAATGATTGAAATTCCTCCAGTGGCCCTTTCATCCGGAGGAGACAAATAATGATATGCATTAAACAGATGTAAATTAAAATTATCTGTCTGCTTTAGATACGTTTCCTGCAGACAGAATGCTGAAGGTTTATAATCCTGAACTAAGAGCTGTAATTCATTAAAATTATTTCTGTCCTCTACAATTCCAGTGTACTATATGTGAAGAAGCTATCTCTTCGGAGGATTGATAGGAGATCTTCCCCTCACCTTCCTTGAGGGCGACATGCTTTGTGACCTATGATGACGATGATGACTGTTGTCAGTCACCTCCATATCCTCAAGGGATCCATACTTATTTAAAGGGGCACTGATCTAAAGCAATTCCCCAGGACTGGTTGTTGCCTTTGTTATTGTTTTTTCCCGTGAGTACCCGGATGATAGAGCAGAAATCTAGACTAGTTCAGTTTCAGGATATTATAACCCATGTTCATTTCTCAACTGATCACTTAGATTGTTTCAGGTGTTTCACATAGGTGTCAAGTCTCAAAGATCGGCTGAGAAAGCCCACGTGACAACTATTTTCATAACGTCCACGGTTCCTTAAAAAAATCCATTGAACAAAGTATGTTGTTTTTACATCGGCACTTCACGCCGTGATATGAGTGTATTCCCTTTGTTTTAGTAAACATAGACATGTAAACACTCAATTTTGACATATCCACCGTGCAAGATAACAGTGACTGATCAATCAATGTATTTTCTGTTAATCCTTTGATGACTACGAACGATCCGCTGATTTACAAAAAAAGTAAATCAACTGACCATTCATCTCTTGCTAGGCTGCCACGTGCATATTACATAACACACATTTCACCTCACTTCAAACATGGATTTAGATTGAATAATTACCCCAGACACAATAAATGCCAAATGGGAACCTTAGTCAGGTATTCGGAGTGGTGCTACCACTAATTGTACCTGTAATAAATTCATTAACTGAGCATCCAGTGAATGACGACAAATACACATGTGTAGGGTTATACCAGAAAAAGTGGATGACAACAAGGGAGTAGTAATCATATTATCGACGCAATCCAAAATCCAAAAATGTTTTCACTGCATTGATACTATAACAATCACGGATATTTTCAAATGATGAGCTCCGCCGTTCTTTTTGTCTGTTTGTTTAGGCTGAAGGAATTAATTAACATGTGCCCTTTGTCGAAATCTTTATAGATCACAGTTAACCAATCAGTGTTCAAAAATGGGTAAAACAAATATTAATAATTGCCTCCAAGTGTATTCTGCTGTCCTTGCAGACGGTAGCCCAGTCTCTTGTCACGCTCAGTTGCGTTGTGTATCATCTGCGTACTCACGGGGAAAAAACAATAACAAAGGCAACAACCAGTCCCGGGGAATTGCTTTAGATCAGTGCCCCTTTAAGAGTTGGACCCAGTTATCTGTCCCTTTTGAAGCTCGGCCACTATGGTACTTTTTGGATGATTCTGTTTTTGGTTTTGGTTTGTTTTTTACAACTTGTTTCACGTTAGTTTCTGAGTGAGTTCAGCTGATAGAGATGATGATAGTTTCTAAGATAAAGATGAATCTTTATCACAAGATGCCTGCGACTGAATGATTGTGTGATGTGGTGATGGTTTGTGAACTAGAGAGGTCTCTTGTGGAGCCTAACCTTGACTGCTGTAGATAAGGTGGGAGCAGAAGTTTTTGCCCATGTGTATTCGGTCTTGCAGCCGACTGAATGCCATGAAACAGTCTTTGGAATAAGAACAGGAGATGACCTTGAAGCAGAAACAGCAACAGCATTACTTAGGCCTGACTTTTCTGGAGCAAGAACAATTTTTTCCAGAAAAGAGATGTTACACTCATGCTTCATACGTGGAATTTTAGATTGTAGCTTCCACGTAGGACAATCTTTGGAAGATGAGGGATGATTGCCAGAGCAGTTTACACAGGAAGGAGGTTTGTCACATAGTCTGCTGTCTTCACATTTTCCACCACATCGATGACAGGCAGCTTGGTCGTGGTATGATTTTAAGCCATGGCCATACTTTTAGCAACAGTAACACCTCAGGGGATTTGGGATGGAAGCATCCACATATAAGTTACAGTAGCCAGTTTTTAGTGATGCGCAGAAGGAGAAGGAAATTCTTCTGTTTATAGGTAACACTCCATTTCTTCCAAACATCATATTGAGCAACGTGAAAAATTTTGCCTTCAAAGCATGCTATCATAAGCTGCTGTTGAAATCACTCGTGTCTCTAATGGACTTAAATAGACTCTTTGTAATCTGGACCACACCATAAACCCGATTTTTTTACCAGTCCCAACCAAGTCCGAATTGGACAGATGGTCCTGGAGGTGATCATCTCCACCCTACGATTAACATAGGGAGTACTCCATCATGCTGATGGATGTTCCTGGACACAGAAAGTAACTACAGCCCTTACTGCTTATACTACGTCTACAATGACAAATTCTATACCATTAATCCGTTGAAGAGTTCCAAATTATAATTGCTCCAGACCACATCAAGTTTAACTGAAGAAAATAGCTGAAGAAATTGACTAACATAAGTCTCCACAGTAACGCAGAAAGTAGAATAATACATCCAATAAATATCACAATAATTTCATACTTTAAAGTTTACACTGTTTCTTTCATGCTGATTGGCTGAATGGGTATAACGTGATCTGATATTTGGAGTTCACACGCCTGTGAACAGACAGGAAAGTTCACACGGTGTGAACAATTTTTTGTGAAATTGATCGTGGGAACTTTTGCCGGAACTACTTGTCAGGGTTTCCACGAATTCTCGATTGGTGTTTACAATCAACACCTTTTTTTTCTTTTTAATCCCTGCATTTATCAGCAATATAATTGATTTAATATTTTTGCCTGGTCTTGTAACATTTCATCTGACTAAAAAATTAATAAATGATTTGGTTCTGGTGTTTGATTTCGTCTAGCTGCGAGCTGAAACAAAATGGATTGTCCTAACGGTGATGTGGATATGGAATGGCTATCTATCAATTCTAATAATGCAAGTGACGAAAATGAATTCTGTAAACTTACTGAGGTGAACGAAACTGATTTATTGAGCGATATTGACTTTGATGCCTTGTTTTCGGAAATGACGGGAATCTCGCACCAAGACAACTGTGAATGAAACAGTGTTGTACCCTGCTCAGATGTGGCCGCTGACATAGATCAAAGCGACTGCTCCTGATCAATGTCAAACTAAAACCGGTTCACTATTGTACCGGGGAATAAAATCCATGATTTTGAGAAACCGTAAAACATAAAAAGGTAAGGAAAGAAACTTAAATTAAAAAAAAACAAAAAAACTTGTCTACCTGTTTTACTGACTGGTCACTGGAAACGAGAATATATCTGTTTTCCGGTTTCTGTGTTGGCCGACCTTCTCTGTGCATTCTAGGCTGAGTAGTGGTGGCACATGAGGAGAGACGGGGCACAGAAATGAAGCTGGCATCAGGTCATACAGTAGGTCCATCTCAGGTGACAAGAGACACCAGCTAAGCATAGTATTACAGCACATGCGACAAATCCCAAACTCAAAATATAACACACCCTGACGTTGAAAGTTGATACGAAACACACAAGTTTCAGAGCACTCCGTTCAATCCCCACCAGTCCATTTCACATCGTCCGAATTGGTTTGTGATTATCCAAACACAAGCAACACATTCATAAATCAGTGATATTCCCACTGAATATTCGGGGTGTTTTCCATAACTGTTCTTTTTTTTCAACAGCAGTAAGTATGAATTTCATCCTCATGCTCCCGTTCGACCCGAAATGCACCTCTTTACAAACTTATGGGACGTCATATATAAATCCGCACCTGAAGGTTGACCTCGCCTCGGTGCATCGAGGTCATGTTTATATTTTTGTTCACTTTCCTGTAATTTTTTTTTTTTTAAGATTTCATTAATCCCAAATATTGTTTGTCAATTTGTTCAGAGAATAAAATTATGTTGATGTTGACATATTTTCAGATAATGTTGTATATATTCAAAGAACTATTTTTTTTTGCGTAACTGAGTATGAGTGGGGAAACGTATGTGAATGAGAGCCAGCAAATACCGACAAAATAACATTGTTGCAATGTTTGGTGAAACCAGAGGACTTCAAATTTAAGTAAACTACAAAGTATGAAATTATAAGCACTGAACATCAGTTTGTTCAATTCTTAAGTAAACTACGAGGAACTCAAAGGGACACAAATTTTAGTTCATACACAACAAATATACAGCAAATGGATGGGACCAAAAAATAGTTTGTTATATCTGTCCGCTTGTTATAAGCATTTTCATTATAAACGTAGTTTACTGTAGTTGATATTAACTTTTCTGTGAAGACCTTTAAGAATATTCCATCTTCATTCAAATTAGTTGATAGCTGGCAATGAAGAGGAATGTCTTTTGAAAATTTTAAGTGTTTATAGAGTGAGAACAGCCATTAGTGGAAATTATGGCTATGATATAATAGAGGTTATGTATTCAAATCAATTATAAAGTTATGCATGAGTTTGAATAAGAATCCATCGCTAAAGGAACCCTTGAGTATTGAAGAACCATCCAGTCTCTTAATTTCACAGCTGAAAAGAGGTGATGAAAACAGAATGGATCTGCAAGAGAGTGAGTGAGTGAGTGAGTTGGGTTTAACACCGCTTTTAACAGTTTTCCAGTCATATCACGGCGTGTCAGCTTAATGTGGGAAGAAAGCCCGAAGTGACGCAGGTCTCAGACGTTTACCACATCGGTGAAACCCATGAGCACGGGTATGGTGCTGACAAACCTAGAAACATAATCGGGGCGAACCGGGATTCGAACCCACAATCATAGGTTTCTGGCGTGCCTAAGGAACGCAACTCTGCACAGCGAATCGCGGCGCCTCAGACGACTGGGCCACCCGTGCCCCCGATCTGCAAGAGACATAACTGAAGACAACGGTGACATACCAGACACATCCTGCAAGCAGCTAACCCCGAGGAACACTAACAACAACATCCTTGAGAAATTCCAAGTCTAAACCTTTTTCCTTTGATTCATCAATAAGACCATTAAATTCCAGGCATGAAAGAGAACTGCTTGCGTCTGGGTGAGTGAGTGTGTGAGTTGGGTTCAAAGCCACTTTTAGAAGTATTATTACATATATGTTGTGGC
The DNA here is from genome assembly GCF_023055435.1 of Haliotis rufescens. Classification (NCBI taxonomy): domain Eukaryota; kingdom Metazoa; phylum Mollusca; class Gastropoda; order Lepetellida; family Haliotidae; genus Haliotis; species Haliotis rufescens. Next base: position 4,375,225 of record NW_025963857.1, read on the forward strand.
GTGTCAGCTTGATGTGGGAGGAAAGCCTGAAGTGATGCAGATCTGAGATGTTTACCACATCGGTGAAACCCACGAGCACGGGTATGGTGCTGACAAACCTAGAAACATAATCCGTGTGAACCGGGAGTCGAACCCTGAATCATAGGTTTCTGGCGTGCCCAATGGACGCAACCCGGATCTTCACACCCAATCTTATTACATTTTGAAAACAACTGTGATGGCCATTAGGATTTTCAAAAACATTTGATCAAACCACTGACATCATACATACATGTAGACCTTTGCTTCAGTGTTTCTTGATGTTTCAGGTGTCGAGTGAAATATCATGTCTCAGGTGTCGAGTGAAATATCATGTTTCTCGCATCGAGTGACAAGGAGGAGGAGGTATTTTCACGAGTGGCATAGCCAAGAGAGAAAATATCTCCTTTTCACCCATCACAAGATGAGAGAAACATGATATTTCACTGGACACATGGAATATCCATCTTATTATGTAGTTTTGGGGGAGTTGTCTTCTGAAATTTTATTATTTCATTACACATGTATAACCTTGAAACATACATTTTCCCTACCTAACACACAGGGACGGATCACCACCCCTTGTAGTTGCATCTAAAAAAGTAGAAAACCTATAAAATATTTCTTCAGTCAGCGCTTCATGGGCCTGATCTGATCAACTAATCACATGATCGTAACTCCCATACTTCAGTGTTGACTTACGACAGTCTTGGCGCTAAGATAGCATTGTGGAACAGGGCCCAGGGCAATGAAGAGAAGGTCGGGCTAAATTTTACCCTAAACGTTCAACATAATGTGCCGAAATACTGCTTACATAAAATACAAATCTGCTTCTTACTGATAAGATTATTGTAAAGTAAAAATCAACAAGAGACAAAAAAAATCTCTTTCTGGGCATCTCACAGTGCGAGTAAATGTGCTTACTTTAACTGCCCACTGAGTAAAGATCCTAACTTTAACTGCCTACTGAGTAAATACCCTAACTGCTACTGCCTATAGAGTAAATACCCTGACTGGTACAGCCTACTGAGTAAATACCCTGACTGTTACTGCCTACTGAGTAAATACCCTGACTGTTACTGCCTACTGAGTACATACCCTGACTGGTACTGCCAACTGAGTAAATACCCTGACTGGTACTGCCTACTGAGTAAATAACCTGACTGTTGCTGTCTACTGAGTAAAATCCCTGACTGGTACTGCCTACTGAGTAAATACCCTGACTGTTACTGCCTTCAGAGTAAAATCCCTGACTGGTACTGCCTACTGAGTAAATACCCAGACTGTTACTGCCTACTGAGTAAATAACCTGATTGTTGCTGTCTACTGAGTAAAATCCCTGACTGGTACTGCCTATTGAGTAAATACCCTGACTGGTACTGCCAACTGAGGAAATAACCTGACTGTTGCTGTCTACTGAGTAAAATCCCTGACTGGTACTGCCTACTGAGTAAATAACCTGACTGTTATTGCCAACTGAGTAAATACCCTGACTGTTACTGCCTACTGAGTAAATAACCTGACTGTTACTGCCTACTGAGTAAATACCTTGACTGGTACTGCCAACTGAGTAAATACCCTGACTGGTACTGCCTATTGAGTAAATACCCTGACTGGTACTGCAAACTGAGTAAATACCCTGACTGTTACTGCCTACTGAGTACATACCCTGACTGGTACTGCCAACTGAGTAAATACCCAGACTGTTACTGCCTACTGAGTAAATAACCTGACTGTTGCTGTCTACTGAGTAAAATCCCTGACTGGTACTGCCTATTGAGTAAATACCCTGACTGGTACTGCCAACTGAGGAAATAACCTGACTGTTGCTGTCTACTGAGTAAAATCCCTGACTGGTACTGCCTACTGAGTAAATAACCTGACTGTTATTGCCAACTGAGTAAATACCCTGACTGTTACTGCCTACTGAGTAAATAACCTGACTGTTACTGCCTACTGAGTAAATACCCTGACTGGTACTGCCAACTGAGTAAATACCCTGACTGGTACTGCCTATTGAGTAAATACCCTGACTGGTACTGCCAACTGAGTAAATACCCTGACTGTTAATGCCTACTGAGTAAATACCCTGACTGTTACTGCCTAGTAAGTAAATACCCTGACTGTTACTGCCTACCGAGTAAATGCCCTGACTGGTACTGCCAACTGAGTAACTACCCTGACTGGTACTGCCTACTGAGTAAAAACCCTGACTGTTGCTGTCTACTGAGTAAATACCCTGACTGGTACTGGCTACTGAGTAAATAACCTGACTGTTGCTGTCTACTGAGTAAAATCCCTGACTGGTACTGCCTACTGAGTAAATAACCTGACTGTTACTGCCAACTGAGTAAATACCCTGACTGTTATTGCCTACTGAGTAAATAACCTGACTATTACTGCCTACTTGGTAAATACCCTGACTGTTATTGCCTACTGAGTAAAATCCCTGACTGGTACTGCCTACTGAGTAAATAACCTGACTGTTACTGCCTACAGAGTAAATACCCTGACTGGTACTGCCTACTGAGGAATAACCTGACTGTTGCTGTCTACTGAGTAAAATCCCTGACTGGTACTGCCTACTGAGTAAATAACCTGACTGTTATTGCCAACTGAGTAAATACCCTGACTGTTATTGCCTACTGAGTAAATAACCTGACTGTTACTGCCTACTGAGTAAATACCCTGACTGGTACTGCCAACTGAGTAAATACCCTGACTGTTATTGCCTACTGAGTAAATACCCTGACTGTTACTGACTAGTAAGTAAATACCCTGACTGTTACTGCCTACTGAGTAAATACCCTGACTGGTACTGCCAACTGAGTTAATACCCTGACTGGTACTGCCTATTGAGTAAATAACCTGACTGGTACTGCCAACTGAGTAAATACCCTGACTGGTACTGCCAACTGAGTAAATACCCTGACTGGTACTGCTTATTGAGTAAATACCCTGACTGGTACTGCCAACTGAGTAAATACCCTGACTGTTATTGCCTACTGAGTAAATACCCTGACTGGTACTGCCTACTGAGTAAATACCCTGACTGTTACTGCCAACTGAGTAAATACCCTGACTGTTACTGCCTAGTAAGTAAATACCCTGACTGGTACTGCCTACTGAGTAAATACCCTGACTGTTACTGCCTACTGAGTAAATACCCTGACTGTTACTGCCTAGTAAGTAAATACCCTGACTGGTACTGCTAACTGAGTAATGATGCCCACAACGGCCCTCAACCTGGGGTCACAATGAAAACTTTTCCGGATCTCAGACAATCTGAGAAAGAATTGCCATGGCGCTAATATCCTGCAATTACCAATTGTTCTGAGGTATTCTGATTGGGCGTTAAGCCCTGCATGTATTGCCTGGACATACCCAGTATCAGGGGTGATAATGGTCAAGGCTGATTCTCATGTGGACAGGTTCAGTCGGATCAATGGGCAGTTTCCACATTAATTTATCATGAAAATAAAGTCAGAACGGGAACATATTAGTGAGGACAGACTCAAGTAAATCATGTTCCAAACACAAAGAGTGGCAACAACAATCAATATAGCCGGTCTAACATGGTCATTTAGCTTGTGGAATAGATATGCTTAGTAATGACTTTTACTTGGTGAAGAAAATGGTTCTTCTTGTTCTCATCAGCATCACAATCAGTCTTGGATGATTTCTTCATGGGATTACATTATGGCAAAGCCAAGAAGCATTATAACTGAAGAGAATCGAAAGCTGTTGAGTCCATGATCAATGAGAAATTGCTGCTACACTAGGTCTATGTGAGTGTGTGTTTGTTGTTTAATGCCACATTCGGCAATATTCCAGACGTATGATAGTGGCCTGTATGAAATCAAGTCTGGACCAGACAATGCAGTGATCAATATTATGGGCAACGATCCATGACATCGGGGTACAATGACATGCCATCAACCCACTCCCCGAGTCTGACCTCATGATCCATCAAGTCGCCTCTTGTTACAACCAGCATAGGTGCCTGGGGACCAATTCCTGGGGACCAAGTCCCGGGGACCTGGGGACCAATTCTTGGGGAACATGAGACTGAGTTGGTGCATGCATGTGTGAGCGGGTTGTTCAGCAAGTGATTGGGGCTCAATGTCACTAGATTCTAGAACTGTGCCCACAAATCATGAATCCTATTCAAGCTGAAACTGGAATTCAAACACACTGTTGAACCCACAGCATTATTACACACTGAATAAAGTCATCATGTGCTCATAGGGCCGGACATGGCATCACTAACTCATGCAAGCTGTGCACCACATCACACCCCAAAGGATTATGGATTCCAAATACAACATTCTCATTTACATGAAACACCAAAGATACATCAACACAGGCTGCCTGCAGCTAGACCTGAGAGTAATGTTAGTCAAATCATTTCCACTGCTTACTCCCTCAGTAATGAAATATTACAAATAACCCAGTAAGTGATGGTACAGTTGGAGAATAGCTAGCAGGCAAATAACCCAGTATGTGATGGTCCAGTTGGAGAATAGCTAGCAGGCAAATAACCCAGTATGTGATGGTACAGTTGGAGAATATATAGCAGGCTCATAATCCATCATATTATGGTCCAGTTAGAGAATAACTAGCAGGCAAAAAACCCATCATATTACGGTCCGGATAGAGAATAACTAGCAGGCAAATAACCCTTCATATTACGTTCCAGATAGAGAATAAATAGCAGGCAAATAACCCAGTATGTGATGGTCCAGTTAGAGAATAAATAGCAGACAAATAACCCATCATATTATGGTCCAGATAGATAATAAATAGCAGGCAAATAACCCAGTATGTGATGGTCCAGTTGGAGAATAATTAGCAGGCAAATAACCCATCATATTACGGTCCAGTCAGAGAATAACTAGCAGGCAAATAACCCAGTATGTGATGGTCCAGTTGGAGAATAACTAGCAGGCAAATAACTCAGTATGTGATGGTCCAGTTGGAGAATAGCTAGCAGGCAAATAACTCAGTATGTGATGGTCCAGTTGGAGAATAAATGTCAGGCAAATAACCCAGTATGTGATGGTCCAGTTGGAGAATAAATAGCAGCAAATAACCCATCATATTACGGTCCAGTTGGAGAATAGCTAGCAGGCAAATAACCCATCATGTGATGGTCCAGTTAGAGAATAAATAGCAGGCAAATAACCAAGTATGTGATGGTCCAGTTAGAGAATAAATAGCAGACAAATAACCCAAAATATGGTCCAGTTAGAGAATAGCTAGCAGGCAAATAACCAAGTATGTGATGGTCCAGTTAGAGAATAGCTAGCAGGCAAATAACCCATCATATTATGGTCCAGTAAGAGAGTAGCTAGCAGGCAAACAACCCATCATATAACAGTCCAGTTAGAAAGTAACTAGCAGGCAAATAACCCATCATATTATGGTCAAGTTAGAGAATAGCTAGTAGGCAAATAACCCATCATATTATTGTCCAGTTAGAGAATAACTAGCAGGCAAATAACCCATAATATTGTGGTCCAGATAGAGAATAAATAGCAGGCAAATAACCCAGAATGTTATGGTCCAGATAGAGAATAACTAGCAGGCAAATAACCCAGTATGTGATGGTCCAGTTGGAGAATAATTAGCAGGCAAATAACCCATCATATTATGGTCCAGTTAGAGAATAACTAGCAGGCAAATAACCCAGTATTATATAATGGTCATTTGTCTGTTGCCAACATTGCCATAAACACCAAATGGTGTTTCTGTGGACGTTAAATTGTCTTGCAACATCACGTTGACTCGATCCTGCTTCAAGCATACCAATGGCTCGCACACGCTCATTTTCAGACAGGCTTGGCATTTCGTAATGTTGAATAATTGCGTAATTTTGTTGTTTTTCTGAGTGTTTTTTGTCAGCACGATGCTAAACAATGCATATGGAATCCCATTAACGCACATGTTTTTATACCCATTCTTGGGTAGTGAAATGCATGGGGCTTGCATAAAAGAAACTTTTGCATGGAATGCATACTTTTCTGTAGGAGTTGCGTTTTTGTGACTTGATTCCATAAATGTACTACAATACTGAAAAACAAACTTAACTTGTTTGAAAAATACACTAAAATATTGGTGTCACAGGAGCTTTCGTTGTTGAAAATAGATATAGTGTGGACCAATATTCATGGTCCTTATTAATGCAATGTGTGTACTTGCTCCATTAGTTAGCTGTTTGTTCCTACATTTATGATCATGTACCTACCATATATAGTGTCTTTATTTTCATCTATTCCTGCAGAGAATCACATTTAGTTCCCCATATATGTCATCATAAGAGAATCATGTTTAGTTCCCCATATATGTCATCATAAGAGAATCATGTTTAGTTCCCCATATATGTCATCATAAGAGAATCACGTTGAGTTCCCCATATATGTCATCATAAGAGAATCATGTTTAGTTCCCCATATATGTCATCATAAGAGAATCATGTTTAGATCCCCATATGTCATCATAAGAGAATCATGTTTAGTTCCCCATATATGTCATCATAAGAGAATCACATTTAGTTCCCCATATATGTCATCATAAGAGAATCACGTTGAGTTCCCCATATATGTCATCATAAGAGAATCATGTTTAGTTCCCCATATATGTCATCATAAGAGAATCACATTTAGTTCCCCATATATGTCATCATAAGAGAATCACGTTGAGTTCCCCATATATGTCATCATAAGAGAATCATGTTTAGTTCCCCATATATGTCATCATAAGAGAATCATGTTTAGTTCCCAATATATGTCATCATAAGAGAATCACGTTTAGTTCCCCATATATGTCATCATAAGAGAATCATGTTTAGTTCCCCATATATGTCATCATAAGAGAATCATGTTTAGTTCCCCATATATGTCATCATAAGAGAATCATGTTAAGTTCCCCATATATGTCATCATAAGAGAATCATGTTTAGTTCCCAATATATGTCATCATAAGAGAATCACGTTTAGTTCCCCATATATGTCATCATAAGAGAATCATGTTTAGTTCCCCATATATGTCATCATAAGAGAATCATGTTTAGTTCCCCATATATGTCATCATAAGAGAATCATGTTTAGTTCCCCATAGATGTCATCATAAGAGAATCATGTTTAGTTCCCCATATATGTCATCATAAGAGAATCATGTTTAGTTCCTAATATATGTCATCATAAGAGAATCACATTTAGTTCCCCATATATGTCATCATAAGAGAATCACGTTTAGTTCCCAATATATGTCATCATAAGAGAATCATGTTTAGTTCCCAATAGATGTCATCATAAGAGAATCATGTTTAGTTCCCCATATATGTCATCATAAGAGAATCATGTTTAGTTCCTAATATATGTCATCATAAGAGAATCATGTTTAGATCCCCATATGTCATCATAAGAGAATCATGTTTAGTTCCCCATATATGTCATCATAAGAGAATCACATTTAGTTCCCCATATATGTCATCATAAGAGAATCACGTTGAGTTCCCCATATATGTCATCATAAGAGAATCACATTTAGTTCCCCATATATGTCATCATAAGAGAATCACATTTAGTTCCCCATATATGTCATCATAAGAGAATCACGTTGAGTTCCCCATATATGTCATCATAAGAGAATCATGTTTAGTTCCCCATATATGTCATCATAAGAGAATCATGTTTAGTTCCCCATATATGTCATCATAAGAGAATCACGTTTAGTTCCCCATATATGTCATCATAAGAGAATCATGTTTAGTTCCCCATATATGTCATCATAAGAGAATCATGTTTAGTTCCCCATATATGTCATCATAAGAGAATCATGTTAAGTTCCCCATATATGTCATCATAAGAGAATCATGTTTAGTTCCCAATATATGTCATCATAAGAGAATCACATTTAGTTCCCCATATATGTCATCATAAGAGAATCATGTTTAGTTCCCCATATATGTCATCATAAGAGAATCATGTTTAGTTCCCCATATATGTCATCATAAGAGAATCACATTTAGTTCCCCATATGTCATCATAAGAGAATCATGTTTAGTTCCGCATATATGTTATCATAAGAGAATCACGTTTAGTTTCCCATGAATCGTATAAATTCATGTGGAGTTAGTAGAACGGAACGTAGACACGTGATTGTCGTCTTCCATTGCGTAACACTCGCATTCAATAGGATTCATGTTGTGTGGGATATAAATTCCCTTTAGCGTTTTAACCACCACTTATTATTGTCAGGAAAATATTAAACCTCTGGTCCATTACACAAATGGAAATATGTGGTTTATTGAACCTAAAGCTATTTTCATATGTACAATGTGGTAGTTTGTAATTAACAATGCACTGTATCAAAGCCCATTGCATTACATAACTGGTGCATTACAAATATGTAAAGATATGTTAAAATATAGTTCATTGCACCAAACATATGTTAACATGCTTAACAACATGGGTATTTGTGATGAAAATACAAACTACTGGTGCACTGTGATCGTCTATTGTCTGATGACCGATAAATATGCTGCAAACTTCCCAACACCTGGTAAAAACTGAGACCAATGCAAAACATTGAACAACCAATGCTTCACCTGGACTGCACCAAGGTCACACTATAGCTATTTTGTTTGTTTGTTTGTTAGACAGATTCGAAGTTTTAGTTAAAAAACGACTGTGAGGTTTAAAATGTAAAATCTCGAGCCAGGGAAGTGCCCAAGAGCCTTTGCAGACCTACACCACTTGGGTCACTATCAAGGGCTCCGGGGACCTACACTTCTGGGGTCACTACCAAGGGCCCCTGGGGATTTACACTACTGGGGTCACTACCAAGGGCCTTTCCCAAGTTTAAGCTTTAACATTTTCAACCTAAACCCAGGAGAAGTCATGACATGTCAGACTGAATACCCTGTCATCATCTGGCTCAAAGGCTCATTGAGAAAACAGTGAGTTACAATGATGAAACATGATAAGCGAGGTAATGCAGGTTCGATTTATATAATGAAATTTTTGTGTGCTGCATCAATTACAAAGATGTAACGATATGGTTTATTACATGTAACATATGTTTGCATATTAACACTGATATTACATTGATAACAACTGATAAATATCCATACTTAACATCACTAAATGTTACAAAATAGAAATGTGCACAGTTAATCATTTACTATTAAAAAATATATAGTGAATTTGAATAATAACATGAGTATTTTTTCAGAAAGCATACAAAACTGTACATCCAACAACAGTAAAAGATTTGTTGCTTTGTTTGTTTATTGTTTAACACAACTCAGCAATATCCCATTTATATGACAACAGCCTGTAAATAATCATGTCAGGACCAGACAATCCAGTGACTGATATTGTGAGCAGCAATCTTCGCCATCGTGGTACAATGACACGCAATCAACCAAGTCAATGAACACTTGATCATTTCCTCTCCTCTCATAAGCTGCATACATTGCGGAGGACCAATTAATACCTTGAATCCACACCGGGGTAATAAGGGGTACCTATGGTAAATCATTAACAATTTCCTGTAACTTTAACGTTGAATCATGGTTCACATGTCAAGATTTTCTTCATGTCCAATAGACCGCCTCCGTTGTCTAATGGTAGAGTGTCCACCCATAGAGGTGAAGGTCCGGGGTTCCATCCCCGACCGCGTCATACCAAGAGACATTAAAAGATGGTACTTGTTGTTACCCTGTCTGGCGCTCGGCATTAAGGGGCTAAAACAAGGACTGTTCGGCTTGGAGTCAGTATACTGTGTCTGAGTGGGGTATTCATGTAAAACTCCAGCATGGTATCTCAGTGGGCTAGCACTATACATCGGCATCAGTCCTGACTAGTACAAGCAGCCACACACACACACATGCATGTACGTCGCTATATAAGTGCAGTAATCTTGGACGCGCTGTTAAACCCCATTTCACCTCACCCCTTTCACTTTTCTTGTTGTCCAAGGTAAAGAAGTGCCCTCAATACAGAGGTGTTCTCTTTGTAATTGGGGGCACGGGTGGCCCAGTCGTCTAAGGCGCCGCGATTCGCTGTGCAGAGTTGCGTCCCTTGGGCACGCCAGAAACCTATGATTGTGGGTACGAATCCCGGTTCGCCCCAATTTTGTTTCTAGGTTTGTCAGCACCATACCCGTGCTCATGGGTTTCACCGAAGTGGTAAACGTCTGAAACCTGCATCACTTCGGGCTTTCCTCCCACATTAAGCTGACACGCCGTGATATAACTGGAAAACTGTTAAAAGCGGCGTTAAACCCAACTCACTCACTCACTCACTCTTTGTAGTTATCAAGAACCAGAACCAGTGAAAGATATCAAAACATAACCAAGGGCTGACCTGAAAATGTCAGTAATACCACCTAACAGCAGTTGTCACCCTGATGTAATTCGCAAAAGCATGTGTGTTTTATCGCCAAATCAAAGCGCAACTCTAAATTCCAGAAAGCACACAATAAGACATTTGTAAAGTCGACGGTAATGAGACACAAACAGAATGCAATGAATTCAGGAAGGATACAGATTACCGCAGAATTATGGAGCATCGCTACGTAACGTATGATGTAGAGAGTGGAATAAGTCCTGCAGCATCCGTGCCCTAGTAAATGCAGAGGATATAATATAAAAAAATAAACATGTGTATATGAGGTAATAACGACATCTCAACTCAGTTGCCTTTACTAAAAAACCAGCTGGTATTAAGAATTATAAATGTCGCCACTCCTCAGATCATCCAGGCACTTTCAATCTCGGCACGATGAAACATGTAGAAAAGATATGCTAAGGCCGACTCTGAAAATGTATAGAAGATAGCCATTCATTGGATTAAACCACAAACAGGTTTTGATTTGGACTGTGCAGGGGGAAGACAAACTTCAGATACGACCATGAAGAACAGTGAGTATAGTTTTACGCCGCTTTAGCAATATTCCAGCAATATCGCGGCAGGGGACACCAGAAATGGGCTTCACACATTGTACCTATGTGGGGAATCGAACCCAGGTCTTCGGCGTGACGAGTGAACGCTTTAACCACAAGGCTACCCGACCACCCCCCATGAAGAACAGACTTGGCGTCTAATTAGAAGTCTCAAACATATCCATATCTGCAAATCTTTAACAAAGCTCTGGGCTCTGCTCCAGTATATTTAATGCAACACAGTCACTGTGACATCAAGTCTTCTTACAGTATGGAGGGGTGGTGGGGTGGCCCAGTGGTTAAAGTGTTCGCTCGTCATGCCAAAGACCCAGGTTCGATACCCCATGTGTACAATGTGTGAAGCCCATTTCTGGTGTCACCCAGGGTGATATTGCTAACAGATGCCCACTCACTCACTCACTCACTCACTCACTCACTCACTCACTGTTAAAGTATAACTATGTATAGTCCACAGGATCCAACTGCTATACTGTCCCACAAGACAAAAGCCAGACAACATCAATCAAACATCTAATGTAGAATTTGAAGCGTAATTCAAGAGGCTATTGCCAACATGAAATGTCATTCTCATTACTGTCTTGACCTTTAACAGATTGAATGACAAAAATTTGCAATTTAAAGGTTTGAAGTTCTACCAAACAATTGTTTGCAGTTACAGAAACTTTCTCAGAGATCAGTGAACTCTGATGACACGAAAATATATTTGTTGAAACCTGCTCCATTAATCCCTCTCTGAATCAATGACTGCTGTGGATCAGAAGCAAAACAACATTACTGTCACTTAAGTGGACAACTCTACCAAGTACTGCATCCGATCAACATCAATGGCACCACCTTGCAGGCCTTCCACCTGATTAGGCGTCCTGTATAAGCCATTGTTTTCTGTTCAGGACACTGGTTCCTGGTTACTGCTATACCCTTGACTTCTCACTCATCCATTGGTCCGAACGATTTCTACAGATCAGAAAGGCATTGCTCTGTACCATCAGGTATCTTCAAGTGGCATTTTTAGAAGCTGAGGTATCTTTTTGTTTGTTTGTTTGATTGTTTGTTTGTTTGTTAACTCAGCAATATTCCCTCCATATGACGGATGGCTGGAAATGGTCGAATCTGGACCAAATCCAGTGATTGATATCATGAGCATCAATCTATACGATGCATGCATCAACCAAGTTAACCAATTCCATTAGTCACCTCTTACGACAAGCATGGGTTGCTAAAGACCAATTCTAACCCAGGTCTTATAGCATCAATGAAGACAAGGCTGACTTATGTGTATTCCAATTTCCAATGTTTTTCTTATTCTTTCAATACAACTTTCCAGTACAGATGCTAGGTACATTAATCAAATAAGCAACACCTCAAGTAGTGTATCCGATGTTTAAGAGTGACAAGACAGAATAATTAGCAGTCAAAACAAATTTGACTACATCTCTCAAATGTCAGTTTCTTGGTCTGCTAGTTCAAATTGTATCATGTATACCAATTTAGCTGTTAAATATGACTCTTATTACACAGAGTCAATGTCTAAATTTCATATATGGTATTAATAACATTATTTAGACCAAGGCAGGAAATTGGTGCTGTCTGGAGAGTATCATTGTTTACGTCAAAACGCCTTGGGTCAGAGAACTGACATCGTTTTTCATTTTGTTAAAACTAGACAAAACTTGAAGACAGGATTGATTTATAAAATCCATAATTCAGACCTATCTTCATTTCCTATAATGAAGATAGGTCTGAATTATGGATTTTAACTTTTTTTCTGTTCATGAGTACCACTAAGAAACACAGAATATTTGTTGTACACCTGTAGCCAACTAACGCTTGCTGTCTGCTGTTTAGGTATGTAACCTACACCTAGTAAGTATAGTACATGTCATGTAACTCTATTCTTTGTTTTGTTAGCACTTAGCAATATTCCAGCTATATGACAGCGGTCTGTAAATAATCGAGTCTGTCCACTCAATCTCGTTAGTCGCATCTTACAACAAGCATAGTCGCCTTTTACGGCAAGCATGGGTTGCTGAAGACACAAGACTGTAAATAGACAATCAAGGAAATGTTCAAAATATCTTAAAAGGCAAGTGAAAAAATTTATTACGATTTTGTTGTGAATATCAATTTACCTAGCTACCTTAATTACATTTCTGCGGGGGGAAAATAATAACGTTCTTTGAAAATATATCCATACATTGTTTTGTGTGAGGATTGACCTTTGATCTTGAAATTGTGCAGAATTTGAATAAGAAGTAATGTCTGTAGTTAGCTTTTTATGACTACCATCCTGTTCGGGTACCATAAACTAACTGCCGCCCTCGGTCCAATTCCACACAATGAATGCCTCTCAGGGAATAATCCTCCGAGAAGACAACGATGTTGTTTTTAATAAGGCATAAGCTGCCATAAGGTGCGGACATGGTAATAAGGATGAGCAGACAGAAAAAGCTCCTTAGTGTGATTAAAAAATCTGAGGCGGAAGCAGGCAGACAAGCCCTATACTTCAAATCTTAACCCCAGTGGCGGATTTTTTCTTTAGGGGTCCGATTTCGCCTGTCACTTTTCTTTGTCTGTCATGCTATTTCCATTTTTCAAATATAATTTTGGTCAAGCATTTGTGATCAAGTATTAAATTATTAAATTCTGCAAAATTGCTGTTGAGTTTACTTGTTAGCGGCTAAATCTAGCAGCATGTGCAGTGTACGATCATTATTGGTACAAACTGAAAGGAAAACAACGTATTTTAGGCGCTTTTGTCCAAGCTCGAGATGCACACACTGGTGAATATGACTGCTCGCAGCTGACCCTTGACGGGATTGTAACCATGTGATCAAAACTAAACCATGATGCCCTAAATACACAGTCAACAACCAGCTGCCCTGCTCTAAGCCAGATTAATTTTTGTTTGTTTGTTGTTTAACCCGCACTCAGCAATATTCCAGCTATATGACAGCGATCTGTAAATATTCAAGTCTTGACCAGCCAGTCCAGTGATTGATAACATGAGCATCGATCCACTCAATTGGGATCGATGACATGCACCAACCAAGTTAGCGAGCCTGACCACCTGATCCCGTTAGACACCTCTGACGACAAGCATTGTCGCCTTTTACAGCAAGCATGGGTTGCTGAAGACTTATTCTACCCTGGATTTTCATGGGTCCTAAGCCTCATTAAACACTGTGCTGTTTTGTATTGTCTATTAGTGAATGACAAAACCTTGACCATCCCTAAGTGAAAATCTTTCTGTAATTTTTATACTCACCACATGTAAACAATGTTTTGTGCACTGTGGTGGTGAAATGGGGTTTAACGTCGCGTCCAAGATTATTGCACTTATATAGCGACGTGCATGTATGTGTGTGTGTGTGTGTGGCTGCTTGTACTAGTCCGGACTGATGCTGATTTATAGTGCTAGCTCACTGAGATACCATGCCACAGTTTAATATTAATATCCCACTCAGACACAGTATACTGACTCCAAGCCGACCAGTCCTTGTTTTAGCCCCTTAATGCTAAGTGCCAGACAGGGTAACAACAAGTACCATCTACTAACATCTTTTGGTATGACGCAGCCGGGGATCAAACCCCGGACCTTCCGTTCTCCGGGCGGACGCTCTACCACTAGACCACAGAGGCGATCTTTGTGCACTGTGATGCTTGTGAGAATAACACAACTATCATTAATATGTTTACTCAATTCTACCATCTTGTCCCTCCGGCCACAGTTCTTAATCTAACAGATTGTCCCCGTTATTATTATCATATTATTATAATATGGATTTGTATAACCCACTTTCCAATTTATAACTGCTCAAATGCAATTAGGCCATGATAGCTCTTTTTATTATCCTGGTCAGTGATCAGTGTGTTGTATATTTTCTTTCTCAACTCCCTGGGGAGTATACAACCAAAGCAGCCTCTGAGGTTCTAGAAGTCAACTGTCACATTAGCATCTCCTCCTACCGGGTACCCATTCACTGCTGGATGAACTGTGGCACTTGAACAAAGGTATAAGTGCAAGTGCTACATGTGCTTCTGTGGGGGTCAGGACTGAGGCTCTATGACTAGAATCACTCGGGAATCAAGCTGCCGAAAACGGTCACCCATTCATCTTCTCTTTGTGACCAGCGTTGCACTATCAGGACAGAGTAATTCATACCAGTACCTAATACAGCTTATTTGGCTAGATATGGCTCAGAAATCAAATTACAAATACATCAGAAAAACATTATTTGTGCAACACTGACGTAATAGATTTGTTTTCATTACGCATTTGACATTCATCTCTTGATATATCTGAATTGAATAAGACAGGAATTTTTCAAGCTTCATGAGGACTCCCCTTACAAAAAACAAAATGGTTGGTTTCAAATTGGTTTCTTGTTGTCATGTATTGCTCCAACTTAGCGTTTACTTAAAACAACTGCCGGGATAGTGATAGAATATTGCAAAAAGCTGTGTGAAACCAAACTCACTCACTCTAAAGTAAACTCAAAGTAAGTCTCTTTGTGCAAAAGCAATTCCGCCATAAAAAGTGTCATTGAGGCCGACCTTTCAAATTGCTTCACAGAAGTGCTTCACCCTCTCACTGAAAAGCATGAGACGCTGAGTGAGTGAGTGAGTGAGTGAGTGAGTGAGTGAGTGAGTGAGTGAGTGTGGTTTTACGCCGCTTTCAGCAATATTCCCGCAATATCACGGCAGGGGACACCAGAAATGGGCTTCACACATCGTACCCATGTGGGCAATCAAACCTGGGTCTTCAGCGTGAGCATAATTACATACAGGATATAACCTTTGAGGCCATGTTTAACTATGAATTCTGTTACCAATTACCTGTACCTTGACGTTGCAGGGTCCTAACAAGTTTTGTTGGAGTGGGTGCAGCAAAGAAAAATAAATTGCCAGGAAGCCATCAGGACAGACAGACTTTAGAAGTTGCAGGCCCTGACTAAACACTTCAGGCCCTGATTTAAAAAACTGTAGCATATTGTAACCGATTAATAGACACATAGATGTACTGCAGGCCATAAGGAATCATACAAATTAGAAACTACGGGTCCGACATGAGAGCTACCTGCCACAGGCCTACAGACCCTGATACAAATATATATCAAATACAGCCCATGCAAGTCTATAATGATTGGCAAGTCTAGATTACTGCAGTATCAGGAAGATGAAAATGAAGAGAGTCACTGGGCTCCCTTTTAATATATTTTTCATTAAGATAACTGAACAACTGTTTTTTCTGTACGATATGTTCATTTCAGAGACTAGATGTTGGTCTACGGGCCTACTGGCAGGCGCTTCTTTCGATGATTAGGCAGCAGCCTGAGAGACGTGTGCTCCACCAAAGTAGTAGATGAGCAGGACCAGCCAATCCCTATTCCATCTCTTGTCTGACTTCTAGGAGGTACCAGTTACATGTTCTGACCCTGCATCTCCAAGTAGTGTTGTTTCAGAGGCAATGATTCAATGTGAAGCTTTTGATGGATAGTCAACATGCCTCTTTTATTCAGGGAAGCTACAATCTACAACAGGTTTGAATTCTGTTAACTAATAAACCTAATTACCCTAAGTCCTGAAGAGTTTAGTCAGGGCAACACTTTGTAACAACCTACACCAACCCTCCCACCCTGAAACACCCAGTAACCACCTACATCCACCCTCCCACACTTAGTAACCACCTACATCCACCCTCCCACCTGTAACACCCAGTAACCACCTACATCCACCCTCCCACACTTAGTAACCACCTACATCCACCCTCCCACTCAGTAACCACCTACATCCACCCTCCCACCCAGTAACCACCTACATCCACCCTCCCACCCTGCAACACCCAGTAACCACCTACATCCACCCTCCCACACTTAGTAACCACCTACATCCACCCTCCCACCCAGTAACCACCTACATCCACCCTCCCACCTGCGACACCCAGTAACCACCTACATCCACCCTCCCACCCAGTAACCACCTACATCCACCCTCCCACCTGTAACACCCAGTAACCACCTACATCCACCCTCCCACCTGCGACACCCAGTAACCACCTACATCCACCCTCCCACCCAGTAACCACCTACATCCACCCTCCCACACTTAGTAACCACCTACATCCACCCTCCCACACTTGGTAACCACCTACATCCACCCTCCCACACTTGGTAACCACCTACATCCACCCTCCCACACTTAGTAACCACCTACATCCACCCTCCCACCTGCAACACCCAGTAACCACCTACATCCACCCTCCCACACCCAGTAACCACCTACATCCACCCTCCCACACTCAGTAACCACCTACATCCACCCTCCCACACTCAGTAACCACCTACATCCACCCTCCCACACTCAGTAACCACCTACATCCACCCTCCCACACTCAGTAACCACCTACATCCACCCTCCCACACTCAGTAACCACCTACATCCACCCTCCCTCCCTGCAACACCCAGTAACCACCTACATCCACCCTCCCACCCAGTAACCACCTACATCCACCCTCCCACACTCAGTAACCACCTACATCCACCCTCCCACACTCAGTAACCACCTACATCCACCCTCCCACACTCAGTAACCACCTACATCCACCCTCCCACCCAGTAACCACCTACATCCACCCTCCCACACTCAGTAACCACCTACATCCACCCTCCCACCCAGTAACCACCTACATCCACCCTCCCACACCCAGTAAGCACCTACATCCACCCTCCCACACTCAGTAACCACCTACATCCACCCTCCCACACCCAGTAACCACCTACATCCACCCTCCCACACTCAGTAACCACCTACATCCACCCTCCCACACTCAGTAACCACCTACATCCACCCTCCCTCCCTGCAACACTTAGTAACCACCTACATCCACCCTCCCACACTTAGTAACCACCTACATCCACCATCCCACCTGCAACACCCAGTAACCACCTACATCCACCCTCCCACACCCAGTAACCACCTACATCCACCCTCCCACACTCAGTAACCACCTACATCCACCCTCCCACACTCAGTAACCACCTACATCCACCCTCCCACCTGCAACACCCAGTAACCACCTACATCCACCCTCCCACCCAGTAACCACCTACATCCACCCTCCCACCTGCAACACTCAGTAACCACCTACATCCACCCTCCCACACTCAGTAACCACCTACATCCACCCTCCCACACCCAGTAACCACCTACATCCACCCTCCCACACTCAGTAACCACCTACATCCACCCTCCCACCTGCAACACCCAGTAACCACCTACATCCACCCTCCCACACTCAGTAACCACCTACATCCACCCTCCCACCTGCAACACCCAGTAACCACCTACATCCACCCTCCCACACCCAGTAACCACCTACATCCACCCTCCCACACTCAGTAACCACCTACATCCACCCTCCCACCTGCAACACCCAGTAACCACCTACATCCACCCTCCCACACTCAGTAACCACCTACATCCACCCTCCCACCTGCAACACCCAGTAACCACCTACATCCACCCTCCCACACTCAGTAACCACCTACATCCACCCTCCCACACTCAGTAACCACCTACATCCACCCTCCCACACTCAGTAACCACCTACATCCACCCTCCCACCTGCAACACTCAGTAACCACCTACATCCACCCTCCCACACTCAGTAACCACCTACATCCACCCTCCCACACTCAGTAACCACCTACATCCACCCTCCCACACTCAGTAACCACCTACATCCACCCTCCCTCACTTAGTAACCACCTACATCCACCCTCCCACACTTAGTAACCACCTACATCCACCCTCCCACCTGCAACACCCAGTAACCACCTACATCCACCCTCCCACACTTAGTAACCACCTACATCCACCCTCCCACACTCAGTAACCACCTACATCCACCCTCCCACACTCAGTAACCACCTACATCCACCCTCCCACCTGCAACACCCAGTAACCACCTACATCCACCCTCCCACCTGCAACACCCAGTAACCACCTACATCCACCCTCCCTGCAACACTCAGTAACCACCTACATCCACCCTCCCACACTTGGTAACCACCTACATCCACCCTCCAACACTTAGTTACTACCTACATCCACCCTCCCACCTGCAACACCCAGTAACCACCAACATCCACCCTCCAACACTTAGTTACCACCTACATCCACCCTCCCACACTCAGTAACCACCTACATCCACCCTCCCTGCAACACTCAGTAACCACCTACATCCACCCTCCCACACTTGGTAACCACCTACATCCACCCTCCAACACTTAGTTACCACCTACATCCACCCTCCCACCTGCAACACCCAGTAACCACCTACATCCACCCTCCAACACTTAGTTACCACCTACATCCACCCTCCCACCTGCAACACTCAGTAACCACCTACATCCACCCTCCAACACTTAGTTACCACCTACATCCACCCTCCCACCCAGTAACCACCTACATCCACCCTCCCACCCAGTAACCACCTACATCCACCCTCCCACACTCAGTAACCACCTACATCCACCCTCCCACACTCAGTAACCACCTACATCCACCCTCCCACCTGCAACACCCAGTAACCACCTACATCCACCCTCCCACACTCAGTAACCACCTACATCCACCCTCCCACACTCAGTAACCACCTACATCCACCCTCCCACCTGCAACACCCAGTAACCACCTACATCCACCCTCCCACACTCAGTAACCACCTACATCCACCCTCCCACCTGCAACACCCAGTAACCACCTACATCCACCCTCCCACACTCAGTAACCACCTACATCCACCCTCCCACACTCAGTAACCACCTACATCCACCCTCCCACCTGCAACACCCAGTAACCACCTACATCCACCCTCCCACACTCAGTAACCACCTACATCCACCCTCCCACACTCAGTAACCACCTACATCCACCCTCCCACCTGCAACACCCAGTAACCACCTACATCCACCCTCCCACACTCAGTAACCACCTACATCCACCCTCCCACCTGCAACACCCTGTAACCACCTACATCCACCCTCCCACACCCAGTAACCACCTACATCCACCCTCCCACACCCAGTAACCACCTACATCCACCCTCCCACACTCAGTAACCACCTACATCCACCCTCCCACACTCAGTAACCACCTACATCCACCCTCCCACACTCAGTAACCACCTACATCCACCCTCCCACACTCAGTAACCACCTACATCCACCCTCCCTCCCTGCAACACCCTGTAACCACCTACATCCACCCTCCCACCCTGCAACACCCTGTAACCACCTACATCCACCCTCCCACCCTGCAACACTCAGTAACCACCTACATCCACCCTCCCACACCCAGTAACCACCTACATCCACCCTCCCTCCCTGCAACACCCTGTAACCACCTACATCCACCCTCCCACACCCAGTAACCACCTACATCCACCCTCCCACACCCAGTAACCACCTACATCCACCCTCCCACCCTGCAACACTCAGTAACCACCTACATCCACCCTCCCACCCTGCAACACTCAGTAACCACCTACATCCACCCTCCCACCCTGCAACACTCAGTAACCACCTACATCCACCCTCCCACCCTGCAACACTCAGTAACCACCTACATCCACCCTCCCACACCCAGTAACCACCTACATCCACCCTCCCACCCTGCAACACTCAGTAACCACCTACATCCACCCTCCCACCCTGCAACACTCAGTAACCACCTACATCCACCCTCCCACCCTGCAACACTCAGTAACCACCTACATCCACCCTCCCACCCTGCAACACTCAGTAACCACCTACATCCACCCTCCCACCCTGCAACACTCAGTAACCACCTACATCCACCCTCCCACACCCAGTAACCACCTACATCCACCCTCCCACCCTGCAACACTCAGTAACCACCTACATCCACCCTCCCACCCTGCAACACTCAGTAACCACCTACATCCACCCTCCCACCCTGCAACACTCAGTAACCACCTACATCCACCCTCCCACCCTGCAACACTCAGTAACCACCTACATCCACCCTCCCACCCTGCAACACTCAGTAACCACCTACATCCACCCTCCCACCCTGCAACACTCAGTAACCACCTACATCCACCCTCCCACCCTGCAACACTCAGTAACCACCTACATCCACCCTCCCACACCCAGTAACCACCTACATCCACCCTCCCACCCTGCAACACTCAGTAACCACCTACATCCACCCTCCCACCCTGCAACACTCAGTAACCACCTACATCCACCCTCCCACACCCAGTAACCACCTACATCCACCCTCCCACCCTGCAACACTCAGTAACCACCTACATCCACCCTCCCACACCCAGTAACCACCTACATCCACCCTCCCACCCTGCAACACTCAGTAACCACCTACATCCACCCTCCCACCCTGCAACACTCAGTAACCACCTACATCCACCCTCCCACACCCAGTAACCACCTACATCCACCCTCCCACCCTGCAACACTCAGTAACCACCTACATCCACCCTCCCACCCTGCAACACTCAGTAACCACCTACATCCACCCTCCCACCCTGCAACACTCAGTAACCACCTACATCCACCCTCCCACACCCAGTAACCACCTACATCCACCCTCCCACCCTGCAACACTCAGTAACCACCTACATCCACCCTCCCACCCTGCAACACTCAGTAACCACCTACATCCACCCTCCCACCCTGCAACACTCAGTAACCACCTACATCCACCCTCCCACCCTGCAACACTCAGTAACCACCTACATCCACCCTCCCACCCTGCAACACTCAGTAACCACCTACATCCACCCTCCCACCCTGCAACACTCAGTAACCACCTACATCCACCCTCCCACACCCAGTAACCACCTACATCCATCCTCCCACCCTGCAACACTCAGTAACCACCTACATCCACCCTCCCACCCTGCAACACTCAGTAACCACCTACATCCACCCTCCCACCCTGCAACACTCAGTAACCACCTACATCCACCCTCCCACCCTGCAACACTCAGTAACCACCTACATCCACCCTCCCACACCCAGTAACCACCTACATCCACCCTCCCACACCCAGTAACCACCTACATCCACCCTCCCTCCCTGCAACACCCTGTAACCACCTACATCCACCCTCCCACACCCAGTAACCACCTACATCCACCCTCCCACACCCAGTAACCACCTACATCCACCCTCCCACCCTGCAACACTCAGTAACCACCTACATCCACCCTCCCACCCTGCAACACTCAGTAACCACCTACATCCACCCTCCCACCCTGCAACACTCAGTAACCACCTACATCCACCCTCCCACACTCAGTAACCACCTACATCCACCCTCCCACACCCAGTAACCACCTACATCCACCCTCCCACCCTGCAACACTCAGTAACCACCTACATCCACCCTCCCACACTCAGTAACCACCTACATCCACCCTCCCACACTCAGTAACCACCTACATCCACCCTCCCACACTCAGTAACCACCTACATCCACCCTCCCACACTCAGTAACCACCTACATCCACCCTCCCACACTCAGTAACCACCTACATCCACCCTCCCACACCCAGTAACCACCTACATCCACCCTCCCACACTCAGTAACCACCTACATCCACCCTCCCACACTCAGTAACCACCTACATCCACCCTCCCACACTCAGTAACCACCTACATCCACCCTCCCACCCAGTAACCACCTACATCCACCCTCCCACCCTGCAACACCCAGTAACCACCTACATCCACCCTCCCTCCCTGCAACACTCAGTAACCACCTACATCCACCCTCCCACACTTAGTAACCACCTACATCCACCCTCCCACCCTGCAACACTCAGTAACCACCTACATCCACCCTCCCACACTCAGTAACCACCTACATCCACCCTCCCACACTTAGTAACCACCTACATCCACCCTCCCATCCAGTAACCACCTACATCCACCCTCCCACCCTGCAACACCCAGTAACCACCTACATCCACCCTCCCACCCTGCAACACTCAGTAACCACCTACATCCACCCTCCCACACCCAGTAACCACCTACATCCACCCTCCCACCCTGCAACACTCAGTAAGCACCTACATCCACCCTCCCACACCCAGTAACCACCTACATCCACCCTCCCTCCCTGCAACACTCAGTAACCACCTACATCCACCCTCCCACACTTAGTAACCACCTACATCCACCCTCCCACCCTGCAACACCCAGTAACCACCTACATCCACCCTCCCACACCCAGTAACCACCTACATCCACCCTCCCTCCCTGCAACACTCAGTAACCACCTACATCCACCCTCCCACACTTAGTAACCACCTACATCCACCCTCCCACCCTGCAACACCCAGTAACCACCTACATCCACCCTCCCACACTTAGTAACCACCTACATCCACCCTCCCACCCTGCAACACCCAGTAACCACCTACATCCACCCTCCCACCTGCAACACCCAGTAACCACCTACATCCACCCTCCCACACTTAGTAACCACCTACATCCACCCTCCCTCCCTGCAACACTCAGTAACCACCTACATCCACCCTCCCACACTTAGTAACCACCTACATCCACCCTCCCACCCTGCAACACCCAGTAACCACCTACATCCACCCTCCCACACTTAGTAACCACCTACATCCACCCTCCCACCCTGCAACACCCAGTAACCACCTACATCCACCCTCCCACCTGCAACACCCAGTAACCACCTACATCCACCCTCCCACACTTAGTAACCACCTACATCCACCCTCCCTCCCTGCAACACTCAGTAACCACCTACATCCACCCTCCCACACTTAGTAACCACCTACATCCACCCTCCCACCCTGCAACACCCAGTAACCACCTACATCCACCCTCCCACCTGTAACACCCAGTAACCACCTACATCCACCCTCCCACACTTAGTAACCACCTACATCCACCCTCCCACACTTAGTTACCACCTACATCCACCCTCCCACCCTGCAACACCCAGTAACCACCTACATCCACCCTCCCACACTTAGTTACCACCTACATCCACCCTCCCACCCTGCAACACCCAGTAACCACCTACATCCACCCTCCCACACTTAGTTACCACCTACATCCACCCTCCCACCCTGCAACACCCAGTAACCACCTACATCCACCCTCCCACACTTAGTTACCACCTACATCCACCCTCCCACCCTGCAACACCCTGTAACCACCTACATCCACCCTCCCACCTGTAACACCCAGTAACCACCTACATCCACCCTCCCATCCAGTAACCACCTACATCCACCCTTCCACCTGTAACACCCAGTAACCACCTACATCCACCCTCCCACCCAGTAACCACCTACATCCACCCTCCCACCTGCAACACCCAGTAACCACCTACATCCACCCTCCCACCTGTAACACCCAGTAACCACCTACATCCACCCTCCCACCCAGTAACCACCTACATCCACCCTCCCACCTGCAACACCCAGTAACCACCTACATCCACCCTCCCACACTTGGTAACCACCTACATCCACCCTCCCACCCTGCAACACCCTGTAACCACCTACATCCACCCTCCCACCTGTAACACCCAGTAACCACCTACATCCACCCTCCCACCCAGTAACCACCTACATCCACCCTCCCACCTGCAACACCCAGTAACCACCTACATCCACCCTCCCACCTGCAACACCCAGTAACCACCTACATCCACCCTTCCACCTGTAACACCCAGTAACCACCTACATCCACCCTC